>NW_028244621.1:0-630933 GCF_964263255.1 Lissotriton vulgaris
AAAGAATGAAGAAAAATACCTGGAAGAACAAGTTGAGCAATAAAGAAAAAAATATCCTTGCAAGACTTGTGCAATGACTTGACAATCATTGTTCGCCTGGCTGAGTGAAGGGGGAAGGTGGTGGTCTTTATTTTGAAAACTATAATCGAAAAGCTATTCAACTTACTGTGCCAAATGATTATGTGAACTGTAAGCAGAACATATATATGGATATTCTACGGGAATGTTATAGTTTCCTTGAGAAATGGTTCGATGATGGTTTCCTAGACCAATAGGAGTTTAAGTATCTGGACATAAAAAGCCAGTGACATCAATTATATATTTGTTGCCCACGATCCATAAAGGTGGTTCTATGCCATTGTGTGGGCCTATAATATCAGGATTTGGGTCATGGACATTCATGAATTTCTGAATATATTGATATATTTTTGGCACCTTTGATTAGCAATTTAGTTTCATGTGTTAAAGATCTGTTGAGAAAATTGTCAGGGATACTTTAGAAGGAATCATCTTATTTGGTGTTTATGGATTTTAACAGTTTGTATACTATCATCAAACATGAGGGCGACATGACATATTTTTTTAATAAGTGATCATTAAAATGTTATTAATGATTTGTAAGAAACTGGGTTACTGGTTGAGGGGTGTGAAACCTTACTCAAGCACAAAACATAATCCTTCTCAGAGTGAGGAACAAGCAAACCCCAAATTAACCTGTGCTCCACCCATTGATAGTTTGCGCGTAGTAGGTAGGCTTAACTTAGAGGCAAAGTGTAAAGTATTTATGTGGTTCTTCAAATAGTAATAAAGTGAAAACATAACACTAGAAAAATCCCACACCAATTTAGAGAAATAAAGCAAAATGTAATAAAGAAATTAAGAAATGTAAACGAAGGCAAAACAAATCCATTCTTTAGAACTGTAGATATGCAATTTTAAAGGTTTAAATGAAAATTGCACCAAAAGTCCAAAGCATCGCTCGCGGCTATCTGGTAATGCAAGTCATGGAAAAAGTCACAAGTTCAGGCCAACAGCAATGGAGCACGGGTCAGATACAGGAACCAGGTTGCTCCCACTGAAAATTTAACTGCTCAGTCTTTTGCAAAGAATCCTGTTCATGTTTGAGGGAGATCTAAGAGCATGGAAGTGTCGTGGATGGTCTTCGAAGTAGCACAAAGACCAGTCCAGGTATCTCACACAGTCGTCATTGTAGTATGAAGGTCCAGTTGTCATCGCGAACAGTCAGGCTAGAGCTTCATGGTGGTGCTTCTCTTATGAGCGGTTGATGTTGTAGTGCATGTCCCTGTGGCTCTGATCTGCAGGCTAGCAGTCTAGCCCTTGGAGTCCCTCTGGAAGCCCTGGATTCCGGGGGAGGTCCAATCCCTCTGTCTCAGGCAGGAGAGCAGCAGGGCAGCAATCCAGCAATTTGGTATCGGCAGACCGGTAATGATTAGGACATTATCCCTGTGCATTTGCGTCATGATCGAGCGATGCTAACACCCTTAAATCATGGTTTTCGTTCTGGACCCTCGGACTCCATTTTGTGAACGGCATCCATCTTATGGCTTGCCCTCATATAAGTCAATTGATTAAAGCCGAGCTTGATCTAAAAGGACACGTCCACCTTAGCTGACTTCCCCATGACCTGGCCGAGCTGACTCCACTGCCTCCAGCCAAACCTGTTCAGGCAGTCCCCTCGCCCAGTGGCCGAATAAGATAGCATCAATGCACAACATGCCATAAACCATTCACTACATACCGACCATGTTTTCTACACACATACACCTGTCCATGTTCCTTGTTTATGGCCAGTTTTATGACAAGGAGGTGCCCTGTTTTATTGGGGTTTCATCGATATCTGATGGGAGTTCTGGGCCTGGCTGGGTAATCTATCACAACCTGGACATCTAAAATATGGGTTGGCCAGCATGACTTCGCTCTTTGCCTTGTTATAGAAATATGTGTATAACCGTATTGTAAACTGAAGAATTCTGGCCTGCAGCTGTTATTTATGTATATAAGGAGAAGGCTGGTTCTGTAAAAACGAACAGTCTCCTGAGAACTTACGACCCGTGCTGTTGTAATTCTAGGACGCATGTTACTTGGTTGCAACCAATAAAACTCGATCTCTGACTTCACCTAGAAGACTCTGTGTTTCTGTGGTCCGGAACAGGGAGAACTCAGAGGTCTTCAGGTGTTATCCCCTGGCACCACCGGGTTCCTAAAAACCCGGCACCTCAATACACGGTTTGATTACTCTGGAAGGGTAATTGTTGTGTTAATGTGCACTTCTTATCCATTACAAGATGGTGCCCGTATTTGATCTAGGGTTTGTCCTTCACCTATGTCTGCAACCACTAGGAGGGTTTTAAATGATATCATGTGCTTAGTGTCATTGACGCTGACGAAGGCTGACGCCGAAACGCGTTTATTGTTGACTTTCAAAATAAACTAAGACTGCTGTGAAATCTATCACCCCCGGACTGCTGTTGTTCCTTTGGAGTAAGGGGACCCTTGAGCGCTTATGTTTAGCGAGCGTCCACAGCCCGCGTACTGCACCCGCTCCTTAGTGCTCGAGATCCTTTTGTGGAAAACTGAGCGTTTTTGAACTTCTTTCTCGAGCACCGCCGCCAGCTATAATCTGTCTGGGCACGCATTGACTCCGCAAGGCTTTAATTGGAGTTAAAAGGATTGCCGAGGATTGCCGAACGGAGAACGCCGTCCACGCGCTGTATTCTCCATCGCGTCTGAGCCGGTCAGCCCGCTACCCATATTTTCGGGTTGTTGCAGCATAGGCGGCAGAGTGTCTTGGAGGGTGGTACATCTAGCGGTCCTTCGGCCGAACTGGGTCCAAATGTATGAAAGTCACCAAAGTGATTGAACACGCACATGAGCATGTTTAGCGAAACGGAATGCTGCGCTGCGGCTAAAGACATCTTCAAGAGCCAAGGTACACCTACATCGGCTGCACAAACACCCGCGGTGACGGGCAATGACAAATTAAGTGAGAAAATGATGAAATTGGAAAGATTATATGAACGTGAGGTTCGTAAGTGGTTGGAGGCCACGAGCCTGACCATCTATATTGAGGAGGGACGTGTACCAAGAGGATTAAGAGTGTACACGGTTCCCTCTTATGAACACCCAGACCCCCAACTACTCACAGACTGGCAGGAACACACAGCGCAGTATTGTGAGGGGACGCTGAAGATTCTAGTGAAATATGTGTGGAGCGACAGGGAGAAGGCCCTCGCTGATATAAAAACTATAGAGGATGATATTGAAAAAGAAGAAGATACTGCAAGGGTACAGGACCTGAAAGGACTAATGAAAGCTTGCCTGACGAAATATGAGCAAAAGATAAAAACCCGCAAGCAAGAGAAATTCGAGCGAGATGAGAATGACTATCGCCAGGGGCGCATATTAACTTTTGCTAAAAAATACAATGCCCCAAGAAAAGCTCTTAGTCAAGGCGAACAGAATCCACACGCAGCGGCTAATACAAGCACACCAACATCAGAATCTGAAGCAACTGCCAACGAGTCGAGTGATGATCAAGCAGACCCTCTGAATGATCCAAGAGGTGCAGCTGTTCCTTTTCACAAGGAGTTCAAAGTGATAAGGCAAACTTGGCTCAGAGGAGGGAAGAACAAACCCCCAGAGGCAGAAAAAGGAGAACAAGAAGATTGGGGGCGGCGGTAAAAGGACGAGGAAGAGGCAAAAGAGCAACCTTGAACTGGAACAGCCGCAACAGGAAGAGGAACTGATGGTCACCAAGGACAGCAGGCCTGCTGCCTTAACTGTTGTAAATCTAACAGACAAACAACTCACCGATACTGAACGCGAACTTCTAGAATTGGGCTTAACATTTTGCCCCAGCAACAACATGGAGTTCACACAGACAAAAATTGATCTTTTCCGTTTCACAAGAAAAATGAAACTACATAAACATTTCAAAATGAGACCACAAGGAAAAGATGCAACCAAGCAAGGGATCAGATTGACAGCTACAGACGCTTTGAGTGGCAGGGATCTGCCAGGTCTTGAAGCCATGAACTCTCTTGGAATGGAGCAGGAAGGAAATCCTCAAATCATCACTAATGATGACATGGTACAACGAGCCTTGTTGCAAGGCATTGAACAAGAAAGGGAAGAAACTCAATTTAAGCCTAAGTCTACCTTTGTTCCCCAATCGCCATGGGATGCGATTGACGCTTTTACAGAGGCTATGACCCTGGATTTGATCGATTATAGGAAGAAGATGACTCCCAGCAGCCATAACATCACGGGATCACTAAAGAAAGCCCTGCGAGATCTTATGGGGGATAATAGGATTGTGATAAAGCCCTCTGATAAGGGGGGCAACGTGGTATTGCTAACTAGCGAATATTACCAACAGGAGGCCATGAGACAGTTATCGGACTGCAAATATTACTCCCCAACTACTAACAAGATCTATGAGGAGAGCATCGCCAACTATGATGATTTGATTCGAGAGTGGTACAATCTACAAATGCTGGGTAAGGATGAGCATCTATTCCTACGGAGCAATAGTCCTATACTTCCAACGTTCTACCATCTTCCCAAGCGCCACAAAAGTGTTGTATCACCACCTGGGCGCCCCATTGTTGCGTCTATTTATGGACTAACTGAAAATATGTCCAAGTTTGTGGACTCTGTTCTTTTCCCCCTTGTCATTGGCCTGGATTCCTATATCCAGGATACGAAAGACTTTTTGAACATTATCGAAGGTATGAGCTGGGAATCCGACTATTTACTTATGGTGATGGATATCACCAGTCTCTACACTAACATTGACCACTAGCAAGGCCTGAATGCTGTCAGACATTTTTGGGAAAAGCGCCAATTGCGCTTTACACAGCACAATCTTATTATTCTCGAATTTGTACAGTTTTGCTTAAATAACAACATATTTTTATTTGGTGAGCAACTGTACAGGCAATTCTCTGGTACAGCGATGGGCACCTGCTTTGCCCCCAGCTATGCAAACTTTTTCGTTGGCTGGTGGGAGGAGCAGGTGCCCAGGAGCTGGAAGAGGGGACAAGATCATGGCAGGGTGGTACATTGGTACCGGTACATAGACGATCTCTTTATCGTGTGGCAGGGTACCACTGCCAGTGCAGAAATGTACATTGAAGATCTGAATAAAAACTGCTACAATCTGCACCTCTCGGGAACAATTAGCCGAGTGGCAGTCGACTACTTGGACCTGAGGGTGTATATTGATGAGGGCCGGGTACATACTTCCCTGTACAGGTAAGAAACGGCAGGGAATTCCATTTTATTTGCCAAAAGCAGCCACCCTCCCAAGCTTATCAAAAGCATCCCCTACGGGGAACTTCTCAGACTCTGTAGAAACAGCACACAAGAACATGAGTTTGAGAAGGCGGCCCACGGATGTCTGGAACGTTTCAAACTAAGGGGCTATGACGATTCCCTACTACAGAGTACATTAAAGAGAGTCAGGAAAATCCCTAGGATAGAATTGCTAAAAAAGAAAAAGAAACAAACAGAAGATGATCTGCAGACTAAGACCGCCAATACAGAGGGTAATAAATTTAGGATGATAACACCTTACTCCTCTGGAGCTAATCACCTCAAGGCCATGATGAGAAAGAACTGGCATATCCTGCCTACAGACAGTATATTGAGGGAAGATCTGCCTCTCCATCCTCTAGTTACCTTCAGCAAGTGCAGGTCGTTGGGGGATATGTTGACACACAGCCACTTCAGCAAACCCACCAACAAACCGAACACACTGAAGGACATGAGTGGGTTCTACCCTTGTGGCCGCTGTAAAGCGTGTGCCGCAAGCAAAAGAGTCCTCCGATATGAAAATCAGATGACAGGTAGATCTATGGCTATAAAGAAATTCTTGACAAGCAGTACTGTCTATGTGGTCTATTGCCTGGTATGCCCGTGTGGCCTTCGCTACATCGGGAGTACCATTAATCAACTGAAATTGAGGGTGCTCGAGCATCTCAGAGCCATTGATAAAGTTGACCCTTCCTACCCAGTAGCGCGCCACTTTTCTGAGTTTCATAATAAGGATCGAACCAAATTAACATACTTTGGACTGGATCACGTACCTAATAACATCAGGGGTGGAGACGGATTAAGATGACTCAGAAGACTAGAATCGAGATATAACATCGATTTAGCGACCAAACATCCGGGAGGCCTTAACAGCGGGAGGAGATGGCCATTCACCCAGGTAAATGATTTGCCTATAGTGGTTTTGAGCCTTCTGTCAACATCCAGCTTTGTAGTCATTGCTAGATAAGATAAAATAAAAGTTCTCAGTATGACCTCAGAGTAGAAGTGTTTGAGATTCATGATTCTAGGAAATGAGTATAGCAGAAGCAAACTGAAGTAAGAAAAGATTTCTGTGGATTTTTTCACCATGAACCTGTGCAGCCTATTCATTAACCTGTATATATATGTACATAATGTCTGAAACTTTGAAGGAATATGAAGTCAGGATAGCTTTCATATGCATTTTTTGTATATATATTTTCCTGTAATATTTTTTAGGTGCAATGTATATATGTGTGTATATGTATATATGGTTATGAATGTACTTTATCTTTGATTTTCATGCCAATATAAGCCTTATCCTTATTATAGCAGACCAATAATGTAAGGACCTATGCCGATCCACGGCTAGATACTGACACATTGTATAATTTGTATAATTATTACTTTTGGCATTTACCTCTTGTTTTTCTAACCGATACACGGTTTGATTACTCTGGAAGGGTAATTGTTGTGTTAATGTGCACTTCTTATCCATTACAAGATGGCGCCCGTATTTGATCTAGGGTTTGTCCTTCACCTATGTCTGCAACCACTAGGAGGGTTTAAAATGATATCATGTGCATAGTGTCATTGACACTGACGAAGGCTGACGCCGAAACGCGTTTGTTGTTGACTTTCAAAATAAACTAAGACTGCTGTGAAATCTATCACCCCCGGAGTGCTGTTGTTCCTTTGGAGTAAGGGGACCCTTGAGCGCATATATATATATATATATATATATATATATATATATATATATATATATATATATATATATATATATATATATGTTTTAAGCAACATCCTTAATTACATATGCCATGTTCAGACCATTAAGTTGGATGAAAAAAGGTGGGTGGGGATATCTCTAAAAAGGGATGAGCTGAGAAGTGTATCCATTCTGAGAGGCATGCTGGATGTACTGTATGGTGAAAAATGTAAAAAGGACTGCATTGGTATCGCAGATTACCTTAAAAGTTGTTTACAGTCATTGCTGAGAAATTGATCAGTGTTGCCTTTGTCTGTAAAGTTAAAGACACAAATAGAGTACCTGATAGGGGCTTGTTTCAAACTGAACAGGACCTGGCCCAATTAAAGCCCTGTCCAAACCTCTTGGAAAATATTTCTAATTAAGATTCTTTAGCCATGGCTTTCTTGGAGACCCCCTCCATACTTTTCACTTCATGTAAAGAACTAATTAAAGCCAAACACAGTCTTTTTTCCATGAACTGTAGTTTTGTCATTTCCAGTGAGCTCAGAGTCTATCACTTTCCATGGTCTGACTTCCTGCGATGCCATAAATTATACTTGCGTGTCAAACACCCACATTTTCAAAGCAACCTATAGTGTTAGCTTGGGGCCTTATTTTTAGCACCATATTCTCATAATGTCCCAAACAGAGTGTCAGCCTTAGTATGCATGACTACTTGAAATGTAGCCCTGAGCCATGGAATGAGGTCATCATCTCTGCAGTCCTGAGGGTCAATAGAATGGGGCCAAGTGCCCAGAAGTCAGCAAGGCTTGCTGAAGCAATTGTAACCAGTCTTAAAGTGGTAGGGGTAACTTGATTGGAAGTGACTGGGAAGGCTCAGCATACTTTTAACTTTTAATGTTGATAAAGGTAGATTGTGGGTCAAATCTTCGCAATGGGAAGGGAAAGCAGCATTGGACTAAATACCCAGCCGTCAGCTAAGCTAGCCCAAGACATTAAAGGCAGCCTTAATTTAGAAAAGGGTAGATTCATGCTTGACTAAAATGGGACTATAGGGCTCACAGCCAGAGTTCTTGGGCGAGCAAGGCAAACATCTGCAGCATCCAGAAGGTGCATTCAACACACCGATGGCTGAAGCCAGCATTTGGAAAAGTTGAAATAGGCGTTGGCTAGGACCAGAATTAACTGTTATTGGCACTATTGTTTCAGATCAAGGATTCTTGGCCTCCTGTTGTTGTTGTGCTTGTCTAGTTGTGTCATGGCTGCAACTGATCGAGTGTTTTATGTCTCCCACTTACATGTGCAGTGTGCCCATCTGGCTAGGGTCTGAGACTGACTGGTGCTTGCCTGCCTTTGGGAGAGGCTTGGTGGCATGAATCCCAACTCAAACTTTTGTCTGCTTTTGGGTTAGCTCCAGCATGTGGAATCTGGGCCGAGTATAGATGTGTAGTTTCTCCCCGGGCTGCCAGTCATGAATGCTATTGCACTTCCAAGTTCCTTCATACGGTGTATTTGCTTAGCAGTAGTTAGTATCCTTGCCTTTATAAAAAACATAGTTTTTAAAAGCATGGTGTAGTGTTCTTCCTTTTCCTCGTGGGACTCTCGTGCTCGAGAGGGCCGGCAATGAAAGTGTAGAACCTTTTTTACGTAATTCAGCCAAACTGTTGTCTTTACTATTAAATCCTTAATGGCACCGGAGAGCAGTTGTATGTAGGTTAGCTCCCGGAGGCTCGTCACTTTCTATGTCTGGTTGAGAATTTAAATACATTACTTCTCACCTTAATGTCTTTACCGAGATCTAAGTGGTACCCTGGTTGGGTCAAAAGTTGTGGTGAAGTGATTTGGTATTCTGCTGATGTAAAAAATAATCTTTCTATTAAACATGACAGGTACAAGAAATTCTATGACCTGAAATATAACACGCAAAATGTTAAACTGTCTGTTGGACAGTGGGTTAGAGTTAAAAAACCTACCTTTGTACAGAAAAGTGTGAGCAAATTCTTCGAACCTCAAAACATTGCCAAGTTAAGAAAGAACGCTGTTAGTTTGGAAGATGGTAAGTGTTGGAATCTCAAGAGAGTTGCCTTATGCAAAGCTCCTTTAGCTTGTAGTTCTGATCTCAAACAGTTTACGGTTTTGCGTGACTCATCTGACGAATCAGAGGATCATCCCGCTGAAGGAAACAAAGACATTGTACAGCATGATGTTTCTCCGGAAGAAGATACCAACACTCATGGAAAAAGATTCATCAGGCGTCATGTGGCTTTAAACGATTTTGTTTGTGAAGAAAAATATGATGTGTTCTACAGGAGGATATGTGTAGTGTTCTGCCTTTTCATCGCGGGACTCTCGTGCTCGAGAGGGCCGGCAATGAAAGTGTAGAACCTGGTTTACGTAATTCAGCCAAACTGTTGTCTTTACTTTTAAATCCTTAACGGCACCGGAGAGCAGTTGTATGTAGGTTAGCTCCCGGAGGCTCGTCACTTTCTTTGTCTGGTTGAGTATTTAAATAAATTACTTCTCACCTTAATGTGTTTATGTGTAAGTCACTACACATGTCTTCTGCTCCTGACACCTATTCCAATGCTTTCCCTTTTAAAATATCCTTTAACACATTACCCACCAGCTCAGTTTGGCGCGTGTAACAGACACCAAAACCATTCCCTACATAGGCAATCTGACGTTTCTTTTAACAAAATACCCTTCTACAAGCTTCGATACAGAGAAGGAAATCTCTCTTAAAAGGCCTGTTGTTTATTAAATATGTTTTTCACAATCGATATGTTATGCCTAATGTTTTCATCATAACTTTTTTATAACAAACAGATCAGACCCAAGACAAATATTTGTATTCTCCTAGAAAAGCAATCAATCCTGTAGCGTTTATCAAAGGCTTAACACCATAACCAATGGAGGGCTCCTATACTGAGCATATGATTTACTGCAAGGCAACCACCAGGCATACAGTCATAAAATTACACAGTATACAAAATTACTGAAAGGCAAGCAAGTAAAGCAAAATACTATCTCCCCTAAGAAGGCTTAACAAGGAATCTGACAGTACAAATCTTCTAACCCAAAAATATGCTCATATGGGGTAACTAACACCAGCACCATTACCCAGTGAGCTAATCTAAGTTATTCCATGAAACAAAATATATTTGTTTTTATACAGAGTACTAACAATCTACCTTTAAATGCCTATTAACTTTAACATATGCTTTACACAATAAATATATCAGTCCCTGTATCAACTTACGCCCATAGCACTTAGTAAAAGTTTTCCACAAAGCAACTACCTGGTTTATAGCCATAAAAATACAAATGCATTCAAAATTACAGTTGGCAAAGCAAACTATTCTCTCCCCTAGTGAGTTTGATAAGACTTATTGTAGTACATATCTTCCATCCACACAGTTTGTTCAGGCAAATCAACAACACCAAAACCCTTGCCTTCTACGGAGATCTGTGAAATTCCATGTAATAAAGTACCTGCCTACAGGCTTTAGCACTTTGTAATAACAACCCATCCGGCCTCTTGTCTGTAACACATGCTCTTCACAATAACTAGGTTAGGCCCATACAATGAAAAGGTGTGGGGAGTAAAAGTATAAATAGCAGTAAATGCTTCACTTTTAATACAATCATAAACAACATTTTATTGATCACTTATTCAAAAATTATTTCACGTCGTATTTGTATTTCCCAATTCAAATTGCAATAATGTTTACAACTGATACCATGTACTCACAGTGTCTACCGTCCGTAACCTATGGGGCTCGGGTTTGGGAAACCGAGAGTTGTCATCCAGTGCAACTAGAGGAAAACAGATTCTGTAGAAAGATGCTGGGGTCCCGATCTCTAGCTCTAGTTTCATCTGCCACAGTGAACTGGGTCTTAACTTTGTTGAAGTTTATATTAGCACCCGCCCGCTTCTCTTTTGGCATGCAATTTGGCAAAACACAGAGGGAGCACTCAAGATATCGATTGCCTTGCATGAGATACTGGCAGGAGAATCCTTTGGCTAACGTATATTGAATCTTGTCTGCGCATGATTGGTCTCAAACAGTTATTTGAAAACCCTGGGAGACTATGTCCTATCACCAAGAAACAGTTGCAGGCATTAAGGTACCAACATGTGCAGGCGGAGAGAATAAAGAGGGAGTCAGCAGAACCGAGAACAGAAATCAGGGGCGGACTGGTTCACCCCATAGGCCCTCAGCCACACAAGACACTGGGAGCGTAGTCTACTTTTCCGTTTTAGGGAAGGTACTCTAAAATATTCATTGAGCTTTCCATTAATCTTTCACGCTAGCCTAGATACCGGTCCTTGTCCCTGTGATGGGAAAATCAGGTCAATCAGTGCAGCATTTTTTTATTTTTATTTGATTTCTATTCTATATACACCAAAACCATCTTGCTTACCGTGATCAAGTAGCTACACATTAGTAATTTTAGAGAAGCCAACAATGTATTACTCGGATTGGATAATGAGGTTATCATACATTTTGTCATTTTGTTTTTAAAAGTCACAGTGCTGTCTCACAAATCAATGCCTGCAATAGAATTCTAACTCATCTTTTGAGTTTATATTTGTATTTTAAAATGGCAGTTCTATGCTGGATTTGAACTTTCAGTATATAAACTTTTTTATGGCGGCCCTGATTTTAAAAATATATAATGTATAAATATATATATATATTTATATATATATATATATATATATATATATATATATATATATATCTATATATATATCTATATATATATATATATATATATATATATATAGATATATATATATATACTGTGTTGTTTTTATCTTGCATTTTTTATCTTGTACTCTTATGGTTTAAAATGTTTAAACCGAATAAAGAATCTATTGATTGAAACCATGTACTCTTCAAAACAGTGTACTCTTCAAGGAGAATTATTAGTCGGTTCGCATGAAAAAAACAGCAAAAAGATTACAGAAATTCAACTGGGGAAACTACCAATTTAGCAGAAGGTAGACCCAATAGTTTTTTAGAAGAACTCAGGGAAATGAGATTTGGAGAGAACTCTCTTAACAGAGAGTAGCGATACAACCAAGAGACACTACTAAGGGAGGAAAAAGGGGTGGTGAAAAGCAGTCAAGGAGAAGAAAACTTAAGTACAGGTGTCAACGAGATCAAAGACATAAGGGGAGATGAAAAAACGAAATTCATTTAACAGTTAATCTTTCCACAAGGGTATGGACTCACGAGGAAGCAAGTGTTCTAACTAAAGGTTTACCATTCTCCCCTACTAGTCAGATTGATTATTTTGCATTAAAGACAGATCTCTTTAGATTCATACGAATTTTGAACTGAAGAAATACTTTGCCACTGTGCCTGTTAAGTACACAGAAATAGAGGCTACCCTTATTATATCTGAGACAATTATTAACGATTACTGGATGTACAACTTATGTTAAGCCTAGAAGAAAGCACACCTCCTTATATAGAGGATATAGAGAAAGAACTGACCATTAAGAATTATGTTATTAAGACTACTTGCCTACAGGAAAAATCAATGTTTATTCCTATCTAAAGACAATAGGACTGATACATTTTCTGAAATAGCTACCTTTGATTTTGAAAGAATGAAGAAAAATACCTGGAAGAACAAGTTGAGCAATAAAGAAAAAAATATCCTTGCAAGACTTGTGCAATGACTTGACAATCATTGTTCGCCTGGCTGTGTGAAGGGGGAAGGTGGTGGTCTTTATTTTGAAAACTATAATCGAAAAGCTATTCAACTTACTGTGCCAAATGATTATGTGAACTGTAAGCAGAACATATATATGGATATTCTACGGGAATGTTATAGTTTCCTTGAGAAATGGTTCGATGATGGTTTCCTAGACCAATAGGAGTTTAAGTATCTGGACATAAAAAGCCCAGTGACATCAATTATATATTTGTTGCCCACGATCCATAAAGGTGGTTCTATGCCATTGTGTGGGCCTATAATATCAGGATTTGGGTCATGGACATTCATGAATTTCTGAATATATTGATATATTTTTGGCACCTTTGATTAGCAATTTAGTTTCATGTGTTAAAGATCTGTTGAGAAAATTGTCAGGGATACTTTAGAAGGAATCATCTTATTTGGTGTTTATGGATTTTAACAGTTTGTATACTATCATCAAACATGAGGGCGACATGACATATTTTTTTAATAAGTGATCATTAAAATGTTATTAATGATTTGTAAGAAACTGGGTTACTGGTTGAGGGGTGTGAAACCTTACTCAAGCACAAAACATAATCCTTCTCAGAGTGAGGAACAAGCAAACCCCAAATTAACCTGTGCTCCACCCATTGATAGTTTGCGCGTAGTAGGTAGGCTTAACTTAGAGGCAAAGTGTAAAGTATTTATGTGGTTCTTCAAATAGTAATAAAGTGAAAACATAACACTAGAAAAATCCCACACCAATTTAGAGAAATAAAGCAAAATGTAATAAAGAAATTAAGAAATGTAAACGAAGGCAAAACAAATCCATTCTTTAGAACTGTAGATATGCAATTTTAAAGGTTTAAATGAAAATTTCACCAAAAGTCCAAAGCATCGCTCGCGGCTATCTGGTAATGCAAGTCATGGAAAAAGTCACAAGTTCAGGCCAACAGCAATGGAGCACGGGTCAGATACAGGAACCAGGTTGCTCCCACTGAAAATTTAACTGCTCAGTCTTTTGCAAAGAATCCTGTTCATGTTTGAGGGAGATCTAAGAGCATGGAAGTGTCGTGGATGGTCTTCGAAGTAGCACAAAGACCAGTCCAGGTATCTCACACAGTCGTCATTGTAGTATGAAGGTCCAGTTGTCATCGCGAACAGTCAGGCTAGAGCTTCATGGTGGTGCTTCTCTTATGAGCGGTTGATGTTGTAGTGCATGTCCCTGTGGCTCTGATCTGCAGGCTAGCAGTCTAGCCCTTGGAGTCCCTCTGGAAGCCCTGGATTCCGGGGGAGGTCCAATCCCTCTGTCTCAGGCAGGAGAGCAGCAGGGCAGCAATCCAGCAATTTGGTATCGGCAGACCGGTAATGATTAGGACATTATCCCTGTGCATTTGCGTCATGATCGAGCGATGCTAACACCCTTAAATCATGGTTTTCGTTCTGGACCCTCGGACTCCATTTTGTGAACGGCATCCATCTTATGGCTTGCCCTCATATAAGTCAATTGATTAAAGCCGAGCTTGATCTAAAAGGACACGTCCACCTTAGCTGACTTCCCCATGACCTGGCCGAGCTGACTCCACTGCCTCCAGCCAAACCTGTTCAGGCAGTCCCCTCGCCCAGTGGCCGAATAAGATAGCATCAATGCACAACATGCCATAAACCATTCACTACATACCGACCATGTTTTCTACACACATACACCTGTCCATGTTCCTTGTTTATGGCCAGTTTTATGACAAGGAGGTGCCCTGTTTTATTGGGGTTTCATCGATATCTGATGGGAGTTCTGGGCCTGGCTGGGTAATCTATCACAACCTGGACATCTAAAATATGGGTTGGCCAGCATGACTTCGCTCTTTGCCTTGTTATAGAAATATGTGTATAACCGTATTGTAAACTGAAGAATTCTGGCCTGCAGCTGTTATTTATGTATATAAGGAGAAGGCTGGTTCTGTAAAAACGAACAGTCTCCTGAGAACTTACGACCCGTGCTGTTGTAATTCTAGGACGCATGTTACTTGGTTGCAACCAATAAAACTCGATCTCTGACTTCACCTAGAAGACTCTGTGTTTCTGTGGTCCGGAACAGGGAGAACTCAGAGGTCTTCAGGTGTTATCCCCTGGCACCACCGGGTTCCTAAAAACCCGGCACCTCAATACACGGTTTGATTACTCTGGAAGGGTAATTGTTGTGTTAATGTGCACTTCTTATCCATTACAAGATGGTGCCCGTATTTGATCTAGGGTTTGTCCTTCACCTATGTCTGCAACCACTAGGAGGGTTTTAAATGATATCATGTGCTTAGTGTCATTGACGCTGACGAAGGCTGACGCCGAAACGCGTTTATTGTTGACTTTCAAAATAAACTAAGACTGCTGTGAAATCTATCACCCCCGGACTGCTGTTGTTCCTTTGGAGTAAGGGGACCCTTGAGCGCTTATGTTTAGCGAGCGTCCACAGCCCGCGTACTGCACCCGCTCCTTAGTGCTCGAGATCCTTTTGTGGAAAACTGAGCGTTTTTGAACTTCTTTCTCGAGCACCGCCGCCAGCTATAATCTGTCTGGGCACGCATTGACTCCGCAAGGCTTTAATTGGAGTTAAAAGGATTGCCGAGGATTGCCGAACGGAGAACGCCGTCCACGCGCTGTATTCTCCATCGCGTCTGAGCCGGTCAGCCCGCTACCCATATTTTCGGGTTGTTGCAGCATAGGCGGCAGAGTGTCTTGGAGGGTGGTACATCTAGCGGTCCTTCGGCCGAACTGGGTCCAAATGTATGAAAGTCACCAAAGTGATTGAACACGCACATGAGCATGTTTAGCGAAACGGAATGCTGCGCTGCGGCTAAAGACATCTTCAAGAGCCAAGGTACACCTACATCGGCTGCACAAACACCCGCGGTGACGGGCAATGACAAATTAAGTGAGAAAATGATGAAATTGGAAAGATTATATGAACGTGAGGTTCGTAAGTGGTTGGAGGCCACGAGCCTGACCATCTATATTGAGGAGGGACGTGTACCAAGAGGATTAAGAGTGTACACGGTTCCCTCTTATGAACACCCAGACCCCCAACTACTCACAGACTGGCAGGAACACACAGCGCAGTATTGTGAGGGGACGCTGAAGATTCTAGTGAAATATGTGTGGAGCGACAGGGAGAAGGCCCTCGCTGATATAAAAACTATAGAGGATGATATTGAAAAAGAAGAAGATACTGCAAGGGTACAGGACCTGAAAGGACTAATGAAAGCTTGCCTGACGAAATATGAGCAAAAGATAAAAACCCGCAAGCAAGAGAAATTCGAGCGAGATGAGAATGACTATCGCCAGGGGCGCATATTAACTTTTGCTAAAAAATACAATGCCCCAAGAAAAGCTCTTAGTCAAGGCGAACAGAATCCACACGCAGCGGCTAATACAAGCACACCAACATCAGAATCTGAAGCAACTGCCAACGAGTCGAGTGATGATCAAGCAGACCCTCTGAATGATCCAAGAGGTGCAGCTGTTCCTTTTCACAAGGAGTTCAAAGTGATAAGGCAAACTTGGCTCAGAGGAGGGAAGAACAAACCCCCAGAGGCAGAAAAAGGAGAACAAGAAGATTGGGGGCGGCGGTAAAAGGACGAGGAAGAGGCAAAAGAGCAACCTTGAACTGGAACAGCCGCAACAGGAAGAGGAACTGATGGTCACCAAGGACAGCAGGCCTGCTGCCTTAACTGTTGTAAATCTAACAGACAAACAACTCACCGATACTGAACGCGAACTTCTAGAATTGGGCTTAACATTTTGCCCCAGCAACAACATGGAGTTCACACAGACAAAAATTGATCTTTTCCGTTTCACAAGAAAAATGAAACTACATAAACATTTCAAAATGAGACCACAAGGAAAAGATGCAACCAAGCAAGGGATCAGATTGACAGCTACAGACGCTTTGAGTGGCAGGGATCTGCCAGGTCTTGAAGCCATGAACTCTCTTGGAATGGAGCAGGAAGGAAATCCTCAAATCATCACTAATGAGGACATGGTACAACGAGCCTTGTTGCAAGGCATTGAACAAGAAAGGGAAGAAACTCAATTTAAGCCTAAGTCTACCTTTGTTCCCCAATCGCCATGGGATGCGATTGACGCTTTTACAGAGGCTATGACCCTGGATTTGATCGATTATAGGAAGAAGATGACTCCCAGCAGCCATAACATCACGGGATCACTAAAGAAAGCCCTGCGAGATCTTATGGGGGATAATAGGATTGTGATAAAGCCCTCTGATAAGGGGGGCAACGTGGTATTGCTAACTAGCGAATATTACCAACAGGAGGCCATGAGACAGTTATCGGACTGCAAATATTACTCCCCAACTACTAACAAGATCTATGAGGAGAGCATCGCCAACTATGATGATTTGATTCGAGAGTGGTACAATCTACAAATGCTGGGTAAGGATGAGCATCTATTCCTACGGAGCAATAGTCCTATACTTCCAACGTTCTACCATCTTCCCAAGCGCCACAAAAGTGTTGTATCACCACCTGGGCGCCCCATTGTTGCGTCTATTTATGGACTAACTGAAAATATGTCCAAGTTTGTGGACTCTGTTCTTTTCCCCCTTGTCATTGGCCTGGATTCCTATATCCAGGATACGAAAGACTTTTTGAACATTATCGAAGGTATGAGCTGGGAATCCGACTATTTACTTATGGTGATGGATATCACCAGTCTCTACACTAACATTGACCACTAGCAAGGCCTGAATGCTGTCAGACATTTTTGGGAAAAGCGCCAATTGCGCTTTACACAGCACAATCTTATTATTCTCGAATTTGTACAGTTTTGCTTAAATAACAACATATTTTTATTTGGTGAGCAACTGTACAGGCAATTCTCTGGTACAGCGATGGGCACCTGCTTTGCCCCCAGCTATGCAAACTTTTTCGTTGGCTGGTGGGAGGAGCAGGTGCCCAGGAGCTGGAAGAGGGGACAAGATCATGGCAGGGTGGTACATTGGTACCGGTACATAGACGATCTCTTTATCGTGTGGCAGGGTACCACTGCCAGTGCAGAAATGTACATTGAAGATCTGAATAAAAACTGCTACAATCTGCACCTCTCGGGAACAATTAGCCGAGTGGCAGTCGACTACTTGGACCTGAGGGTGTATATTGATGAGGGCCGGGTACATACTTCCCTGTACAGGTAAGAAACGGCAGGGAATTCCATTTTATTTGCCAAAAGCAGCCACCCTCCCAAGCTTATCAAAAGCATCCCCTACGGGGAACTTCTCAGACTCTGTAGAAACAGCACACAAGAACATGAGTTTGAGAAGGCGGCCCACGGATGTCTGGAACGTTTCAAACTAAGGGGCTATGACGATTCCCTACTACAGAGTACATTAAAGAGAGTCAGGAAAATCCCTAGGATAGAATTGCTAAAAAAGAAAAAGAAACAAACAGAAGATGATCTGCAGACTAAGACCGCCAATACAGAGGGTAATAAATTTAGGATGATAACACCTTACTCCTCTGGAGCTAATCACCTCAAGGCCATGATGAGAAAGAACTGGCATATCCTGCCTACAGACAGTATATTGAGGGAAGATCTGCCTCTCCATCCTCTAGTTACCTTCAGCAAGTGCAGGTCGTTGGGGGATATGTTGACACACAGCCACTTCAGCAAACCCACCAACAAACCGAACACACTGAAGGACATGAGTGGGTTCTACCCTTGTGGCCGCTGTAAAGCGTGTGCCGCAAGCAAAAGAGTCCTCCGATATGAAAATCAGATGACAGGTAGATCTATGGCTATAAAGAAATTCTTGACAAGCAGTACTGTCTATGTGGTCTATTGCCTGGTATGCCCGTGTGGCCTTCGCTACATCGGGAGTACCATTAATCAACTGAAATTGAGGGTGCTCGAGCATCTCAGAGCCATTGATAAAGTTGACCCTTCCTACCCAGTAGCGCGCCACTTTTCTGAGTTTCATAATAAGGATCGAACCAAATTAACATACTTTGGACTGGATCACGTACCTAATAACATCAGGGGTGGAGACGGATTAAGATGACTCAGAAGACTAGAATCGAGATATAACATCGATTTAGCGACCAAACATCCGGGAGGCCTTAACAGCGGGAGGAGATGGCCATTCACCCAGGTAAATGATTTGCCTATAGTGGTTTTGAGCCTTCTGTCAACATCCAGCTTTGTAGTCATTGCTAGATAAGATAAAATAAAAGTTCTCAGTATGACCTCAGAGTAGAAGTGTTTGAGATTCATGATTCTAGGAAATGAGTATAGCAGAAGCAAACTGAAGTAAGAAAAGATTTCTGTGGATTTTTTCACCATGAACCTGTGCAGCCTATTCATTAACCTGTATATATATGTACATAATGTCTGAAACTTTGAAGGAATATGAAGTCAGGATAGCTTTCATATGCATTTTTTGTATATATATTTTCCTGTAATATTTTTTAGGTGCAATGTATATATGTGTGTATATGTATATATGGTTATGAATGTACTTTATCTTTGATTTTCAAGCCAATATAAGCCTTATCCTTATTATAGCAGACCAATAATGTAAGGACCTATGCCGATCCACGGCTAGATACTGACACATTGTATAATTTGTATAATTATTACTTTTGGCATTTACCTCTTGTTTTTCTAACCGATACACGGTTTGATTACTCTGGAAGGGTAATTGTTGTGTTAATGTGCACTTCTTATCCATTACAAGATGGCGCCCGTATTTGATCTAGGGTTTGTCCTTCACCTATGTCTGCAACCACTAGGAGGGTTTAAAATGATATCATGTGCATAGTGTCATTGACACTGACGAAGGCTGACGCCGAAACGCGTTTGTTGTTGACTTTCAAAATAAACTAAGACTGCTGTGAAATCTATCACCCCCGGAGTGCTGTTGTTCCTTTGGAGTAAGGGGACCCTTGAGCGCATATATATATATATATATATATATATATATATATATATATATATATATATATATATATATATATATATATATATATATATATATATGTTTTAAGCAACATCCTTAATTACATATGCCATGTTCAGACCATTAAGTTGGATGAAAAAAGGTGGGTGGGGATATCTCTAAAAAGGGATGAGCTGAGAAGTGTATCCATTCTGAGAGGCATGCTGGATGTACTGTATGGTGAAAAATGTAAAAAGGACTGCATTGGTATCGCAGATTACCTTAAAAGTTGTTTACAGTCATTGCTGAGAAATTGATCAGTGTTGCCTTTGTCTGTAAAGTTAAAGACACAAATAGAGTACCTGATAGGGGCTTGTTTCAAACTGAACAGGACCTGGCCCAATTAAAGCCCTGTCCAAACCTCTTGGAAAATATTTCTAATTAAGATTCTTTAGCCATGGCTTTCTTGGAGACCCCCTCCATACTTTTCACTTCATGTAAAGAACTAATTAAAGCCAAACACAGTCTTTTTTCCATGAACTGTAGTTTTGTCATTTCCAGTGAGCTCAGAGTCTATCACTTTCCATGGTCTGACTTCCTGCGATGCCATAAATTATACTTGCGTGTCAAACACCCACAGTTTCAAAGCAACCTATAGTGTTAGCTTGGGGCCTTATTTTTAGCACCATATTCTCATAATGTCCCAAACAGAGTGTCAGCCTTAGTATGCATGACTACTTGAAATGTAGCCCTGAGCCATGGAATGAGGTCATCATCTCTGCAGTCCTGAGGGTCAATAGAATGGGGCCAAGTGCCCAGAAGTCAGCAAGGCTTGCTGAAGCAATTGTAACCAGTCTTAAAGTGGTAGGGGTAACTTGATTGGAAGTGACTGGGAAGGCTCAGCATACTTTTAACTTTTAATGTTGATAAAGGTAGATTGTGGGTCAAATCTTCGCAATGGGAAGGGAAAGCAGCATTGGACTAAATACCCAGCCGTCAGCTAAGCTAGCCCAAGACATTAAAGGCAGCCTTAATTTAGAAAAGGGTAGATTCATGCTTGACTAAAATGGGACTATAGGGCTCACAGCCAGAGTTCTTGGGCGAGCAAGGCAAACATCTGCAGCATCCAGAAGGTGCATTCAACACACCGATGGCTGAAGCCAGCATTTGGAAAAGTTGAAATAGGCGTTGGCTAGGACCAGAATTAACTGTTATTGGCACTATTGTTTCAGATCAAGGATTCTTGGCCTCCTGTTGTTGTTGTGCTTGTCTAGTTGTGTCATGGCTGCAACTGATCGAGTGTTTTATGTCTCCCACTTACATGTGCAGTGTGCCCATCTGGCTAGGGTCTGAGACTGACTGGTGCTTGCCTGCCTTTGGGAGAGGCTTGGTGGCATGAATCCCAACTCAAACTTTTGTCTGCTTTTGGGTTAGCTCCAGCATGTGGAATCTGGGCCGAGTATAGATGTGTAGTTTCTCCCCGGGCTGCCAGTCATGAATGCTATTGCACTTCCAAGTTCCTTCATACGGTGTATTTGCTTAGCAGTAGTTAGTATCCTTGCCTTTATAAAAAACATAGTTTTTAAAAGCATGGTGTAGTGTTCTTCCTTTTCCTCGTGGGACTCTCGTGCTCGAGAGGGCCGGCAATGAAAGTGTAGAACCTTTTTTACGTAATTCAGCCAAACTGTTGTCTTTACTATTAAATCCTTAATGGCACCGGAGAGCAGTTGTATGTAGGTTAGCTCCCGGAGGCTCGTCACTTTCTATGTCTGGTTGAGAATTTAAATACATTACTTCTCACCTTAATGTCTTTACCGAGATCTAAGTGGTACCCTGGTTGGGTCAAAAGTTGTGGTGAAGTGATTTGGTATTCTGCTGATGTAAAAAATAATCTTTCTATTAAACATGACAGGTACAAGAAATTCTATGACCTGAAATATAACACGCAAAATGTTAAACTGTCTGTTGGACAGTGGGTTAGAGTTAAAAAACCTACCTTTGTACAGAAAAGTGTGAGCAAATTCTTCGAACCTCAAAACATTGCCAAGTTAAGAAAGAACGCTGTTAGTTTGGAAGATGGTAAGTGTTGGAATCTCAAGAGAGTTGCCTTATGCAAAGCTCCTTTAGCTTGTAGTTCTGATCTCAAACAGTTTACGGTTTTGCGTGACTCATCTGACGAATCAGAGGATCATCCCGCTGAAGGAAACAAAGACATTGTACAGCATGATGTTTCTCCGGAAGAAGATACCAACACTCATGGAAAAAGATTCATCAGGCGTCATGTGGCTTTAAACGATTTTGTTTGTGAAGAAAAATATGATGTGTTCTACAGGAGGATATGTGTAGTGTTCTGCCTTTTCATCGCGGGACTCTCGTGCTCGAGAGGGCCGGCAATGAAAGTGTAGAACCTGGTTTACGTAATTCAGCCAAACTGTTGTCTTTACTTTTAAATCCTTAACGGCACCGGAGAGCAGTTGTATGTAGGTTAGCTCCCGGAGGCTCGTCACTTTCTTTGTCTGGTTGAGTATTTAAATAAATTACTTCTCACCTTAATGTGTTTATGTGTAAGTCACTACACATGTCTTCTGCTCCTGACACCTATTCCAATGCTTTCCCTTTTAAAATATCCTTTAACACATTACCCACCAGCTCAGTTTGGCGCGTGTAACAGACACCAAAACCATTCCCTACATAGGCAATCTGACGTTTCTTTTAACAAAATACCCTTCTACAAGCTTCGATACAGAGAAGGAAATCTCTCTTAAAAGGCCTGTTGTTTATTAAATATGTTTTTCACAATCGATATGTTATGCCTAATGTTTTCATCATAACTTTTTTATAACAAACAGATCAGACCCAAGACAAATATTTGTATTCTCCTAGAAAAGCAATCAATCCTGTAGCGTTTATCAAAGGCTTAACACCATAACCAATGGAGGGCTCCTATACTGAGCATATGATTTACTGCAAGGCAACCACCAGGCATACAGTCATAAAATTACACAGTATACAAAATTACTGAAAGGCAAGCAAGTAAAGCAAAATACTATCTCCCCTAAGAAGGCTTAACAAGGAATCTGACAGTACAAATCTTCTAACCCAAAAATATGCTCATATGGGGTAACTAACACCAGCACCATTACCCAGTGAGCTAATCTAAGTTATTCCATGAAACAAAATATATTTGTTTTTATACAGAGTACTAACAATCTACCTTTAAATGCCTATTAACTTTAACATATGCTTTACACAATAAATATATCAGTCCCTGTATCAACTTACGCCCATAGCACTTAGTAAAAGTTTTCCACAAAGCAACTACCTGGTTTATAGCCATAAAAATACAAATGCATTCAAAATTACAGTTGGCAAAGCAAACTATTCTCTCCCCTAGTGAGTTTGATAAGACTTATTGTAGTACATATCTTCCATCCACACAGTTTGTTCAGGCAAATCAACAACACCAAAACCCTTGCCTTCTACGGAGATCTGTGAAATTCCATGTAATAAAGTACCTGCCTACAGGCTTTAGCACTTTGTAATAACAACCCATCCGGCCTCTTGTCTGTAACACATGCTCTTCACAATAACTAGGTTAGGCCCATACAATGAAAAGGTGTGGGGAGTAAAAGTATAAATAGCAGTAAATGCTTCACTTTTAATACAATCATAAACAACATTTTATTGATCACTTATTCAAAAATTATTTCACGTCGTATTTGTATTTCCCAATTCAAATTGCAATAATGTTTACAACTGATACCATGTACTCACAGTGTCTACCGTCCGTAACCTATGGGGCTCGGGTTTGGGAAACCGAGAGTTGTCATCCAGTGCAACTAGAGGAAAACAGATTCTGTAGAAAGATGCTGGGGTCCCGATCTCTAGCTCTAGTTTCATCTGCCACAGTGAACTGGGTCTTAACTTTGTTGAAGTTTATATTAGCACCCGCCCGCTTCTCTTTTGGCATGCAATTTGGCAAAACACAGAGGGAGCACTCAAGATATCGATTGCCTTGCATGAGATACTGGCAGGAGAATCCTTTGGCTAACGTATATTGAATCTTGTCTGCGCATGATTGGTCTCAAACAGTTATTTGAAAACCCTGGGAGACTATGTCCTATCACCAAGAAACAGTTGCAGGCATTAAGGTACCAACATGTGCAGGCGGAGAGAATAAAGAGGGAGTCAGCAGAACCGAGAACAGAAATCAGGGGCGGACTGGTTCACCCCATAGGCCCTCAGCCACACAAGACACTGGGAGCGTAGTCTACTTTTCCGTTTTAGGGAAGGTACTCTAAAATATTCATTGAGCTTTCCATTAATCTTTCACGCTAGCCTAGATACCGGTCCTTGTCCCTGTGATGGGAAAATCAGGTCAATCAGTGCAGCATTTTTTTATTTTTATTTGATTTCTATTCTATATACACCAAAACCATCTTGCTTACCGTGATCAAGTAGCTACACATTAGTAATTTTAGAGAAGCCAACAATGTATTACTCGGATTGGATAATGAGGTTATCATACATTTTGTCATTTTGTTTTTAAAAGTCACAGTGCTGTCTCACAAATCAATGCCTGCAATAGAATTCTAACTCATCTTTTGAGTTTATATTTGTATTTTAAAATGGCAGTTCTATGCTGGATTTGAACTTTCAGTATATAAACTTTTTTATGGCGGCCCTGATTTTAAAAATATATAATGTATAAATATATATATATATTTATATATATATATATATATATATATATATATATATATATATATATATATATATCTATATATATATATATCTATATATATATATAGATATATATATATATAGATATATATATATATATATATATATATATATATATATATAGATATATATATATATACTGTGTTGTTTTTATCTTGCATTTTTTATCTTGTACTCTTATGGTTTAAAATGTTTAAACCGAATAAAGAATCTATTGATTGAAACCATGTACTCTTCAAAACAGTGTACTCTTCAAGGAGAATTATTAGTCGGTTCGCATGAAAAAAACAGCAAAAAGATTACAGAAATTCAACTGGGGAAACTACCAATTTAGCAGAAGGTAGACCCAATAGTTTTTTAGAAGAACTCAGGGAAATGAGATTTGGAGAGAACTCTCTTAACAGAGAGTAGCGATACAACCAAGAGACACTACTAAGGGAGGAAAAAGGGGTGGTGAAAAGCAGTCAAGGAGAAGAAAACTTAAGTACAGGTGTCAACGAGATCAAAGACATAAGGGGAGATGAAAAAACGAAATTCATTTAACAGTTAATCTTTCCACAAGGGTATGGACTCACGAGGAAGCAAGTGTTCTAACTAAAGGTTTACCATTCTCCCCTACTAGTCAGATTGATTATTTTGCATTAAAGACAGATCTCTTTAGATTCATACGAATTTTGAACTGAAGAAATACTTTGCCACTGTGCCTGTTAAGTACACAGAAATAGAGGCTACCCTTATTATATCTGAGACAATTATTAACGATTACTGGATGTACAACTTATGTTAAGCCTAGAAGAAAGCACACCTCCTTATATAGAGGATATAGAGAAAGAACTGACCATTAAGAATTATGTTATTAAGACTACTTGCCTACAGGAAAAATCAATGTTTATTCCTATCTAAAGACAATAGGACTGATACATTTTCTGAAATAGCTACCTTTGATTTTGAAAGAATGAAGAAAAATACCTGGAAGAACAAGTTGAGCAATAAAGAAAAAAATATCCTTGCAAGACTTGTGCAATGACTTGACAATCATTGTTCGCCTGGCTGTGTGAAGGGGGAAGGTGGTGGTCTTTATTTTGAAAACTATAATCGAAAAGCTATTCAACTTACTGTGCCAAATGATTATGTGAACTGTAAGCAGAACATATATATGGATATTCTACGGGAATGTTATAGTTTCCTTGAGAAATGGTTCGATGATGGTTTCCTAGACCAATAGGAGTTTAAGTATCTGGACATAAAAAGCCCAGTGACATCAATTATATATTTGTTGCCCACGATCCATAAAGGTGGTTCTATGCCATTGTGTGGGCCTATAATATCAGGATTTGGGTCATGGACATTCATGAATTTCTGAATATATTGATATATTTTTGGCACCTTTGATTAGCAATTTAGTTTCATGTGTTAAAGATCTGTTGAGAAAATTGTCAGGGATACTTTAGAAGGAATCATCTTATTTGGTGTTTATGGATTTTAACAGTTTGTATACTATCATCAAACATGAGGGCGACATGACATATTTTTTTAATAAGTGATCATTAAAATGTTATTAATGATTTGTAAGAAACTGGGTTACTGGTTGAGGGGTGTGAAACCTTACTCAAGCACAAAACATAATCCTTCTCAGAGTGAGGAACAAGCAAACCCCAAATTAACCTGTGCTCCACCCATTGATAGTTTGCGCGTAGTAGGTAGGCTTAACTTAGAGGCAAAGTGTAAAGTATTTATGTGGTTCTTCAAATAGTAATAAAGTGAAAACATAACACTAGAAAAATCCCACACCAATTTAGAGAAATAAAGCAAAATGTAATAAAGAAATTAAGAAATGTAAACGAAGGCAAAACAAATCCATTCTTTAGAACTGTAGATATGCAATTTTAAAGGTTTAAATGAAAATTGCACCAAAAGTCCAAAGCATCGCTCGCGGCTATCTGGTAATGCAAGTCATGGAAAAAGTCACAAGTTCAGGCCAACAGCAATGGAGCACGGGTCAGATACAGGAACCAGGTTGCTCCCACTGAAAATTTAACTGCTCAGTCTTTTGCAAAGAATCCTGTTCATGTTTGAGGGAGATCTAAGAGCATGGAAGTGTCGTGGATGGTCTTCGAAGTAGCACAAAGACCAGTCCAGGTATCTCACACAGTCGTCATTGTAGTATGAAGGTCCAGTTGTCATCGCGAACAGTCAGGCTAGAGCTTCATGGTGGTGCTTCTCTTATGAGCGGTTGATGTTGTAGTGCAAAGAGTCGGGTTAATGAAACTTTGCGTTGGCAGGCAGTGCGAGCGAAGCAGTTTTGGTGGCACTGGGCCCATTTGTAGTCACGAAGGGAGCAAAAACGTCCATTCAGCTCCACTGAAAATACACCAAGGGTCCAGGCCCTTAGGGGCACCACTTTGGGCAGAAGGGCTTAGCCCAGCTTTATCTGGGTGCTGAGTCAGGTGCTTGGGAGCCCTTATGTCCCTGTGGCTCTGATCTGCAGGCTAGCAGTCTAGCCCTTGGAGTCCCTCTGGAAGCCCTGGATTCCGGGGGAGGTCCAATCCCTCTGTCTCAGGCAGGAGAGCAGCAGGGCAGCAATCCAGCAAGGTAGCAGCCCAGCAAGGCAGTGGACCAGCAAGGCAGCAGGCTAGTAGAGTGGGAGCTCTTTCAGCAGCACTTTAGACCTCCTGTCTGGTAGTGTTTCCAAAGGTTCCGAAGTGTACTGAGGATTTGGTGTCCGAGGTCCAATATTGAAACCAGGCACCTCCTCAGCAGTGGGAGAAGCTTCTCGAGGGGTTTCCATTTGTAGTGCACAGGTTTCTTGCCTCCCCTGGCCTGGCTCCAGACAAACTACAGGGGATATGTAGCCCTTTTGCATGGCGAGAGGACACAGCCTATTCAAGGGTAAGTAGGGTTGTGCCCAGCTCCGCCCTCCCACCCTGTTTGTGATGGTACATCTAGGCACACCTAAGCTCTCCATTGTGTGTGGCTGTCTAGGAGGAATATATAAAGTCCAACTGTCAACTATACCCAGTCATGTGAACCAGAGACATTCTGCAGGCACTAAGTGGGTAAGGGCGGAAAATGCCAACTTTCTAAAAGTTATATGAACAACAGTGGTTCCAGAGAATTAATCTTTTGATATTTAAAAAGGCCGTAAATTGATCCAAAATATTTTGTGCATAGATTGCAACAAATCATAAATTGTGAGTGAAGATTTTTTTATATATACAAAAACAACCATACAAAAATCCAATACTTAACCAACTGATGCTTAACATGTTACACAAACAAACACGTTTGGGAAATTACATAATATATAATAAAAGACACAAAATGGCAACAGGTTTACAATTCAGCTACAAAGTCCCCAGCAATGAAGACAGTTATCGATATCAATATAATCCCACTTCCGTCATTGGAATCCACCGTGGTGATATTAGTCACTGCCGGACCAGGTCATAATTAAATGTAGCTTAATTCTGCAAATATATATATTTTATATGCGACAGCTGACGTGCAGAGGTGAACGCCCTTGCGCTCCTATAGATAGTGCGGCCCTAGAAGTCAATACAAAAAGTCTGAGGATGACCTTGCAGAAGGGGTTAAGCCCAACATGATTGATTGTATTAAACATGCAGCATTTACTGGATAGAATAGGTTAGACCTACTGGTTTTGCCATTATGTTTCATAATAAACAGATGAAACCTATGAAATGCAGGGTTTGCAGAGTGGCTGGCCAGCATCAAAACTCTAGCCAACTTCTGTTATCTGCGAGATTCCATGCAACAAAATACCTATCTGTAGGCTTTAATCAGGGTCACTGGAATTATACGGTAGGAGATGGCCAACTTATGTAGCATGGTTGAGTAAAATAAGCAGCAAGAAAAGACAAATTATGTGGCGTAATGTGGCACGTTTTATATGAGTATTACATCATTATTTCATCAACTTTAGGTCGAGCCTAGCGCAGCCAGCATGAGCTGCTCTAAGGGAGGCTTCTTGTGAGCACCCCACATTGTTCCTAAACTTCTCTATGAGAGTTAGTTAACTCCCACATATTCAATTGGCCTTTGCGTGTGGCTTTCAGTACTGTAAGCACGCAAATGGCCAAAGACGGCATCATGTCCCGCCTTTTCTTTTAACGTCAACTATCCTTTCCCATAAGCTCGGGCGCAAGCATTGTACCAGCTGCATAACTTCCTTATCGTGATCTTGCCTCATGTTCCTGACTTTGTTTTTCAGCCTTTTTAATGTGCACGCTCCACTCCCGGGCTTGTTATTTTTTAATTACCGCTACCAGGGAGCATTCTGCAGGAAGACTACCAGGACGCCGAGTATGTGACATGCCGCTTTTAGAGAGGAATTTACAGTCAACCAAGTGACTTTTTTTTTTGGAAACAAATGACTGGAGACTAAAGACCCCTGCGGTAGCAGCATTTACTACCCAAGCAATGTGGAACTTGAAACTCCAAGCTTTGTGTAAGGAAGGCCTCAATTAAGATCCTTTACAACAGGAATCAATCACATCTACGCAGTAACAACGAGATTTATTTATGAATTTGGAATTGGGAAATTGTAATTTTAAGCTACATGAATTACTGCGGCATTTCACCGAGTTTGGAATATCTATCTCCCTGTCGAGTACACACTGGTCTATGCAGTACACATGTTTGCATCCTCAACTGTCCTTCTCAGTCTGGAACCAGGAACCTTGAGGATTTGCTCAGATCCCAGGAGCAGGCACGTCACTCCACTGTGCTGCAGGCATGGGACTCGAAGTGGGGAATGTGACCTTTGGTAATAAAGAACTCTATGCAGTGGGTGCATAACTCACTCAGTGATCCTACTGGGATTTGACCATGTGACCTGCAGGTTACACATAGCTCTTTGCAGCAGGAGCATTAACTATTTCAGAAAGCGAAAAAGAATCAGGTCTTTGAAAATCACAGTACACCTGGATTTTTGTATCTCGTGCATGTACGTTGCAGGCTATATTAATGATATTAGAACCCTGTGACCTCTGGAGCAGAGTCCGGGTCACACCAAGCTTTTGCGCTATGGTTGCAACTGGGAGCTTGCAGGATGCAGATAAACTACAGCCGTTAGCCCTCACCTTCCTCAATATGCTATGATTTCAGCATGCGACCTGCAGGTTACACGTATCTCAGCAGCATTGGCTCAACTCACTGAGCTATCTTATCAGCTAATTTATGTTGCTAGATACAGAGCATGTAGCCAGCCCTTCATGTTTTACTGGATACCTACGTCTCCATTTTATCGTTATATGTGCAGGACCTCAATGCACTGTACTAGTGTACTTCCCGGTTTCTCCACTGTATATGTGGCCACATTTTAGAAGTATTCCTGCAGATTCACGTAGGATCATGGTCGTTTACGCCCACCATTTCAATCTCAGCCAATAAGCTACTGTTTCGGAATCCTGGAGTCAGATGTGTGCTGTATTCTCTATTTTATGGCTACCGGTGTATTGTGGAATTTAGAATGTAAAGGAAATCTTGGGTTTTCCAAGTGGATCAGTTGGTGAAGCTAAGTTTCTGGGCAGTGGTTTCGGAGGCCTTCTCCTGTAGTTGATTGTGTATAAAGTTACAATGTTCCAGGCGTTTCTTCTCCGTTATATTTTCACAGTGTGGGTAATCATTCATCAAGCAAACTAACATAGTGTGAATTACAAACAAAGCCTTGTTTCGCCGCGAGGAACAATTAGTCAAATTGAGGGCGCATCGGAGGACAGTGCTATAGGACGCCACCTCTCGCTCACTTATGGAACAGTATATTATATCAACAGGTGCACTATGTGTGCGTGATAGCGCGTGTGCATGCATGCGCCTTTATTCATTTTATTTAATTAACAAGCATTGGCATAGCCAATAGGTCTCACCTCTGGGACCTGATAAGCATTTAACCATGCAGCACATAAACCTAAACAACTAAATACCAGAAAACTTGCAGCCCTGTATACAGCTGACACCCTAGCTGCAAATGGCATGGACAGTGAAGAGCTCCAGCAGGCATACATGCCAATAAACCCGATTCTGGCGGGAGACTACCAATCTTTTAAACCCAAAATTGCTTTATTTTAGCTGTCTCCAACAAGAAACTGCCTCTGCTTCAGAAGAAGTCAATAGGAAAAATACATTCTCCCCATTATATATATTTTTTTAGATCACTGCATAGAAGCCCAAAGCTGGGCTACAGTAAGAAAAACAAGTCCTAGGGCTGATCTCCAGAGCCCACAAAGTACATACACATATAAGTATATACTAAAGTATTTACAAGAGGTCTCGAATGCCTGACCTAAAAAGTTTCCTGTCCTAACAATAGATGAGTCACGTCATTTTGAAGCGGTGAATGGTCGACTTTTTTTTATAGTGGATGTAGTGTCTGCTGGAAACGTAATTATGCAGCCCCTTCCTAAGAGCCCTGCTAAATCCCACCCAACACATTCATCCCCATTGAGGAGACGTTACCAATAAAAGGGGCCAGATGTATGTGCCCTGGGCAAGTATTGCATCCACCAGTGGTTGCCAAAGTGGGCAATAACACCCTCTCGGGGGCATGGGAACAATCCTGGGGGGCAGTGGTAGCCTCAGGTGCAATTGGGGAGTGATGAATAAAAATAAGGGGGCGTGGAAGTATAAAGAAAGAAAAAAGACAAGAACATTTTAAAAAACTGTTTGTATATGTTTTATCTGTTGTGTAACATAGAGTTAGAGTCGTAATGATTACTTGATTTTACCAAATAAACAAACAAAATGCAAGTTATAATGGTACCAATTGGCGGTCAAGTTTGCCGACCGGTCTTAACAAGCAAGTGTTGGCAGGTGAGTGTGTCGTGCATTGTCGGGAAGACCAGCATGCATCTTACCTATTGCCACTACTTGGAGGGTCCCCATTCTGACTTCAATCAACGATTCAAGGTGTCTTATTTACCACAACATCTTTCTTTGCTATGTTGTAGGGACGTAGGTAGAAATATATATATATACATAGAAGAAATCAAATCTTTCTGTTTTTTCGCTTATATAAGGTAGATTTTCAAAGGGGCGCTAGTTAATTTTGTTTTTGAAACGGGGGCAGTAGGCCAAATAAGTTTGGGAACCTCTAGCACCCATTACAATAGCATATGTGTTGTTCTTCCACTTAGCATGTGGGCCAAGGCCCACAACACCACATTGGTGACCAGGCAGTCTGGACACAGCCTACAGATGCATCTCTGGATGACATAGCCCAGCATGCTTTGGCCCTACCTGGTGAGGTGCCCGTTTGCTACCCACACAAGCCTGCCACCCACCATCTGTTTTGACAAGAGGAAACGGCAGGGGAGCAGCGCCCTCCGAACGAGTGAGCCAGGTATGCAAACTTCCAGCGCGGCCCCCAAGGTAGGAGGATCGTTCGGGCACTGCAACCTGTAGTGAGCCAGGTGCTGGCACCCAATCAGAGAGAAAGTGAGAGTGGGCCCACGCCACGCACATACCCTATGATGGCAGAGTGAGGGGTGAGATTGTCCTGGAGGCTCCAGGCTCATGCCTTCTACAAGGTCAGAAAATAGCAGCATTAGTGAAAAAAACTCTGTACAGCGAGTGAAGTGATCTACCAAAGATATCCGACAAGAAGAACCGAGAAGACCTCTACGAAGAGATGTCCACGAAGAGGACCAGGAAAAAGACTAAAGCGAAGTCTAATGGAATCAACTTGAAGTCAGAAGTAATCAGGTGAAAGAAGGGCGCGACGACAGGTCCAGTCACAGAGCAAGGCAACAACAGTGTCCCAGTGCCGGGACATGACAAGAGGGAAACGAGCAGAGGGCCCGCTGCTCGGAGAAGCCTGGTAAGGAGGTGAAGGAAGCAAGAAGATCGGACCACGACGCAAAAGGGAAGGAGAGAAACGATGGAGAGTGAGTGGCACGACGCCACGAAGAAAAGAGAAGAGTAAGGGAGGATGACTCATTAGGAGTGTCATGGCGCCACGACAAAGGAAGAAGCGAGGAAAGGAGAAGAGCAAAGAGGTGTGCATGACAGTCCGACACAACACATACCAGAAGAAGAACCCACGAAGAGGAAAGGAAGAGAGCACAAAAGGGTGCATGACAGAACACCACAACACACACCAGAGGGGAAACACCCGATGGGGGAAAGAGAAGAGATGCATGACCATCTAAGCACAGTTCCTGGAAACCATCAGCACCACTGGGAGTACACATATACGTGCAACCCGAAGATCACCCGGGAACGACAGAGGAGAGCAGGCCGGTCCATTGGTAACAACCACCTCTGGGATGGAACGGACACAGGACCATGGATATCCAAGGGGCAGAGGCCTCTGGGACATAGGTGGCAGCGGATCCCACAACAAGAGATGGACCGTTGAAGCTTGCTCTGGAGATCCAGGGGGAACAAAGGGTAGCACATGACGGAACAAATGCCAACAATACCCTTTTCAGGTGGAACTTCGGACACGGAGAAGGGACCCGTAGCGACTCCTCCACTGCGCTTGGAGCGACAAGGCGGCTGCCCACCGGTCCAGTGAAAGCCTGGCGACAAAGGGCCTCTGGGTCGTCCAGTGAGAGGGGACACCCACGAGAGAGGGGTATCGGTGAGAGTGATACCCTGCGAATGCCGATCCTGTTGGAGACAACCACCAGTTCGAGAAGACACCTCAACCAGGAGCATACAGTGGACAGCATAACACCAATGATCCACCATCATTCCATCTGCACCTCTTCACCAACTGCAGTGTCGGAAGAAAGAAACTGGAAAGCATACTTCCACAGCACCAGTGTACAAAGGAGCACGTCCATAGTGCACCAGAACATTGTGCCAAGGAAAACTAATGGTCCAGGCTGCAAGGGCACCCACGCCGGCAGATGACCAGCAGTGAAGAGACTATGTGGAAGTCGTCCACAGCGAGTTTTTTTGTGCAAATTTTGTGTTTTTCTCCCGCAGGTTTGGACTTCATTTTGTTTGGACCTTCATTAAAGTTTGGGAGGGATGTAGTATCGCAGAGATACAGTCTAGTGTTCCAGTATGCTTGTCACACACTGAACACCCACCCACCACAGGCGTCATCAGTCAGATGTCCCTGCCAAATAAAAGGGGCTGAGCGCACGTGCTCATGGCCAGTTGATTAACCACATAACCTGTGTCTGCGTCCATTCATTATTAGCGATGTGGGCCTAGGGCCCCCACATCATAACAGAGCCCACGCTGTGAAGGAGAGCTGAGACCGGTATGGAAAGTGCTGCATGCCCTCTAGTGAACCCCTGCCGCTAAAGTATGCTGCCAGGAAGCCGCCTGTAAGTGCAGCAACAAATAGAAAACGTACTGATCCCCTCAACACCTGAATGCAGAGTAGCCAGATGTGAATATAACGGCCCGGTGACATCCCCCCACCCCATCACGCCTACTCAGGCCAGGAGAGTGGGCAATAGCGAAGCTTGACTCTTTTTACAGTAACCAGGTTCAGCATTTTAACCCACCACTATTGCTGAGAAAGCGGTGTGCCCCCTGGTGGCCACTACTGCAGGAGATGAGAAGACCGTATTGGCCTCCGGAAGTCCATTAACTCCAGTGAAGTACAAGTCCTGCCAGGCAGGGACAGTGTCACAGCCAAAAGAAACCAGTATTGAGCCCGAGTGCAGAGAGGCCAAAGGGTAGTGGTGGTGAAGTTAGGCCCATGCACTGGGTTGGAGACCAAACAGGAGTAGACTCCAGCTACTGCCTACCTCAAGGTCACCGGGGCTCAAGCAGCAAACCTTATAAAAGGTGCAAGGAATGGTCAGCGCCCTCTGTGGGCTGCCTGCTGATATCACTGGGAGGAAAGGGAGCTGACTCACAAGGAAATCCGACTGCACCAGCCGTGCAGAAAAGGAGGAGAGCGCTACCGCCGAATAAAAGTACGCTCAGACCAGATGAGACACCCATTCTCCAAGGACTAGGACCAGCAGAACTGCTGAGGTCTGTGGGCTCCCAGCCAGAGGGTGTTGTTATGTTTGTTGGGCTGCACCACCACTGTTGTAGTGGCAGGGGTGTATCATCGTGAACTCCCACCCAAGGCGATTATGTGGGATAGGACATCGGAGGGAGGAGCGAAGAAAAGTGAAAGTAATAAAGGATATGGGAGCTAGACCTCGTGATCACCTCCGGGTTATCAATCCTACACGTGTGTCCCTGTTTATTAGTGTAGCGCTGATGCTGCATGCTTTTCTCCCATACCTTCATCCGCCAATCGTCTGCTGCAGGTTCAAGGCGTTTGGAAAACTTGGCGTGCTGCGTCCTGGAAGGCATGATCATCACCCGTGTGCACCGAGACACGCCACCCGAGGTTGCTTCCCTGTTGCCAAGCAGTGCATCCGCTGGCGGCTGGCGGCTGGAGTGGTGCGAATTGTTACTGTGGCCGCGAGTGCCAGTCCCGCCCCGCAACATGAGGCTGTGCTGCTCCCTCCTACGCAGAAGCCCCCTGCAATGGCCCGACAAGCGTAGCTGCAACCACGTAGCTGCAACCATGCCACTGAACCCACAGTAAGGCAAAGACGAGTGGTGCGCACACGAGCGCCACAGCGAGACATCTGGTTTCACTTATCGCGCCCACGTCTGGGCACAATATTTCAAACCAGATGGTGCCTGTGCGGGTAACCGCACGCAATAGGCCGTGGTCGGAGCAAAGGTGGGACATGCGCCCGCCTTTGCCCAATTGCGTGCTGTATTTGTTAAAAAGACGCACGCAAAGGCCAATAGCCTGGGACAAAACCAAAAGCACGAGTGTGTGTTAGCGTGTGGTGAGATTTCTGAAGCCCTTACATAAAATTTCGCAGGTGAAACAAAGCTTTTAATTTGTCTTATAAGGTCCCAAAGGCGAGATCTGTTGGCTTTGCCAATGCTGATTTAACTTGGTAACACTGCCTAAGCATTGGTTGCACCTCATTAAAACCTGTTTAACACCAAAATATAGCAATAAGCAACGGAAGGGTGACCAGTCCATCTTTGCAAAAGGGCCTTCCACTGAGCAGCAACACTTGTCACTGCATTATTTTTTTTTACTTTTGAACCGTTTGAGCTAGAAACAATTTTTTTGTTAGAATCTGCAGATTATTGCGCAAGTGATGAATTGTGGCAAATCTATAACTATGAAAAAATTGCTGTGGCCACATAATCACATAATTCCAGTGCCATTGGCTTTAAAATAGCATAATCTAAATTCACACCTAAATGCCCGATTGATATTAACAGATGACTTTCACAATTAATACGTCAGGCCTCGAGCCTTTATCATAACATTTCATAATAAATAGATCAGTCCTATAGCCATGATGAGTGACTTGCCACCATAACCACCTAGGATCTGCTGCCTAGAGTATAAACTTCCCCACATGCCAAAACGCTTAATACATGCAGTCCTTTTGGTGGAAGCACACAAATTCGGTCCAATCAAATACTGTACTCAAAAAGACCCAACATGTGAGTACAGCTTAAGCCCCTTTCTCAGTAGGACTCCGAAAACTCTCTTTTGTTGATCACATAATGTCTAGCAACAGTTGCCCTAAAAATCCATGTACATTAATAACCATACTCATCCAATTTGTGCTGCTGGCAGAGGAGAAACACACAAATTATCTAGCTATCTAAGACACATTAATAGCATTACAGGAGAAAAGAACGAGGCAGACACACGACTGAGAAATCCGCGAGAACATATCTAGTTCACAGACGGAGTCATAGCGTCATATGCCCGTTCAAGAAAGGTTTTATAAAATTTTAAGATACTGATACAAGTGATCTAAAGACTTGAAAAACAGAGAAGAGGTTCGATATTTGTTGACCCCCACAAATGTAATAAGGATCAACCTTACCCCAATTTTGTGAAGTCCGGAAAGGGGAGTCCATAAAACCATCCACGCAAGCGCTTTTGCCCGTCTCCCTTGGGAGAGGGCGAATATTACATATTATTCAGTGAAGCTGGTGACCCCTGATTACAGAAGTCCTGAAGAAGGTGCCACAGTATCGTTTTGTTGTCTGCACCGAAACGCGTTGACGCATTTTTGTTCTATATATTGAATCCAAACAGGGTCCAGTGAGCAACTGATAGACATGTATTAATGCTACTGTTGACGTCACCCTTACATTTATGAATGACCTTTGGATCAGACATCGGAAGTGGTAAAATCAGTAATAGGCCACAACGAATAGAGGGGGTTGTTTTTGAGAAAAAGTCTGCTTTTTGCTTTGTATTTTTAACTGTGATTTAATGAATTATATGCCTGTAAAGTTGTTATGTTTATGATTCTCCTTTACTTAGGATTGTATTTAATTTTTTATATATTGGTTATATGTAATGAACTATTATGAATAATCGTTTTTATCTTACTTTCAAAGAATGTTCTTTGAAATTTTAACTTGTCATTTTGTGTAGCCATGATGAGTGACTTGCCACCATAACCACCTAGGATCTGCTGCCTAGAGTATAAACTTCCCCACATGCCAAAACGCGCAATACATGCAGTCCTTTTGGTGGAAGCACACAAATTCGGTCCAATCAAATACTGTACTCAAAAAGACCCAACATGTGAGTACAGCTTAAGCCCCTTTCTCAGTAGGACTCCGAAAACTCTCTTTTGTTGATCACATAATGTCTAGCAACAGTTGCCCTAAAAATCCATGTACATTAATAACCATACTCATCTTTCCTTCCCTATGTAACCTATGTAACCAAAAAAAATAATCACAATCAGTGTCTTGTAAAACATCTTAATTTTTTCTTTGTCATTTTTGTGTCTTTTGATGCAGTTTTTACCCTCAACCATAACTACCCTTAACCCACCCCACACTCTGATATTACCTCCCCCCACCCCGTGTTTACCTGTGGATCCCCCCTTCCTGTTGACTGCCGTTCACTTGGCAGTAGGTGGGTGGAAAAAACGCTAATCGGGTCCAGGTATTATAGTTAATCCGTGCAATACAGTCCAACACATATTCTCAATGCCTCTCTTTTAGTTATTTCAATGTCATATAAGCATTAGATTCATGCCCTGCAAAACATTTATATATATAATGAGAAGCTAGAAGAAAGAGAAGAATTGCACTAGTATTTACTTCACATTAGTCTTGAGTTCAATCAGTCCATCATTTCCCAGTTTTCCAGGAGGTAATTGCTTTTTCAACCTCAACTGCATCAAAGAAAAGATATGAGCGACCATTTTTAATCACTTTAAGCTTTGCAGGCTCTTGCAGATAAGCTTGAAATCCGAGTTCTTTAATCGGATCTATGAACTGTTTTAGCTTCCATCTTTTCTCTAATGATAGTTTACTTAAATCCGATCCCACAAAAAAGGTTACTGACTCAATAGTGACTGGGGTATTAGGCCGTGCTTTCAAAGAAATGGCCTGTCGAAGCAGAAAGTTGCCAATATAAATCAAAATAGGTCTTGGAAATTTCCCGCTCTTATCTCTCTGGAATAGGGGTAATCGATGCGCCCGTTGGATCTGTGAATCCCAGTCCCAGTCAGAGAGGTCAGGAAAAGCCTTCTGAAACAAATGGGTAATGTATGCCCTCAACAGTTGCCCTAAAAATCCATGTACAATGTTTCAGGATTAAACAACAAAATTAAGCGCCGGCTTGTCTATGAGGAACTTAGGATGTATAGTCCACAAATAGTAGTTCTAACTGAGACACATATTGCCTATAAAGACAAAAAACTTATTAAACAATTAGGGTTTGATCCAATAGTTAGCACGGAATTCAATGCTTCTATTAGGGGAGTAGCGATTTTAAAACATAAAGGGCTGAAATGTGAAATAATTAAGACTTTAACCGATAAAGCGGGGAGAGGGGCGATAGCGCAGATAAAGTTAGAAAATTTCAAACTTACAATATGTGGAGTTTATGCTTCTAATCAAGATGAACCTTTAATCTTTGACCAAATTAACATGGAATTACTGGGATGGAGGGGTGAGATAATTGTGCTAGGAGATTTTAATTGTATAATGAATTATAAATTGGATATTACAAGAAAAAATGCTTTTCAAAGGATGAGGAAAACTAGGGCTGCAATTTTGGATTTGGCAGCAATTCATCTTTTAAAAGATGTATGGAGATCTTTATATCCTGATACAGGCGGATATACTTTTTATTCTGCGGCTCATAAGGTGTGCTCACGCATTGATATGATATGGACATCAGGCTTGATTCTTGATAAATGTAAATGTTCAATGGACATATATCCAAGGGTGACATCTGATCATAATCCGATCTCTATAACATTCGCACTTATAACGGAGGAAAATACTACTCGCTCCTTCTCCTTTCCACGATACTTATTCTCTGACACCGTGTTTATAAATCAGCTTAGGGAGCATATAAAGGAATTCATTGACATCAACAGACAATCAAGCTTACCATGGATAGTCTGGGATGCATGTAAAGCTAGTGTACGGGGATTTACCCAACAATACATATGGCGACAAAATAAAGAACTTCGAACTATTAATCAGCAAAGGTTAAATGAAATAAGGGATATCGAACTCCAGATATCTGAGGCCATATGTAACAATGCTTCAAACTTAGAAGATTTGAACCTCAAATTAATCGAGCTTAAAGCGGCAATTAAAAACCTTCTGAGGGATAAAAGTATTAATAAACTTAGAAAGTATCATATGGAACAGTATGAAAATGGAGATAAAAGTGGGAAATTGCTGGCTTACAAAGTGGCGGAAGATCGCTCCATTAATATGGTTAAAGAAATTAAAGGGGACAATAATCAATTATTTTGTGATCCAAAATCAATTCTACAACAGTTTGCTTCTTTCTATCAAACTCTTTATACACCGGAAGATGTTATTTTAGATGATTGTATTAAGAATTATATTGATGTTAATAAAGTTAAGAACTTAGATTTAGACCAATCGGCTCAATTAGAGGCCGAGATCACGCCTTTAGAAGTGAGGGGCGCAATTAAATCTCTAGCAATGGGTAAAGCGGTCGGGGAAGATCTTATCCCCGTGGAAATGTACAAATATTGCACTGAAGAACTATTACCACTATTTGTTGATGTGATCAGAGCTATTGGTAATGGGCAACAAGCACCCAGATCATGGAATTTGACCCAAATTATTTTCTTTTTGAAAAAAGGTAAAACACCACAAGAGAGGGGATCTTATAGGCCTATCTCCCTTATTAACAGTGATGCCAAAATCTTCGCTAAAATATTGGCTACTAGATTGGCTCCATATATGTCCCAACTTGTCTCTCCCCAACAACATGGATTCATCCCTAAACGTGACACCACAGCACACATTAACATGGCTATATCAGCCTTTGATGCGGCGCGGATTAAACACACCCCACTCGGTATGATTTTATTAGACGCTGAAAAAGCATTTGACCGGGTGGGGTGGGGTTTTTTGTGGGCCGCACTACAAGCATTTGGGATTAAAGGAAAACATTTACGATGGATCCAATCTCTATATGATAATCCTATGGGTAAGGTTTCATATATGGGAAAATGCTCCTCTTTGTTTCCCATTAAAAGAGGGACAAGACAAGGGTGTCCTTTATCACCATTACTCTTTGCTCTTGCAATAGAACCCTTTTTAATTGCTCTACAACATCAAACTTTAATTTGCCCTCTTTTTAATGGATTAGAGAAATTAGATATCACTGTATATGCTGACGACATAGCTGTTTTTACCCCAGACGTCGCTAAGACTATGAAAGGTATATTAAAAGAAGCTGGCATTTATGGCACAGTTTCTGGCTACAAACTCAATACCACCAAAACCCAAGTTGTCATGAACTATCAAACTTCTACCCCTGTCCCTGGAATTAGCAATATAGCCACCTACTTAGGTGTCAAAATTTGTGCGGATATTGATTCCATAATAGGATTGAATTATGAGCCCTTATTAAAAGAAACTGCTATGCAACTTAAGAAATGGCATAAACTTCCTATCAATATCATTGGTCGAATAAATTTAATAAAAATGAAAATTTTGCCTAAATTCCTGTATCTGTTTCGCACAATCCCTCTGCGGGTCGATAATTCTTTCTTTTCCAGGTTAGAAGGTATAATTGGCAGCTTTGTATGGGGGTACAAAAAGGCCCGGCGTGCTTTATCACTACTTAAACTTCCCTTTAGTCAAGGAGGATTGTTATTTCCGGACTTCAAATTATACTATTGGTCAGCATTTATGACTCGGATCCGCAGCTTAGCTGTTCTGGATAAATGCACATACTTTCACAAGTTTTTACTAGGACTAGATGTCAATATGTTTGTGTATAGGATGAACGACCCCAATTATTTTAAAAGGGTAAAATTCAAGACCATAAAGGATACTGTGAGCATTTGGCGATCTATTATGGCTAAATGCAATACTTCTCTTTTTCATAGTCAAACACCTGTTTGGGGCAACCCCGGCTTTCCTATTATTTTTCATGATGCAGCTTGTCAAGTGTTTTTAAACTCTGGTATTAGACTTCTGGGGGATTTATATGACAATCTTGGTTTTATGGCTTTTGATAAAATGAAGCTATGCTTCAATCTACCAGAAATAGCTAGGTTTAAGTACTATCAGATCAGAGATTACCTGGTAAAAAAAATAGAACTTACCACAATCTCAGAATCTGAGATATGGGACTGCATTTACAAGGATGATGATAAATCTATCATAAGTCTGGGCTATAAGCTCTTTTCTGATCTCAAGACCAGTGATGCTACCATTTTAACAGAGAAATGGAATAGGAAACTGGCCATAAATATTCCTACAGATTTGATTGTTAAAACATTTAAAAGCCTAAACACAACAGTGCTATCTTCCAGCTTAAAACTGCAGATGTTTAAAACAATATGTCAATTATATTACACGCCTGACAGGATACTTAAATGGTCAACGAATAATACTTATTCAGATAAAACGAAATGCCCTAAATGTGATTTGAGGGGGGCTGACATTGTTCACATGTTTTTTATCTGCCCTCACCTCAAGGAATATTGGGAAGGAATAACTAAGGTTATTACTGAGAGGCTGGAGCAACCTTTCTTACTCTCAAATACAGATGTTTGTGTAGGCATCAGTGGGGGGGAAAGGTTTAAAGATCTGCTGAATGTTCTAATTACTTGTGGAAGGTTAATTGTTGCCAGAGCGTGGATTGAAAAGAACCCACCAACAGTTCTAGAATGGTGGAGCTTAGTAAAGGAAATTTATAATATGGAAGCCGCTATTGCAGATTCAAGAGGAGTGCAGGCCAAGCTAAAAATTGACAGAATATGGGGCCTATTCATGTCTTAGTAGGTGTGTCTCAAAATACAAGTTTTTCGATCCTTAATTGTATGCTTTGCACTGTACAAGTAATGTTATTTTTATTTTTATATTTATCTAAAGGTAATTATGGAACATTGCCATCTTCTAATTTCTGCTCCTGTTTTTTTAAGTGGAAAAATGAATTGTTTATTGCTTATGTGATCCTTTGATGCAAATAAAAAACACTTTAAAAAAAAAAAAAAAATAACCATACTCATCCAATTTGTGCTGCTGGCAGAGGAGAAACACACAAATGATCTAGCTATCTAAGACACATTAATAGCATTACAAATTTACAATGTATGCCCTTGATAGTTCATGCTCGGTCAGCTGGATAAATAAAATGATCACAGCTGCGTGGAGGGCAAGCGCTTTTTAGGTCGAGCATTTGAGACCTCTTGTATATACTTGAGTATATAATTATATGTGTATGTACTTTGTGGGCTCTGGAGATCAGCCCTAGGACTGGTCTGCTTCCACTTAGGGACTTTTTTTGTCTGTTCAAAACTGCCTCTAGTTAAGTGTCATAATAGAAAACGACCAATAGAGGTCAGTAAAATACCAGAATTGCTTTCTGCTTAAGGACTTTCTTTTATTTTTCTGGCAACTGTCTCTATTTATTTTGATAGAAAACGATCAGCAGACGTCAGTAAAATACAAGAATCACTTTAGCATTCTCTAGATTCCAGTCTATAGAAATTGTCTTCCAAGAGCACCCATAGACAATATTCTTTCAAATCTTGTATTTTCAGTGATAAGATCACAGAAGGCCCTGATTTTATATTAAAAACAGAGCTTTGGTCTATACCATTTCCAGCTGAAAGGCAATATTTCTCTCCATGTGTTCCCATACCTGGCGTGTCACACCGTTTGGTGCCCATTTTCCCTCCATGTTAAAGACCAGTAGATGTTTCAGCACCCAGGCTAATGCGCTGCATAGCTAAATACATATAAGGTCCCAAAGGCGAGACCGATTGCATTGAAAATGATTGTTTGTGAATGCACACAACTTGTGCCCAATCAAAACATGAATTGCAGCCACCCCACATCCGGGCACAGCCAGAGCTCTTCACCTGGTGATACTGAATAAATGTCTGGGGGCAGCTGTGTTGTTAATGCAGACCATAAACAACACCTAGACAACGGCACAGCACATGCTGTAACTTGCCATCTCGAAGTGCTTCAGCGACCCATACTAGGGAGGTAAACGCTAGACAAGTTCTACAATACAAGGTGTTAGGCTTATTCGGGTGCCCCCTCTTGTCGTGAGGGGCTCGGTACTCACCTCTTTTTTGAGCTTGGCTTCTGGCACGGTGTGTGTTTTGCAGGCCTTGTGGTCGGCCAAGCAGTAGCAGCAGAGGCACTTTCCGTGCTCCTCGCAATAGTACTCGAGGAGCTTCTTGTGATCTTTGCAGGTCCGGAGGCCCAGCTCGGAGCTCCCCAGCGGGCTGTGCAGCTGGTGGTGAGCGAACGCCTGGCTCCCCAGGTGAGGCTGCAGGTGCTCCTGGCAGAAGGAGGCGATGCAGGTTAGACACGTCCGGACGGCGGCCACCTTGAGGCAGGAGTCACAGGGCACGGCCCCGTCCGGACAGGACTCCTCTTCCTCCGACTCCTCCTCCGGCTCCGGTTGCGCCTGCTGCTCCTGCTCGCACCGGTTCACGTCCAGCAGGTACTGCTGCACCACGGTGTCCAGCACGGTGTTCTTGCGGAGCTCCGGTTTAGTTGCGAAGCCAGTGCGGCACTGAGGACATTTCCAGCCGTCCTGCGCCTCCTTCGCCCAGATCACCTCCAGGCAGACACGGCAAAAATTGTGGCCGCAGGGAGTGGTGACCGGGCTCTCGAAAGTGCCCAGGCAGATGGAGCAGGTAAACTCCTCGGAGAGGTCCAACAGCGAGCCCGACACCTCGGCCATCTTAGCAGGGAGTGACGGTCGCCGAGAACGGGCGAGAATGGAAACCGAAACTTAAGGGTAGAGCAGGCGAGAGGGAGGGAGTTAGTGGGCTGTCAGAGAAGCACGCGCTGCCTCTGAAACGGAACTCCTGTGAGAATATGTGTATCTTCGGTAAATAAACTCCTTCCTGGACTAACAGACAGTAGCAGCAGATCCCTCTGTAGGTTCTGTTATGGGATTCACTGGTTTATAGGATAACAAACTAACCTCAGGCTATACATTTACTTGACACTTGCCTAATAAATTCAAATTCTTTATTCGGTCAAATAAAAATAGACCATAAAAGCACATGATATCTGATACAAATTCATAGTGTACAATAATAAAAATTCAAATTTACCTTAATTTAAAAACAATTAAAAGGGTGATTACATCAGTGCGCATTATTTAATTTATTTTATTTGATTGTTTTATAGAGCGCGAACTTGACCCGAGGGTATCAGAGCGCTTTACAGGGTAAACATTTTAAACTATAGGGGTTACGTCCGTTTCGGGGGCCCGGTAGGACGTGCAATATTTTTTCCAAAAGAATTACCTGGCCATCAGTTTTGGAACTGCTAGTTGCTCAATGCTCATGCAGATTTGGAAATACAACGCATCACATCATTGCATTTTACTTTCACAGTTGTATTAATTCAACTTAATTTCAAACATCCTTTCAATTTTTTAAGGCATGAAAAGAATTCACATTTTATTCATTTATACATTCCTCATGAATAAATATTAATAAACACATAAAAAACTGGACAATTCAAAAACGTAAACATGACGACAATCAATTCAAATCTAACGATTTATTCAAACAACGACACCAGTCAGTGATTCAAACAATGCCTGTAAGCGCTATGACATTAAGTATTGTTCAGTTCGGTGGGCGCTACAAACAGGTATACTGCGGGGACAACTTTCTCTGGAGGTGATTTGCTCTCGGGGTATATTTCATGTAGTGGCACCCTCTCTAGAGCTTCAATTAATGTGGATCCCTCGCAGGCAAAATATTAGCCTGCCGACGCGTTTCTAATCCCCCTCTGCCTCAGGGGATTATCATCAGGGTTTAGACCACGGTGTAATCTAAATTAACAAATAATGAGATGTATAAATAACACACTGCATAACCCTTTCTTTCTCTTCAATTAGTAGGTAAAATGGGCACTAAGTTTATCTGGTACCTTATCTTCTTTGCTGAAATTCAATCTCCTAATAGTATCCTCTTAGACACCTAAACATGGGTAAATAAATTGTGTAAGTATAAAGTTTTGAGTCTGAATTTTTTCAGCAGGTATGATTCATTTTTGTCTAAATATATGAGACTTACTGGAGTCTTCGTGTTTACTTGCGATGACTCCCACCTTGTATCCTTATTTGCGATTTAAATTGAGCCAAAATACTTCATTGAGGCCTTTACATTCCACCCTAAAATACAATTATTTTGTGGTCATTTAGACAACCATTATAAACCAATGTTAAAAGAACAGGACAAGCTTAGTGTGGCCTCTCTCTTACTTGTGAATGTTGTACTCCTTTTTCAGGGGATTTCTGGCTCTTCTTAACGGGTTATAACTTCCTGTTGGAATTGGAAGAATGGTAAGAAAGTCTAAATTACTTTGCGGTATGTCACATTTTCAAGCTCATGATGTTTCTATTCCTTCCTTCGCTTGTGCAAATATTTTCAGATTAGGACTTTTCATCGTTGTGCATTTACATTAAATTGAGAAGCGCTTCAATGGTGCGCATATATTTAACAATGTCCCTCTTGGCCAAATGTTTTGGACTCGCACTTTTAGTTTGTGGTTACATCTTCGTTGCGGGTCATTAACCTCAAACAGTTCATCACGTGGCTGCTTTTTTGCAATAGATTAAAACGTGCTTAAATGCTGCGCACATGTTTGCCAATAAACCTTAAAGCCAAACATTTTGAGCTGTTCTCCACACTTACATTTAGGCGATACAATACAATTCACAGTTGTATTGTATTTATACAATGAATGAAATGTGTATTCTTTTCATGCCTTAAAATGAAAGGATGTTTGAAATTAAGTTGAATTAATACAACTGTGAAAGTAAAATGCAATGATGTGATGCGTTGTATTTTTAAATCTGCATGAATAAGCAGTTCCAAAACTGGTGGCCAGGTAATTATTTTTGAAAAAATATTGCACGTCCTACTGGGCCCCCGAAACAGACGTAACCCCTATAGTTTAAAGATATTAGAGCGGGTTTAGCCCATGCGGGTTTGAGCATTAAAAAGCTTCCACAAAACCAGTAACGAGTCGTTCCGCAGTGTTATTATCGACTTCAGTCACTTATAGCACGTACAATGGCAGAAAAAGATACCCTTTCATTCACGGAGGCACACATTCAAAGTCTAATGTCCAATCCTTCCCCTTTCTCCTTCATATCTCTAAGCACGGCAGCAAAACAACAAAATGAGTCTGACAAACTAATACGATTAAGCAAAAAGCACATTAGGACTGAGTTTAACCAGATTAAAAAAAAACAACAGAGTTTTCAATTAAAATAGGAGAACAAAAACTCAAGTAGGGTTCGCCAAAATAATACTAGGGTTCGCTCCTAAATAATACTGAAAAGAAAGGAGCAGACTAAAGGTGGGCGGAGCTGGCGTAGTGCCTTAACGCGTAGTTCCACAGAGTTTGAAAAAAACTCAATGAAACTACGCTACACTCCCTCCACCCTAGCAAATTAATAAAAAATTTAAAAAGAAGGCACTTACCTGCATGTCTGCCTCCTCCTCTGCCTGACCGCTCTCCTTCCTGCTCCTCGCCGACCTTCTTCTATGAAAAAACTCCTACGTTGTAGGTCTTGCCTGTGCGGCCAGGTAGAGGAGGAGGCAGCCACGCAGGTAAGTGGCTTCTTTTTTAATTTTTAATTAAGTTGGGAGAGTGAAGGGGCTGGCTAACTCCGCTGCGCCACGGAGGGAAGTTTTGCCAAAACTCTGCGTTCATAACGGAGTGCGGAGTAGGCAAAAATCTGCAAACTCCGCTGGCAGAGCGGAGTTACCCGCCTGGGGTTAGAGAAGACACCTCAACCTAACGCCGTCTAACAGAGGGAGTTTCAGTGCTAGAAAGTTAGTCGTCTATAGTTTTTCTGTCCATAATGGCTGCTTTCAGGGAGGCATGCACACCGTATGAAGTTTCATGTGAGCTTAAAAACTGTAAGTGGAGAAGAGCTACTCTACACTGTAGAAAACCTAGCTTGTGTATCAAAGACTGGATAAAGTGCTTGTGTGCTAGACTGTACGATTTGCCCAAAAAATGAAGTGCAGAGGTGATTGAGCAGATTGGTTATCACTGGGGCAAATCAAATTTGTGTTTTCACCAGAATTAGGCAATTTAAAAAAAAACAGTGACCAATAATGGGTTCCTGCCTTGAAACAGAAAATTAGAGATCTCTCCCATCTTGTGAGGTCTAAAGACAGATACCCGGCAGGTATGCCTGGTAATAAGCATCTATAGAAAGTTGAAAGTGAAGGTTTTAACTAACTCTGTTTTCATTCTTACGTCCACGCTGTGCTCCATGTATGCTGCTTTCACCTCTGCCATAGCAGTTTTAGAAATACTATTAGGTTCAGAAGACCAGGCAGCTAGACCCAGAGTTCCTAAGGTGTCACAAATATAGCTTAGCCATGGTATAGAAAGTACCTTATCGAGCGCAAAGCAATCAAGTATGATATCCCTACATAGCTTTACTGCTGGGTTCATCCAGACTTTGACTCACAGTAGGAGTGGCGTCACCTGTACTTTAGAACAGCCGTGCTTTAGCTCCAAGTGAATAATAAAGCTGGAAGTAGTAGGTGGTAAACTCAGCAACCGCAGAAGAAAAAGATTTTCCTCGGATTGAAGGCCAATGCATTTGTTAAAACCCCAGACACCTGCGCCTTGAGTGGCTTCACTAATGCACTGCAAGTTGTACACTTTCACAGGAGGAAGAATCTGTTCCTCTAGAATCAGCTCTTAACAGTTTACAGACAGTCTCTGCAGTTCTACTAAGCTTTAGGCTAGCCTGCGCTAGGTGGGGGCTCCAGGACCCTGATCAGCAAAAAGTTAATCCTAGCGAGTTACTGCTGTACAAAAGAGCAAGAAAAGCTTCGTACCATAGTGGGTTTTGGGTTTATAGGGGTACAGGGTAGGCAGTAATTTAATCATTATTAATTCGTTTTTAATTATTATTAATTATTTAATTTATAATTCATTATGTTAACTGTGCAATTAATTCCTTTCTAATTAACATTTTCGGTGCTGGTTCTGGGACTTATATGGTTACAAGGCGGAAGTACATTTTTAATTAATATTAATTATGTCATTGATAATTATGTTATTTGTGCATTTATTTATTTGTATTTAAATTTTAGGTGCAGGTTGTAGGGTTTAAAGGGCTACAGGGTGGAAAGTAAATTAATTATAAATCATTATTATATCGTTTTTAATTACTATTAATTATTACATTGACAAATAATTATGTTAATTGTGCAATTTAAGAAAAAATTCAATGTAAGGTGTGGGTTGAAGAATTTGTGTTGGTATCGGGTGGAAAGTAAATGAATTTTAATTAAGTAATAATTAATTTGTAAATGAAATAATTATTACATTGATAATTATTTGTTAATTGCGTATTTTTTTGTTAAGTTACATTTTAGGAGGGTGTTGTTCATTTTGCATGGGTATATTGTGTTAAGTAAATTAATTATAATTAAGTAATAATTTTTATGTAATGCTAATTAGTTAATTGATAAATAGTTATGTCAAGTGTAAATTGTTTTTTTAAATTTATGTTTAGGTTTGGGTTGTGAGTTCTGTAGGGGTATAGGGTTGGAAGTAACTAAATTGGAATTATTTAATAAATATTTTTTTGTTAATAAATAATGTTTAAATCATATTTATTTAAATGAAAAAATATTATGTAATATATTATATTCTTTTTTTGGGTGTGTGTTGTATTTTGTGTAAGTGTAAAGGATGTATAAGAAATTAATTACACTAAATAATAAAGTACATTTATAATAATTATAGAAATGAAAAATAATTGCGTACATGAAATATATTTTATATTACATATTTGGTGTGAGTTGTTGAATTTGTAGGAGTACATAGTGGGAGGTTAATTCAATATTATTAATTTGTTATTTAACATTGTAATATGTATTTATTTTATTTTTAAGATAAAGAATATTTGTATTTCTTCTTGTTTATTTATTTATTTATTTATATTTTTAATTGTTCACTATGTTTTTGAAATTATTTTGTTACGTTGAAGAGAATTTGTTTGATTCTAATGTTGCACTGACTGGAGTGGGAATAGTAAATGTTAGCCATGCGCAATCCAACATTTTCCCTACCGTTGCACTCATTTAAGTGGAAATAGTAAATTTCACCTCTCAGTAATCCAACACTTTCCCTACTGTTGCACTCATTGGAGTGGGAATAGTAAATTTTCCCCTCCAAAATCCAACACTTTCCCTACTGTTGTACTCATTGGGTTTGGAATACTAAATTTGACCCCTCCATAATCCAAAACGTTCCCTACTGTTACACTGACTGGAGTGGGATTAGTAAATTTTACCCCTCCGCAATCCAACACTTTCCCTACTGTTTCTCCATCTGGAGTGGCAATAGTACATTTTACCTTTTCGCAATCCAACACTTTCCCTAATCATAAAAATAGAATACTAACTATGGGGCCCATTACGATGGCGGTCGGAAAACCACCCCAACCGCCATGGTAGAGGAAAACAATCGCCTGCCAGCACCGTGGCAATACCGGCGGATTGAATAGGATCAACCGGCCAACAAAAAACGACCGCAGCAGTAAGAGCCACTGAAAAACCACTGAGGCGAGCGGAGACATCGCAAACCCGTCCACGGTGGTCGGATTCATGGCGGAAACACACCAACCAGCCGCCAGGACAGTGGAGACACCGCCCGGAAAATTAGGATATCCCTAATGTGACTGCGGTACATTCCACTGTTTCCGTCCGCCGCAATCGCAAACAGTGATGAATGAGAGATATGGCAGAAGGGCTGGAGCTGTGGACGCTCTGTTAAAAAAATGGCTGCTGACATGAAAACACACAGCAAGGCCATCAAGTGCCCCCAAAACACCTAATACAACCCAAAGACACACCCCCATGGCAAAATCAAAAACTACAAATCCCAGGAAAAGCCACACAACACACCTGACAGAAATACCCTATTTTGACACACCCACATAGCTGTGTATAACGTCAGCCCCTTCCCTGACCACAATCCTTTGCAACACTCGAGAAGAGAAGGCCATCAAACACATCTGAAAGCAGAGGCAAAATATTGACCACACGCACATCACACCCACCACCACCACCATCACTACCACACCAGAACCTCTAACACCTTTGCACATCAAAACATCATACACATCACCACCACAACCACTACTTCCACACATGCACCTCTAACACCTTGGCACACCACACACCATGGCACCACAAAAATACCAACATTCACTGAGAGGGAGTTAAGGGTCTTGATAGATGAGATAATCAGAGTTGAGCCATATGTGTTTGGCAACTTGGTCCAACACATACCAGCAGCCACCAGATTGCAAATGCGGGCAAGGATAGTCGAGAAGGTCAATGCAGTGGGGACCACCTGATGAAACCGAAATGAGATCATGAAGCGGTGGCATGATCTGAAGACAGTTGTGAAGAAGAAGAGGGCCAAGAACCGTGAGCTGGCCATGGGGACTGGCGTTGGCACCCCACTTCCACCTATAATATTCACCGATTGGGAGGAGAAGGTGCGTGCCATCCTGCATCCAGAGAGTCTCACAGGAATAGCTGGGGGAGTGCAGGCTGGTAAGTAAAAACAAATGCATCCCATCACACTGCTATGTACTGTATTGCACAACTACAAAGCTACACCTCCTAGGCACAAGTCCAGTCACCAGCACCACAACACCCAACACAGGTCTCACAGATGTAACATTCCCTCCATCTGATTCACCCCAAAGCTACACAAAATTCATAGGGTGGCATGTATAAAGGCAACCAGCACCACAACTCCCACCAGGCACCTCTGTCCCATCCCTGAGCAGGATGGAGCCCCCCCAGCATGTGTCAGCCAGTGTATGGGCCACCTACACCTAAAGGATAGGCAGCCATCTTCCCAGGGAGGGCTGTGAGGGGGTGGGAGGCCTGCACTACAACTCCCAGCAGGCTCTCCCGTCTCACCCCTGAGCAGGATGAAGCACCCCACCCAGAAGCATGTCCCAGCCATTGTATGGTTCACCCTCACTTAACAGGTAGGCAGCCATCTCACCAGGGAGGGCTGTTAGGGGGGAGGCCTGCACCACCACTCCCACCAGGCCCTTTGTCCCATATCTAAGCAAGATGGAGGTCTCACCCCTACCCCCAGTATGTGGCAGCCATTGCATCACTACAAACAAACTAACAGGTAGGTAGCTATCTTCCCTGGGGGGACTGTGAGGGGGTGGGTGGCCTGTACTACAACTCCCACCAGGCTCTCCCATCTCACCCCTGAGCAGGATGGAGCACTCCATTCCACCTAGAAGCATGTCCCAGCCATTGTATGGTTCACCCTCACCTAACAGATAGGTAGCCATCTCATCAGGGAGGGCTGTTTGGGGGTGGGAGGGCTGTTTGGGGGTGAGAGGTCTGCACCACCATTCCGACCAGGCCCCCTGTCCCACAGCTGAGCAAGAAGGAACACAAACCTCCACCCCCAGCATGTGGCAGCCATTGGATTATACACTGAAACCTAAGATGTAAGTAGCCATCTTAACAGGGAGGGCTTTGGGTGGGTGGGAAGCCAGCACTATAACATCCATCAGGCCCCCTGTCCATAGCTGAGCAAGATGGAACACACCCTCCCACCCCCAGCATGTGGCAGCCATTGCAGTGTACACTGAAACCTAACAGATGGGTAGCCATACACCAAGGTCCTTCTGTCTGTTGGTGGGAGGCCTGCACTACAACTCCCATCATGCTCTCCTGTCCCACGGCTGAGCAAGATGGAGCACTCACCCCTCGCCCCCAGCATGTGGCAGCCATTGTGTCACTACAAACAAACCAACAGGTAGGTACCCATCTTCCCAGGGAGGGCAGTGAGGGGGTGGCTGACGTGCACTACAACTCCCACCAGGCTCTCCCGTCCCCTCCCTGAGCAGGGTGGAGCACTCCACCCCACACAGAAGCATGTCCCAGTCATTGTATGGTTCACCCTCACCTAACAGGTAGGTAGCCATCTCACCAGGGAGGGCTGTTAGTGGGTGGGAGGCCTGCACCACCACTCCCACCAGGCCCCCTGTCCCACACCTGAGCAAGATGGAGCACTCACCCCTGCCCCCAGCATGTGGCAGCCATTGCACTGTACACTGAAACCTGAAAGGTGGGTAGTCATACACCAAGGTCATTCTGTCTGTGGGTGGGAGGCCTGCACTACAACTCCCAACAGGCACCTCTGTCACATCCCAGAGCAGGATGGAGCACTCCACCCCACCCAGAAGCACGTCCCAGCCATTGTATAGTTCACCTTCACCTAACAGGTAGGTAGCCATCTGACCAAGGAGGGCTGTTAGTGGGTGGGAGGCTTGCACCACCACTTCCACCAAGCCCCCTGTCCAACAGCTGAGCAGGATTGAGCACTCTCACCCCAGCATGTGGCAGCCATTGTATCATTACAAACAAACCAACAGGTAGATAGCCATCTTCCCAGAGAAGGCTGTGAGGGGGTGGGAGACCTGCACAACAACTTCCAACAGGTATCTCTGTCATACCCCAGAGCAGGATGGAGCACTCTACCCCACACATAAGCATGTTCCGGAAAGTCAACAACAATGTGACAACAGGACAGGTGAACAGTCAGTGCATGCACCCAGCATACATACAGAAAAGCATGGAGATAGATGACAACACAAAGCTTCACACCACATATAAATCGGCACAGGTACTATCTCAAGATACAGTGTGCACACAGCTAAGCGTATGCAACTGCTACAGAAACAGCTGTGTGACTCACCAAATATAATGTTGAAGCAAATCAAGGCACCAACATGCACAGCAGCGAATGTTCCCTGTATCTTACATGGGGGCTGACCATGAAGGGCCACAAGAAAAGTAAGCAAGCATGGTCTGTTGAACTACGAAGTCAAAGCACAAAACAGGACAAAGGAATGCATGAGATGAGAATGACCTGTACATGGCCAGATGTAATGGCTGTCAGGCGGAGCAAACAGAAAAGATGATTTCCACAAAGTTGTGAATACGCCAGTTGTCAGATGACAACCTTTCATTGTAATAATGAAATATGCATGTGGGGCATGGTATCCATTGACATGTCTCCCCATGGCCAAAAATGAATATGTACCCCCACATCATGTCATAATGATAGCCCCTGTGAAGACATACAATGTGTGAAATAGTCAACTGCCCTCTGCATTACCTGTGAATTAGCGACAGTGAACAGCAAACCGGAGGTGTGCACGTCAATGACCATCTCCCCTCTGTCCCACAGGTGACCAAGAACTGACCGCAGAGGACGAGAACACCAACCTGCGGAGCCAGTCACCTCCCCCGTTGGAACATTGACTCTCTGGGGGAGGCTCCCTGGACTCCGACTTTGAGCAGGGAGCCGGCCCATCTGGCATGCCAATGCGCAACCAGTCCCGGGATACCACTGCCACCCCCCACCCTCAGCAACAACAACACCCACTACTATGCTCCCTATGGCCACAACCACCACCAATGCTGTCTGTAACATCCGACCTGCCTCAGAGGATGTACACCCCACCCCAACAACCGCGGAGGCCATGGCAAGTATGCATGGGCAGACAGTGGTAAGCCAACAGGCGAGTGACAGCTCGGCAGGGGCGAGGCCCAGGGAGACGTGGAGGCAACAGCACCATGGGACCGAAGCCCTGGCCAATATCACCAGGGTCACTGGGACTTACGAGCAGGCCCAGGCCCAAATGGACCAGGTGCATCAGGATGCGTGTGAGCTCACCCAGATGCTGCAATCGATGGACCACCGCATGGGACAAATTGTGGACCTCCTGGGCCAGCTGGTGGTGGAACTTAGGATACGGCTTGCGACCCAGACTACCCCTTCACCTCCCTCCAGTGTCCAGCAGGCTGCCAGTTACTCATCCTCCCCTATAGACACGTAGAGGGCTGATTCATCAGACACCACTGGCGCTGCAGCTGCGTCCCCCCTGCCAAGAAACCAGGGATCTGCCCTAAGAAATCATTGGGCCCAAGCCGCCGAAAGGCACCAGCAAAATGCCAGCCAAGGGGCCACCCATGATGGCACACCTTTTCCCCCGCCATTGACCATCTCAACTATCCTTACCCACAATGCCATGTTAATGACATGTGTCTGTTGGACTTGTCTCATCTGCCATCACTCTGAACTCATTGCTTCACCCTTCACATTTCTGTAAATATTCACTCCCCTGTCACATATATCCCTTGTAAATAAACACTTCTTACACATAAATGTTGTTGTGTCTGCCCCATTTCCATCACAGTAAGTAACAAGCATTTGCAATGCAATAGGTCTCGCATTAGGAAAGTTTGAGCTATTGGTATTGTAAATGACAAATATTTTATTTATGTGTTGGTTTTGAAAACAGCGAAATGAATAGCTTTGTCGTTTACAATGCCAATAGTTTTAACTTTCGCAAATGTGACACCTATAGCATTTGTAATGCAATATGTGTTGTATTTACGTGACTTAGATGTATTGATATTATAAATAACAATGGCTTTTTAAAAAAAAATTAATACTTAAATAAAGTTTTTGTAATTTATAATGGCAATAGCTTAAACTTTTGTAAATAACTGTTTTGAAGATTATGTTCAGTGTATTTTATTGTGACGAAAATCCAAGAACAGAAATGAAATATTAACATCTTTTTGTGACATTTGTAATCAAGCTTGAAACATTGAGAGAACATATTTGAACCAGTTGTTGTTAAATGGTTGCACAGATTGATGCTGTGGTGGCGCTGAGTGATGTTGTGGTGACGACGAGTGATACTGTGGCGTTCAGTGATGTTGTGGTAGCGCATAGTGATGTGGTGGTGCCCCCAGGGGCGTAGCTTGAACTTGTGGCGCCCGGGGCTATCCTTCAGATTGCCGCACCCTGAGGGTTACAGGGTCACCCCATTACATGTAATGGGAACCCTGAGGGGGTGCTGGAGTAAAAGGACAGCGAGCATATGAAAGAGGTCCGAGATACACATAGTATTGCCGCTAATAGTCAGGTGAAGCTCACAACTTCTCCTCCACAGGCAGCCCGCTGCTAAGCTGGGCTCTGGTATTCGGTGTGAAAGAACTTACTTACAAGCAAAAACGAATCACTTCCTGGGCTCGTCCGTAAACAATGTACAGTAGCTTGAGGCATGTTACCTACCTATGCCTTCTAAAGCTAGAAATGGAAAAATTGAAGAAGAGGTTCCCTGTACCAGAGTACCTGCTTGTTTCTGAGAAGTGCCGGTACTCTATAATTAAACGTACTACGTCACTCTTGAGAAGTGCCAGGACTCTCCAATTAAACGTATTACCTCACTCTTGAGAAGTGCTTGTACTCTCAAGTCTCAAAATAACAAAAATTCCGGTACTCAGTACCTGCCCATTTAAAGCACTGATGCCTTCCTAAAACACAAATGCTAAGCAAAGTGGGTACACTCAGGTCTACTTTAGTCTTCACTATCCATCAAATAGCAGGTTAGCTGCTTTGTTAGTCTGTCCAAAGTGGGGAATAGTGGGAGACGCCTTATAAGCCTGACATGGTTTTATTCGGCTGTTTGTGGAGTAGCTGTTGTTTCTTATTTTCAAGCAAGATGTCTAGAGTACTAAGGAGCTGAAGGTTTTGGCCTGTACTTAGGTGTTTTTAAAGTGGTGCAAGCGTCTGATGTGGATTTGATAGGGTGAGAGCTGAGTTGAAGTATTGATTGCTTACAGAGAAGCCTTTAAAGGATCTGAAGGTTTGATCTTCTCTTTTGTGTTGATCTTGGTTTGCTGGTAGGATCCCGAACAGGGAGACTGGGATGGCAAAGTGGTTGGTCCAGACTATGGGAAAGGGTGGTGTGTATATTGATTGATGGTTAGGTTCAGAAGACATGTTTGGTTAAGGTTGTGACCTTTGGAGCGTGTTGGTTGTGAAAAATACTGTACCGAGTTAAGTGTATAGATTTGATTAAAGAGTCACTTAAATTTTTTTTTTCTTATCTTGAGTTATCTGGGAGGTTGAAGTTACCCAAGAGGGAGGATTAAGCATGTCAGATGGAAGAGATGGCGAGGAAATCTTAGAATCCATCAATGAAGTCCATGATCTGGCTTGTTAATCAAACATGTCTTCAGATTAACTCAAGCTACTCTCAATCACAACAAGGCAGTAAGAGACAGAAATGTCAGCTATAGAAGTTATTCTCAAACTGACCTTGCTTTGGTTGGGTCGAAGAGTTAACAAACATGATGAAACAGTTAATCTTAATTAACAGACCGTTACTGGGGTAGCAGACTCCAGGTACAAGTGAGACATAGAAACCCGCAGCTGCTCAGACATGAGATAAATGCATATGGAACATACAAAAGGAACAGGTTCAGTGGTGACAAACATGAAGGGCATATGGATGATGGGAAATACGTAATTTAGTGTGCTTTAGTGGCAAGAATAACTGGATTGTGTACAGTAGTGACAAACACAAGAAGGAGTGGATTATTATTAGGCAGGAAACAAATACGAATGATGAAGGCATTAGGAGTGTGAGCATAATTGTGGACATAGTAGACATGTGTCCAAAGCTAACAGGTCATAATGTGTAGACAAGTGAAAAATCTGAAGCACATTAACAAAACTAGGAAAATCATTTTAATCAACAAATCTGCACAGCTGACTTCATTTGGCACAACCCCTGCCCTGGTGGGCAATTTAACAGCAGTGTCACTGGAATTAAGCAATTCTAACGGCTGCTGCGCTTTTTGCTGGGTTAGGAACATTTGTCACATAGCCCATCATCTACTGCACAATCTGCAGGTTTCAACAACTAAAACTATTTTTCTTCTTCTAAAATGGATCAACGGTTACTAAAAATGCAGCAATGTGTTGCTGCGCAGTGGAAAGTATTTCTCAAAGGTTGACCAGTCACTTTTCAGATGCTTATTGCTTATTGCTGTATTTGGGTATTACGCCAGTGCTAACGAGTTCAAACCTTCGTTCACACAGTGGTAATGTCAACAAGTGACAAAACAATGAAGTAATACTATAAAAAAAATTGCAATAGTATGCTGCATAATTTCACTTTCTAGCCACGTAATGTAGTTATCCCAGCGGCACAGCTAGGGCACAGGGTAAAGACATGTGCCCATAGAGAAAATAAACTTGGGCAAAAACATTCATGCACGTGCTTCCAGGGGATTCAACATGAAGAAGGGTGTGTGTGCCATGTCAGGGTGATTTGCATTATGTCTGCAATCTCAATCCTTTTTGTGCTGAATAGCTGGCCGCCACTGTTTTAAAAGGGATTCCGCTTTTGGCAGCTAAGAGAAACGAGGCAAGAGACTTGGCCACGATTACTCAAGTTACAGCCATTACCACCCAGTAATAACTGCCTACCAAATCCAAATAACGGCATTCTGGGACTTTTAGTCCTGATTTATAAGGGCGCAATCAGACCTAGACAGCAAGGACTCTGATCTCCTCTCATGGACCTGGGAAGCTTGAAAGCACTGTACAAATACATAATTAAATAACCCTCAGGCCCGAAGTCATCAGCTCGCTGCAATTTGCGCACCTCTTACCTGTACACTGGAAGGTCTAGTTGCAGAACTTGACAGGCCACCTCTCCCGGTAGTCCACGTTCCGCAGGTTGTAGGTGCCGCTCGTCCATGCATACTGGCGCGCACCTGCACTGGCTCTGCAGACAACTGCACACAATGTAAGGCTCCGGCCCCAGCAGCGGGCAGCACTGCTTTAACATCAGCAATTCCACCATCATGCATGCTCGGAGGAACTGGGCTTGCACAAGCCCGAAAGGTGCCAGCCAGAACAGAGCCCCCCAGAGCGCGGGCACCGTTCTGAAGCAATGCTGCGCCATTACTAGATGTAGGCCAAAATACAGTATTAGCACACCTAACAGCGCCCTTTATAGCTTTCAAGGGCTACCTCTAGAACACACGGCAGATGACTGGAGGGAACGAGTAAAAAACGTGTGTCAAGGTCTTTCTGCCTGCAAGTGTAACGAGTAAAAAGAAACTTTGTGCCCAGCAGCCCCTTTGAGTTTAAATACCCCCCCCCCCCCCGTGGACGTCATTTCGGTAGGGATTTTTTTGCGTCTGACACATGACAGACAGCACGGCACAGTCCCTTGAGAAGTTGAGCTCAGTTTAGGTTTAAAGTATTTTATTCAACATAACAAATTGGGACAAGACATATCTTCAAAGAGCAATATGGTAGGGCGGAAAGGACCCACAAAGTGCAAATGCATCTGCAGTCAAGAGCATCCTAACGGGTCATGCCCCCATTGAATTATACATCATGTTTCGCCACAATATGAAATGACTTTCCCCACACAACCCCACCCGAACCCCAACTACCCAACTCCCTCCCCCCAACTCCCTTCCCCCCTCCCCTCCCACCCCTCGTCCAGTGCACTGTCCCAAAGCAAAAGGAAAATACAGCAAGCTATGCCTCACGTGGAAAAAGGGGGATCAATAGCAAAGCATTAGGTAGGCTCCATTGGGCCCGGGAGCCGCAGAAGACGGAGGTACCTAGGGCAGGTGAGTTCTCTAAATTCCGTGAGCAATAGGGAATGAAATGGCTGCCAGAGCTCCCTGAATTGGTTCACATCCCCCGCTACCGTGAGTGACATCCTCTCCATCCCTAACACATGCCACAGCCTATGGAGCCAATCTGTGGTGGACGGAATCGTAGCCGTGTGCCAGTGTATTAAGATGTTCTGGACTGCAGAGCCCAGGGCTATCGCAATCTGTCTGCCCTTACTGGATCTGAGGGGGTACATCAAGCCGTTCGGAAGCCCCAACAAGGTGTAAGCAGGGAAGCGTGGTAATTCGATGTCGAAGTGTGCGTCAATATTATCCAGCACTTCTTTCCAGTGAGGCTCCAGCAGCGGGCATTCCCATAAAATGTGCGTGAGTGTCCCCCGGTGCCCGCACCCCCTCCAACATGTGTCTTCCTTGTTATGATCAAATTCGTGGACTCGTTCAGGTGTGTAATACCAGTAGGTGGAGACCTTGGTCAGAGTATCAGTAAGCCCCATGTGGTATGCCGAGTGTCGTGCCCTGTAAGATATGTGTTCCCATTCCTTAGGGCTTAGTGTCCTCCCCAATTCCCTTTCCCAGCGCTCCCTCCCAGGATGATAACTATGTGTTGCAGGTGGTTGCAGAAGCTTGTAGAGATCTGTGATCAATTTGGCATCCAATGTGCGGGATAACAGCCATTTTTCGTAAGGAAGGAAAAGCCTATCAGCCGACTCTCGTACTTGCGGCTGGAGGGCCCAGTGGCGGACCTGCATATAGTGGTATCTGTCGCTCTCCGGTAATGAAAACTCCTGACGAAATTGGGAGAAGGGGACCACCCCCTCCGGACCGTACAAATGACATAGAGCTCGACACCCCGCCTGTCTCCAATGTGTGAACGCCCCCCTTTCTAGCCCTGGCGTGAAATCTGGATTGTCTACTAGCGGCGTGAGCGGGGACGGGAACGTGGTGAGACCGTATAGGAGGTTAGTAGCGTCCCATACCCGTAGGGGGACTCTCGTAATAAAAGAAGCGTAGAGGTTTTTAGGCCTATGAGGACTGCGCAACAAAGGAATCTCTTGTAGAGGTCTCCCCGCCACCGCCTGGTCCTGGAAGAGCCAATGTTTATCGGACTCCCACCTACTCCACTCCACTAGATAACGGAGCTGCGCAGCCTGAAAGTATTTGCGGAAATCCGGTATCCCCAAACCGCCTGCCTCGGGGGCCAGCAGCGAGAGGGCTCTGCGCATTCTGGGCTTCTTGCCCTGCCAAACAAAGCGTGAGACATCTGCCTGTAGTTGCGGTATCCACCCAACCGGCGGTTGGAGCGGCAGGGCCCTGAAAAGATAAAGTACCTGTGGCAAAATCGTCATTTTGACAGCAGCTATTCTGCCAAACCAGGAGAGCGTCCCGCGATTCCACCGCCCCAGTTCGTCCCCAGTGCTTGGTAGTTGGCCGAAACCATGGCCGGCAGAGTGGGCGCAATCTGAATCCCCAAATAAGGTACCGCACCCGAGGACCAAAGCATAGGAAACCTATGTTGTAAGTAGGCTCTGGTAGCCGGCCTGAGGGAGACATCTAAGGCCACCGACTTGCCCATATTCATTTTAAACCCTGCTACCGCTCCGAAGGAGTCCAATTCCGCTATACATGCCGGTAGGGCCGTCCGGGGTTTATCAATGAACAAGATGACATCATCCGCGTAGAGGCTAATAGCGTGTGTTAAGCCCCCCATCCGGATTCCGGCCACTGCAGGATTATCACGCACCCGTTGAGCGAATGGCTCCATATATAGAGCAAAGAGTAAAGGCGAGAGCGGGCAGCCCTGCCGGGTACCGCGTTCAATGTCAAAGGACGCAGACGTAAACCCGTTGACCCGAACTACCGCTGAAGATTGCCTGTAACAGTTAAGAATCATGGATCTGAACTTGTCCCCTATCCCGGCCTTCATTAACACTTGCTCCAGGAAGAGCCAGTGGACTCGATCAAAAGCCTTCTCGGCGTCCACCGCCAGCATCATTCGTTCTCCCGGGATCCGAGAAGCTTTCTCCAAAAGGTGGACAATCCGTTTCGTATTGTCCACCGTCTGTCTCCCAGGGACAAACCCTGCCTGGTCGGGGTCGATGAGACCGGGCAAGTGAAGAGCAAGGCGTGCGGCCAAAATCCCTGTGTATAGCTTCAAATCGATGTTCAAAAGAGAAATCGGTCGGTAGGACCCACAGTATTTCGGATCTTTCCCGGGCTTAGGGATAACCGTGACTGAGGCCCGGAGTAAATCAGGTGGAATAGCTCCGGGGTCAGCAAAGAAGTTGAAGAGATGTGTGAGTACCGGGGCCAGAGATGTGCAGAAGGTTTTGTAATAAAGGGCCGTGAAGCCATCTGGGCCAGGCGCTTTGCCATGTTTAAGTCTGGCAATAGCAGAAATCACCTCCTCTATCCGGATGTCTCTATCCAAATACTCCGCCTGCGAAGAATCCAGGGATGGCAGCGTAACCGAGTCCAGATAAGCAGTCGTAGCTGCCTCATCCAGGGGGTCCCCAGTGTAAAGATCCCTATAAAACTCGCGGAAGACGGCTGCGATCCGAGCGTCCTCCGTCTCCACGTTCTCTGCTGGATCCGAGATTTCCTTGACTAGCTGACTCTGGCGTGTCACCCGAAGCTTGTGGGCCAGCAATTTGCCACAGCGGTCACCTCCAGTATAGAAGGTGTGACGCAACCGAAGTGCTGCATACTCCGCCCGATCAAGATCCAAGGCCGCCAAGAGCTTCCTCGCTTCCTTGAGCTGCCTCCAAATCCGGGGAGCCCCAGTCCTACGGTGTATCTGTTCCAATTCTCTAACCCGACCTGTAAGCTCATCCCTCTTGGCCTGCCGTTCTTTGTGATCAGCCGCGGAAATTGCCAAGAGTTCCCCTCGAATCACCGCCTTCAATGCCGCCCATTGCGTGGCCCGGCTAGTGTCGGCGTTGTCATTATGGGACTGATATTCTCGGATCGCCTCCTCAACACGAGTCACCACCTCCTTCCTGTGTAGCAGCGCGTCACGTAGACGCCACGTTCTGGGCCGAGAAGCAGTTGGCGGCAAACGCAGCGTAGCCTCAACTGGGGCGTGGTCCAAAAGGGAGATCACACCTATCTCCGACCCCGACGTTAGCGCCTGTACTGGGGAGATGACCAAAAGATGGTCCAGCCTCGCGTATGCCTTGTGCGCATGGGAATAGTATGAGTAGTAGTCTCTACTCGTAGGGTGCATGTGTCGCCACAAATCCAGGAGGTCGACTTCTTCCAACTGGGCCTTACGGTCCGCAGAGAGTCCCCCTACCTGCGGGGAGCGTTGCGCCGATCTATCTATTGCAGAGTTAAAGACCATGTTAAAATCACCGCCCAGTATAATGTAACGGTCTTGGGAGGAGGTGATGTCCTCGATCGCGGTCTGCAAAAAGCAGTCCTGCCTTTCATTAGGGCTATATAGGGATCCAATCGTAAACAGGAGGCCCCCTATCCTGAACCGATACGCAAGGAGCCTGCCTTTTTGTTCAGTAAACTTGTGGAGGACCTCTCCCCGAAAGTGTCTGGCCACTAGTATCGCCACCTCTGCTGTTTTGGTGGCACAAGAGGAGAAAACTGTGAAGGGAACTTATGAGAGCGGAGTCTGTGCGTGTCTTGTGAGAGGAGGTGCGTCTCCTGGAGGAGACAGATGTCCGCCTGGGTATTCTCCAGAAGGGAGAGCACAGCCCGCCTCTTGACTGGGTTATTCAGCCCCCGAACATTCAGAGTCACTACCTTGCACGTGTCAGGAGGCATGTAAAGGGGAATAGTAAAGAGCAGTGGGACCCCACAGTACCAGAACAGCAGGGGTGTAAGCGATGACGTGTGAAAAGGGCGACATAATAGGGAACAGAGCACTATCACGTGTGGTGCAAAAATGACCGAGCAAAACCAGAGGCCCAGCCAATGTCCGGAGAGTCACAGGCAACAACAAGCACTGAAGAACCCGCCCCCTCCCCTTCCCTCTCTTAAGCCAAGCAAACAGAAAGTCAAGACTGTAAATAAGGCATGCAAATCCGAGCAAACCAAGAAGCATACACATTATCTGAATGACAAGGAACCCCATTGTGCACTGGACAACCCCCCGCCACTTCCGCCAACACCTGGATCCCTCCCCTTCATCCATCCCCCCATCCTGATCCCCCCAGGAACTGTTCCCCCCCCCCCTCCTTCCCCCAAACGGACCCCAGTTCCCACCCGCAACTGGAACTGTCCCAAGAACCCCCAACTCCACCCCCAGAATCCCCCAACACCCCACCAGAAACCAGTGTCCAAGTCCGGTCCATGACGGACTGGCCTATGGAAAGTCAAAAAAGTGGACATCCAGCCACTACGCACTCCCCCATCCCCCCGCCCCCCGAACCCCCAAACCTGCGTTACTGACACAGCGATGTCAATCTCCCCCGGAGTTTATTCAGGCAGTCAACGCAACTTCAGTTGGCGCAGCGTCGGTAACTGTAGCTCGTGGTGCGTCATCTGTGTCCGCAGCAGCAGCGGGCGAGCCCGGCTGTGTCGAGGAGGCCGGCGACCGCCGGCCCGGGATCGACTGCCAGCCATCCCTGGTGATACGGCGCTGGCGAGCAGTGAATGTTCTGTCGTCCATAGCAGTGATACCCAGCACCCCACATGTATCTTGAAGGGACCGCAGCTGGTGTAGGGTCCCATTCCATCGAAAGATGAGACGGAAAGGGTGCCCCCAGGAGTACTGAGTGCCGTGCTCCCTAAGGAAATCCGTCGCTATTTTAAAGGCCTTGCGTTTTTGCAGGGTGGATGCTACGAGGTCCTGGTAAAGCGCCACACGATGACCCCTAAAGTCCATAGACGACCGCTTCCGTGCTTCACGGAGTATCCTTTCCTTCAAGGGATAGTCCGGCAGGAAGGCCAAGATGTCCGGGGGGGGGGCGCCGAGGCCCTGCGCTGTAGGCCGACTCTGTGCGCTCTATCAATACGGATAGGGAAATCATCCGATTCCCCCAGCACCACTCTAAAGAGGTCCCGCAGGTATGCAGCTACATCCTCCCCTTCTTCACGGGATGGAACACCCCGGACTCGGATGGTATTCCGCTGGGAGCAGTTTTCAAGGTCTTCGGTATGTGACTGAAGATCAAGATTCTGGTCCCGGAGCCGTATAACCTCCTGCTGCAATTGCGTGATCTCCTCGTCCCTAGCATGGCCAGCGCCCTCCACCGTAGCCACTCTCTCTCCCAGGCCATCTACCTCCTGTCGAATTTCCTGGACCTCACCCGCCACCTCCTGTTTAAGGGTCTGGAAATCGTCCCGCAGGGTGCCAAAGAGGGACTCAAGGAAAGATCTCGTGACTGGGGGCTCCCCTCCACTCGCTCCTTGGGAGCCGCCCGGAAGACTCGGAGACGGTTGCCCCCTGTCCTGTCTTGCGGCATTCCGGCCCAACATGTCCGGCAGGGTGCGGTCTCCTTTCTTGGACCCTTTGATGTTCGCCATCGAGGCTACTGGGGTGTCTTCTGGGGTGTTCGGTGCAAGGCCGCCAATCGAGCCACCGGTAGGCCGCTACAGCCACGTGCACACTGCCAACCTCAGTCCGCACCTCCGGTAGGCCACATCCAACAAAGGGGTGATTCACGATCCAGTCAACCCGGGGACCGGCGTCCCACCCTGGTCTCCCGGCTCGACCCGTCCGGGCCTGTGCCCCTGCTCACCACCGCCCAGACCACCGGCGGACTCACCGATTCCTCTTCAGATGGCCACCATCAATCGGGCCGAGAAAGTCCTCTCAAACGTTACAGCGTGAGGCGTATTTCAAATGCGTCACCGCTTTACCTCCAAGGTTGTACTGGGAATGTCACACCCAACGCCTTCTACCCCAGTCTCTCAGAGGCGGTGAAGCGGCGGCAGCCGAGGAGGGGGGGGATACAGCGATCCGATCTCTGCCAAATCTCTCCACCAGTGCAACTCCGGGGTTCCCGGAGAGGTAGGCTGCAGTTTCGGCGCCACGTGCTAGATCCTCCTGGGCCGCAGTATCGAGTCTCCAGCCGTTATCTCAGTGCTTGCGAGCCTGGTAGTGCAGGTCCACATCCAGAGGGCTCCCCCGCTGGGTTGCCGGGCGAATGTAGCGCCTCTCGATTCCCGGCACCTCCGTCATCTGGGGGACTAGGCCAAAGCCACGGCCTTGCGTAATGCCCAGCCCCCCGTCGTCCCCCTTCGACGCTCCGCCTCCGGGTACCAAGCTGCTCAGCTCCTTGGGGTTCGCCGCAGGGTAGGACGCTGCGATGAAGGTCGGGTCCGACTAGAGGCAGTGGCGGCTCCTCCTCAGTCACCAAGGCGGTCGGTCTCCCAAACCAAGCCGCGGCTCCACTTCCGCTTCGAGCCAAAGGCCCTCTCAAAACCCGGCCAGGGTTCTGGGACCGTTCTATGTCTGATGCCGGCGATTTCTGCCTTCACAGCCTCCACATCGACATCCAGCGCCTTTATCTCGCCAAATGCACGGTTCCGAGGGGGGAGACCAGTGCTAAATTAGGAGGTTAAGGGTTCGGGTCCGGCGGAGCTCACAGCGAGTGCGACCGCTCAGCCCGCCATCTTGGCCACGCCCCCCCTGAGCTCAGTTTAGACCCCTTTTTATGACTGTTCCGTAGTTCTGAAAGAATCGCAAACGCACCACAAACGCTGGGGTACGTCGCGCACGTCGCGCACCGTGCTGCATGCGCAGTGTGCTGCAGGCGAAATTGTTTTGCTTTTAAAGTTTTGACAAGCAGGTGCGCACTGCGCAGGCATCGCTTGCACTCGAAACAAAGGCTGCGCGGCACTGGCCCGTTGCGGCGGCCTTTATAATTTGGGTACACTGACTGACTAATTTATAAAGGCCGCCACAACGAGCCAGTGCCGCCCTCAAAATATTGCCGCCTGGGGCGGACCGCCCCCCTCGCCCCCCCCTAGCTACGCGGCTGGGTGCCCCTGAGTGATGCTGTGGCGCCCCTGAGTGATGTTGGGTGCCCCTGAGTGATGTTGTGGTGCCCCTGAGTGATTGGTGCTGAGTGATGCTGTGAGGATGCGATAGATAGAGTGAGTGTGATAGATAGATAGAGTGAGGGCAGGGCACAAGTCCCAAAGAAGAAGTGGGGGGACGTTGACGTCACGACAGGAAGTGACGTCATGAAAGGTGGCTTGCACCATCAGACTCATTGCCTCCCCTCGCTCACCCCTTAGCATATGGAGCCACACATTCCCTCTTTTGGCCTCTGAGGGGCGAGATCTCTCCCCAGAGAGGCCAAAGAGTGAATGTGTGGCTCCATTTGCTTCAGTTATCGAGCTACCGGTAAAATAAGTGGGGGGACGCCGTCCACCCGCGTGGTACCCTGACTCAAGCCCTGAGTGAGGGCGATAGATAGATAGATAGAGTGAGGTTGATAGATAGACTGAGGGCGATAGATAGACTGAGGGCGATAGAGTGAGGGCAATAGATAGATAGATAGATAGATAGATAGATAGATAGATAGATGGTTGTGTGTGTGGGGGGGTTTCTGTGTGTGTGGGGGATTGTGTGTGTGGGGGTGTGTGTGGGTGTGTGGGGTGTGTGTGGGGTTTGTGTGTGTGGGGGGGTTTGTGTGTGTGTGTGTGGGGGGGTTTGTGTGTGTGTGGGGGGGGTTGTGTGTGTGTGTGGTTGTGTGTGTGGGGGTTGGGGGGTGGGTGTGTGTGTGTGGGGGGGTTGTGTGTGGGGGGGGTGTGGGGGTTGTGTGTGTGGGTTGTGTGTGTGTGGGTTGTGTGTGTGTGGGGTGTGTGTGTGGGTTGTGTGTGGATTGTGTGTGGGTTGTGTGTGTGGCTGTGTGTGGTTTGGGGTTGTGTGTGTGTGGGGTTGTGTGTGTGGGGTTGTGTGTGGGGTTGTTTGTGGGGGGGGTTGTGTGTGTGGGGTTGTGTGTGTGTGTGTGTGTGGGATTGTGTGTGTGTGTGGGGTCTGTGTGTGGGGGGGTGTGGGGGGTTGTGTGTGTGGTGTTGTGTGAGTGGGGTTGTGTGTGTGTGGTGATGTGTTTGGGGGGTTGTGTGTGGGGGAGGACGATCAACAGATGAGAGAGAAAGGAGAGAGTGAGAGAGAGGGAGGAGAGATAGAGAGAGAAAACGCCATTTGTTTTTCTATGCAAAGCAAATAGCTTTAACTTAATCAGAAGCGAGACCTATTGCATTTTCAATGCTTGTTTTCGTACAGCTATCAGAAATCTTTCATCTGCATATCTAACATGTCATGTCCTTCATCATCACCACTGTCTTCACCTCATCTTTCTGCATTACTTCCTTGTGTCACAACCTTCTGCATGTTCACTCAATTTTCTCTCTCGTCTCTCCTCTCTCGTCTCCCCTCTAAATACAGCAGTATTTAGACAGCTGTGTATCTCCGTCCCATAAAATAATAATTACAATTGGCACGTGTGACAGTCGGTCTATGCACTCTGCAGAGAAGCTACAGATTGGATGAGGATGTGGACGAAATAACTTTATTGACCTACCGAGGGTACTGTAAGAAAAGTTCTCTAACGTCAGCCTCAACTCCAGAGCTACCAATTGTGCACTAAATTGCAACCCACCTATAATCTGAACTCTTCCAGATACCTAGAAGCAACTTCGTTCACAGTATGTACTATAAAATTATCAGATGTTGCACGAGAAATAAACTACAGAAACACATATGGAAAAAGGATTATGCAAGATCAGGTAAAATGTTAAATATAAACAGGAACTGCATCACTTATATGGATTACCATAAGGGAAGGCTTTACCATAATATGTGCTCTCTGTAAGGAGGCCAATAATTGGATGAGCATGTGGTATGATCACCTTTATGAGCCAGCAAAAGGCACTGTAAGAATCTCTCCCTCCCTTAATACTCACTCCACAGCTTTTCAGTCATGCTTCATAATTAATGCAACCACCCATAAAGTGAATGCATGCAGACATATAGAGGACCCGCTGTTCTCTTTTCATGCACTATGCAAGGGTCTTATGTGAATGGAAATACACTGTAGAAGCAGCCAGTATATATTAATATGCACAATGCTAGATTAAGTAAAGCAGGGGTGGACAGGGTCAGGAAATGGGCCCAGCACCAAATTAAAAGTGGCACCCATAGGCGAATCAGATAGCTTAAAACGTGTGCACGATTTTAAATCGTGGCAGTCTTGAATTTACAAAGGCACGCTGTATACTTGGTTTGAAAGGTATGGGAGACTGCATGTTCCTATGCTTGTTGCAGTCAATGTTTGTGGTAAACATGAGGGTAATGAACACTAACAAAACATCCTCCCATAAAATAGAAGAGGCCCACAAGCAGCTAAAAAAAACGGAAGCACTTGTTTTATGTATGAACAAAATGAGTATGATGTCACTTCCTGCCATCTGCCAAACGTAAGCAATAAAATAATGCGCGAAAACATCCTAACCTGCCAGGGAGGTGTTCATTTGCAAATATTTGCTTTTCCCAAAAACGAAAGACATGCTTTATAAATAATACAACATTTCCCCAACTTCTAAGCACCCTTTTATACTGAAGGAGGAAAGTGGTATTTTTATTTGGTAACATATTAAGTTACACCTATCTAGCATACTGTGGATATTATAAGTTTTACAGCTGCGGACTGTATGAAGCACCCGGGCCCTTAGTCGTGTTATTTATATCTCCCAAAATTCCTTGGTGATGTGCAATATAATAATTAACTGCTGGTAGTATGTTATTCTAGTTGTATTACAAAGGGTTGCATTATTATATAGGACCGGTCTTAGTTTTGGCCTTTCAGCCCATAACAAGTGTTAGAACTCCGCCTGGTGGTACTGGTTTAGTGTATCTCATGAGTATACGAGTCTGTGAGGTGGGCCACGAATTTTCTAAGTGAGCCTTCTAACTTGTTAATAAATGTATTTATGACATTGCAAAGGTACGAGCAAGCTTTGCCATTGAACCACGTTAGGGCTTCGCCATTGAACCACGTTAGGGAAACAAACGTATGATCGAGACCATTCTGCCTTCGCCAGACATGTAATAGAAAGCAATCACCCTGAAAGTGCTTAGTGAGGGGGCGGAAGTGTTGGTTAGAGCTGGTGATTCCTTGCATGGCTTGTGAGGGGGCGTGTGCATTGTGTCCGGGGCTCAAGCCGAGCTGCACCTATTGATATGAAAATGTACGCAGCTGTCAGAAGCAGCGGGATTCTATTACAGGACCGGAGGCTTCTGATTATGCTTCTCAAACTTTACTGCCTCAACACAGCAGCCAATGAAAATATATTATTTTAGCAACAAACAATAAATTACTACATTTCCCATGAACACCATGGTTATAGGCACGCCCCCATAGTCCATAAGAACCCTTTGCGTGCGTTACACATCCTCTTTCTTTGCTGCTCAAGTCAGAGTTAAGTGCACCTCCCCTGGGTCCCCTCACTCTGCTTGTGTTTGGGTTGTTCCTTTGGGGTTAATGTGAATTGATTTTGATATGAGTTTGTATGATTGAGCTATTTACTCTGCGTTTGAATTGTTTTATTACTTTGTGTTCAAATTATTGTTGCACTTTCTCTGTCCATTCACGAACCACTTCAGAGCCATAGAATTTGGACGTCCGTCCACTGGACCGCACGCTTAACGAGCGTCCAGGACAACGGTCTTTGACCGGCAAGGGGGCCGCCGCGCACCGCACAGGAGCCCGTTACCGGCAGCCGCAAGGCGCGCAGAGGCTTCCCTCGTACGCCCTGACACTTCCTCCGGGTGGCTCTCGGCCGACGCGCGCGGCCTAAACGCTTACCAAATTGGGCTAATTCGGCGGTTTTGGTAGCGTTTGTGCGGCGCGCCTCGGTCTGATTCCTCGACTTTCTGAGAACGCATTGCCTACGCGTTCCACACACCGGCAGGACCCCTTGTGTGATCGCCAGCGCTCTTGAGCTTGTTGGTTGGAAAGTCGATACGTGGCCCAGAGTGTGCACACGCTCACGGAATCGAAGGGCCCAGGTCTTTGACCTCTTGATTACAGCTTTGCTGAGGGGGTTTAGGTAACGTTGACAGCAATTTGTGTATCAGTGTGCCTGGGCTGACCCCCCCCATTACCTCCTTGTACCGGCGGATCGCCAGCGTTCCTTCACGATGGAGGGTTGGGTTCGTTACCCAGATGAGGAACATCATGATGAGGAGGAGATTGTGGAAGGACAGCAGGAGGCTGTTTTAGGAGATAATATCGTGGAAGCCTCGGTCCAGGCTTCGGTGGCGAAGGCTATGGAGACGCAAGTCCCGCAGACGGTGCATCAGGCACTTGCAGAGGCTCTGCGCCCTATTCGGAAACAGCTCGAGGGTTTTGCCAAACGCCATGGCTATGGAGGGAAGAAGAAACAGAAACCGAAACAAGCAGCCACTTCTTCCGCGACGGGCTCGGCCGGGCAGCAGTGGCCGCATGCTCAGTCTTTGGCTTCCCTGCCGGCGAAAGGGCCATCGGACCAGCCCAACGTGGGCGGTAAGGCCAAATCTAAATGCCCGATAACTGTAGATACGGACACGGCTACCACCAATACCGACACGGGTACCGACACCGACACTTCGGAGGAACATCCTCCTCCCTTTAAGAAGGCCAGAGTCGACCCGAAGCAGACGGAAGAAAAAATCGGAACTTTCAGTTTTGATCCGTCGGATATCGTCCACCCCTGGTCCTCGGACTGGATCGCACCCCCGGCGGTCGCCGAATATCTGTATGAAAACCTCCGTAAGTCTTTCAGCAGGGAGGTTCGCAATCGTTTGAGGTCGGAGTGTCCCCGACCTGGGGTTCCGGATGGCGTAGCAGACACTCCGGAGATAGACGCGAGCATGCTCACTTTCTTACGAAAGTTCTCCAAGGACCCGAAGAGGGGGTTGGATAGGGCTTGGCGGGGCTGCCAGGACAAGATGTTGGACGTCGTGGGGCCCCTTGCGAAAATACTGGAAATGGCACTGAAGGCCAAAGAGGGTACGGAAGCGGTTGACCCGGACATTCTGGCGGGCTGGGTCCAGCGCGCCATTTGCCTCGTGGGCAACGCTAACTGCGCCATCTCTTCTGAGAGGCGAAAATCCCTGCTTCTTCGGATGGACAGCAACCTCACGGAGCTTCCAGAATCGGAACCGGGACCCCTGGCGGGGGGTTTCCTTTTTGGCGACAAATTCGTAAAAGACGTTACTAAATACGTCGGCACCTTCACCGCCCTTGATAAGGCCCAGAGCGGAATAAAGCAGGCCTTTAGCCAAGGGGTTTTCACCAGGGCCGGCCGAGGCGGGGGCCGCTCGTCAGGCCGAGGATTTCAGCAAGGCTCCCAGCGTGGAGACTTTGGTCGCGGTCGTGGAGAGTGGGACTCCACCCGCGTTGGAACTTTCTATCCATCCAAGCGGAGATTCTCCAAGGGCCTTTTCCAGTCGGGAAACAACAGGGCTTCCTTCAAGTCAAGTCAGAACTCCGGTGAGTGTTACAGATCTTTCCATTCTTCCATTGGGGGGACGAACGCAGCATTGCATGGTGCAGTGGCGAGCTTTGACGCAGGATGGGTGGGTGCTGCAAACCGTTCAGGGATTTCAGCTGGAATTTTACTCCCGTCCAGCGCAGGGGTCTCCCCCTCCACCTCTCCATTTTTCCCTACAAGATCACAATTTTATAAACGAAGAGGTGGAAGAATTGCTGAAGAAAGGGGCGATCGCCCGGGTTCAGAGGGGTCCTCGGTCTTTCTTCAGCAATGTCTTCCTTGTCCAGAAGAAAGGGGGCGGCAACAGGTTGTTTCTCAACCTCAGAGAGTTCAACCAATACCTGACCTACAACCATTTCAAAATGGAGGGCATTCATCTCCTAGCAGATTTGCTGCAGGAAGGGGATTGGTTTGTCCGCCTGGACCTCAAAGATGCATATCTGTCTATTCCCATTTTTCCCCCGCATCGCAGGTTTCTACAATTCATGTGGGACAACCAATGTTACGAATACTTGGCTCTTCCCTCGGCTCCATGGTGCTTCACGAAAGTGATGAAGCCGGTGGTCGCCTTCCTCAGGTAAAGAGGAGTTCGGCTGATCATATATCTAGACGATATATTACTCATGGCGCAAGATCGACTTTGTCTCCTGCGACATCTGAACATGACTATGTCCTTACTCCAAAGCTTGGGATTTGTAATCAACTCAAAGAAATCGATGCTGGTTCCGACGCAATCGGTAGAGTTTCTGGGGTTCACGATCGATTCCATGTCGGCACAGCTATACCTTCCGCAAGCCAAATTGCGGGATCTGAAACTAGAGATAAAGAAGTTATTAGACAGTCAGGTAGTGACTCTCAGGACGCTGGCCAGAGTAGTAGGCATATTGGCATCGGCCATTCAGGCAATCTTTCATCGGCCACTGCATTACAGGGCCCTTCAAAGGCTCAAGATACAACATCTGCGGAGGGGCCTATCGTACACGGACTCGGTACCTCTTTCGGAGGAGGTACGGACAGAACTACAGTGGTGGTTAAGTCACGTGGATGCCTGGAACGGCAGGGCGATATTCGGATCACAACCAGAGGTAGTGATCGAGTCAGACGCCAGCAGGTGGGGGCTGGGGCGCGCGCTGTGGAGAAGTTTCTACAGGCGGCAGATGGTCGGCACAAGAACTAGAAATGCACATAAATTGTTTGGAACTGCTAGCAGGGTCGTTTGCGATTCGCACTTTATCCCCGAAACAGACGTCTTGTTGCATCCTCCTACGTTTGGACAACGTGTCAGCGGTGAGGTATAACAACAAGTTGGGCGGCACGAGGTTGTCAATGCTTGTTCAGATAGCCAAAGATTGTTGGCATTATTGTCTCCAAAACCAGATCTCGGTGGTGGCGGAATACATTCCAGGTCAGGCCAATCAGGTAGCGGATTGGAATTCCAGACACCTGAGGGACTACAGCGAGTGGAAGCTGCTCCCTCGTGTCTTCCAGTGGCTTCAGGCAACGTGGGGCCCATTTCAGACGGACCTATTTGCCTCCAGGCTCTCGTTTCAGATCCACCGGTTCTTCAGCTGGAGACCGGATCCGATGGCGGCGGCGACTGATGCCTTCCTCCAGGACTGGTCTCGGGGGAAGCAATATGCCTTTCCCCCCTTCCTCTTGATTCCCAGAGTAATGACACAGGTAATCAGACAGAAAGCGGAAATAGTCATGGTGACTCCTTGGTGGACGTCTCAAGCTTGGTTTCCCAAGCTCTTGCAGTGGAGCTGCGATTGCCCACGGATGCTTCCGGACTCGAGATGGTTGTTGCAGGGCCCTCAACAGGAACAGCACCCGTTGCTACTGAAGGGCAAGCTGTCGCTGATGGCATGGAGGCTTTCCGGGAACAGTGGCAGTTGCCGGGAATTTCGAGCGAAACTGCTGAGTTTATCAGACAGGCATGGGCACCGTCCACCAGGAAACGTTATTCCTCAGCCTGGAAAAACTGGGTGGATTGGTGCGTGGGACGACGTTTGGATCCCGTTGGGGCGGAGTTGTCCCAAGTTTTGAATTTTCTGACAGAGAAGGCCGGATCAGGTTTAGCGTACCAGTCGGTTAATAATTCTCGTTCGGCAATTTTGGCGGGGCATACCCAGATAGACGTGAAACCGGTAGGCATGCACCCGATGGTATGTAAGCTGTTAAAGGGCATCAGGGCTGCCAAGCCGCCCTCACCCAAGTATACCGGGTTGTGGGATGTGTCCTTAGTACTCTCTTTATTTAACAGTTGGCCGAGCAACGCTCTTCTGTCCAGAAAGCAACTATCGGCAAAACTGGCTATGTTATTGTGTTTATCGTCCTGCAGACGGTCCTCGGATGTGAGAGCGCTCGACGTAACAGGTAGAGTGTTCACCCCGGAAGGGGTTTCTTTTCATATTACAGGTCGCACTAAAACTTTGTCACGTCACATTTCATATAATGCTTTTCCTGCAAATGACAAATTGTGTGTGGTTCACTGCTTGAAAGCTTACGAGGAATGTACCAAGGCCTTGCGGCCGCAGGGTTGTAAACAATTATTAATTGCCATTCAAAAACCCTTCAAACCTGTGGTAGCGGCCACGATAGCTAGATGGTTTTGTTATGTGATGGCTGTGGCTGGCGTAGATACTCGGATCTTTGGTGCTCATTCTGTGAGAGGCGCAATGGCGTCGAAGTCGTATCGGTTGGGGTCAAGTATCCAAGATATAATGCGTTGTGCAGATTGGTCGTCTGAACCGACATTTAAAACATTTTATTATAAACCGGTGGGAGATATTACTTTAGTTGTATTTGATCAAGCGTTAAACTAGCACAATCAGAAGCCTCCGGTCCTGTAAAAGAATCAAAAATTTGCTAGCATTTGCGCCAAGAATTTTCAATTCTATTAAGGACACGGAGGCGAGGATTATCCCACCCGGCTTAATGTCTGTATATCATACGCTTGCCCACCCTGTATTTCAGTGATTACGGTGGTGTTATTCCTTTTTTCCAGGAGCTGAGAAAAAGTCGGACTAAGAGACGATGGACGTCAAGCTGTTAGGCTGCAGTGATCCTTCCATGTTGGAGTTCGTTTTGGTTCAAGTTATGGACTTATCGCCTCAAAGAAAGAGGATGTGTAATGCACGCAAAGGGTTCTTATGGACTATGGGGGCGTGCCTATAACCATGGTGTTCATGGGAAATGTAGTAATTTATTGTTTGTTGCGAAAATAATATATTTTCATTGGCTGCTGTGTTGATGCAGTAAAGTTTGAGAAGCATAATCCTCGCCTCCGTGTCCTTAATAGAATTGAAAATTCTTGGCGCGAATGCTAGCAAATTTTTGATTCCTCTCACACTCTCAGGTCAAAATTGTGTAGTGTGGATGCTGGGGGTGAAGGGTGTAGCAGCTTGTAGTTGCAGGCCATATTCGTGGCCCCCCGTGTGAGGATTAATTTTGTGCATGTAAATAGTCTCAAATTTGAAACTTCCGGTGTTAGCCCGCTTGACCTCAGAAGCATTCCTGTCTCCACCACTAAGTACTAACATCTAGAGGTGAATAATAACCAACGTGAAATAAGGCTCGTACTCTCCAAGCATACTGATGTTTCCGCAGGAGACCTCTGCATTATTAGGGAAAAGGTAAATGCAAAACACATCCTGACGATTGTCACACTACTGCCTTAAAAAACCTCCACTTTTTACCCCAGTCACTTTAAAATAGGTCTGCACCTAATGCACAGTGGGTCCTACTCAGATCAGCAATTCACTGGTAGGAATTAAAATGTGGGGGGGGTGTAGGGACGCGGAGGTAGCAGTGTTCTCTTTACATCTGCATACCTAATATTTTATAATAATGAACATCAATTGACATTTGTGTCTCCTACTGAAATCACAGCCCTGTGTCACAGCGTTGGTCCTGGACCCCACCCTCCTTGTCACTGCCGCCTAGTCAAATGGCATTAGGTAATGTAAGGCCAAGGGCAATAAAACCTTTATTACTCTGGATTCCCCAGAACTCGTGGGACGTGAGTGAACTGAACTTAATTCCAGCCAATATAAAATGCCGGCGAGTTTCCTAAGCAATGACATAAAATTCCGATCTCACACTTGCATATCACTTAAATTGCATTTGTGCCTCGGAAACACGTCTCTTCTTTTCGGGGCTTTCATTCGCCACTTATTGGAAAAGTATTACAATAAAGAGATATTCAATTTAATTGCCGTTATAACCGTTTCAGTGTGTTGCTTAGTGGAACAGAATACATTTGACAGTCCCACGTGATTGGCATGAAATTGTTTTTAATGCCTGAACTGAAAAGAATGTGGAGGTATTTTATTTTATTTTATTTATTTATTTATTTTATGGAGTTTGTAAAGCGCGCAGCTACCCCCGAAGGGGTGTCCCGGCGCTAAAATCCAGAGTTTACCAAGGGAGAGGGGGAGTGAAGCAGAAGGAACAGTGAAGAGACTAGAGTCCGGAGAAGAGCCAAGTTTTAAGTTTGGCTCGGAAGATGGATTCAGAAGGACAGAATCTCAGCTCAATTGGAAGGGAGTTCCACAGTCTGGCAGCAATGACGCTGAACCCTCTGCCACCAGTTCTAGATAGTCTAAAACGGGGCGAGATCAGGAGGCGGAGGTCATTGGATCTCAGGGATCTGGTGGAGCGGGATATCGAAACCCGTTTTTTCAAATAAGTAGGTCCGCAGTCGTTGATGGCTCGATAGGTAAGGGTGAGGACCTTAAACTGAATGCGGCTAGCCACTGGAAGCCAGTGGAGTTCCCTCCGGTAGGCAGAAACAGATTGACGGTACGGGATATTACCGATCAGTCTGGCTGCAGCATTCTGGACAATCTGCAGCCGGCCTATCAGGTACTGGGGGGCCCCAGCATAGAGACTATTAGCGTAGTCCAAGTGGGACGTGATGAGGGCTTGGGTGACTGTGCGGCGGGAATCCAGGGGGAGATAGGGAAGGATTTTTCTAATCATGCGTAGTTTCATAAAGCAGGCGGAGGTAACTTTATTGACCTGGGTTTTGCATGACAGGGAGTCATCAAATTGGAAGCCAAGATTCCGCGCCGAGTGAACGGGGGACGGGGCAGGATCAAGCGCCGTGGGCCACCACCAGGAGGAGGGGATGGAGGTTTTCTGATTGAAAAACAGAACCTCCGTTTTATCTGCATTCAATCTGAGGTGGTTCGCGGTCATCCAGACACTGATGTTATTGAGGCATTGGCGAAAATTGATGAATGCGGAGTCCGAATGGTCCCTGAAGGAAAACACCAACTGTGTGTCGTCAGCGTAGGAGACCACCCTGACTCCGTAGGACTCCACAACGTCAGCCAGGGGGGCAAGATAGACGTTGAAAAACAGGGGGCTGAGGGCGGAGCCCTGAGGCACCCCACATGACAGAGGTTTTTTCTCTGACTTAGAGGGGCGCAACCCTTTGACTTCTGGATGAGAGGAAGGACTCGATCCAGCTGAGGGCAGTGCCACCAATGCCTATCTGCTTGAGTCGGTCAAGGAGGATGGAGTGAGAGACCGTGTCGAATGCTGCGGACAGGTCGAGGAGAACCAGCATGGCCTCCTCGCCCCTGTCCACGCATTCTCGGATGGTTTCAGATACTTCCAGCAAGGCCGTCTCAGTGCTGAATCCGGCTCTGAAACCGGATTGAGATCCATGCAGCAGAGAATGGTCTTCTAAGTATTCCGTGAGTTGAAGCTGCACGGCTTTTTCCAGGACTTTGGCGGGTTTAGGAAGAAGGGAGATGGGACGATAATTAGCAAAGACATTGGGGTCTGCGTCTGCTTTTTTTAGAATAGGGATCACCAGTGCCTCCTTCCAGGTGGTAGGGAAGAAGCCATGGTGAAGGGAGGCATTCCAGACGGAAAGGAAGGGGGAAGCAAGTGAAGGCGCCAGTTCTCCCATGATTTTTGCGGGGACAGGGTCAGAGGGGGCACCGGATTTGCAGCGAATGAGTAGTCTGATAGCCTCGTCCTGGTTGAGTTTGTTAAATGAGAGAAAGGACGGTGACTCTGGGGGACTAGTGGTAGAAGACGGGGTGACAGACTCTGTGGGGAAGGAGACACAGAGTTTGTTGATCTTTTCGAGAAAGTAGTCTGAGAGTCCCTCGCAGAGAGCCTGACAAGCGGTGTTCTGGGGAGCCCTGGCCGGAGGGTTAATAAAGTCTTTAACAATACTAAAGAGCGTTTTAGATGAATTTTTAGCTTTATTAATTTGAGAGGCAAAGTGGTCTTTCATCGCGCTTTTTTTATGTTTAAGAAATTGTTTTAGGGCCGTTCTGTATAGATGTTTGGCTTCGAGGTCGTAGTTAAGTCTCCACTGGCGTTCGAGAACCTTGCATCTGCTTTTCTCTTCCCGAAGGGAAGTGGAGAACCAGGGAGCAGAGGGTCGCGACCTAGTGGAGGTGATGATTTTCTGGGGGGCGATAGAATCAATCGCTTCAAGGAGAGTGGAATTCAACCTAGAAACATTTTCGTCGATGTCCGGGGAGAGGTACTCCGACTGAAAGTGGAATAACGGGTCCAAGGTGGCGCAGGTAACCTTGTGCCACTTTCTTCCCAGCTCCTTCCTTGGGGCCATTGGGGCAGATTTGCGTCCCAGGGTGAGGGAGAATGGAATGAGGTAATGATCAGTCCAGGTAAGAGGGAGAGGCTGGAGAACAGTGATGAGTGGAAAATTGGCAAATATAAGGTCCAGAGTATGGCCTGCCACATGCGTGGGACCTACAACCAGTTGCTTGAGATTGAGGCTCTCCATAGTATCCACCAGGTTGGTTGCCTTCACACAGAGCGGGTTGTCTATGTGAAGGTTAAAATCACCCAGGACAATGAGGTTTTGGTGTTTAATAGATAAGTCAGCCAGTTGGTGGACGAGGGCAGTGAGGGAGGGGGAAGTGACGGGGGGGGGATTATAAACTAATGTGCCAGCCAGGATAATTGCCGCAGAGTCGGAAACGGAGAAGTACATGGCTTCGATGGTACCTATATCAACAAGTTTAGTAAAAGTCAGCTGGAAAGAGGATTTATGAATGACAGCTAGACCGCCTCCAGACTTACCTCCAGCCCGATTCAAGCATTTGATGTCATAACCTGGGGGGATAGCCAGATAGATATCCGGCGAGGAGGAGTCTGTGATCCAAGACTCGGTGAGAAAGAGAATATCCCATTCATCAGACGAGATGGACATCCAGATGTCATTGGCGTGACGGGGAAGAGAACGGCAATTAATCAAACCTGCTTGCAGGGTGTACTGATTAGAGGTGGATAGCTGTAGTGGGGGGCGTGGGGAGAGACGTGGTTGGCAGGGCGGGAGAGAGAAGTTGCATTGTGAGCAATGGTAATGAGCGGTTTCCAGGTGGTTTGGGATGCAGCGAGAGCTGGTCGGGCAAAGGCGCGTATTAAGTAGGTGAAGTTGGGCAAGGGTCCAGCAAGTGCGGACAGGGCTAATGGAGGAGGCAGGGGGACTGGCCCTGGGCCCGGTCCAGGCCCGGCCTTCGGCGCGCTGACGGCGCGCCGGCTGCGCCCGTCCGCTGCGCCTCCTAGCGAGACACATCTTTTATGTCCGTGTGAAAGGAGACATGGGGGTGTGGCCAGCTGAGGTGGGCGTGTCCGCCGTGGCGCCTCGCCCTCAGTAATGGCGACAGGTAGCGTTCGTTGCAGCGCTAGGAGCGCTGTTTTAGTGCACAGGGAGGTGTTCTAAAAATACAGAGTATCACACTAGACAATTTTTAAAATAGGCAGATTCACTCCCGGCTTCCGCCTCAGGAGACTCCCGGATTAAAGTGTCGCGCTTTCCAGCTGCGCGCACTTTATAGTGTCCGAAGGGGGCGTGGCCAGCTGAGGTGGGCGTGTCCGCCGTGGCGCCTCGCCCTCAGTAATGGCGACAGGTAGCGTTCGTTGCAGCGCTAGGAGCGCTGTTTTAGTGCACAGGGAGGTGTTCTAAAAATACAGAGTATCACACAAGACAATTTTTAAAATAGGCAGATTCACTCCCGGCTTCCGCCTCAGGAGACTCCCGGATTAAAGTGTCGTGCTTTCCAGCTGCGCGCACTTTATAGTGTCAGAAGGGGGCGTGGCCAGCTGAGGTGGGCGTGTCCGCCGTGGCGCCTCGCCCTCAGTAATGGCGACAGGTAGCGTTCGTTGCAGCGCTAGGAGCGCTGTTTTAGTGCACAGGGAGGTGTTCTAAAAATACAGAGTATCACACAAGACAATTTTTAAAATAGGCAGATTCACTCCCGGCTTCCGCCTCAGGAGACTCCCGGATTAAAGTGTCGCGCTGGTCGCGAGGTATATAACTTACCTTTTAATTGTTCTTGAGACTGAATTTCTGCAGGCTCCCCACACTCCAACTGACTCTCCATTTCAGCTGCAAGGAAAAGACAAGATGTGCGCGCGCACTCTGAAAACGAAACTTAGCGTGGGGTCGGGACTTCCGTCTTGTGCGCGAATCAGCGCCTACGGAGTTCCGGCCCGAGTAGCAGTGGTGACGCGGGGCTCCCATGCCCGAGGGAGAGCCCCGCGGAGGCTACAGAACACCGGATTGGCGGTAAGTGGGACTGTATTCGGGAGCGGGGGGGGCGCATGTGTGTATGTGTGTGCGTGCGTGTGTGTGTGCGTGCGTGTGTGTAGGTGCGCTGGTGTGTGTGTGGGGGTCTCTGTGTGTGCGTGTAGGTGCGCTAATGTGTGTGTAGGTGCAGCGGCAATGGGGGGTGTGTGTGTGCCTGTGTATGCATGTGGCTGTGTATGCGTGTGGCTGTGTATGTGTGCATGCGTGAGTGCTGTGTATGCGTGTGGCTGTGTATGTGCGCATGCGTGAGTGTGGGTGCGCGTGCACGCAGTCAAATCCAGCACAAGAGAAGCATGTGGCACCCTCTTGTCCCTCATTCCCCCGATATGGGCAACTAAAAGTCTCCAGCTGGACGCATCCTTCGGATGCAGTACCAGCGAGACCTAAAAAGGAAACCATGATCCCAATGTCACAGGAGCACATATTGTCAGTAGGCAAGGAGAGGCTGAAGGGACCTAGGGAAATACAACAGACCAATAGTCCCTTGTCAGGCGGTGGTATCGCAGCCAACACACAACAGTTGTCATCAAGGTGCACCAATCTGCACACATCACAATGCGCAACAGTACCGACATACACCTCCTATAGCTGTGCATGTCTACCGGGTCCCCTTGACATTGTCAACCAACCTTGAGGTAATAACAGGCTGCAGTCACAATGATCACATCAAATTTTTCAACAAAGACCACATCAGGAGACAATGGTCCCGTTGTACCTTGTCATTCCCCTCTATGTGTAGTAGCCCTTGATGAGCTGAACACGCAGGTCAACGTCCTCCTTCTCTCCACTATCCTCGTTACTGGACATGGGTTGGATTTGCAGGCGGGGGCCTTGGATGATCATCGTCCAGAAGCAGTGGGATCTGCTTGCGCATGGCCAGGTTGTGGAGCATGCAGCAGGCAACAACGATCTGGCACACCTTTCTGGGAGAGTACATTAGGGCACCTCCGGTCTTGTCCAGGCAGCGAAATTGTGATTTCAGGAGCCCAAAAGTACGTTCCACCACACGACGGGTCCTCCCATGGGCATAATTGTAGCGGACTTCAGCCGATGTCTGGAGATTGTGCATGGGGCTCAGCAACCAAGGATGGTTGGGATATGCAGAGTCACCTAGGTGTGACATACACAGACGTACTCTTCAAAACAACTGTGGCAGAGTACAGCATATCACAAACACAGCACACCAGTTGACTCTGCATAATCACCCACAATCCATGTACGCTCTGGAAGCAGATTAGCCATCAGCTGGGGCACGATGCTGTTACGCAGGATGTACGTGTCATGGGCAGAGCCAGGAAATTTGGCACACATGTGTGAGATGATCATATCTGCTGGGCACACCACTTTATAGAATGGAAATGCTTCCAATTTCTGTAGATGTACTCACATGACTGAGGTGGAACCAGCCCAACATGTGTGCCATCAATGGCTCTAACAACATTGGGGATGTGGCCAAGGGGATAAAAAGCACCCTTAACAGCCTCCAATTCATGGCTGCTGGGGAAATGGATATATCTGTCTTTGTAGATCATCATAGCGGCCAGGACATCACAAAGTACCATGCTGAACATTGGTTGCGACATCCCACCTGCGCTGGACACCGTGTGCTGGAAGGATCCAGTGGCAAAAAAATGCAGGGCCGCCATCACTTTCGAGGGCGGGGTAAAAGCAGTTGGATGTGTTCTGCGAGGCTGCAGGTGGGGCTCCAACATAGCACATAGGTTCTTTAGGGTGGGTCGATCCAGATGGAATTTCCGGATGATATCCTCATTCTCCATGTCTGCCAGCACTGTGAAGGGTCGATGTATATTTGGTCTCCTCCTAGTAGAGATGAAAGGGGACACATGTCAATGCAATACAACATTACACGTGTCGAAAGTCTCATGTCCTGAGTGACACAACACCAACAATTACTCGCCTCACTGTTGAATCATAGACCAACTCACATGTTGGGACAACCTCTGCTACACTACTTGTACACTTGTCCTCTTTCATACAGCAAGTGCCTCCAGAAAAAACAGGCCATGTAAATGCACAAAGGGATATGGCCACATCTAGCACGAGCAGCCCTGTAAGTAATCCTTCCAGCATATGTGTTAAACTGCAACACTACTGTCACATACATATCAGCTGTGCCTGCCCCACCTTCATGTGTAGGTTGCACAAGGCACACATCAACAACACAATAAGCACATTCTGTGCCTAAACAACAAGTGTGTGCATGAGCCATGAAAACTGGATAGTCCAATCTGCATATTGTCCATTAACACATACATCAGTGGGATTTTTAAGCCTTTTCACACATTGCACTGTGTACCCATTGCAGAGTACAACACAACACTGTTTGGTGTACATGCACATCAACATCACAAGTGATATGTGAGGGAGCACATGGCAATGTTCAAGATCACAAACACAGCATGTGTAGTCAGCAATGGGGAAAATGTCACATTGGCATTGTGTGCACAATGACGTGCCATTTATCATGTGCACACTGTGCACTGTTGACAACTGCCCATTGGAGATTGACACACCATGGTGCGTCCATATCTGCAGTCAAAGTGCTCCACCATCCATATCCTGGTCAGTCATAGCAATGCATGTCCATGGAAACATGGTAGCTACCGCCTGGCACCAGCGGTGTGTCACCCCCACGGCCCAAGACACCATTGCGGGACTGATAGGCATATACACCTGGCTCATGGCAGTTGGCATGCTCTGCCGCCCAGATCCCGGTCACTCATAGCAATGCATGGCCCCGGAAATACAGTAGCTACCGCCTGGCACCAGCAGTGTATCACCGCCATGGTCCAAGACACCATTGCAGGACTGATAGGCATATACACCTGGCTCATGGCAGTTGGCATGCTCCGCTGCCCAGATCCCGGTCACTCATAGCAATGCATGGCCCCGGAAACAGCCTGCAGCCCAGGTCGTTTAACCTTTCGGTGCCAGTATTCATGCAACTACTGGGAGATTCCTGCCATCCTACTGCCTTGGAGGACTTGTTATTGCCCAGCTGCTCTTTCTACTGTTGTGGGACATTCCCAAATTGATGCTTGGGAATTGGCAACAGCGATGTGTGCTAGGATAACCAGCAGCCCTGTGAGGCTTTAAACGTGGAACCCTGGGCAAAGTCTGGTAGGAATTTGACTGCCTGTGAGGAACCAGAAGGGTCAGTGTGTCTTACACGATCAGGGAGTGTGTTGAAGTTACCTGCAAATACTTTGTCACCCTGCCTTTTAGAAGACTTTTCCTGGGTAACATTTTCACTCGGTGTGGAGCATCGACAGTGCTCAATTGATGGTATCAGACAGTCAGAGTCTCTCTGGAGATATGTGGGCGTGATACTTTCTGCTAAAGATCGATACTCCTAGGAGCCATTATGCCTATGTTAACAAGTAGATGATGCCCCCGAACATGTCGCTTGTGTCACCATTGGGTAGGTGCTGTGTTTTGGATCTTGACTTTTGGCGTTTGTCACAATTTTTATTTAGCCGCGCAGGAGTGGGCAGTTTAACTGTCATGTTGTTTTTAAAAGAGTGCGCAAGCTGCGTAATGCGCTTGGAACTTACCTAATGTCTCTGCTGCGAGGAGAAGTTCCGTGGCCTTTCTGACGACATGGAAGGTCAGCTGCTTCAATGCCGCTCAATCACGCTGTTTTCCAGCACTGGCCTGCCGAGAGCCATTTTGGGATTGGCATTTGGGATCTATGTTGTTTTGCCAACCACATATCGTTATCCATTGTGCTTAGAAGTAGTACTATTCTGCGGAGGAGTTCATGACTGCCAGCCTTGTAGAGATAGTCGGAACGTCATGGCATTTTCTCCATTTCTCCGTTTGGTGTGCAAGAGATACTTGCGTCTGTTTCACTCTAGCCCACGGAAGTTGAGGAGCTGTGCTTCGAGTGCTGGAGCCATTTGATGTGGAGTATGAGACAAAGTCATGCCTTCAGCAGCTGTCTGGCAGTGACTCTTTCAGCTCTGCAGATCTATTTGGAGAGGATGATGCGACCAATGGAGTGGGATCTCTCGGTAGGCATGTGTTTCTTGCTCTGAAACAAAGGGGAGAAACTGGATTTTGGACACTGGTTTCACTTCGGGTGAGAGATCGGTCACCGGAGTCTAAGTCTGTTTATTTACTATGGATTGTATGCTTGACATATCGTGCAATGGTGTGTGTGATTCGTTTCTGAGTGCATATAGAGTTCTTCACCCGACTATGGGGTTGTTGTTTATTGTATCCTGCGCTTTTTGCCTGTACTCAAATTTTGGGTACTTTCTAGTACCTTGTTTTGGTTACGTTGAGATTGTGGGAGCGAAGTGCCCCAGTCCAGTTTTATTGTGAGGTTGTGGGAGCTTATTGCCCCAGTCCTATTTTATGGTGAAGTTGTGGGAGCTTATTGCCCCAGTTCTGTTTTTCAGGATGGTGTGTACCCTGTCACTGTGAGGTTATGGGGTGGTGAATACCCTAGTTCTGTTCCTATTCTCGTGCTTCATTTTTGCTTTTGTTTCCCTAAAGAAGGGGGATGTGTTATAAATTACTTGTTGCCATTCCTCTTTCCTAGCTTTGTCTTCCCTACTGCTCAGCCAGGATGAGTGCTGGAATGTGTGATGTCATGGAATGCTTGGGTGCTTGGTTATGTGTGGAAGTGTCAGTTGGTGCATGCAGGCTGCCCAGCAGGGAGGCTGCTCCTAGTGGGGCAAATTCTACTATCTACTTATCTTCTTCTACCAATCTAACTTGGAACTAAGCTCAAATAAATCTATCCTGTTTTGTTCACCTGGCTCAAGGATCATCTTTAATTACCACAGATGCCCCTTTAATTCGTTATGGGAGTATAAAAATGGGCTGCAGTCAAAGTAGTTTTATATATATATAGTTTATTAAGTTGATAAACCATAGACTCACCGAAGCAGCAGGGCAAACATCCCAACTCTTCTAAATCCAACCGTTTTCTCCAGCAAGCAAAGCTCTACAATTCTAAGGTTACATCATGTGATTCTACAGATGACACAGGCATATTCCAAACATGAGCTAACAACATGCAAACTAACATAGACATAAAAGAAAGAATATTACCTACTACCACATGTATCTTTTTACAAAGGAAATAATAAAATAAGATAAATCAAGCATCCAAAATATAATCATCAAATTTCTTAGGCATCCTAGAAATCCTTTTGTGAGATAAAGGATTAACTTGAGGAAAAGATTCAATTGACACCTGCGGGTTAGAAGCAGGAACAAAAGAAGAACCCTCAAGAACATTAGGACAATCAGAAGAAACAACATTCTCTGAACTAACATCATGTGCAGATTCATCAGTAGACACATCAGCAGCACGAAACTCCTTTTCTTGAACAAGATCCTTCCAGATGCAACCACCATCCTCATCTTCTTCAAAGAAACGTTCTTGCCCAGGTTTAAGAAGAATACCTGAACCTTTGCTCCACCAACCCTTTTCAGAAAGAAGAACAGCAGACTCAGTTACTCTTTCAACCCGAAAAGGACTGGAAAACTTAGAAGAACCTTTGCTAGAGAAAGTAGGTTTCAAGACACGTACCCAATCACCCACCTTGATTATCTTATCCTTGGACTTAAGAGAGGCATCATGATAAATGTTGCCTGCAAGGTGAGACTCTTGAATGTTCTGTGTGACTTCATCAATAATACCTGTCATGTTGACATCATGCCCAGCACTCTTAACAAAGTTAGGTCTTAAAACAGATTTAGCTTGTCTACCTCTCATCAGTAAATAGGGGGAAAAACCAGTAGAAGAATTTGGAGTAATATGGTAACTCCACAATTTCTCTTTCAAAAACTGCAAAACATCCAATTTGCTTTCTGAAGCAGCCTGAACGCCCTCCTTAATGAATCTATTGGCCCTCTCAACTTGACCATTGGACCTGGGACAATATAAAGGAGTGGTTTCAGACTTAACACCAAATTTTCCCAAAAAGGATTTCATTTTCCTAGAAAGAAATAGGACCCCATTATCGGATAAAATAAGATTGGGGGCGGCTCCTTAAAAAACTGAAAACAAAACCCAAAAAGTCAATAACAGCAACAGTATTGGGATATTCCACAAAGGTATAATAGATCCACTTAGAAAAATTATCAACCACCACAATAGAAAATCTCTTATCCCTACCTAAACATTCAAAGGGACCAAAAAAGTCAATTGAAATTTTATCCCAAGGACCAACTGCCCCTTCTCTAAGAGACAAAGGTTGAGTCGAAACCTTCCAATGCTTATCAGCCCTAACACAAACAGAGTAATTGTCAATCACTTTCTCAATACCCACATCCATGCCAGGCCACCAATAATGGTTCATGAGAATCTTCTTGGTACCAGAAATACCTGGATGACCAGCATGAGCAAGCTGATGAGTTTGTCTCTTAAACCTTCAGGAGGAATAAACAAATGTTGACGCAACAAAATATACCCCTCAATGCTAAGTTCATCAGCAATCTGGGCAAAGCTCCTCAAACCATCTTCTAAGTTCCTAATGGGAGGCCAACCTTCACCAACAAATTTCTTAACCTTATTAAGCACCAAATCCTTGTCCATAGTCTCCATCCATTCTTTCTCAGAAATGCTCAACTCAAAAGAACTCACCGCATCAACCAGAGCTACAACACATTCATGCTCATCCAAAATTTCATTATTATCCTCTTCAAAGGGAGGACGTCTAGACAAACAATCCGCAGTGAAATTTTTACCACCAGGAATTTGTTGCATCTCAAAGTTATATTCTTGTAGTCTAGCAATCAACCTAACAAGTCTAGAAGACGCCTTACCACTCCTGACACCATCCATCATGAAAACAAGTGGTTTATGATCAGTAACAAGAACAAAAGGCCTACCCCACAGAAAACTTTTGAACTTTTCAACAGCCCAAACACAGGCCAAGGCCTCTTTCTCAATAGTACTATAGTACTTTTCAGCACCACGAATTGCCCTGGAAATGAAAGATATAACTCTTTCTCTACCATCAACAATTTGAGTAAAAACAGCACCAAGGCCAATTGTACTCGCATCCACGGTGACAAAGGAACTACCCTGGGGATCAAAAGTCTTAAGACCAGGTGCTTTGGAAATAAGTTTTTTGACACTGACAAAAGCTTCATCATGAATCTTGCTCCAAATAAATTGAACACCCTTCCTAAATAACTGTCTGAGAGGTTCCACTACTAACGCATATCCTTTCACGAATCTTGAATAGTACTTTCCCAGGCCTAAGAAAGAACGTAAAGAATCTTTATCCTTGGGTGTACTAATATTGTCCAAAGTATTGACTAAGTCTTCTTTAGGAAAGATGCCATTAGCTGTGATTCTGTGCCCCAAATAATTTAGGTCTTCGACTAAAAATTTGCATTTCTCCTTGCTGACAGTCATACCTTTTGAACCAAGAATGCCAAGACCTTTATTGAGGATAACATTGTGTTGTTCACATGTTTCAGCAAAAATTAAAATATCATCCTGGAATGACTGTACACCTGTAATACCATGAAACAGATTCTCAATAAGTTTCTGAAACACACTGGCAGCTGATGCCAAACCAAATGGCATCCTTAAGAATATATACAACCCAAAAGGCGTAATAAAGGTGGTAAGATCCTTCGAAGATTCATCCAGAAGCACCTGGTGATAGGCAGATTTGGCACCATTCACAGCTGACAACATATCCTGAATGCGGGGTAAAGGATGCGTGTCAACAACAATATTCTTATTAAGAGACCTCAAATCCACAGATAGCCTCAAATCTTGATTCTTTTTGAGTGCAAAAACAATAGCCGACACCCATTCAGAACTATCAGTTGACTCAATGATACCTTCAGAACATAGAGTATCAAGATGGACTTTCAATTTCTCACGCATACCAAGCGGAACCATACTTACTTTATGTTGAATAGGAATGGCATTTTTCTTTAACTTAATTTTATGCATATAGCCTTTGACTTGACCTACAACATTTTTGAAGACATTTGAATGTTTTTTGAGAATCATTTCTAAACTATATTTGTCCATGTAAACATTGTTAACATCAAATTCTCTAAGTTGCAGAGGACGTTTAGAACCAGGACACAAAATTACACCCAGTCTACCTAAATCAAACCACCCAACAATAGTCTTTCCATCGATGGCAACATAAATCTTAGTAAAGATTTTCCTAGATTCAAATTCTAACGCATCTTCAAAATAACCTAACATGGTAATATCAAAGTTACCAAAAGCTTTAGGATTAATATCAGATTTATGGAGATTAACATTTTTCCAATTTTCCTTGAAAAACACATCAGACAAAATGCTAATTGGTGAGCCGGAATCAGCCATGGCTTGAAAAGAAACGTTACCAACCAACACAGTGCCTAACGGTGCTTTAAAAGGCAGATTGATGTTGTTCACAGAGTATTCAAAAACATAGTCGTAGATAGCCAATAACATATTCTGCAAATCTTCTTCAACAACATCAACATTATTAACACCCGAATTTGAAGAACCAGAAACTTTTTTAGGTACATGGCAAACAGAAGAAAAATGGCCCACTTTACCGCAGTTAACACATTTTATCTTAATAGCCTGACAGTTGACATTATTGGTTAAATGTGTTTTGGAACCACATCTGTAACAGGATAATTTGTTTTTAGGAACTTGTTTAAAACCAGCCCTTCCTTTGTTAGAAAATTGCACTGCGCAAACATGTGAAACAGCAGATGAGTTAAAAGTTTTAGAACTCTCAGCAGAAATGACTCTTGAAGATAATATGGATCTCTCAATGCCTTTGGCCAAATCAACAGCCTCACTTAATGTCGGATTGCGACAAGCTAAAAGTCTTTCTTGAACTTTTTTAGATTCACATTCAAAAATTAATTGATCCCTAATACAATAATCAACAGTTGCTCCATAGTCGCAATTGGCCGCTAAGACTCTTAAGGCAGCAACATATTCTTCAATGGTCTCATCAGGAAATTGCTTCCTTTTATGAAATGCATGTCTTTCAATAAGAACATTAGGCTCATCTTGAAATAGTTTCTCAAGTCTGGCTACAGCTTCTTTATAAATGTTCCATCCTTCACCACCACCACTAGGTGGTGCAATAGGAATTAAGATTCCCACCCTCGTCGCCAATATAAAAATGGGCTGCAGTCGAAGTAGTTTTATATATATATAGTTTATTAAGTTGGTAAACCATAGACCCACCGGAGCAGCAGGGCAAACATCCCAACTCTTCTAAATCCAACCGTTTTCTCCAGCAAGCAAAGCTCTACAATTCTAAGGTTACATCATGTGATTCTACAGATGACACAGGCATATTCCAAACATGAGCTAACAACATGCAAACTAACATAGACATAAAAGAAAGAATATTACCTACTACCACAGGGAGCCATGGTGACATAAAGGCAAACAGACACGTTTTTATACATACCCACAGAGGTAGCATAATCATCCAGAAAGGTTGATCAGTGTCACAGTGGGTGTTGTCAAGGAGCAGGCTAAGCTTCTAAGGTTACTTATAAAATAACCTTGACATCATCAGAGCAATACTCACCTGGACATAAGGTAAACTGAATTAAGAGGACATCCAAGTGTTAAGTCGGGATAATTCAATCATGAGCCAGGAAACGCTCTTATAAAAACAGTAGACTTTATTTGTAAAGTTACAGCACAGGGACCTCAGCCACAGCTGCTAGTCCCCGACTCTGCTTCTCGCTCCACACAGGGAGCTTCCTTTAGAACCTTTGCCACTGTGACATTCCACAACATGTCACAGTGGCATGAACCATTGTGAACCCAGGAAAGAGGTGAGTGGCAAGGCCAGGGTGGGCCTCTGCAGTGGAAGACATCACACATCCCCCTCCTTTACAAACCAGGAACACATTAACACAACAGGAGGGAATGTACAAGGGTAATTATCAAGTGACATAATACTGCAAGTTCCTCAGGTGGCAGACCTTCCTGTGACTTCTCCTGGGGAAAGGTTTGGCCTGTTCTGGACAACCCTTCTCAGGTGTTTCACCCCTCCTCTGGGTTTCCCTCCCACTCTCGGGTGTGTTGTCAGTGTCAATCGTGGGAACAGTGTTCCTTACCACCCTCCCCAGATTTTGAATCTTCCCCTCCTGGGTCTTGACCGCATTCTTAAATAACTTTACAATTTTGGTAGGCTTAGTGATCTATCTGCTCTACATGTGGGTGCTTTGATTTTGATGGGATCGTGCACCTGGAACCTCACGTCTTTGACAGCATGTAGCCTGTCGAACCTGGCCTTTCTATCGCTCATGGTTTTAATTTCACGGTCTCGCCACTGTGACTCCTTATTCTGATCAATTCACCCTTTATGCCACTTCATCCACCCATGTACTAACTTTGTGTTGGACTTTCTGGCTCTGAGCAATTAAAAAGGTGTCTTGCCAGTGGCTTGATGAGGGGTCAGCCTGTAGGCTTCCAGAGGTTGCACAACCTCTTCCTTCCAACATAGCCCATTGGTCCTGGCTAATTAGATCCTCTCCTTGATGGTCTTGTTAAATCGTTCGACCATCCCATTCGTTTCGGGGTGATAAAGTGCACAACGCTTGTGTACTATCCCATTACTCTCTAGGAATTCTCTCATTTCTTTAGAGTAGAGTTGACTGGTCACTGGTCACTGGTGGAGCATGGCACACAGTCTCTTATCTTCCTCTCAATTTCGATATCCATGCTCAGCCACTAGTAGTCTAGCCCAACCTTTGTTTGGTTTTGGTAAGTCACAGGTGCTCCTCATGGGCCAGGGTGACTAAACTCTCTCTTAAGGTCTCGGGAGGGACCAACCTAGTACCTCTGAACAGACAATCATCGTTGAGAGAGAGAGTTACCGACCATCCAGAATGGTCTAAGCAGCTCTCTCGTTTGTCTTGGTCCATCCAACCTCCCTTTGTCTTCTCACAGACTTTCTGTAGAAGCTTGTCAGCTCTGAGTGCTTTCTTCCAGCTACCTTCTTCAATAGCTCATTGAGTGATGACACACACGTTCGTCGCTGGTATTTCTTTATCAGCTTCCATTTCCTCCTCCGCCTCGACTGCTTGACCACGGTCCTCACTCGCCAAACGAGAAAGACAGTCAGCTGCCGGTTCCTCACTCCAGGTACGTATTCCACCTCGAATGTGTACTCCTGGAGGTTCACATCCATCTTCTGATCCTGCTTGAGATGGAGTCCAGCCCTTTTTGGCTGAAGACCTCAACTAGGGGCTTGTGATCAGTCAATACACAATAAATAACCCTTAGTCTAATTATGAAGAGCAAAAAAATGCCAGAGACAAACCAAGACTTCTCAAAAATACAACAAATTTGTACGGATTCCCATCACTCACCTATCCAGGTGACATGCTTCATCATTTGGGTCTCCTTAAACAGGGCTAACACTCTACCCTAATGATGGAGGAGCCCAAGGATGTTTTCAAAAGTTTGTAAATACAGATGTGAGCAGATGTTATTTGTGGAGTGTATGGGAGAATAGTGCAGTGCAAAAGTGTAAAGTGAGTTCTAAAATTGAAGCGTAATCAGACTTCTATTTTATTCTTGTCTGATACGTACAATGATTAAAAACAGTGCAGAAGAAAGGGGGCGTGGCTACCGGCCAAAAGAAATGGCCACCTAGTCTCGGAGCTCCGAGGCCGTCACAGCCCAATTGTTAAAATCCGTGCAATAATCCGTTACCCGGAGTCCGCTTAAGGGCTCCCCCAGCATCGGAACCCAAGCAGCGCATATCGGAAGCACTCCGATCTAAGTCCGTCACCGACATCGGAAATTATCCCTGCTCGACTGCACACGGCCTGCCGGGGCATACGGAGCCGGGGACTTGCGTGATTGAGGCGGCCGGCGGCTGGAACCCCGAGGCGCGGAGTTCAACATCACCACGTCCCGGGGCATTAAAACATCGATTTCGCCCCTGCTGCTCCTTCCTGCAGTGCCCGCCCCAATCCTGGTAGTGGAGGCTCTGTGGCGTAAGCTGTGCACGCCTGTGCTGAGGTGGAACTGACGGCTCCCGCCCCTTGGCTCTGAAACGTACCTGCGGCTCCATGAAGGGAGGGTCCGGGTGAGAGGCGATAACACATTGGCATCTCTGGTGTCCTGCTCTGGACCACACTGACCCCAGTCCCCGAAGCTCGCCGGCTTCGTGGGTGGAATCCATACCATTTGCTTGCACGCAGCAGTGCACGCCCTGAGACTGTCCTCTGGCCAGAAGTATAGCAGCCTGCAAGGTCTTCTGTGGGGCGACCGCTGCCAGGGGGGCTATTACTCTAACGACTGACTGGTCTCCACCTCCCCCCCCCCACCTGCTGCCCAGTGACTCTCGCCATTGCTGGCCTCATTGCACCGACTACAACACTTGGATGATTACGATTCAACTTGTGAAACATTCTCCTTTGCGTCTGTGATGCGCTCCACAACCCTCGTTCACATGCGGGCAAAGGGCCCAGAAACCAGACTGCTCAGGCTGAGCTGCACAAGTACGCCTACGAAAAAGGGGCACACTCGACCCCACCCCACGGCAAAACACAGGAGGGCGATGGAGGGAAAAAGTCACTCTAGAAGACATCATGAAGGCCCTGGCAAATGTACAGGCGACGGTTGGGACAATCTCCATGGACATCACCCTGCTTAGGGCAGACCTCCACAAAATGGCTGATAGGGTGAAAGAAGTGGAAATAGTGACAAAATCACTGGTTTAGTACACGTCAAAACTCCAAACATCGATGGTCCGTCTGGAAAAGGAAAACAAGATGCTAACGGAAAAGCTGGATGACCAAGAAGGACGCGCTCGGCACAACAACGTAAGCATTATAGGTATTCCGGAGACGGAAGGGGCCCAGGTGTTGGATCTATATATCAAAGAACTGATAAAAATCAGGATACAGCCTTAGGGACTTTCGCATTTTTTCTCGGTCGAACGTGCTCATAGAGTGCCTGGAGCTTCTTCGAAGTCAAGAAATTACTACGGGCTAAGGAGTTACAATATTCTATGCTTATCCCTGCAAGACTACGGGTGGTGGCTGAAGGGCAGACTTGGTTCTTCGACTCTCCGGAAGCAACTCACGACTGGTTGGAAGGATGGCGTCCGGTGCCTGGAGCGGGCCGAAGACCGAGATCACACCGCCGCAAAGAGGGAGGAGATGTCCTAGACGACCTGGACTCTGGTAGCCAAGAGGCCCATCGCGAATTGCCCCTTGAGGAGGAATGACATTGGCAGTGTTGCGGACAATTCTTTATGCCTGATGGTGAAATTTGAATATTTACGTTTTTGCTGATTTGTGGTCTCTAACTGGGGTGAGCCTGGTGGGTTCCGAAAGGCTGCTGCCTCGTAGGACTCTTTCCCCTGACATGCAAGTATTGCAGCTATGGGAGGGAAGAAGCACTCTGCCGAGTTGGGGTGGCGGGCGTTTGTAGGTCCGCTAAGCAGGGAGGCAGGGAGGGGGGTGGAACTTGGGTTGGGAAAGTAACTGATTTGCTTAATTCCGTTGATACCATTCCATATATGGTTTCTTTTTTTGGTTTTGTTGAATGCTAGTTGGACAGGGCAGTAATGTTGTATGCTACTGTAATCTTACGGGATGATTATACTTCCACATGTTTGACACACCTCACCTTTACTAATGGATGACACCACTTCGCAAGAGCTGAAGGCTCCACTCACAACCCTCACTCTACTGACCTGGAATGTCCGTGGGCTAGGGGACAAGGTGAAGAGGGGTCTGGTATTGCAATATTTGAAACGCTCCGGTCCTGCGGTGGTCTTTCTCCAGGAAACACACCTGGTGGGATCCGTGGTGCGAGCTATGGATTGATGGGGGTTCAAGATGATAGCCCACGCTGAATTCTCCTCTGGCTCCAGAGGCACTGGGATACTTATTAGGAAAAACTCCCCACTAGTGGTGCAACAAACATGAGTAGACGATCAGGGCCAATTTGCGGCTCTGACCTGCCAATGGGAAGGACGGTTACTTAATCTTGTCTCAGTCTATGTGCCACCTTCATTCCACACGCAGGCCCATGCAGCTCTCACAGCATTTTTGCTGACACTGCCGGTAGCAACACTTCTGATAGGGGGTGACTTTAATGATATACTTGACGACGCACAGGACAGATTACCAGTTAGACAGGACACACGGGGTGGGAGCCGTCTGCTTGGTCTTACGGATAGCTGGAGATTCAAATACCCGAATGAGACACGTTTCACATTTTACTCCCCAGTACATAACTGTCTCACGCGCATTGACTATTTCCTGACATCCGCTGATGCCCTGCAGGGTGTGGAGGAGGTCACTATACGCAATAGGGGCATATTGGATCACTCCCCAATACTTTTAAAATATACCTATCACCAGACCTGTAGGAGGCGTATGTTCCCGATTCACGCTGGTTTCCTCCAGGTGGCACCTATCAACACTCACACTTACTACTAACCAATTCTTTCAGGAAAATCAGGACTCAGTGGACTCACCCAGTGTGCTCTGGGAGGCATATAAAGCGGTCCTGCGGGGACAGGCAATGGCTTCCATCACAGGTCATAAACAAGAGCGGCGGGCGGTCTTGCACAGACTTGAGACTGAACTGGCCTTGGCCATTGCGGAGCAGGAAGCCCGCCCTTCTTTAGGTACCACCCGTGCGGCTCGACTTAAACAAACTGAGGTTCTGACCCTCCAGAGAGAAATGGCACATACGCAGATCTGAGCCACTCGGCATAGGGTATACGAGTTGGGAGACAAGGCGGGGAAAATGCTGGCCTGGCTAGATAGAAAAGAAAGAGCGAATAAAGTCATAGCGAAACTAAAATCACCCATGGGTTCCATGGTCTCTGAAGAGAAGTTAGCTAGAAGCTGGTACGATGGGGGAATAGCACTCCCAAATATCGAACTGTATTATTGGGCGGCACATCTCAAGCAGATTAACTTCTGGCTGCACGCCCCGCAAACCGAACCGGCATATCTTGCTGATAGATTGTGAGGATGTGCAATCCATGGACGATGTTTTGGGACAATTTCCCCCCTTTCTATCCCCATCCACTGTGGGACTCTTACCAATTGGGCTTCCTCAGTAATAGTAAGGGGTTTCAGGCTTGGGACGCCATAGATATATCGGTGGTGGGTGATCTCTGGAAAAAGGGTAGGGTGGTGGAGTTTTCCCACCTTTAAACACAATATGAGATGTCTCACTTCCCTTGCTTCCTGCGCCGCTTCCATATCAGAACCCCTACCTGATGGCCATTCTTGTTTCTGTTTTCTTTTCCCTTCCCGGTGTCTACACAAGCCTATCAAGTCTGTGAGCCAGGCCGGAAGACCATTGTGTTTGGAAATCCGAGAAGGACAACAGAGTGGGACAAAGCTGTGTTCCCGAATCCCCTGTCTATTTCGGACTTATAACGACATCTCCCAGAATCCCCCTATTTCTTTTGGACTACATAGCTAAACCTCCCTGAACCCTTTGGCTTTTGACTGTAAATAAAATCCTAACAAGTATAAGTCACTCCAGTTGTCCTGGTCTGCTTCTCCACTGCGCTACATAGATACTCTCTGGAGGGTAAGGGACTGCTCCGTAACCTTTACTCCCGACGCCCCCCCAGACCTGATAGGTCCGACACAGCACTCCGTGCAGTTATGGTACAAACCCAACAGACGTCTCAAATGCTTGGGCACCATCACCCAAATGATACCACTGTGGGACTCTTACCAATTGGGCTTCCTCAGTAATAGTAAGGGGTTTCAGGCTTGGGACGCCATAGATATATCGGTGGTGGGTGATCTCTGGAAAAAGGGTAGGGTGGTGGAGTTTTCCCACCTTTAAACACAATATGAGATGTCTCAGACAGAGAGGTTTAGATACATACAAATTAGACACGCACTTCAGGCGACTATACCGACAGGCACCATCTTGCAGGAGTCATCTCCCCTTGAGGACAGACTCCTGACAGAACACATGCAGGACAAGGCCACTTCCTTCACATACAGGACACTTATCAATAACCTCCCAGACGTGACGTCCGCATTAAAACAGAACTGGTCAGTGGAAGTGGGCCCCTTTGAAGACTCTGAATGGCAGGAGGCCCTCTCCTCACCACGGGAAACTGCCACTCCCTCCAGGCTGAAGCTGGTCCAACTTAAGGTACTGAATCGCACGTATTATACCAGGACGACCCTGCACAAAATGGGGAAAGCTGAGCACAAATTCTGCCTACGTAACTGTGGGGAGGAGGGAACATTCTTTCACACCATCTGGGACTGTAGACACAGGACATTATACTGGATAGCAATAATGCGCACGATTTCCCAAATGCTTGACATCTCCTTGCTGCCGGAGCCTCGCCGCTGTTTGCTTAATGTGTGGGAACCTAATGATCTTAACCACGGCAACAAGAATGGGTGATGTTGGGTATGTTGATTGCAAAGCGCAACATTGCCATGCTGTGGGGTCGGCTGTATCACTGACGCTTAATAAGTGGTGCAGAGACATGGATGAGGCAATGGTGGCAGAAAAAGCGGTCTACATCCACCGTGGCTGCCCAGGGAAGTGGGATAAAATCTGGCGGGCTTGGAACAAGTTTCGGGGTAACATTTGTGAGCCACCATGTGCTGTTGGGGTGGAGGAAGATCTAGACTGACTAAATATGGCCATGACCTAAGGGTGGGGCAATGCAATGTTAAAGTAATATGTTATATGTTTATTACCCTATATTCAATGCAACTGAAATACCCGATGTAGCACAATTATGTGATGTGAACAAATTTGTGCAAAACCGTCCAAATTGTTTGTTTGTACAGAAAATAAAAACATAAAAAAACAGTGCAGAAGGACAGTTTTAATAAACAGCCATCCAAAAGTATATGTTGGTCAACATGTTTCAGCACTAAGCGGTGAAAAGGATACCAAGTGCTTTTATCAGGACCTGGAAGATATTAACTGCTACTGCAAACAGTGAAAGAGTAAAAATAAGTAATATAAAGGATACACTGTGAAACAATCTTTTCACAGTCAGGATTCACTCAACCTCTTGGAAAATCTATAAAAGAAACAAGAGGTATGTACAAAGAGAGTCTTGGAAAGAAAAAAGCATTTATGCCTTCAGACAACTATGTGGCTTCAACTAGCCATCCAGTATGCCCTCATAGTGGGTTTAAACAGATCATCTCCTTACCTCAAGAGTATGGAGGAGAGGCCTCACCCCACCTGGCAACAAGCTCAGGGCAAAGGAGGCACCGCTCTAGGGAGAAAACGCATAACACCAAACATGACTATAGTTGGCGAGTTATTCTTCCTACACATTAAAAACACAAAGTTTGTTGCCCACGAAGCTAGTAAGAGCCCTCACCGCTCGAACCAACTCACTCATAGCGTATTCAGAACCCCTCATATGGATTACAGGGGATAATAGTTCAATAGTATAAGTGCACCAAGTATGTACAGTGCTGTATACAAGGTCTAGGTATTAGTTTCCTTATCTTTTCTGTACTCAGAAGCAGACATTTACTCCCACCACCTGATGTACTAGGTGTTTTAATCATTCTCAATAGTACGAATGAATACAAATGTTGGCCAATATTCAGATATATTCAGATTCAGATACTAGACTGCGAGGTCTAGTATGAACAAGTTTGTCACGCAGGTTGCTATTCCGTTTAAAAGCAAAAAGAGGTTCTGGCAAAGTTTCTCCCCCAATGTTTAATATCCTCCAGTGGCGACGGATAGTTTTCTTTATCTCATTTGACTCAGTGCTGAAGGTATTGACAAATGTCAATCTAGACGTTGTCTCTTTTTTGGTGTTCAGTTCTAGAAGGCTATCGCGGTTATTGTTTGCAGCACGCTTAGCTGCACGCCGCACCAATTTAGCCGGGTAGTCCCTTTCTAAAAGATGGGATGTTAACTTATCAGCATGTTTGTGAAAACTATCGTTGGTGGAACAGTTTCTGCGTAACCGCAGAAACTGACCAAACGGTAAGTTCTCTTTCATGGCTCCCGGATGGTGGCTTTTGAAACTCAATAATGAGTTCCTGGCCATCGGTTTGGTGTATAGCTCTGTCTCAAGACCACTAGGCGATGCAACAATAAGCAGATCTAAAAAAGATAGTCTGTGTTTATCCACCTCAATAGTAAATTTAAGAAAATTGTTGCGACTGTTAGAGAACTCGCCGTTTGGTCAGTTTCAGTTTCTGCGTGACAAACTTGCTCATACTAGACCTCGCAGTCTAATTTCCCAGACTCGAGACACCATGTGGGGCTTACCACCTGTACAGGGACATTTTCCATGTGGAATGTGCAAAGTTTGCCCACTAACTAAAAAATCAAAAACAGTGGACATTGGGACGGATCGCCCTTGGACACAAAGAAGTTTCACAAATTGTAATAGTGAAAAAGTGGTCTATTTAATCTCATGTCCTTGCAGTTTGAGGTATGTGGGGATGACCTCTCGTAAAGTAAAATTGCGAATTATGGAGCATATGAGCACCATGAGATGCAAGAAGCAGGCAACACGTTTGACCTCCCACTATCTAGAAAAGAACCATCGTCCAGAAGATATGACATGGACCATACTTGAACAACCGTTTATCCCACAACACATTACTGACATCTCTAAGTTCCTACTATTAAGGGAGCAGAAGTGGGTTTTCAGGCTTAAGAGTGATACAGAGGGGCTGAGTGACTCAATTCCTTGGTCTACCCTATGAAAGCATATGCCATTTATTAGAACCTGTCTCCTAAATAGGCATATATGGGCTGATACATCTATGGTTTTGCGCTCCTTTCCTAGTACAGGATGTGATATTGAGGCTACAATTGTGTATGAATATTAGCAGGCATAGAGTCCATTTTGAAATCCGAGCCAGAGCAATTGCCGTGTTAGCATTTATTAAAATCCATAAGGGCTTGAGTTGAGATCAAAATGTCTGCAGAGATGATATGGGAGTTGTCCCTTCATTCCCGTTACAATCGCTGTATTTAGTAGTCTACTGCGTAGCTGTATGAGTACTGTTTGGATTTTTCCTTTATTACAATTACACGTTATAACTCCATAATGCTATCAGCTGTGCCAAAAATAAAGCATATTGACATTTTACACATATGCCTGCAAGAGGTATTCTACTGACCGCAAAAAATCGCCGTTGAACTACATATCCCATGATTCACAGGGCTCCTTTGTAGTTTAACTCGTGATCTCGCGGGAGGTGGAAGGAACTCTCGCTGTATCGAGATCACGCGTGATGACACCATAGTGGCTCCAGCCAAGAATGCAGTGTTTTATAAACAGACGCGATTCCCGTAGCAGGTACCTCCCCGTCGGCTTAGATGACCGCCTGAGGTTCCGACGGGAAGGTAGGGACGTTGGGCTGTTCTTATTTTGACCTTTTTGGACACTGGTATGTTTCGAGTGTCCGTGATTATGCGCATTGTTATGACTGAATGTCCAAGATGGCCCATTTATGGTTAGAGTGTGGGCAAATGCTTGTCCTACGTTAGAGATGGCGCATAAATAGAGCTACGCTGTGGCTCTTACTACGAGTGTGCGTGCTGCCTCATTATATGCTCAAGATGCCCTTGTCACGCTTAGAAGTACGGTGAATTGTTTGTTCCATGTCAGGGATATTATCTGAGTATATCTATAATGTGGTTCTCCACCACGAGTCTGTATAATGTTTTGGCCTTAGCTTTTAATGTATCTGAATATTGGCCAACATTTGTATTCATTCGTACTATTGAGAATGATTAAACCACCTAGTACATCAGGTGGTGGGAGTAAATGTCTGTTTCTGAGTACAGAAAAGATAAGGAAACTAATACCTAGACCTTGTATACAGCACTATACATTCTTGGTGCACTTATACTATTGAACTATTATCCCCTGTAATCCATATGAGGGGTTCTGAAAACGCTATGAGTGAGTTGGTTTAAGCGGTGAGGGCTCTTACTAGCTTCGTGGGCAACCAGCCTTGTGTTTTTAATGTGTAGGAAGAATAACTCACCAACTATAGTCATGTTTGGTGTTGGGGAACATCCTTTACGACGCGGATGTTACCCCGCAGTACCGTTAAAACGCATATTTTAGAACGCAAGTCGTAACCAAGACTTGCGCTGGAGGGCGCTAAAGGACAAGGAATGGTAGATTTACTATTCCAACACCTTCCCTACTGTACGTAGACTGGTGTTGGAATAGTAAATTAAACTATTCCTAAGACCGCACCCCTACAGCGCAAGTCGTGGTAACGACTTGCGTTGTAAAATTCACGTTGTAACGGTACGCGTGGTAATACCACGCGTCGTAACAACGTACATCCTTTGTGTTATGTGTTTTCTCCCTAGAGCGGTGCCTCCTTTGCCCTGAGCTTGTTGCCAGGTGGGGTGAGGCCTCTCCTCCATACTCTTGAGGTAAGGAGATGATCTGTTTAAACCCACTATGAGGGCATACTGGATGGCTAGTTGAAGCCACATAATTGTCTGAAGGCATACATACTTTTTTCTTTCCAAGACTCTCTTTGTACATACCTCTTGTTTCTTTTATAGATTTTCCAAGAGGTTGAGTGAATTCTGACTGTGAAAAGATTGTTTCACAGTGTATCCTTTATATTACTTATTTTTACTCTTTCACTGTTTACAGTAGCAGTTAATATCGTCAAGGTCCTGATGAAAGCACTTGGTATCCTTTTCACCGCTTAGTGCTGAAACATGTTGACCAACATATACTTATGGATGGCTATTTATTAAAACTGTCCTTCTGCACTGTTTTTAATCATTGTACGTATTAGACAAGAATAAAATAGGAGTCTGATTACGCTTCAATTTTAGAACTCACTTTACACTTTTGCACTGCACTATTCTCCCACACACTCCACAAATAACATCTGCTCACATCTGTATTGACAAACTTTTGAAAACATCCTTGGGCTCCTCCATCATTAGGGTGGAGTGTTAGCCCTGTTAAAGGAGACCCAGATGATGAAGCATGTCACCTGGATAGGTGAGTGATGGGAATCCATACAAACTTGTTGTATTTTTGAGAAGTCTTGGTTTGTCTCTGGCATGTTTTTTGTTCTTCATAATTAGATTAAGGGTTATATATTGTGTATTGGCTATTGTTCTGAGGGGCTGCATATCCCGTTAAGTCTTTAAACCTTGGCCTCTGACCCTAATCAAAATTTTGTGTGTTCTGGCTTGTGATAAGTCCTCAGGTGAAACTTCATTGCCCATACGAAGTCTCTGAACTTGTTCATGGGCCAATGCGCCGCTATCGCTTCTTTCTCTATTACTGAGTAGTTAACCTCTGCCTTTCGTAGCGAGCATGACGCAAAAGCTATTGTTTCCTCCCCTCTTTCTCTGACCTGCATGAGAACTGCCACTAATCCTTTTGAACTTGCGTCAGTGGTCAGTATGGTCTTCCTGCCCGGTATAAACGATTTGAGATTAGGTGCTTCAGCTAGCGCCTTTTTTGTATCTTCAAACTCCTTCTGGCACTCCACACTCCATTCGAATGTCACCCTTTGCTGAGCAGATTGCGTATGGCATATGTGCGTCTGGCAAAGTTCTGTACAAATTTACTATAAAATTCTACCATCCCCATGAAGGATTTTATTTAATCTTTGCTTTTTGGTGGTTCAAGGTTGACAATCGTGTTTTGAAGTTCTGCTTTTGGGAGAATGCCCTCCCTTGTCACCTAGTGGCCCTGAAACTCCAATTCCGCACAGCCAATATTGCACTTCTCTTTCTTCACCGTGAGTCCTTGTTCTTGGAATCTTCCCAGATCCTGCCTTTGCCTAACCTCATGCAGCTTGTCATCCCTGCCGAAGATCAGCACGTCGTCTTGGTAGCACATGACCCCTCGAATGCCCTTGAGGAGGTTCCTCATTATCCTTTAAAAAGCTGCAGCGGCAGATACCAGTCCAAATGGCATCCGCCCCCATGGGCATTACAAATGCTGTGAGTTCTTGTGAGAAAGGGTGGAGTTTGACTTGGTAATGAGCTGAGGTTAGATCCACCACAGTGAATACTTTTGCTCCTTCTAATGCGCTCATCATCTGTGAAATGTTGGGCAGTGGTTACTTGTCGACTATGACTTCCTTGTTTAATGCTGTAAGATCAATGCACAAGCGCACTGTCTCATCCCCTTTCTTGGCTGCAGTTATGGGTGCCACCCACTCCGTGGCCTCTACTGGTTCGATCACTTCCAGCCTGCACACTTTCTCCAATTCTTCCTTCACAGCCACCTGTATGGAAATGGGGAGATTCCTAACCTTGGCTCTAACTGGCTTGGAACCTTCTCTGAGTTTCATTATGTGGGCATAGTTTCTGAGGCACCCTAATTTCTCAGTGAAGAACTCCTTGAACTCTCCCTCTATCCCCACCGCGGTCCTCTCCACCTCCTGTACCAGTATCTGGGGATTTTTGTTAGGATTTAGATAGATGCCTAACTTTTTCTGAGCCTGCCACCCCAGCATGTTGTCCCCCGTCTTGGACACATAAATGTTAGCGACAGTCAACCTATCCTTGTAGCCTACCGTCCCCCAGAAATAACCCTTCATTTGTATTGGCTGACCACCATAACCTCCCGATCGTACATCCATATTCTGCAGCATTAGTTTACCTTTTGATACTTTCTCAAACTCTTCTGCAGAGATTATTGTCAGTTTGGAACAAGAATTAAACATTGACTCGACTATGGTTTCTTCCACAGCTACAAAGTCTTTGGGGTTCGTAACAGACCCACCCTGTACTTGAAACACTATCTCATCACAGACAAGGGTGTTACCATCTCTGCTCTGTTTCCTTTGGCTGGCACTGCTTCTTCAGCATTTTCTGAAGTGTCCCTTCCTTCCACACTTGTTGAATGTACTTTTTAGAGCAGGACACTCCATGTCATTCGCTAAATGACCTGGTCTGCCACACAGGTAACAGTTTCCTTTAAATCCCCAACTTTCCTTGACCTCTTTCTGTTCTTATTTTTGTTCTTTAACTGCGAGTATACTTTTGTTTGCGATCGAGACCTCACTCACTTTGGCTTTCCCTTCACTATCCTGCTTTATTTCACTCACACACTGCATCATGTGCTCAACTTGTTTTCCTACTATGAGCACCTCCCCAAGGGGTGGGTCATCTTTTAGCCATAACTCTTCCCGAACACTCTCAGTCTTACAAGTTAGGACAAACTGGTCACGTATCCGTTCCTCACAAGATCCCCCAAACTTGCAAGTAGCTCACAGACAAACTCCTCCATTGTCTCTATCTCCTTCTGTCCCCTCCTTCCAAAATGGTAACGTTTGATAATTGTGCTTATTTTAGGTAAGAAATGGGTGTCTAGTTTCTTCAAATTTATCTCATATTCATTCAACCCCCTCGCATCATTAGCATTCAACTCCGGAAGATGTTCTAGTTTCTCTTGCCCTTCAGCACCCAGTGAGTGCATCAGCAAAGCTACTTTTCTTTCCAGCCCCAAATTTGGTCCAAATACTACTCTGTAGGTCTGGAATACTTTTTCCATTTATTCACCTTGAGGGTTGGCTCCACTGGAGTGGACAGAAAGAAAGGCGGGGTGTGTCATTCTGCATGGTGGCTAGGGGCTGTGATGAGTGGGAATGAGAAAGAAAAGAAAGGAGGCCCAGTGGCGTTTCCCGGGGAAACCATTCAAACAACCCCAGGTGCCCTGCTAGATCGGACCTTCACGCTTTACTGACCACTGCCAAGAATATGCAGGGAACAGCAATATCACCATAAAATAGCAACTTCTTTCTGTAGCATAGGAGTATATTTGAAATGGAATAGGGAAAAACAGAAGTGAGAACCACTACATGGTGCTGTTTACATGGCGCTGTTCTAAAGTCGAACTGTTATTGTCAGTGAAGGAGCACTCTCTCGTTCTGCTAGACGAGAGTGGCAGAACGATTACATCCTGAAATTGAGGGAACACATCCTCTTCTCCTCTGTGACCACGATTAGAGCAGCAAGCTAATCCTCCTTGTAGTCTGTTCGTATGGTAGCACACAACGGTGACACAGGCACCTATTGGTGTCTCCCGGTGGTGCCAACACTGCGCGCGATATTGCTGCCTGAAGGGTGAGAGAGTCGTCAGTCAGGAGGATGAAAGCTGACTGCGACTACTTAGGCAGCCCAAACCTAGGCTTTCCTGGAAGATTTATCCTAAAAGTTGTGCCAGTCACCGCGACCTGCAGAACAACGTGCGTGGGGACAGCTTTTTCCACACAATCTGCAGCCTTCCCCTCAGAGCGAGGGCTTCACTCCTGAAAGTTTGAACCTTCCCCCGTCGCTCTGTCAGGTTTCTACGCACAATGTTGCCAAGGCAGAAGTCAGCGTGACGGGACTGCTATGTTATCCACAGCCCTCTGTTAAAATAACACCTTCCAAGCCAGCACCTAAGGGTCGCACTACCCAGCCCAAGTGTCTGTACAAGAACGGCAGGCTTCAATGAGCAGTGCCACTAGCAGCGGTTGTTGTAAATAAAACAGCGATAATGTTAAGCATTAGCTAAAGACATGATATCGTGATCTTTTGTCCGTTTTCCCGCTCCTATTCTTTATACGGTCAGACTCCATTTTGTTTTCTGGCCTCCATCTTGTTTGCTACATACTGCCATGTGCCCGACAAGTGGCAAGTCCTACCTCTCCGCTAGTCACCCTTGAAGTTTGCCCAGCAACAAGCTATAAATAGCCCTTTGTGGGTCTAGCGCATGCTCAGTAGAAGTCACATCTGTCTTTGATGAGCGTAGATAGGAATGTGCATTTTCGCGGGTCTCAAGAACCGTTGACACCACCCAGGCATTGATCATGTTCAAGAAATGTCCATATATGGTTGTAAATCATGTCTTGAGTTGTATCCACCTACTTATGAGCCCCTTCTTTGTGTATAAAAGGGGACTGTTTGCTCGAGTTCTTTGTGCTACCTTGTACAATACTGTAGAGTGTTGTGTGGGCTGTAGTACCACCTTTAAAGGTTTATTAAACTATGTCTTTGTATTTTCAGTTTCCGTGCCAAATTCTTTGTATAGTCTGAGGACTCCGTGCACAGAAGGGCGAACCCTTTGCACTCGCAGGCCTTGCTGAGGCCTGTACTCATCAATTGGCGCCCGACACGTAGGGCTCATCGGCGACTCGGATGCTCAAAGGATTGGAACCTTGCCGGGGACATGATCACTGCCAGCGGCGCCTTTAGTCCTAACATCCCGAGGTGTTCTTCCTTCCCTTCCGATCTGACCATCTGGGTGGCGCCGGTCCTCGACTGAGACCTCTTCTGTCGGTTTGCCGTGCAGTGGCTGTTTGGACAAATTTGGAACTTGGCAGTTGGAATCTGGACGCTCTTGATTGGTAAGAACCGTTGTACGGTACTTGCTGCGAGCCTTTGGTAGTCTGGGTTGGCAAGGCAGTTTTAGGATACGCTTGCTGTGACTAATTTGTTTGGAGTGACTAGTCATATTTGGTTTTGGATTTGGGATATATGCGTTGCAACACATATAGGCAGGCAATGTGGAGATATTTCTCCTGACCTTTGTATTTGAGCGGCGCAACATTTTAAGTGCCATTTTAATTATAATATTGCATATTTTGCACTATTTTTGACATGCCTGTTTTTAGCAAACTCCGTAAGTGGTGCTGCTGTTTTGGAAGTGACAGGTTAAGACTTGAGGAATCACAGCCGGCTCCCCCGGACGGGACGCCGAATAGGGATATGTATGTGAAATTTGGTCTTTCCTCTATAATGTACAGCACATTGTGGAGAAAATACACAAAAAAGGATCCTGAGTTACGTTGGCCTCTGTATGGATCGTTTGATTTGCGAAAAATTGAGTATGTGGAGCAGTGTATGTGTAAGCGACGAGCGAGGCAAGATATGTTTGAATGTGTGCGTATGTGGGTGAAAGAAGTGCGTGAGCGCGAGAAACGTGAGAAAGCGCTGATTGAGAAGGAACAACGAAAAAGTGAACGTGAGAGAGCGCAAGATTTGAAAAAGAGTGGAGCAAAGGACTTAGAAGAAAAACAGGAAAAGGAATGTCGGTTGCAGATATCTGGCCAGTATGCTGTTCGGCAGCCTCTTTATCCTGTCCTTAATAAACATGATGATGATTTTTCGTTATTAGATCACTCTCTGCCTCCGTACGCTGGTCCGTCTGCTCCGAGAGGAGGAGGTCAGGATTCTGGATCACCCCCAGAGAAGGTGGATACGCGGTCTATGTTATCGAACGATCGTATGGCTGACCTCCGAAAGATCGCTTATCGAGTTAACAAGGCTACTATTTCTCTTTCTGAATTAATGCAGTCTCTTGAAGGATGGCAGGATAGGGAGAAATTATATTTTGCCGAGACTCTTTCTGATGAAGTTGTTACATCTTTTCGGAAGTATTCCGACGTTCTTGAACCTGATGATGTGGTAGCTGATTCTAAAGAATTGCGTAAAGGTCTTCTTCTTCCTTCTCATGTGCCTGATGCGGTTCAACGGCTGTTTGCGTTACGGGACGAGATGTTGCGGCTACGGGAGGAAGCGCCCAAAAGGAAGGCGGAAGTGGAGAAAACAATTCCGAGCGGCGGCCGGAAGCAGTCATCCATCTTTCATTCAAATAAGATCGACCTAGTGCATGTTAAGCCGATGCGAGAGGCAGCGCCTTTGTACGTTCCTCCTAAAGGAGCGGGTACTAGTTCGGACAAAACTTCTCCTGATGCTAAAGGGAATTTCATTTCATTTATAATTGGGTTTATACTCCTTGGAATAGAGCGGATGTTATGGCATTAAAAGCTGCATTACCTGATCCACGAAAGAAACCTGCCGCCTTTTATGAGGAAGTTGAGGGGGCCCTAAATTCTTGTACTATGACCCTAGCTGATATTGATTTATTTTTTGGGCTTATATTACCCCCCGATATGTGGAGATCTGTGTGGAAAGTAGATGATGGTGGAGAAGTGTGGCTCACTGGTTAGAGCAGGCAGACCCTGAAGCAGAGGTCAGACCCGGGACCAGGGTTCAATTCCCGACACGGCAGGGACTTGAGCTCAAATGTCCATGGACTCGATAATTCTCGCTTCGGTGCCTGACCTAATCATGGGTTCACACTCTGCAACTCTGGGCATTAAGCTTGCTTAATCTCCACAACGGCCCCCCCCGCGGCGGGATGCCTGGCTTTCACCTTGGGGATGCCCTGTAGGGGCTATCTCACAGGGAAAAACCAGGACGGGTTCCCAAGGCAAGCGCGGAGATACCCCTTCGGGGGTCGATTCTGGCACTATATAAGAAATATAATAATAATAATAATAATGATCTCGTAATCTTTAAGGCAAAATGGGCAGATCTTGAGGATGAGGATAGAGACAGGAAGCCTGCGCAAAAACCACCCCAGTCGATTTTAGATCTTCCTGCTGCCATTTTGACTAAGCTAAAAACGATTATCCCCCCTAAAAAGATTGATTGGACTATGTTAGCATCGTGTAAGCAGAAGGTAGATGAATCGGTTTCAGATTTCTTTACGCGATTTGAGGAAACTTTTCATGATTTCAGCGGTCAGTCGCTTACGGACGACACGGGCCGACATCTTTTTTTTGATAAGTATGTTTCAAATTTATTGCCAGGAGTGGCAGCTCGGTTAAAAGCGAGTGAAAGCTCCTGGACGACTTCATCTCTGGCATCCCTCCTGACGATGGCTCAGTATTACGAGCGTCAGGAATTAGAAGCGAAGGGTAATGAAGAAAAGAAGTCTAAGGAATTTAAAACGAAGGTTATGTTAGCACATGTATGGACCGCCCCGTAGAGGCAGTGATAGGGGTGGTCGAGGCTCTTCTGGTTCTTCTTTTGATCGTTCAGATTTGGCCAGGGATCAATGTTCATATTGCAGGCAGAGGGGCCATTGGGCAAAGGAGTGTCCATTGTTGCGCGCACAGCGGCAGGAGCGTGGTCAAGGACCGATGAGATATAGAGGGGGTTTTTCAGGCCCCAGGGGCAACACGAATGATTGTGCTAGGTTTGATTCTAGTATGCGACTGCATGATGGGTCTAATGTCTTTGATCGATGGAATCAATGCCAAATATCTGAGTATGCACATCCGGAATGTCAGGATTCACAATATGCATAGGATTGCGTAGGATGGGGTAAGGAATCAGTTGAAGTGCCAGTAGATCAGAGAGGTCCTTATGTAACAGCACATGTTTTGGGTTCTACTGATCGGTTCCTGGTTGATATAGGAGCTACTCGTAGCGCTTTGTCTAAAGAATTGGTTCCGAGGGCTCCCCTGTCTGGCTTAACAAAAACGAGCACGGTATTATGACCGAGACTGCCTTTTAAGAACTAAATCTCCGAAACCAAATGACCAAATAGTGTGCATAACGAAACACTCAACTATGAATGATAAAGTAAAACAAGTCATAAACTCAAATTGGCACATCTTAAAAAGCAACTGCTCCAGCGAACAGAAATTGGTACAGCCCCTTTTTGCGCATAAAAGAAACAAAAACATCAAAGAATTTATTGTCCACTCTCGTTTTAAGACCAGTGTAAATAAAGAGAATTGGACTCAAAGATCTAACAAATAATCCAGTCAAAGGGACGTTTCCCTGTTCGTCATGTATGTCATGCGGGAATATCCTGAGAGGCGAGGAATTCGTCCACAATGACCACAAGACAAAAGCAAAAGAGATGTGGAACTGCAAATCAACCAATGTGGTTTATTTCATTCAATGTCCATGTCTCCTGGAATATGTGGGAGAAACCTCACATATGATTAAGACGCGCCTGAGCGAGCATCGCTCGGCCATAAGAACTAAGAAGATTGCTTCCCCCATGGTGAAGCACTTCATAGAGAAAGGACATGGTACTGAAGACTTTAAATGGAGAATTTTAGAAAAAATCCATACCCCCGATTCCAAGGGAGGAACAGCCATCCGAAAGAAAAGGGAGGTATTTAGGATTTTTGTTTTCAATACCTTCCGCCAAGGCCTAAATGACGAAATTCCATGGGAACATGCAATTTGCTGAAAATTCTGGCCATTAGTGGCCATTAGAGAACATACTAGATATTGGCAAGCTCGTGGGAGATATATGCACTGAATATTTACGGCTTGCCTATGAACGTATTCGCAGATACCCCTACACATAAATTCTTAGGGTAGTTAATATGCAGTTATATACACTTTATATTGCCCAGATGACCGTTTTATTGAAATCCACTAGGTGACGCACTGCCTCGCATATTGTAGCCTGTTATGTCATATGTTGTAACACCATTGACAATTATAAGTATTGACGATTACACTCATTCCACCTTAATTCTGGTTAAAAATAACAAACATATTTTTTATCTATAGGATTGGCGGTCAGCAACTCAAGAATTTGATTCATAACAAAAAGATAGTTCTATCTCCATAGGTGGTGCTCTACCTCACCGCCGTATCCGGACATGTCTTGCGCTGTAGCGCAAGTGACAATAATAGATATTTGACTATTACACTTAATCCGTTAGAATTCTGGTTATAAAAAGTAAAGATCCCTTTTCTTTAAAAGATTGGCCGCTAATAATTTAACAATTCGATTTGTAACAAAATTATAACTCCATCTCCTCTTTTGTAAGCATTATAAAGAACAAACATTAAAAACTACCAAATGATACTTATAGAATAAAATAGAAAAATCAAAGTTATGATTGTGATACTTTATGGGGAGTCCATAACCTAAAGATTCCATTGGTTTGGGGTGACATAGTATGGGAAGTCCCTAACTAAATATTCTTTTTGGTCAAATTATTTGTAATAAAAAGACAAGCTCATACACCTTGGCGTATATATATATTTTTTGAAAATAGATATCCTGACACGCAAGATCCTCCATTGGAAGACTTCACCAATTGAGCCTATATAATCAACAACATCCCCTCCTAAAGATTCCGGTTGGCGGGATTTAAACGAATTACTTTTATTTAATCAGGTAAAAATCGATAAAGACATGCTTCATCCTTAAAAACTCTATAGGGAGAAGATAAATGAGAGCAATTGTAATACAGAGTGTATAATGCATATCATCTCTCCTCTTTAAGCTCCTGTAAGACCTTATCAGCAGAACAGGAAATTAAACAAGAAACAGAAACTATACCTTGATAATTTCACCCTCACTGCTGCTTGTAAGTATTGACTGCATACGAAATAAAATAATGGAAGAAGTGCCGATTTAAGGGCAACTCAACAAATCTTGACCAAATGGTGGTAATATATAATATATATACTGGCCTAAGTATACAAAAGTCCTATTAAAAGGAGTTGAGTTGACCAACGTAAATAATGGGCTTATAATCTGTACGCCTCCCATTCTGTGCATCTTGGTTACCATATTCTCTCCTTCCCTCTCTTGAATATCTCAAATTGCAAGCCTAGTTAAAATCTTGTGGCTGCTATAGATTCATCCATCATTTGCCAGTCCTTGCATCCCTACAGATCTTTTTTCGCTAACACAATAGTCAGATACTGTAAGGAAATGAAAATGGTAAATAAATGAGAATAATATAAACTTGAATTTAGAGTTTTTGTGATCATGTGTGATTATAAAAGGTACTATGTGGCTACTGACATTAAAACTCGTGGTGATATGATCTTAACTTTATAAATATGTTGTATTTCCAATGTATAATTATGTTTGTATGCACTTTTACTTTGTAGAAATTACGTGGCTGCTCCAGAAGAAGGCGCTGGTCGCCGAGACGCGCGTAGAGATTTATTGTGCCACCTATTCACTATATTTTTTAACTTGTTTTGTATAAATTCTTTAAAATGTATTCCTCATTGATAATGTGTTTTGCAGGATTTGAATTTTGTCATTTCGTCGTCATTTTTAATTGTGCTATGTCATTGATTTTTTAACCACTTAATAAAAATCTGAGTTTTATAGTAATTTGTAGCCGACTGTCCTTTTCTATTTTTTACCTGTTCTAAACATCAGTTGCCTAGGTTGTTGTTTGCCAATTGCATGGCTTAACAATTACATCTATAGGGTTCAATGGGACACCTTCTCTTAGCCCACTATCACAACCTCTTGCACTTCACGTAGATAAGTTTGTTGCACCAAGTCCATTTTTGCTCTCCCCAAACACGCCTGATAACATTGTGGGTTTGGATATGCTCAAGCATTTTCGGGCCACAATACGATGCTCCCCTGAAGGAGTACGTGTTATTTTGAACGACAATTATCCGACAATAGAGAGGGTGTGTACGATTAAGGAAGGTACTGCATTGGCCTCTTTACCTCGTACTTTGTGGGCTACTTCGGATACTGATGTGGGCCAGATGGTCATCCCCCCGGTGCACATTAGTGTAAAGGAGGGAGCTGTGTTACCACGCCCGCCTCAGTATCGTATCTCACAGGAGGGGGAGGAGGCGCTTACACAGATTGTGCAGGATCTCATTAAAGTGGGGGTTGTAGAAGGAGTTCCATACAATTTGTGTAACAGTCCTATACTACCGATTTTGAAGAAAGACACTGACACTAGGATCTATCATTTTGTTATCGATTTACGGTAGGTGAATAAGATAGTGATACCTCAATACCCAATGGTTTCTGACATTACGACACTTCTTACTCTGGTTCCGCCAACTGCAACAACGTTCTCTGTTATAGACTTGAAGAACGCTTTCTTTTCGATCCCTATTCATCCTGACAGTCGATATCTTTTCGGATTCACTTTGAATAATCGATTGTATAGATTTTGTAGAGTTCCTTAAGGCTATACTGAGAGTCGCAGCATTTATAGCCAAGCGCTGAAACAACAATTGGATTCTTTCGTTCTACCTGAAGGTGTGGCGCTTAGACAATATGTCGATGACATCTTGTTGGCAGCCGATACCCCTGAACAATGTGAGGAGTGTACATTGTCTTTGCTTGCTTTTCTGGCATCACACAATCACAAAGTATCTAAGAAGAAATTGCAATATTGTAGACCAAAGGTAACCAACTTAGGTCACCTTTTGTCTAAGGAGGGGCGTGCACTTACACCAGATCGTATTCAAGCAATTTTGGACACACCAACACCCTCTACGCAGAAAGATGTTCGAGCTTTCTTGGGTCTCACTTCCTTTTGTAGACAGTGGATACTGGGTTTTTCACACAAAGTTAAACCACTGTTAGCGCTTTTGACAAAGGATACTCCAGTTCCCCTTCCCTGGACAAATGAGTGTGAGAATACTTTCCAGCAATTACGACAGGCCCTTTGTTCAGCACCAGTGTTAGGCACCCCTGATTACACGAAGCCTTTTACATTGTACGTGCATGAGAGAGATGGATGCACATTATCAGTGTTAGTGCAGATGCACGGTGACAAACAACGTCCTTGCGCATACTTCTCGGCAGTACTTGATCCTGTTGCTCGAGCGCTGCCTGGTTGTTTCCGCTCGGTTGCAGCAACAGCTGTGTCAATACGTTAGAGTAAGGGGATTGTGTTATCTCATAAGTTGTTGGTGTTGGTCCCCCATGCTGTTGATGCTCTTTTGAATCAGACAAAGACGCAGCATTTAACTAGTGCTCGTCTAACAGGATACGAACTAACGCTGTTGGCTCCTCATATTACACTAAAGAGATGTGCAACACTAAATCCAGCCACATTGTTGCCATTTCCGGTGACTCAGCCTGAGGCGCAAGAAACACATGACTGTGTCTTTGTGACAGAGGAACAGACAAAGGGTCGTATTGATTTGCAAGATACGCCCTTTACAGATGTGGATGGAGATCTGTGGGTGGATGGGTCTTGCTTGAAGTTACCAGATGGGACTACCTCAGCAGCATATGCAATTACTACGCTACACACAATACTGGAAACAGCACGCATACCACAGAAATCAGCTCAAGCAGCAGAACTGATAGCCTTGACACGAGCATGTGAGCTTAGTGCAGGATTATGTGTGAATGTCTATACGGACAGCCGCTATGCTTTCGGAGTAGCGCATGATTTCGGCCTGCTCTGGAAGGAAAGGGGCTTTTTGACATCACATGGAGCACAGATAATGTACGGAGAGTTAGTGCATAACCTCTTGCCTGCATTGACCTATTCAAAGAAGATAGCTATAGTGAAATGTAGCGCACATAAGAAGGTGACAGATAAGGTGGGACAAGGAAATGCTTTTGTAGACCGAGTAGCACTTGAAACCGCGATGCAGCCTGACTCCACTCCAATGTATGTTGTGAAGTCACAAGCTGAGCGGTGGCAGGATGCTAGGAAAGAGGTGCTAGAGATACAGAGGACCGCTTCTGACAAAGAACGGGAGCAATGGTCCAAGGATGGAGAGTTGGATGATGAAGGTTGTTGGAGAAATAAACAGATGGATAAGTGGAAATTACCCACAGCCTTTGTACAACCTATGGTCCAGATGGCACATGGGCTAGCACATGTTGGAGCTCGGCAATTGTGAAATTGCTTACGCAAGTTTGGGAGCATCCAGAGATTGCTAGCACGGCTAAGAAAGTAGTACAGACCTGCATGATTTGTCTTAAGTACAATCCAGGAAAAGGGACACGAACTCCAACAGGAGGATTTGCAACACCTACTGCACCTTTTGAAGTATTGCAAATGGATTATATTCAGCTGGAACGCTGTAATAATCTGAAATATGTCCTGGTTGTGGTTTGTGCATTCAGTAAATAGATTGAAGCATACCCTACGAAGGACAATACTGCAATGACTACGGCAAAGGTGTTATTGAAGGAATTCTTTCCTCGATACGGTGTTTGCAGATTGTTGTGGAGTGACAACGGGCCCCATTTTATAGCGGACGTTGTGAAGTATGTCCTGAAAGGATTGGGAATAACACAGAAATTCTATGCAGTGTTCCACCCGCAATCAGTAGGATTGGTGGAAAAGTACAATGGTACTCTAAAGCTTAAAATAGCAAAAATACAGGCTTCTACTTCTTTGACTTGGCCAGATGCCTTGCCTTTGGCATTATTGTCTATCAGATCAGTACTGCACTCTCGGACGGGCCTTATGCCCTACGAGATAGTGTTCGGGCATCCCATGAATATATGGGGAGTGCCCAAGCCAAGCTCAGTGTATGATGTACCTTGTGTTTTAATGAATGACTATTTGGCACAATTAACTGACAGTTTGGTTTCCATTCATCAACAGGTTCAAGAAGCACTCCGGACCGGTCCACAGGGGCAGGCCATAATCTCCGGCCTGGCGACTTCGTCCTCATAAAGTCCTTCGAGAGGTCGAGCAGTCTGGAGCCGAGGTGGTGCGGTCCCGAGCAGGTTCTCCTTGCTACAAGAACAGCTGTCCGAGTCACCAACCGGAAAAACTGGATTCATTCTGTTCATTGCCGGAAGGTGCAACCCGGGCTGGTGGAGCCTGCTGTATTGACCGACCATCGAGAAATCCTGATTACGGAGAAAGGCCGTGCTGTGGTACCTGACGAATCTGAGGAGTTCTTCCCGGACCCGACAGTCCCTGGAGTAAGAAGATATAATCTGCGATCAAGGAAAGAGCCTGCAATTGTGTGAGAAGTTGTCAGAATGGTCCCTAGGTCAGTGAAACGGAGAGCCGATGAGGCAAGGGGGGGGATCAGCCCTGCATTAGTGTAGCGACACCCGTCTTGGCCTGCTGGTGAAGAAATCAACGGCTGCCTAGGGGGAAGAGTTCTGACAACACTTTAGTTTCAGGAAGATACTGTTTGTACATTTGTTCGAATGGATAAGAAGAAGATTTTTTGTTCTGTAGGGTTCATTGCTGCTGTAGCAGTTGTTGCTACAATCACGTGGTTTGTCAAGGATAACATTTCTGCCCGTGAGCTGTATGTTGTTTCCACTCCAGTCCCAGATGAGCATTTCTTTTATACACTCCCATATCAAGAGTTGAAGCATCGACAGTCGTACTTGAATAACACTTTCATTCAGATGCTGCACCATACCCACGTAGCTACTAATGCTACGAACTGTTGGATATGTGGGATGATGCCAGCACACCAGAAGAAAGGGGGAACACCGTTCATACCTCTCCCTTTCTCTCATAATGGCTCTTGTCGAGCATTGTACACTTTGCTTTTTGCCACGTGAAAGCCTACGGTGGGCAGATTGCTTTTCAGACTGAATAAAGAATGCCATCAGGATAAAGAAGGCTATCCACAAGCCAAGGGAACTATATGGGAGTGGGAAGAATATCGACCGGACAATGATTCAACGCCTTATATTTTTTCGAACACTAGAGACACTGTCGGCAACGAGAAATATGTGATTTCAGTGGCCCAAGCACAAGCAGATTTATGTGTACAGAGTATAGGCCATATCCTTGTAGGTGTTAGTAATTGTATTATTGTATTGAATATTGATGGTTTAAATAATAGCACATTTCTTGCCTCTCATAACACTTACTTTGTATGTGGCAATAGAGGTTATTACCGATTACCAGCTGGATGGTCTGGAGTATGTTATGTATAATTTTTACTACCACCTGTATTCTTGGCACCTGCATCATATCATAAAGACTTGAAATTATTGAATAATGTGACTGTAAACAGATACAAACGAACTTTGTCTATTGATGATGTAGATCAGACAGACACTAGTCTGCAACAATATATAGATTTCAATTTAGGATTGTTTTTCTTTGTTGGAGCTGCTCTGAATAGTAGAAAGATACGGCGATTAACAAGAGTAGTAGAAGCCGTAACTAATCAAACTGCCGCAGCCCTTGACAATCTCACCGAAGAGCTACAAATTACTAGAATTGTTGCGTTACAAAACCAAATGGTTTTGGATGTGATGTTAGCAGATAGAGGCGGTGCTTGTAGAATTATTGGGAGTAGCTGTTGTGTGTTTATCCCCGACCATACTCCTTCTGTGTACAAAGCCATCAATAAATTACATAAGATCGCAGCTGATATACATGTCAAAAATGGGACTTGGCCATTCTCAAACTGGTTCTGGACTCTGATCTCCTAATGGGGTTGGAAAGTTCTCACTGGTCTTTGTATAATTATTGCAATTATTTTTACATGTTGTGTATGTATTGAATGCAGTCCAATGATATGTTCTCTGTGTGTTTCATTTTGTGTGTCTAATAAAAGAGCTGTTGCTGAGGCTGTCCACCAGAAAAGTCTAACTAGAGAGGTAGCTGAAATGATGAGCATCGATATTAACGATGAGTATCTAGATTATCCTAGAAAACCGAATGTCTTCAGCTAATGCTGAAAGGGTCGTCTGTTGTAAATAAAACACCGATAATGTTAAGCATTAGCTAAAGACATGATATTGTGATCTTTTGTCAGTTTTCCCGCTCCTATTCTTTATACGGCCAAACTCCATTTTGTTTTCTGGCCTCCATCTTGTTTGCTACATACTGCCATGTGCCCGACATGTGGTGAGTCCTACCTCTCCGCTAGTCCCTCTTGAAGTTTGCCCAGCAACAAGCTATAAATAGCCCTTTGTGCGTCTAGCGCATGCTCAGTAGAAGTCTTATCTGTCTTTGATTAGCATAGATAGTAATGTGCATTTCCACAGGTCTTAAGAACCGTTAACCCCACCCATGTATTGATCATGTTCAAGAAATGTCCATATATGGTTGTAAATCATGTCTTGAGTTGTATCCGCCTACTTATGAGCCCCTTCTTTGTGTATAAAAGGGGACTGTTTGCTTGAGTTCTTTGTGCTACCTTGTACAATACCATAGAGTGTTGTGTGGTCTGTAGTACCACCTTTAAAGGTTTATTAAACGATGTCTTTTTATTTTCAGTTTCCGTGCCAAATTCTTTGTATAGTCTGAGGACTCCGTGCACAGAAGGGTGAACCCTTTGCACTCGCAGGCCTTGCTGAGGCCTGTACTCATCGCACATCACGCTGTGATGTGCGAGGATGGCAAACCGAGACCAAGGTGCTGCCCCGCTCCAACGATCTTCTCACCACACCGAAACACTGATGCGACCACTGCCTGATGAAGTGCTCCCAGCCTCTGTCTTTCCTCCGCTGTGCCCAGGCATCACTCGCCCCATCGACCGTAAAAGTGAATGGTGGTCTCGGGTACAACCGGCGAGTGATCACTACATCCAGACGTGGGTTAATTAACGTCTCCAGCAGAAGGTGAGTGCTAAGCAAAACCAAAGGAGATAATGGACGGAGCGTTTGAGCAAATCAAACACTCACCCCCAGTCAAATGATCTGGGTTTAATCCATCATCATTCTTTAACTCACTCCACCACCCCAGTTCAGACATGGCCATATGTAAATCAGTCTGACCCTGTGCCTCATGGGAACAGTCCAGCGCCGAACTGCCAAGCCATGTATTCCCTGGACGGGAAACAAGCATCCTGGGACCGGTTTCAGGTTCATAACCCTCATCAGCCAGGCTATCTTGAATCCAGTGGCAAAGTGACCAAAGGAACCCACGTCTGAGCACACCCTGTCAACTTAGGGTGAACAAAGCGATACCAAAGGGGATAATGAACGGAGTGCTATTCTTTTTTCACCCTTTTAATTCTTCTTCTGCGACTGGTCTTGAACATATACGCTACACTCCTAGGCAAGCGACTTTCCAGACAGGCAGCAGGGAACTCTCCTCCCGTACTCATGGTACTGAAGCTGTGATCATAGGAGTGTTCAGCGTGTTGAGGTCACCTTCATTAGCGCTCCTCTCCTCTCAAGTCCCGTCCTCCGTTGCCAGTGTTAAGTCGGGATAATTCAATCATGAGCCAGGAAACGCTCTTATAAAAACGGGAGACTTTATTTGTAAAGTTACAACACAGGGACCTCAGCCACAGCTGTTAGTCACCAACTCCGCTTCTCGCTCCACACAGGGAGCTTTCTTTAGAACCTTCACCACTGTGACATTCCACAGCATGTCACAGTGGCATGAACCATTGTGAACCCAGGAAAGGGGCCCCTGCAGTGGAAGAATTCTCTCACCTTCAGGTGGGTCCGATTGAACATGGAACCCCCTGGCTATTCACTGTAGGGTCTAAAGGTGGGTGGGTAGCCAAGGTTTGTCCTTAAGCAGCATTTTACTCTGCAGAGTCTGAATCGGAGTTAGCTGCTTTTGGTTGGTGAATTGTGGAGTTGTTGATCCAGGTAGTACAAATAAACAGAAACTCTATGATGTCGCAATCTATCAAGGCTGGATTAAGGACATGGTTTTTCACCTCTTGTTTATAGGCTGAAAGTAAAAGATGACCCCTTCTAGTAGCCACACGCTGTGTCCCATGTGTAACATGCATTATAGAGAAAGGATTCCCTGTGGAAGGTATTGTCTGAGAGCATTAGGAGACTGTAGTAAAGGAAGATGCACAGTCCAACTGTGTAAGTAGATAATCCTTTATTGTAAATTTCTTCTAGGATAGGTAAGTAGGAGAAGATAGGAAGTATAGATAAATCCCCACCAGGAGCAGGCTCCAAGCAGCTCAGCCTGAGTTGACCAACTGACACTGTGAGCACAGAGAGACACCCAGGCATTCCATGATGTCATGGAACATTCAAATAAGTGGAGAACAGTAGAGAGGTAATTTACTAAACATCCTCCTTCCTTAGGGAATGACAGCAGAAATAGAGAGAAAGATAAGTAAGATACCTCAAATATAACATTTACATGAAAGTACAATAATGAGATACACAAATCTAATAATGTACTACATGAGGTATCAGAAATACCATTAGCCTGAGCAGAAATACAATAAGATGCTAACATTACTACTACACGCCCCATCCCCCTCCCTTAGGGAAAACAAAGCATGGCTTAGATTATTAAAAACCAATGCAACAAAGAAGGATGGTCACCCCCACAACCTCTCCAAACATTGGTACACCACAGGGTAGGCACCCTGGCAAACAAAGGTGGGTGTAGACAGAGACCCCTGGGAGAAATACAACATCCCAAATAAAAGGTACAACAGGGGTACAATTCACTCTAGATAACCGGAAGAGTGTAACCCGCACAACAGAAATACTCCAGTGAAAATCGCTCTGGAAGGAAACCAAAAGTTCCCCTGATCAGGATAGAAGGCATGCTGACACTGAAAACTAGAAAGCTTCTCACTCAAAGTCCTACCAACATGAAACCCTTGGCCACGAGTTCCAACCAGGAAGACTTTGACCAGAGCATTGTGTCAAAATGGAAGGTGCCCCATGGGAAGTAACCCAAGGAACTGCCCAAACAATCTCCACCAAAAATAGGGAACAACACAGGGTACTAACCCTGTAAAAGAACACAACCTCCCGTAAATAGGGTACACCACAGGGTACTCACCCTGGAAAACAAAACTACAACCTCCCCTAAATAGGGTACACCGCAGAATACTCAGCCTGGAAAACGTAACCACCAAAAATAGGGAACAGCACAGGGTACTAACCTTGTAAAATAACGCAGCCTCCCCTAGGTAGGGTACACCGCAGGGTAGTCACGCTGGAAAATCACATAACCTCCCCTGATAAGGGTACACCACAGGGTAAAATGCCCTGGAAAAGAACACAACCTCCCCTAATAAGGGTACACTACAGGGTAGGCACCCTGGAAAACTGAAAACTAAGATTAGAGGCATTGACTACCCCCACAACCTCCCCAAAGAAATGGGTACACTCTAAATATGAAGACTAATTCAAGGCACACACCATTCTATGGTAGACTACACTTATGAGCTGTACAGAACGCTTACTGTCACACAACAAACTTGAATTTAAAACTGAATTGGTGGAGTGTACGCACACACAACTTCCCCAAAGAAAAGGGTACACACTGACGCTAATAACAGAACAAGGAACTGAATGCCACTAAAACCTCCACATGTTAATGCATATTTCAAATTGTTGTCTGGCAGTGACCACATCTCCAGAAGTGTAATACTTGCCCCTACCAGGATAAATCATATACCAAATAGGACATGCATTATATCAACTTGCTCTGTTTCTCGTTGTAAAGAGCTGCGGGTCCATGTATTGTCGGTTCTGGTATCCGCGCAGCCACAACAGGTCCAGGAACATTGCTCTTGCCCCTGCTCGAATTGGCAACACCAGGAAACTCCTCGTGGACTTCGTCAGGATGGTAGTGACCTCCTCAAAATTGGCACAATGTCCTCCGCTTACATGCAGCACCAACCATTGACCATTGGAGAGAACTGTACTCGCAATACTTACTTACTGGAGCAGACCGGGTAATTTATTGTCTGCAAAACTTTATTGGCAATGCGGTTGGCAAAAGAAGTACACCGCAGTAAAGATTGCCAAGAAGGTGGAAAACATCCAACCGCAAAATGGCAGCACGCATACATGGCATTGTGCAGGATGGCTTGCGGCAGGACCGTGCACAAAAGTGTCCATTGCAACAAGTTACTGAGAGAGGAACAGACGTCACAGAAGAGAGATTGCAGGCATGTCAAGTGCACGCGCGTGGTGGAGGCTCGTGGGCTATTTGAAAGGCAGCAGTTAAACTGCCATGGAGCAAAGGTAACAAACTGCAAAGCATCCAGATTGCTGCAGCCTGACTAGTTCTTAGCCTGAACAGACATGAACACACAAGCTCTGCCCTTAACCCTGCTCTTGCTCTTATCAGTTCAAAAGTAAGTTTATTGAGGGAGAATGAAAGATACAAAAAATATTATAACAATGAAAAATGACATATGATAAACAACGTAAAATTGAGAAACATAGAGAATAAATGTGTAAGTCAGGTTAGCATAGCATACAAATGAGAATAACAGTGGTACACATGTAGTCTTTGAACAAAGGATAATCACCGTGTATGTCTAGATTATGATATAAAATTACATATGACATTACAATATGATATGAATATGAGGGAAGTCAAGGAGGTATAGACACTTCTTGTTGTAAGGGGTTCAAAGACAGAGAACGACGGGCACAAGCACCATACAATGCAGAGGAACGCATAGAAACCCTGGCAGTGGAAGGGATAAGGCCTCTGACTGGCTACCAGTCAGATGTAGAATTTCCATCAAAACCTTATCAATTGCACTGGACTGATTTCCCAACCTCTACATTCATAGGGGGAAGGAACCACAGATCAAGAATTGCCCTCCTACCAACCCTCCAGCCTTTCAGAAGAATCCAGAAGGATGACCCCATGCATGGCTGCATCTATCCATACATTATTCCGCAACACAATGCTTATGTGACATGAAGCTTACCCAGTCACTTCTACTTTCCCTCCAAACTCCATGCATCAGAGCCAACTTTTCACATAAACGTCCTGTACACCTGAAGGGTGCTTGGAACTCGAACACTTTAGTGCTCCAGTGATCTCCGTGGCATGCCAAGATCTATATCAATGATACAAACAGAATTGCTCCTTACTTCTCTATCCAAAAAGCGATTTAAGTCTTGCAACGGGGACGGAAAGTACTTTATAAATAAACAGTACAGAAAATCTCAACATAACAGAGTAGATGCACCAAAATGATGCAGCAAAATTTCACAACACAAGAATCCGCACAAAACAACACAATATAACAACACATTAACAAACAAACACCATGTCAGTACTCCACTCAACCACATACTAACATAAGACACACCAGCACAATAATTAAAACATCAATACAAAACAACACTAAAAGAAAAACCAGGAAATAACACAGTAACACAACATAACACAAGATCACAGCATATACACAAAAATAGAAACAAAATAACAAATTGCAACAGATCGCCGCAACAGAACAGACATAGTATTAGGTAACAGCACAGAACAACGAACCCGCACCCCAGTTCTACAACACACCAACAAATCTGTAATTCAACAAAACATCAATACAGCATATCATAGGCAACACAACAAAACCAGAGCACAAAACAAGTACACAGTGCAACTCAGCACCATAACTTCAAAAAACAGTAAACAAGCATGACAGAAGAATATACCAACACAAAACTATTACAATAAAATAACCCAAAACACTATATTAACATAATAATTCAACACAAGATATAGACATTCCTCAACATGACATAACACACCAGCAAAGTCCAACACCCCAGGAGGACAAAACAAAAACCCAATACAACACAGGAATACAGTATCACAATTGTGTTATATTTGGTCGTTGTGTAGTGTTTTTTGTGATGTATTTTGTGTGATGTGTTTTGTTGTGTTTGCGTTGTATTATAGTGTTGTCGTGTTTGTGTTTTATTTTGTTCTGTGGTGTGTTGTTGTACAGAGCTGCATTGGTTTCGTGTTATTGCTATTGTGTTATGACTGTTGTTTTGTGTAGTGTTATGATTCCATGCCAGCAAAAGGCATGGCTGAAAGTGGGAAGCATTGGTTCCAATCACATTTAAGTTTCCCTTAAACATGAAAATCACTTCAGTATTTCCATTTCAGAGGTCGGCCCCTTCCTGTCAGTTGGCTCCTGTCCCTTCCTGTCAGGTGGCTCATGTTGTGTCGGTATTTAAGGAGCATCATATCAGTGGACTGGTGCATTGCAGCTTCTCGTGCTTCTTCTGTTGTTGTATTCTTCGCTCCTGCTCTAACTTTGGTCCAGTCCTGCCAGTTCCATTTCTGTTCCTGTCCTGATCTTAAGCAGATCCACAACTCCAGCTTTGCTAGGACTGCCCTACATCTAGAATTTAGCACTCGGAAGAGTCTTCGTGTCATTTTAGACTTTGCCTCTGTACTAAATTACTTCTCTACTGTTCTCCACTGAATAGAATGGCTAGCCCCATCAGTGTCCTGTACTATCTGAACAACCTGCAGCCTGGGCGTTTGTCACTAGTGAGCCTGCTGTCACCCTGCTACTGTCTGGAAGACTCCTACAGTGAACATGTCTCATCAGCAACACTGATCAAGTCTCTCCTGCGTATTTGTCTGAAAGTGGAGTTTAGCGCCTTCTTGAGAGTATTCGCCGCGTTGGAAGGGACTCAAGAGTGTCCACAAAAGCGACGCTTACTGGCACACCTTCCAAGACAGATGCTGCATTGCGGTCTGCCTGTGGAGCTTGGCGCCTGCACGAGAGTAACTGGCAGCCTTGGAGAAGACTTATGAGTGTTCAAAATACCGGCACCGTGGGTAAACTTACACGCATTTTTGGACAAGTAATACTCAGTGACTGGGAGGTTTTTTGCTGGTTGTCCCAGCAATTGTGGTGCGAGGGGCACCTTTAGTCAGCCGATGCACATATTTGGAGAGGCAGGGACTGGGCCATGTTATTCCGATAGTTGAGGCGGTTTGAAAGCCTGATGTAGCGTCTGTTGCCATAAGCTAGTCTTGATATCTCTAAGGGTGTTGGGGTTTGTACGCTATGAGGGATAGCTCAAGTAGGGAAAGATCCATTGGAGAGTTTTCATGGTGTTGAAAGCAATTTTGTCACTGTCTTGACCTGACATTCGAGTGAGAGTTGGAAGTGCATGGCTTTTGCCAATTTCTTTACTTCTGTGATGTAGTGGAAGGAGATCAAACCTCTTTAGGCTGAGCTGTGGTTGGGTCGCAGTTTTTCCTTAGTCCATGTTAGGATCTCTGTTTGAAGGGGAATTTTCTTTAGGTAATTTTGTAGCATCCAAGTGTTAACAGCCTGCAGGCATGTGCAATGGTGGCCGACACAAACAAAAAGTGGTGGGGTGGGGTAGGTGGAGGGAGTGTAGTAGGGGGATCATGGGGGGGTTAACAATAATAAAAGATAAGACATACCATAAGCTGCTGGCCACCTCACACCTCGGTGTTCCTCTGCTTCCAGGTCGCAGAAGACATTGGGACAGCATCAGAGACTCCCTGTGCAACCCCTGCACTTTTATCATGCTATGAGAGCAGCACCGAGATTGTCCTGAGCAGGCTGGTTTAATGCTCGCAATGGCACAGGCAGTCTGTGCTGTTTCTCCAACCCAGCTGTGGAATTCAGCTGAGTCGGAGAAATCTAACTGCATATATCTGTTTGGCTGGCCTAAGATGGCCCGCCAAACAGGCATGTACACTTAGAAGTGCACTCCACTCCTCCCACCCATGGCACAGCCCGGCCCCTCCCTACACGTGCTGTCTCAGCCAGCCACTGAAAAATAAAATAATTAAATATTGTTTTATTTTTCAGCTGCTGGCTCTGGGCCATTGTGGAGGAGCGCAAAAACAACAGTTGATGGACAGAATGCAGAACAATGTCATACATTCACCCCAGTACCGAGATCTGGGCCTAAATCCATAGTTTTTTTACTCACCACACCACCCCAGTTCAGACATGGCCATATGCAAATCAGCCTTGACCCTGTGCCTCATGGGAACAGTCCAGCCCGAACTGCCAAGCCATGTCTTCCCTGGACCGGAATCAAGCATCTTAGGACCGGTTTCTGGCTATCAGCCGACTTCAGCCAGGATAGCTTGACTCCAGTGGCGTGGAGAGCACGGGACTTACATCTGAGCATACCCGTCCCACTCGGGGTGATAAATGCAAAAACAACAGTTGATGGACGGAATGCAGAACAATGTCATACATTCACCCCAGTACAGAGATCTGGGCCTAAAGCCATCGTTTTTTTTGCTCACCACACCACCCCAGTTCAGACATGGCCATATGCAAATTAGCCTTGACCCTGTGCCTCATGGGAACAGTCCAGCCCGAACTGCCAAGCCATGTCTTCCCTGGACCGGAATCAAGCATCCTAGGACCGGTTTCAGGCTATCAGCCGTCTTCAGCCAGGATAGCTTGACTCCAGTGGCGTGGAGAGCAAGGGACTCACGTCTGACCATACCCGTCCCACTCTGGGTGATGAATGCAAAAACAACAGTTGATGGACAGAATGTAAAATGCAGAACAATGTCATACATTCACCCCAGTACAGAGATCTGGGCCTAAAGCCATCGTTTTATTTGCTCACCACACCACCCCAGTTCAGACATGCCATATGCAAATTAGCCTTGACCCTGTGCCTCATGCCAACAGTCCAGCCCGAACTGCCAAGCCATGTCTTCCCTGGACCGGAATCAAGCATCCTAGGACCGGTTTCAGGCTATCAGCCGTCTTCAGCCAGGATAGCTTGACTCCAGTGGCGTGGAGAGCACGGGACTCACGTCTCACCATACCCGTCCCACTCGGGGCGATGAATGCAAAAACAACAGTTGATGGACAGAATGCAGCACAATGTCATACATTCACCCCAGTACAGAGATCTGGGCCTAAATCCATCGTTTTTTGCTCACCACACCACCCCAGTTCAGACATGGCCATATGCAATTCAGCCTTGACCCTGTGCCTCATGGAAACAGTCCAGCCCGAACTGCCAAGCCATGTCTTCCCTGGACCGGAATCAAGCATCCTAGGACCGGTTTCAGGCTATCAGCCGTCTTCAGCCAGGATAGCTTGACTCCAGTGGCGTGGAGAGCAAGGGACTCACGTCTGACCATACCCGTCCCACTCTGGGTGATGAATGCAAAAACAACAGTTGATGGACAGAATGTAAAATGCAGAACAATGTCATACATTCACCCCAGTACAGAGATCTGGGCCTAAAGCCATCGTTTTATTTGCTCACCACACCACCCCAGTTCAGACATGCCATATGCAAATTAGCCTTGACCCTGTGCCTCATGCCAACAGTCCAGCCCGAACTGCCAAGCCATGTCTTCCCTGGACCGGAATCAAGCATCCTAGGACCGGTTTCAGGCTATCAGCCGTCTTCAGCCAGGATAGCTTGACTCCAGTGGCGTGGAGAGCACAGGACTCACGTCTCACCATACCCGTCCCACTCGGGGTGATGAATGCAAAAACAACAGTTGATGGACAGAATGCAGCACAATGTCATACATTCACCCCAGTACAGAGATCTGGGCCTAAATCCATCATTTTTTGCTCACCACACCACCCCAGTTCAGACATGGCCATATGCAATTCAGCCTTAACCCTGTGCCTCATGGAAACAGTCCAGCCCGAACTGCCAAGCCATGTCTTCCCTGGACCGGAATCAAGCATCCTAGGACCGGTTTCTGGCTATCAGCCGTCTTCAGCTAGGATAGCTTGACTCCAGTGGTGTGGAGAGCACGGGACTCACGTCTGAGCATACCCGTCCCACTCGGGGTGATAAATGAAAAAACAACAGTTGATGGACAGAATGCAGTACAATGTCATACATTCACCCCAGTACAGAGATCTGGGCCTAAATCCATTGTTTTTTTGCTCACCACACCACCCCAGTTCAGACATGGCAATATGCAAATCAGCCTTGACCCTGTGCCTCATGGGAACAGTCCAGCCCGAACTGCCAAGCCATGTCTTCCCTGGACCGGAATCAAGCATCCTAGGACCGGTTTCTGGCTATCAGCCGTCTTCAGCCAGGATAGCTTGACTCCAGTGGTGTGGAGAGCACAGAACTCACGTCTGAGCATTCCCGTCCCACTCTAGGTGATAAATGCAAAAACAACAGTTGATGGACAGAATGCAGAACAATGTCATACATTCACCCCAGTACAGAGATCTGGGCCTAAATCCATCGTTTTTTTGCTCACCACACCACCCCAGTTCAGACATGGCCATATGCAAATCAGCCTTGACCCTGTGCCTCATGGGAACAGTCCAGCCGAACTGCCAAGCCATGTCTTCCCTGGACCCGAATAAAGCATCTTAGGACCATTTTCTGGCTATCAGCCGTCTTCAGCCAGGAAAGCTTGACTCCAGTGGCGTGGAGAGCACGGGACTCACGTATGAGCATACCCGTCCCACTCGGGGTACCGAATGCAGAACAATGTCATACATTCACCCCAGTACAGAGATCTGGGCCTAAATCCATCGTTTTTTTGCTCACCACAACACCCAAGTTCAGACATGGCGATATGCAAATCAGCCTTGACCCTGTGCCTCATGGGAACAGTCCAGCCGAACTGCCAAGCCATGTCTTCCCTGGACCTGTGGTTCCGTGGTCCCGAATTGGGTTCGATAGTTCCGAAAGCCGATTTATAAAGATCGTCGGAAATGGACGATTTTGGTCTCAATAGACCGCAAATGGCGAGTATAACGCGTCTGAGTGTTTTCGTATGAATCGATATAGGAGAACACTCTGCATTCGAGGACTTAGTCTGAACCCTCGGGTTCCATTTTGTATGTGGCAGCCATCTTGTGTGGTTGCCCTAACATAGGCCCGATGATTGTGGCCGAACGAGTCCTTGACACGTACGCCTTATTTGACTTTTGGTTGACCTGGCCGAACTGACTCCTCACCTGGGGCGAATCCCGCTGAGCCAGTTCCTTGTTCAGCAGCTGGCCTGATAAAGATCAAAGAGCAGGACGTGTCCGATTTTATGGCACACCGTTCCCACTGCTCTATCTCCTTTCCATCTGTTTCTGCCTTTCCTTTACGACATGTTCATCGATCTGGGTTGAAGGTTTTATGATGGATTTGTCCGGCCTGATCGAACAGGAAACCAAGCATGTGTGCGATCGTTTTGGTGGGCTGGACAACGGAAAGTGGGATTAACTTTGACTGTCGTCATTCGTTACTTTTTGAAATGCTACTTGTTCATTGGTCAGTTTGTATGCACCAAATGTAAATTGTGATGTTGCCAGAGGCGTAATTTTCGGCATAAAAGACCGAGTTTTGTTCATTGAGGTGGTGCAGTCTCTGTCGAACTACCCGTGTGTACTTCGTAGATCTCTGTCCCTGGTTGCAACCAATAAACTTTGATCTTTGACGTCATCGAGCAGTATCCCGTGTCTCTGTTTGCCAAGACAGGGGAATCCGGGGTCTTTGGGTGTTGCCCTGACACCGCTGGGTTATTGTAATAATATTGGTTCCGAAAAACCCAGTACCTCAATTGGCGCCCAATGTGGGGCGACTTCAGCGGTAGCGGTCCAAGCCAGAGGTTCGTGAGGAGCTTCATGTGAAAATTCCAGAGGACGGCCAGCCACTTCAGCGACCCCTGTATGTCGACGTGGTTCCGAAGGTCTTTGCTGCGAGGTTTCCCGCGTCCCGACGGCTACGAAGGACTGCTGCCCTGACTGTCGCCCTGTTTTGGAGCCTTAGACGATTGTAGAGCGAGACGATTGACGGGTCTTCTGGTGACGCCATCGACAACTCAGTTAAGTATAAAGGGAGCATCTCCTAGTTCTTAGTTTGTTTTGTATCCTTTAGTGGATAGCTTTGATTTGGTACTTGCAGGCCCCAAAGCCAAGGGATTCGTGTATTCACGAGCTTATCGATTTTAGATTGCCCTTGTTGTTTGAAGCTAGACTAGTGAGCAAGATGCCTGGTTTTAGCAGTCTTAGGAATTTGTTTAGCTGTGGTACTTTGAGGGGTTCCCGGTTAGAGGATTTGTGTCCGGTTCCTCCGATCGGAACTCCTACATACGAGTTATACGTGAAACATGGTGTAGGTCCTATTAGCTACAACGAGATTTGGGTAAAATATACGAAGAATGACGGTGTCCTACAGTGGCCCCGTTATGGTAGTTTTGAGACAGAAGTCTTAGATAACCTTGAAGTGAGGTTGTTCAAGAAGAAAGCTCGACCAGCAATGTTTGACTCTTTCCGCATATGGCGCAAAGAAGCCAAACAGAAAGAAATTAAGTTAGCGAAGAAGAATAGAAAGGGTATGTCAATGGTGCAAGCTGCCGTTGCATACAGAGATAACGAAGAAGAGAAAGATAGTGAGCAGATGCTTAGAGTGAGGAAGTTAGCGGTAGACAGATGCTACCCAGTCTTGCCGGCTAAAGAGCAGAAAGACGAGAAGGATCTTGTGAAAGACCCTTTGATGTCGCATTTGTTAAATTCACCACCACCTTATGTGCAGAATGCTACGGCACCACAACCACCACTGGTTGTGGCTGCGCAAGCACCTATTGCTTTGCCTCCTGTTATTCCTCCGCAGCCAGCTTCTTCGTTGGCTGTTGTTCCTTATGCGCAGCCTTCTCAAGGGTTGCCAACTTTGTCTCTTCCTGCTACTACTGCTTCCATGCCTGTTCCGACTGTGGATCCTACTACTACTACTGCTTCGTCTTCTGTTGTCCATCCGACTGCTCCTTCTCTTAGACAGCGGATGACTGCTGCCTTTTCTAATTTTCTAACTCCTCTGTTGGGACAGATGGGTATGTCTCCTGTAAGTGAGCGTAGACAGTTGCGTAGCCAATTACCTGATACAGATGAGGGAGTGGTCCTGGATCATATGGCGCGTAGATGGGTGACGTATAAGTCCCAGTATGATCTAGAAGGTATTATGGATGTTTTCCGACAATGGGAAGCACCAAAGCAACGTTATGTTTCTGAGCTTATGTGTGCGTTCCTCCATGAACAATGGATGGAAGAATTGGGTAGAGTTCCTGTAGAATTGTCCCGATTACGTTCAGAGTTTGCTAAAGGAACGATTGTGAGTCTGCTCGATGTTGAGAAAGCGGTATCGACGTTATTGTCACTTCGTAGTGATGTCCCTACTGAACGACTGTTTGAGCCTGATTCATCAGTTAGGAGACATGCACGTCAGTATCCGATGCGAGAGGTTCCTCCGGTATGGAGGCCTGCTGATGCTGCTGCTCACCCACCTGTTTTAGCGCACTTTCAGCGTGTGTGGGCTCATGTCCCATGGAAACGTGCAGAAGTTCTAGCGCTTAAGCAGACTTTACCAGATCCGTTAAAGAATCCTGCTGTATATCATATCGCACAAACTGTGAGTTTGTGCGATATGAATTTGGCGGATATAGATATGTTGTTTGGGAATGTTGTCCCACAGTCCATCTGGAATGTCATTCGACATACAGATCATGATAATGAATTGGGCGGTTCGTGGGTGAATCTTGTTGCAGCGAACGATAGACAAGTTGGAGGTGCTGAGCCTGAAGATGTTATTGCTGAACTTCCTGGTAGAATTATCACTTTCATGAAGACTTTGATGCCTGAAGTCCGTGTTAATTGGGAAAAATTGTCAGCTTGTAAGCAGAAGAAAGACGAGTCTGTTTCGGACTTTTTCTCGCGTTTCGAGGAAACTTTTGTTGATCATAGTGGTCAGGATATGGCTACTGAGGGTGGCCAGAGATGTGTACTAAGTTGAAGGATTCCGAGAGTGCTTGGCCTGTTTCTACTTCGGCGCAGATTCTTGCTACGGCTCAGTACTACGAGAATAGGCGTAAGGATGAGTTAGAGAGAGCGGATAAGAAGACTAAGGAATTGAAGACTAAAGTTCTTCTACAACAAGCTTATCCACCGCGTGTTACTAATCAGCGTGATTATCAGCAATCACCACATTATTCGAGGAACTCACAAAGAGACAAGACTCCTCAACAACAGCATATTCAGTATGGGCCTAATCAGTGTGCGTATTGTAGAGAAGAGGGTCATTACAAGAACAGTTGTCCGGTTTTGTTGCAACGTGCAAATAGTGCTCCTGGTGTTAGAGGTAGAGGTGCTCAACAAGCGCCTAGAGATAGAGGCCGCGGACAGAACGCGCGCCCTTTGCCTCCGCAGAATTCAATGAACAGTTTCGATCAACAGCAGAATTCGTCTGGTAGGTCTACACAGAACTATGTAGATGATTACTATGCTGAAGGCGATGGAGAGCAAGGTAATGATTGTTAGGACAGCCATGGACAAAGAGAGGGAGTTGTTTCAGTTCCGGTAGATCAGAGTGGACCTTACGTGGAAGTGATTGCATCAGGTGTGTCAGAGCCTTTTCTGCTAGACACTGGTGCTACGAAGAGTTCTATTATGCATTCCAAACTCCCTGGCGCACCTTTGTCTGGCTTTAATAATGTTTCTATAGGTTTTTCTGGGGCCCCCGTTATGAATCCGATTTCCGTTCCATTGCCTCTTTCTGTTGGTCCTCGTAGGTTTGTAGCACCCCTTCTTTTGACTACAGGTTGTAATGAGAACTTGCTAGGCCTTGACCTGTTGAAGAGATTGTATGCGACTTTGTACTGTTCTCCGTCAGGAGTACTTCTTACTTTGGGTGAGAATGTGATCTCTCCGATATATGTATCGAAAGGTTGTCTCCCACCTGAATTGTCTTCGTTGCCAGATTCGTTATGGGCTACGGGTCCAAATGATGTGGGCCTGTTAGACATCCCCCCATATGTTGTGACACTGAAAGCGAATGCTCAGTTACCACGCATTCCGCAATATCGTATTTCAAGTGATGCTGAACGAGCGCTTTTGGCGATCATTTATGATCTGATTGACAAGGGCGTTATCGAAGAGGCTCGAGGTAATGTGTGTAATAGTCCGGTTTTGCCTGTCCTGAAGAGAACTGATTCTTCACAGCCTCCTGTATATAGGTTTGTTATCGATCTTCGTGAAGTGAACAAAATTGCTGTTCCACAGTTCCCTGTTGTACCCGACATAACTGCATTATTGACATTGATTCCGGCTTCTGCTACTTGGTTTTCGGTGATCGATTTGAAGAATGCTTTCTTTAGCATTCCGATTGCCATAGAGAGTAGAGATATCTTTGGATTCTCTTTAGGAGGACGAAGTTTCCGCTTTAAGCGCGCTCCTCAAGGTTATTGCGAGAGTCCATCTATCTATAGTCAAGCTCTGAAGACGCAACTTGACTTGCTGACCTTACCTGAAGGTGCAGCCCTTATTCAGAATGTCGACGATTTGTTGGTCGCTGCCGATAACGAAGACATATGTAAGGATGCCACTGTGTCCTTGTTGTCTCATTTGTCTGAATGCCATCATAAAGTTTCTCTCTCGAAATTGCAATTCTGTCGCCAAGAAGTTACCTATCTAGGTCACCTCTTATCGAAGGAGGGAAGGAAACTGACCCCAGAAAGAATTCAGACTATTGCGAGGATGAGTGTCCCTATGACACAGAGAGAAGTACGTGCGTTTTTGGGTATTACGTCGTACTGTAGACACTGGATCCGAAATTTTTCCCTTCTAGCGAAACCTTTCATAGCTCTTACGGTTAAAGATACTCCAAATCCGATTCCTTGGACTGAGGAATGCCAAAAGAGTTTTTCTGAGTTACGCAATGCGTTGTTTTCGGCTCCTGTGTTGGGTACTCCCGACTACAGCAAGCCTTTCACATTGTATGACCATGAGACAGAGGGATGTGCATTATCGGTTCTGACTCAACAATTTGGCGGGAAGCAACGCCCATGTGCGTACTTTTCGACAACATTAGATCCTGTAGCTAGAGCGTTGCCGAGTTGCTTGAGAGCAACTGCAGCAGCGGCTGTTTCGATTCGACAGTCTGCTGGTTTGGTTATGGACAATACGCTAGTGGTTATGGTTCCACATGCAGTGGATACCTTGTTGAATCGTACGAAGACACAGCACTTGACTAGTGCTCGGTTGTCAGGGTATGAACTTACATTGTTAGCAAGCCATGTGCACATCAAGAGGTGCAAAACCCTAACCCCGGCTACGTTGTTGCGGATTTCGCTTGAGACAAACGATGATAGCGAAGAGCAACACGATTGTTTCTTGAGAACAGAAGAAGAGACCAAAGGGAGAATAGATTTAAAAGATACTCCTCTTCCTGATTGTAATGATACTTTGTGGGTTGACGGTTCGTGTTTTAAATTACCAAACGGTGATACAACTGCAGCATATGCTGTGACGACTCTATATACAGTTGTCGAAGCTGCACGTATCCCACACAATTCCGCGCAAGCGGCTGAATTAATTGCACTTACGAGAGCATGTGTGTTGGCGAAAGGGAAACGAGTGAATGTGTATACTGATAGTCAGTATACTTTTGGAGTGGCTCATAGCTTTGGACGATTGTGGCGTGAACGTGGATTTTTGACATCGCATGGGACGAAGATCCAGCATGGGCAGCTGGTGAATGAACTTCTTGAATCTCTTACGCTACCTTTGCAAATAGCGATCGTGAAATGCAGTGCCCATAAGAAGATTACGGATGATGTTGGTCGTGGTAATGCGTTTGCGGATGAAGTTGCGAAAGAAACTGCTAGGAATGTGACGAGTCGAATGTATGTTGTGGGTCCAGCGAGATGGGTTCCAGAGAAGAGTATGTGCGAAGACACCATAGAGAGCGTGAAAGTTATTCAGAGTGAGGCCACAGAGAAAGAGTTGGATGAATGGAGAGAGAGTAAGGGTAGGTTGGATTCGAATGGTTGTTGGACTGATTTGTCCGAACACCAGAGATGGTTGTTGCCAAACGCGTATGTGCTTCCAGTTGTTACAATGGCGCATGGATTGGCACACATTAGTGTGAAAGGGATTTGCAAGTTGTTGGCTCCGGTTTGGCAGAATGTGGGAATACCTAGATGTGCAGAGAATTTAGCCAAGAATTGTATGGTGTGTTTGATACATAACCCTGGTAAGGGAACTCCAACACCAGCTGGTCATTTTGCTCCTCCTACGTATCCGTTCGAGGCTTTGCAGCTAGATTTTATCCATATGGAAAGATGCAACAACTTGAAGTATGTGTTAGTGGTTGTTTGCTCTTTTTCTAGATGGGTAGAAGCTTACCCCTTAAGGACAAAACTGCTTTTTCCACTGCGAAAGCTTTGATAAAAGAGTTTTTTCCGAGGTTCGGATTGCCGAGAATCATTTGGAGTGATAACGGAAGTGAATTTGTGGGTCATGTGATGAAGAGAGTGTGTGATGGTCTCGGAATTAGGCAGAAATTTCACGCTGCAAATCATCCCCAATCAGCTGGTTTAGTAGAGTGCTATAATGGCACTCTAAAGCTTAAGTTGGCCAAAATTCAAGAAAGCACTGGTTTACAATGGCCAGATGCTTTGCCATTAGCACTTTTGTCTACCCGAATGACTGTGCACTCACGAATGGGTTTGAGTCCGTATGAGGTTGTGTTTGGTCACCCGGCGAATATTTGGGGCGTACCAAGACCGAAGAGGTTTAGTGACCTCGAATACCCTGTTTTGCATGATTACTTGCGTGAATTAACAACTAAAATGAGTGTTTTACGCCAACAGGTACATGATACTCTGCCACAAGCTACGGAAGATCCAGGCCACGCAATCGAACCTGGTAACTGGGTCTTTATTAGGAACTTCCAGCGTACGAAGAACGAGCAGCCCCGCTGGACTGGACCCTTCCAGGTCCTTTTGTCGACAAGATCTGCGGTGCGAGTACATGGGAAGCGCCGCTGGATACACGGCTCCCACACGAAGAAAGCACCCTTACCTTTGCCATATGATAAGTGGGTACAGGATGGTCTCGCAGATTCTGAGACCGAGACAATCCCGAAGTTTGTAACGTTCAGTGATGCTCGTTTGATTGGGACTAGCTCAGAACAGGAAAGTGATCGACTTTTGCAAGCATCAGTACCTTCTGCAGACCGATTGGACACTACCGAGCCTCATCTTTTGTTTGCTGATCAAGAGTTACCTGGACGAAACAGATACAATTTGAGATCGAGAATTAAGGACAAATAAAAAATTAATAAAGTTGATTTTTTTTACTGTTTGCAGGTTAACTCTCCACCAAGGATCTACTTATTTTTGTTTTTCTGAACTGCCATCCTGTTCTTGCTGCTAGGGTCGCGGTTGCTACCAGTCTTGGGAGTGTAAGTCTGAGACACTAGGTCTTGGGTTCTGTTGGTCCGAGGCAGTTTTCCTGGGTGCAGCAGAGGCACTCTCAAGCAGAATTAACCAACCACCGCGGGCAGCAACTTTAGTTTAGGATGGATTTCTTTGAGTTGGAGAGACCTGTGCAGACACTGACTTTTAGAAAACGTATATGCAAAATAATGTCAAAGAAATGCTTTTTGATACCCTGCATACTTTTGCCATTGAGTTTCGTAATTTTCATAGTTGGTTATGTAGCATTTGTTTTTAAAATGACGTCTAATTCCACTGTGCAACCTACACCTTCACCTACTGTTTCCTCTCATTCTTTCCACCCTTTGCCTGAATATGAGGTAGTCAGACGTAAGGAATTCTCTAATAATACAGCTTTTGCACCAGCATCAGTTAGTGATTAATACAACTAACTGCTGGATTTGTGGTTTGATGCCTCATACAACCGATAAAGGTATTCCCTATTTGGTCTTGCCCTTTAGTTTGAATGGTTCGATTCGAGCTTACAGAACCATGTTCATATATGCCCACAGTGTTGACCCCTTACGTTCACCGAGAGATAATCCGAAGAATCGTCCTATAGCTAGAGGAATACTCGACATGATTAAAGGGACTAATGCAGTAGAGACTATTCCGAAAGATGAAAGGCAACCATATAGTGGTTGGAACGTTACTGGATATGGAGTTAGTCTGAGTATTAACCAGCGAGCGAAAAGTTCTCTGCCGATCTGGATAGTGCCCCATAAGGGCTACTATTGTCTGCAGGGCAACGGTAAGAATCCTAAGGCTCAGTTAGGGAAGAGTGTTTGCGCTGAGACTTATGTGTTTCCGTCTCAGTCTTCTCCAGCGTTCTTAGCTGCTAAGGGTACCTACTTTGTTTGCTATGACAAAGCATATACATGGTTGCCCCCCGACTTCTCGGGCACATGTTTTGTTTCCTTTCTGTTACCCCCCACTTTTAAAGCTGCTGCAGATTACCACAAGACGAGAATTGCTAGAGGTGTCTTTAGTCAAGAAGACACTGCAGGACAAGAATTGGGTGATTTCGTTAAGGGTTTTCTGCCGTTCTGGGGACCTATGGCTAACAGTAGGAACATTCGTCAGCTTACGAGAGTGGTTGAGTCCACCATAGTTGAGACCGCCGGTGCCCTTGGTAACTTGACTGCTGAGCTCCAGTCGGATAGACTTATGACACTTCAGAATAGAGTTGCCCTAGACGTTATCTTGGCAGATCGAGGTGAAGTATGTAGATTGATTCAATCGAGCTGCTGCGTTTTTATTCCCGACAATGCTCCGTCAGTCCTCCAGCCCATTTCCAAATTGCACAAAATCTCCGATTCTGTCCATCTGGACAAAGGGGATTGGTCTTTGATGGGATGGTTATGGGGATTGATATCCACTTGGGGTTGGAAGATTTTGATGGTCATTGGGATGGTCTTAGCGATTCTGTTCATGTTTTGTCTTTGTGTACAGTGTTCTCGGGCTATTTGTGGCCTTTGTGCTACTTTGTGCGTACGGAAACCTGTCCGGAGAGAAATGGATAGTAATAAGATGATGCTACAGCAGCATATCGATGACCTGATGAATATAGATCCGGATTCAGATTAAAATGGGTCTGGGTTTATTGCCTATGATAGGGCAAAAGGAGGGTCTGTGGTTCCGTGGTCCCGAATTGGGTTCGATAGTTCCGAAACCCGATTTATAAAGATCGTCGTAAATGGACGATTTTGGTCTCAATAGACCGCAAATAGCGAGTATAACGCGTCTGAGTGTTTTCGTATGAATCGATATAGGAGAACACTCTGCATTCGAGGACTTAGTCTGAACCCTCGGGTCCATTTTGTATGTGGCAGCCATCTTGTGTGATTGCCCTAACATAGGCTCGATGATTGTGGCCGAAAGAGTCCTTGACACGTACGCCTTAGTTGACTTTTGGTTGACCTGGCCGAACTGACTCCTCGCCGGGGGCGAATCCCGCTGAGACAGTTCCTTGTTCAGCAGCTGGCCTGATAAAGATCAAAGAGCAGGACGTGTCCGATTTTATGGCACACCGTTCCCACTCCTCTAGCTCCTTTCCATCTGTTTCTGCCTTTCCTTTACGTCATGTTCATCGATCTGGGTTGAATGTTTTATGATGGATTTGTCCGGCCTGATCGAACAGGAAACCAAGCATGTGTGCGATCGTTTTGGTGGGCTGGACAACGGAAAGTGGGATTAACTTTGACTGTCGTCATTCGTTACTTTTTGAAATGCTACTTGTTCATTGGTCAGTTTGTATGCACCAAATATAAATTGTGATGTTGCCAGAGGCGTAATTTTCGGCATAAAAGACCGAGTTTTGTTCATTGAGGTGGTGCAGTCTCTGTCGAACTACCCGTGTGTACTTCGTAGACCTCTGTCCCTGATTGCAACCAATAAACTTTGGTCTTTGACGTCATCGAGAAGTATCCAGTGTCTCTGTTTGCCAAGACAGGGGAATCCGGGGTCTTTGGGTGTTGCCCTGACACCGCTGGGTTATTGTAATAATATTGGTTCCGAAAAACCCAGTACCTCAGACCGAAATCAAGCATCCTAGGACCGGTTTCTGGCTATCAGCCGTCTTCAGCCATCGTTTTTTTGCTTGTGGCGGAGCAGCCTCTGTACATTCGATAAACCTCAATTAGGTGGATGTTTTAAGAACATTCTGGATATTATCTGCATAATTGTAACATGTTAGTTTAAAATATTTAATTATCGATAGGACTCACTTGAGCCACCAGGTGGCAGCATGTTGGCAGTACCGTGGTGATGGGGTACTAATTCCCCTTGTCTCCACGACTAAAAAAAATATAAAGGTCTGTTTTTAGGATGTCACATTGGTTTTCAGTTTATCTAGATCACCGGTCATTGCTTAGAAACTGACCCCAGGTGATGGTCTGCTCTCCATCAAACCTGGTTTTTGGAGAGCGTGGGCTGTCCTATGAGAAAGCATGACTCCTGCCACATTTTTGTGTATGCCGGGCAACGGATGCTATGCTCTCCTTCTAAGCCTGCTTTCAAACAGTCCACACACTCTTACAGCTCTTCTAACGTTAGGCCAGCTCTAGCCCCATCTGCCATTTCTTCCTTCAGCCTGTCTGCTCTTTGCCTGTGATTGATCTCTCCTGAATATTCTAGTTCTCCTCCTAATCTGCCTGTCCTCCATGCCATCTCTACCAGCCTGCTCTCCTTCCTTCAGCCAGTCTGCTCTTCCCACAGGCTGCCTACTCCCCCTCAGCCTTCCTGCTCACCATTCACCCTGTCTATTTACCCCTCATCCAGCCTTTTCCATCAACCTGCCTGCTGCCCCTCAATCTGCCCTCCCAGTCTGCTTGTTATAGCTGCTGTCCAGCCAGGCTGTTCTCCTAGCTATTCTAACACTATCAACTGCTCAATCTCGCCAGCCACACCGCTCTCCTCCCTGACTAGCTGCCCTCCTATGAGCATGCCCACATGCGCTCTTCAGCCTGCCTGCCTCAATCCACAGTATGTCTCCTCTCCTAGCATGTCATCTGTCCTTTCTGTGTGGTTTCCCTATGCTCTCCACAACTTGCCCAATCTCCCCAGCCTACTTGCTCTTTCCTCGCATTCCCTGCTATTCCATTAACCTGTGATGCAGCGATGCAGCGCTTACCCAGAAATATCACCAACCCAGGGTCCAGGTCACTCCGGTGGGGTCCATAACACCGAATTACAACACACCTAGTCACATACACTTCACCCCAGACCCTTGCAAATATATTTAAAAAATGGGTTGAGTGAATTCTCTCCTATGACGGGATACCTTTAAGCACAGATTTTAACACCAACATTTGTGTTCATCAATAATTTTAACAACTAATCTATGCATCAATGTACCCCGCCAATTAGGTCGATGGACCAATTAGTTGAGCAAGTTGATGGTGATTGTCAAGAACAGCTTAACCTCACTACAACAATACATTGATTTGCATAATTAATTGACTCTAAAAGAATCACAAACACCTGAAATCTTTTAAAAGATTTTATATAATTAATTTGCATAAAAGAAAATTATCATTTATTCTGTCGTTGTTAATTCTCACTGAGCATTGCCATTTATTCAGGAAATAAATAAAGAAACTGTTACTAAAAGTCATGAAGAGAAAATTCAGGTTCACATTAATTCCATTATTCTCTAAATAAAAAATCAATCAATCCTTGGTCATGTAACTGGAGGAGAATTCTTCATGAAAAGATCAAAGAACCATAGTTAAAAACATGCAATTAATTCTAAAAAGTTCTACACTAAAACCTTCCTACCCTGCACTAAAACCCCAACTTTACTTATTAGCCCTGGCCTCCTTGGCGCAACTCTTACCCAGCTAGTGTCCTGCAACGATCTCCAACCTACAGGGGTCTTCAATGAGCATTCTGGCATAGTTTCAGGCTCCCAGCATCTCTGCAAACAGCCCTCCGCATATAACTACTCTGCGATCAGCTTCTCTTACCCTAAACCCCAATTTTGGTCTGATATTTATACTGTATTTGCTGGATCTCTACCCTCAAATGTTTCAACTCTTGCCATTTCACTTTCTCTGATTGGTCATGACATTGCAGTTCTTAGCGCTCAGGATGTCCGTTCATTGACAATGTATTTTTTTAACTTTCAGGATGTCCAAGAATAGTTTCCTGATTAAAAAGCTGACAGATACAAATTTGACTGTCCATGCATTTTGTCAACTTCCAGAATGTCCGTGAATCACTTTGTTTGACAAGCTGATAGGTACAAGTTTGACTGTCCCAGTTGATTAGCAGGCATTTAAATGTTCATTGACAGGAATTCAGCTGTTTCTATGTGGTCATTCTTTGGCAGGTATTCGACTTTTCTCTTTGGCAGGCATTCAGCTGTTCCCGTGCTATGATTCTGGCTCTCAGCCACTCACCGGCATTCACACCAAATTGCCTTGAAAATAGTCAGCTGAAGTTGCAAAGTTTCAGTGAAGCACAGAGCATGCACGAGGTGTCTCTCAGCCAGATGATATAAGCATTCTCTACTGCGCAGAACCGGGAAAAGCGTAGCCATTTTGGAACTGGCAACCAGCCAAAACTACGATAAACACAAAAAAAATGTAAATACACAGAAAATACGAGTTTTCTGTCCCCCCACCCGCCAGTGCTAATATTTATCCCCTAAAACTGTTACCTGTCGGAACAGCATAACACTGCAAGCCATTAAAAATGAAGCAGAAAAGCAGCATGCAATGCAAAATGTACATTACAACATAGACATGCACTATTACACCACTTAAACGCACAAAATAGATTAAACATGCTTTTACATCATTAATTAATGTTAATCAAACCTGTTAGTGCAAAGCATTTCCCACATGTAATGTGTGCGTTTGTAGTAAATACACAGCAATCAAAATTAGTATATTTTCTTTGTTATGGAAGTGATTGGTCTGAATGGGGCACACACAAAATCTTCTGTACCTCGCTCCATCACCTGCTTGCTCTCCCCTAAGTCTGTCCACTCAAGTACTCAGCTTACCCACTCCCCATGTTTTCTAACAATTTGTCCACTTTCCCTGGGCAGCCAAATTTGCTCTACAGACTGCCCAATGTTCTTCCTGTATGCCTGGTCTGCATCCAATCTACTTGTCTCACTGCTGTTCCCAGTTGTGCCTGCTCTAGCCTCATCTTACACACTTTCACCTCAGCTTGCCCAATCATGCCCTCAGTCTACCCACTCAACCCCAACCTGACCACTGTCCAGGTCCGCTAGCACTGTGCCTCTTCTCCTCCTGTCTGACACCTCTCCACTCAGCCTGCCCACTCCGCCCCCAGTATGCCCAGTCTCATCCTAACATTCCTCCTCTTCTCCCTGTGCAACTGTTCTTTTTAGTCTTGCCTGCCACTATCTCTCCAGCTTGCTCGCACTACCTACCCAAACCTTTATTCCCTCAGTTTGTCCTCGCTCCCCTTGGTCTATTCGGTCTCCCCTCAGCCTGCATGCTTTCTTCCTCAGCCTAGCCACTCTCCATCTTCTCCCCATCCTCTGCCTGCTCTCCTCCCAGTATGCTTGGTCCCAATGTCTGCTTGTTCACTGTATCTCCACTCAGTCTGCTCCTTTCACACTCAACATGCCTATTCTTCCACTCAGCCTTCCTGCTCGCCCCTCAGTCACCCCCTTACCTTACCCGCGCTCTATCCTGCCAGCTTATTCTCCCAGTACCCCCTCCTTAGATGGTAGGCTCTCCCTTAAGCCTGCCCGCGTCTCTCAGCCTACATGCTCTCCTCTCATCCTAAAAGCTCTCCCCAAACTACCTGCTCACCCATCTAGAGGCTACACACCACTCTCAACCTCTGTTCGGCCTTCCCGCTGCTTCTGACTGCCCTTCCCCATATCCTCAGACTGCCCACTCCCATCTCTGCTATCAATATGCCCACTTTTTGTTAATCTGCCATTTCTTCCTTCGGCCTGCCTGTTCTCCTCTGTGAATACCTGCTCACCCCTCAGCATACCTAATCTCTCTAACGCACCAGCTTACTGCCTCTGCCCATCCGCTCACCCCTCAGCCTACTCTCCGGGCTCTGGTAACAATCTGCTGATGACAGTCACCTGTTCCCTCAGCCTGCCTGCTTGCTCTCTTCCAATATCCAGCCTGCGTGCTGAACTAACTCTAGTCTCAACTTCAGCAGTGGCTCCTCCGCTAAGCCAGAAAAGCGTTGCCACACAAGAAATTGAAATAAAATGATAACAATATGTTATTATTATTTTATTTTTTTAAACTTACCCTGAAGGGGCGGGTCTGCCCACACAGCAGGGTGAGGAGTGATGAGCACTTTCTAAGTGCGCATGACTTCTTGGCCGGTGCATGTGCACTTAGCATGTTCTCCACCCAGCTGTATTAAACAGTCGGGTAGAGAACATGCATAGACTCCCACTGCCTGTCGGAGTACCGAACCACGGCGCTCAGACCAATCAGGATGCTGCTGTCATGCTGGTGACAGCAGCGTTGTGATTGGCTTAGGGAGTCGGCTTCCTGCTTTGACCGGAGAGGATGGAGGATAAGCGGCGGCTGGCAGGTAAGTGAAATTTTCTTTTTTCCTTAATCCCCCACCTCCCCCCCTCACCCTCCGCACCCCACCACTACTGCCCCGTAGCAGCCTCTACTGCTCAACCTGCCTACACTTCAAAGATTTCTGCAACTGCCCTAAGCCTACCCATTCTCCCCTGAGCTTCAATGCTCAACCCTCAGCCTGCCTTTTCTGCCTGCCTCTTCACCCCCTCATTTCACCCATACCTCCAGCTATTCCAGCAAACTTCTCCCTCTCACCCACTCTGCCACTTCTAGCCAGCAGCTCTCTAGCCTGTATATGTGCTCTCCGACCCGTGTGCTTGTTCTTTCTCCCTCCCTCCCCTTAATTTGCCCTCATTCCCCTCATCATGCGGACCTGGAAATCACTGAGATGCCAGGAGAAGAGCCCATGCTGAAGAGGGACATTGGCATACCTAAGACCAGCATTGGAACTGCGCTCTAGAGTGGAATCGGAGTTGGGGTCAGAGAAGAGTCTAAAAAGAACAAGATATTCTGCAACTATTTTGTTGGACTTTCACCATCAGGTAAATGCGTATATAATAAAGCTAACACACATGCCTTAAAATAAAAATACATGCAGCTTGAAGTAATTGGTGTAAAATGCGCTCTTTTACATTAAGAACATTAAGTTGGTTAATGCAGTCGCAGCATCAGATGTCTGTGTGTATTAGCGCACACTGAATTGAATCCTGGTTGGTGCAGTGGAAAGTAGTGACATGCATTTAGAGTATGAGTAAGCTTGGAAGCTTGCAGCCAAACGTACAGTGAATATGTAAGTCATTACTTTATAATTGTATCACACACAGTATAAGATAGGCTGCCACAAAAAGCTTTAGTGTTTAAGATAAAACAAGTGCTTTCAAAATGTATAGTTATAGGAATATACAATCGGAATGTAACTACTGCAAAAAAAAATTATTAGGCAGGTGATCTCCAGAATGCAGCTGGTAGCAGTCTTGCAGTACCTCTGAAAATGCATAACTCTGCTTTGAAATTAGTTGTGCCTGTGTATTATCGTAGCGCTGCACTGCTTGCTAATATTAATTAGTGCCTGATTGTGCCGGTGACACTGCCCTTAGCTATATTTCACATCGTGCCCCAATCTCGTACTGTTTGGCTTTTGTTGTTGCTGTCATTTTGTTGTTGTGCCTCCAGCCCATCTCTCCACCCCGCTCCCGCCTCCCAGCTGCTCCTCCCTCCCACTGATAGTCAGGAAAGGTCCCGTCCGGTGAAGCGCTGTGACAGTCCTGACTCGCTCAGAAGCGGTCGCTCCTCCCTGGTCTCCTGAGTATCGTAGCGCTTTTCCCCACTGCTGCCAAAAACGATCTTGTGCATTGCCTTGTAATTAATTGCCTGTTATTATTTTGTGCCCACTCAGTATTGTAGCGCTTTTTCACTCACTGCGGCCAAGAAGTAATTGTGCACTGCTTGCATTGCTTTGAAATTAGTTGTGCCTGTGTATTATTGTTGCGCTGCACTGCTTGCTAATATTAATTAGTGCCTGATTGTGCTGGTGACACTGCCCTTAGCTATATTTCACATCGTGCCCCAATCTCGTACTGTTTGGCTTTTGTTGTTGCTGACATTTTGTTGTTGTGCTTCCAGCCTGTCTCTCCACCCCGCTCCCGCCTCCCAGCTGCTCCTCCCTCGCTCCGCCCCCCTCCACTATCCACTTATGTCAGATGCACTTGCGCGTAGTGTTCACGCGCTGCGGACGCGCCCCATGCGCGCCGAAGGTGCGCCAAAGGTAAGCCCGTCTACGCCCGTCCGCGCCTGGACTGCGCCCAGCGCCAGACCCCCAGGTCCCCACACAACCCACTCCACCCACATAACGTACGACGCCGCTACCATCTCAACACTCAACACCGTCCGACTCCCAAACTGCTACCAAGCCGCCCCAGGACACACCCATGGACCCTTCACCTGCCACTCCTGCAAGTTCGACTGCATCAGGACCACGCCAAATCCACAAACCTCAAACAGAGCTCCGACACTAACCACCTGAAATGCATCCTGCTCAACACCCGCTCGGTCCACAGACACGCCATTGAACTTTGGAACCTACTCGACACCACATCACCGGACGTCGCATTTCTTACAGAAACATGGATGAACGCCTCATGAACGCCTCATCAACGCCCGACATCGCCATAGCCATACCGGATGGCTACAAGATCATCCGAAAGGACCGCATCAACCAAACAGGAGGAGGCATCGCCATCGTCCATAAGAACACCATCCGCATCACGACCAGTTCCGATGATAACCTCACAGCCGCCGAACACCTTCACTTCCAGATCCACACCAACCCCAAGACCACACTCAGAGGCACCCTCATCTACAGGCCATCAGGACCCCGCACATAATTCAGCGAAGACATCACCGACTTCATCAGCCCACACGCCCTCCCCTCTGAGGACTACATTCTACTGGGAGACCTCAACTTCCACCTGGAAAAGAACAACAACAGCAACACCACCACCCTTCTGGACAACCTCGCCAATCTCGGACTCAAACAACTAGTTGACACCCCCACCCACTATGCCGGGCACACGCTCGACCCAATCTTCACCTCCAGCAAGCACATCTCCTTCAATCACACCACAGCTCTCCATTGGGCGGACCACAGCTCCGTTCACATCAACTACAAAAAGACTACGACCCACAACTACCCACAACCAATTCCCCGCAGAAACTGGAACAAAATTACCACCGACCAGCTCTTCACATTGCTTCACTAAAACCCTCCTGCCAAATCATCTGACCCAAACCAAGCAGCCACCAACCTCACTCAATGGATCACCCACAGCGCAGACGAATTAGCACCCTTGAAGAACCGTCAAATCAAGCAAGGTAGCAAAAAATCTCCCTGGTTCAATGATGACCTTAAGAAATCCAAGAAGATCTGTCGCACCCTCGAGAAAGCCTGGAGAAAAAACCCAATCACTGACAACCTGGCCACCTTCCAGAACGCCACCCGCAAACACCACCAACTGATCCCATCCACCAAGAAATCAGCATTCAAGGATCGACTCGACAACAACGCCCACAACAGCAAGGAACTATTCAACATCGTCAAAGAATTTACCAACCCCACCACCGGCACAAACAACATCACTCCCTCCCAAGACCTCTGCGACTCTCTAGCCTCGTTCTTCCACAACAAAATCACTGACATACATAACAGCTTTGGAGACCAGTCCACCCCACCCACCTTCGAAGTTAAACCCCCCTCCAACATCCTTTGCGCCTGGAACCCAATCACCACTGAAGACACCATCCGCCTGATTAACTCCATCCACTCAGGATCGCCAACCGACCCATGTCCCCACCACATTTTCAACAAAGCAGACTCCATTATCGCACCCCATCTCCGAGACGTCATCAACTGCTCCCTCAACGCCGCGTCCTTCCCGGAAAGCTGGAAACATGCCGAACTCAGCGCCCTCCTGAAGAAACCCACAGCAGACCCCACTGAACTTAAGAACTACCGCCTGAATCTCGCTCCTCCCATTCCCTGCCAAAGTCATTGAGAAAGCCGTCAACAGTCAGCTCGCCGCCTTCCTCGAATCCAACAAATCCCTTGACCCTTCACAGTCCGACTTCCAAGCCAAACACAGCAACGAAACCGCCCTCATCGCAGCCACAGAAGACATTCGAACTCTACTGGACAACGGAGAAACAGCCGCCCTCATCCTACTTGACCTCTCCGCAGCCTTCAACACAGTCTGTCATAGCACCTTTATACAACGCCTCAGCAACGTCGGAATACAAGGAAAAGCATTGGACTGGATCATCTCGTTCCTCGCCGGAAGAACCCAGAGAGACCGCCTCCCCCCTTTTAGATCAGAGGCCACCGAAGTCATCTGCGGCGTACCACAAGGATCATCACTCAGGCCCACCCTCTTCAACGTATACATGAGTCCCCTTGCATCCATCGCGCGCCAACACAACCTCAACATCATCTCCTACGCAGACGACACCCAGCTGATCCTCTCCCTCACCAAAGACCCAAACCCCGCCAAAACCAACCTACACGAAGGGATGAAAGAAGTAGTCGAGTGGATGAAGAACAGCCGTTTAAAACTGAACTCGGACAAAACGGAAGTCCTCATCTTAGGATCATACCCCTCCGCCTGGGATGACTCGTGGTGGCCACTGGCCCTGGGAAACGCACCCATACCAACGGACCACGCACGTAACCTGGGCTTCATCCTGGACTCCTCCCTCTCGATGACCAGACAAGTCAATGCCGTCTCATCATCATGCTTCAACATCCTACGTATGCTCAAAAAAATCTTCCGTAGGATCCCCACCGAAACAAGAAAGACGGTCACCCATGCACTGGTCACAAGCCGACTGGACTACGGTAACACTCTTTACGCCGGAACCACAGCCAAACTACAGAAAAAACTCCAACGCATCTAAAACGCCTCAGCCAGACTCATCCTAGACATCCCCCGCCAAGCTCACATTTCCGGTCACCTGAAAGACCTCCACTGGCTCCCCGTCAACAAGAGAATAACGTTCCGTCTCCTCACCCACGCACACAAAGCCCTCTACGACCTAGGACCCGAATACCTCAACACGCGCCTGTCCTTTTACACCCCCACCCGCCAACTACGATCGTCCAACCAAGCCCTCGCCGCAATTCCACGAATCCAAAGATCCACCATGGGGGGAAGATCCTTCTCCTACTTAGCAGCCAAGACCTGGAATTCTCTCCCCACCTACCTCCGCCTACACAGAACCACCTCTCCTTCAGAAAACAATTAAAAATGTGGATATTCGATAAGTAAAGTACCCCCCTCCCTCAAGCGCCTTGAGACCCTCTGGGTGAATAGTGCGCTATACAAATTCTAAACTTGAAACTTGACACCACAAAGCCCTGAATGACCCATCAACCAATGGCATATACTGGCTCCCAGGTTGCCTTCAGCTTTACCAATTGACCAAATCCATACATTTACATTTCTTAAAGGTTGCTGGCATCCTGGCAAGGCTTGTTTCTTCTTTCATTCTCTACCTCTCCCTTGGCTTCACAGCACAGGAGACCGCTCCCTCCCTTCCATTCAGAGGAACCTAATGGTTGGCATTAACCATTCTGAATGGTGGTATTTTTTTAAAGCAAAAAGTAGGGGTGCACTTTTTATAAAATGAATAAAGAATGGGAATGTTATTCCCAATAGATCCTGCCTGTAGTCCGCCACTGCATGAAGTGCCTAAGCACAGGCATGGATAGATCCGTTTGTGTACCTCACCAGGTTATTAAAATCTACCAGGCAGTGGAAATGACAACAAGAATGTTGCAGCATAGTCGCAGCACTAGAGACACATCTTAACCCGCAACACAACCCAGATTATGCGTTTTGTCTTCAGACAAGCAAAACAAAAAGGAGAATCAACTAACACTTTATACAAATATTTGAGGGAACTGGCAAGCAGGGGTGAAGCTTCAAAGGGATGTTTCGGGTGTTACACAACCCTAATAAATGTATTTCCTGAAAAATATTTGGGTACAGGGGCTTTCAGTTGGATATTGCGAGAAGTCAGTTGGATTTCACCAAGGATTTTTACATACAAACAGACACACTCGTCCCTCTTTGTTTTGAAAGTCCCCAGAATATTTGTTATTTTACAGAAATATTGTTTATTCTCTCTTGGTAGCTCTACTAATCCCCATTCCTCTTCCTTTCCACTGCCCATTAAGCCCGTCTCATGCACCCTGCTTGTCCTATAATGTATTTAAACATTATAGACTAGCATGAATGTCAGAAAATTGAAGCTCACAACCCTCCAATCTTATTTACCAAGCTATGCCCCTGGCTGGCAAGCATGTACATTGAAGAGGCCAACAAAGAAATACGCGCGTAGAGGAAAGTGAATAATTATTTTGGGTGGACAAGTGTCAACCTCAAAGGATAGCCTGCTAGATATCGCATAAATGAAATCAAAATAACCTGTGCCAAATCCCTGGTAACATGACAAACAGCAGTCAGTCTTAAATTAAATGCAATGTGTAAAAGTATTTAAGCAGTGTATAAACAAAAGAAAAAGTCTAACAAAATACAATAAAACTCCATGCTAATTTTAAAATAAAGAGAAACAATTCTGCGTACATTATGGCAAAAATCAAAAATGGGGAACCAATTATATCAATTTTAAAACAAGTTAAGTAAAAAAGCGCCAGAAAAATAAAGTGCTCTTTATCAGACAATGGTGTTGGTAGGCTGGGACCAAGGTGTAATTTCAGGCTGAGCGATTGGGATACACAAAGACGATTGGTCCTGGTGAAAGTCTAGGAGTCAAAAAGTCAAAAAGTTAAAAACCGTTTCTTAGTACCAAGCCAGAAAGGGACTTTGTCACTTTTTGCGAAGAAAAACCCTTTCTGTGCTGGATACCGCTTAAACTGTAGCAGGCACCGTGGAACCAAAGGCAGAATACCTAAAGCAGGTTGGTCGCTCTGGAGCTTTTGAGCTGAACATTTTTTGAACTCAGAATTGGACTTAGTCATCTTTTTTGAAGGCACAGGGATTTTATGCGTGGGAATCAGCTGAAATCCAATCTGACACAGTGCAACTGCCTTTCAGATATGTTTTCTGTCAGGTACCTCTAATGCTTTCTTAGGGTGCCGAAATAACCACAGGAGTACACTTCTAATGCCCACAGGACATCAGGGGAATGCGCTTGGAGCATTTAAAGATGTCAAACGGTGACCAACAGCAAAGTCCAATCCAGTTACAGTTGGTACTGGTCCCCTAGGATTTTTAACAAGAATGTTCTCTTTGTTTTTCTAATGTTTCCAGAGTGCCCAAGGGATCAGCCTAACGATTCTTGGAGATCTTTCTCTCTTTTAATTTAATGTGGAAGGGGGTCCATCCACCTCAGGTCCTTCTCAGAGGTCACAGATGGCAAGTGCAGCAGGTTCAGATTGCCGGTCATCCTTTCACAAGCCCAGCAGTGTTCTGAGGAAAGCTGAGTGAGGGGCCAGCTTTGCAGGGTTTACCAGCCTGGAAGTGGAGGACACCCTAGGACACTCATAGTCTATTTCTGCCCAATGGAGTAAATGTTTCCAGACCCTGGCCTACCTACTATTTCTCTTGTTGCTGTTTGTCTTACTGCAAATATACTCAAAATGCAATGTGGATGACAAAATCAAGATGGGCAAGTGATTCAACCACACTAAATTTGGGTGGGTACAGGAGTTTACTACAGAAATTAATAATGGCTTCAACACAAAATGAAATTAGACTGAAGTCTAATAAGAACAAGCATTTACAATGCAATGGTTTCGCCTTTTGAAAAGTTTGAGCTATTGGCATTGTAAATGACAACATTTGTATTTATGTGTTGGTTTTGAAAACAGATAAATAAATGGCATTGTCATTTACAATGCCAATAGTTTAATCTCTGGCAATTGCCACACAAAAACACACAGACCCACACACACACAGACACACACACAGAGCCACGCACACCCACCCAGAGCCACGCACACCCACCCAGTGCCACACACACCCACCCAGAGCCACACACACCCACCCAGAGCCACACACACCCACCCAGAGCCACACACACCCACCCAGAGCCACACACATCCACCCAAAGCCCCACACATCCACCCAAAGCCCCACACATCCACCCAAAGCCCCACACACCCACCCAAAGCCCCACACACCAACCCAAAGCCCCACACACCCACCCAAAGCCCCACACACACTCGGGAGAGCAAGCACAGCGAGGGGGCAGGGAAGCAAGCACAGCGAGGGGGCAAGGAAGCAAGCACAGCGAGGGGGCAGGGAAGCAAGCACAGCGAGGGGGCAGGAAGCAAGCACAGCGAGGGGGCAGGGAAGCAAGCACAGCGAGGGGGCAAGGAAGCAAGCACAGCGAGGGGGCAGGGAAGCAAGCACAGCAGTTGCAAGACCTATTTCTTTCTAAATGCTTGTTTCTATATTAAAATACAGATGAACCAACTGGGGCGACATATCCTTTCAAATTTAAAGTGCTCTGCTGTGGGATTCCCTAGCTATACTAACTACTGCCAAGGCCAATATGCCTGCCATCAGATGCTTTTACAATTTAATTTTTGTGTAAACATAAGCAATATACAAAAACAAAAAATATATATACACAAAATTAGCAATGTAGCCTTGGAACCCATGCACAAAACCTCAGAGCACTTTTTCAGCCGGCTGTGCAAATGACCAAATAAAATGCCTTCTATCACAATGTCAGACAGCAAATTAATAAAGTTGGCGGACCCACTGCCCCGTGCTGTGTGTGTTGTGGTGGGTGAAAGAAACATACGAACGAAACTTTAACAGACTAATTGGTGAAGAGGGATAATATAAGACCCAAGCAAGTATGTAGAATTGTAATATTTTGGGGGGGGGGAAACATGAGTCTGGCAAAACACAAAGATGTCTTAAGGTCAGACCTAAAGAAAGACCGATAGATAGATATTCTGACAAAATAAAGGGCTGGCTACTTAATGGCTATAGCATAACCTGGCACTTATCCTTCAGAGCCCGTTTGAATTTACCATGATAGCCATGACCCTTGCCCGGGGCCCTCTCCAAGAAAGTTGGCACATCCAACCAGTTCAAGCACTGTGCCCCAAAGTCAGTCACATTGACAAAGTCACCCACAGAGTTGCCCTGGCCCTTGCCCTTTGTGCAACCGGTGTATGGGGTGGATGGTGGCAGAGGACGGTGAGGATGGGGATGCAAGGGCTGGTGACGTGAGGGGAGGCCCTGGTTAGAGAGTTGCTGGTGGGCAGGGGCACCAGCTGTTTTGTCAAAGCAGCCCCCCTCCAGGGATGGCCCCCAGCACCAGAGCAACGATGAAGCTGGGAATTGTCATGCTGCCCGTGCCCTGGGTCCGCTTCCATGTCCCACTCCGGTCTCGTCCCCGGGTGTAGTGTGGGGGTAGGCGGGGCTGCACTTCCCACTGTCCCCGTGCAGCCTATTCCATATTCATGCGGGAGGGACTCCCTCTGCACGCGCAGGGCTCAGCGAGGCTGACGAGGAGATACCAACCCACCCACGGGGAAGGTGGGGCTTGGGGGGAGAGGGGAGGGCGCAGGAGGGGATGGTGGAGGAGCAGTCAGTAAGCTGGCATGGTGTGCGTCTGCACTGCTAGAGGCTAACAGCTGTGTAGGAGGTGGCTGGAGGGCACGTAGAAGTCACGGCAGACCATTTCAGTACGATTTTTAAAAGTACCGCGACCCCATAAAAAGTATTACTTAGTTCCTCCTCTGCTTTTCCCACTTACCGATATTTTGCAATGTTGGGCTGATTGCTTTTTATCCATTCCCTCCCATTTAGTAGCTGCTAAAATGCGGGTCGCTTAGAAATACATTGAGAATAACCAGTTAATGCGTTACAAGCACAGGGCGAGAGAGAGAGAAGGGCGAGGAGAGGGGAAAGAGAGGGACAAGCAAGCGTGCCATGATGTATGACCTCTTCTGTCAGCCTTGGCTTTTTACATAACAATGTTTGGCGTTTCTGTGCTTGCTTATTTGTCGCCCCCATTGATAAAGCTTTGGGCGCTTATCCATAATAACGTACGGATGAAAAACTTCACAAGAAGAGTGCCACTTCACCCTTACAGATTTAAAACTTGATGAAACCACAGACTGGGAGACGTGGGTCTTTTCGAAAAGACTTGGTGAACGGTTAAAGAAATAAACACGTAACTACGCCCCATTTTTCTCCTATTAACATATATTTCTAAAGAGATCTTTCAGCTGATTCGCGTGCTCCGAGGCGCGTGGGAGGTTTTCCAGGTACACAAAATTGTTTAGGAAGTTTGTCCACTCAGTCTCACCTTACATTCCAAGAACTCAGCGCACAAACACATTATGGCCACCTCAAAAAATGCATTTGGGACAACTTTTGGAATTTGCTGCTGATTTGGAACGAGAACCTACAAATCAGCATTCTTTCTAGGCAGGTGGCAGATATGCAAAATACTTCCTTGTCATGTGTAGCCCATATACCCCTTCTACCTATTCAGCAAGCAACACTTTGCATTCTGGGACTTGCAGTTTTGCAGTTCTCCTTCTACATAGGGACATCCAAGCCCCAACATGCAAAACTGTATTTGCGGTCGCGGAGTAAAAAATAAAATAAACCACAAGTCCCGGCATGGCTCGCACAGGAGATCAGTTTTGTGCAAAATTGGTATCAGGGGTCCAATACCTATTCTAGTGTTTAAAAGATAAAATGAAGAAAGATGCTGAATGAGCACCTCACCCTCTCATGGGCCAACCTTCCGGACATTTGCCCGTTTTTATGCAGTAATTCTAGATTCGTTGATTTAAATTAATGCCCCGAATGACGTGAAAGCCCAATGGGTCATGCGTTTAAACACACACCCAGCAGATGCTCCGTTCGTGTCACATTTGAGCCCCGGAATGTCAACAGGTTGAAGTTGAAAAACAAAGTATGTTCTAATTGCGAGGGCGCAACGTATGACACCAGAGAGGCGACAAACTACAGCGTCAGACTCAGAAGCGAACAACACCCAACATGTTGGTCTTGCAGAATACATAAAGAAAAGATTGGCTGCTCGGTCCCCTGCATTGTTGACGGCCAGTCCTCATTGTCACTTCCAGTCAGACGTCGGTCACCTCGTGTCGTGACTTCACTCCTAGGCTCTCCGGGTTTTCTTGTGGTAGAAGTAACAAGAAGCCCTTTCTTTTTCGGTGAAGCGTAGTGCCGCCTTTCTTTCAGAGCCCCACAAATAAAAGCATTTGCCCCCCTCCCCCGCCCATATATATAACAAGCTCGGAAGGGGGGCAGGGACCGCACGTACCTCACAGAGCACATCCGAAGCTTTGTTTGAAAGACCGCTCCAACCCGAGTGTGGAAACCGGGCGAAGGGCTCATCTCCGGGGACGCAGGGACGGCAGGAAACCCTACCCGGACAGAAGGAGCGCAGGAATCCTTTTCTGAAGCGCTCGGGTCCGGGAGAGAGGATTTGGCCTTGCTCCCTGCAGCACTCCTCCGGCGGCCGCTTTGGGGCCGCGGGCGGGGTACCTCTGCTCCTGGGCTCTCCTAGATGCAGCAGGGCTCCCTCGCATCACGGGAGCCCTGCAAACCGGCCGCCAGGCTTCTTCTTTCTTCCCCCCGGGCTGCGGGGGCGGGCACTTCCGGCCAACCACTTCCGGGTCGCTGCGGGCAGCGCAGCGGCCCTTCTCCTTAGGCAGGCAGGCGGGGGCTGATTTTATCGGGCAAATGCCGGGTGGGCACCGGTGGGCGAGGGGGGGCGTGGTCGAATGACGAAAATAAACCCAGGGGGCGGGAAAGGGGGGAGGAGAGACGCAGAAGTGCCGGCAATGCCGGAACAGACTCGGGGGCGTTCCAGGCTTTCGGCTGATGTCGCGTGACGTCGGCAAAAGCCAAAGAATGTCGGGAACGCCCCCGTGTCTGGTCCGGCATTGACGGACGCCTCTCTGTTCCAATGGCTAGCCTCCATTTATGGAGCTAGCCAATGAAGCAGAGGGGCGTGTTCCAGAGTCACTACTGCAATCAAGAGATTTCTCTGGAGGCGGAGCCTAACGGCTCCGTTCCCCAGCGAAACCTAAAAAGCAGGGCTCTTCATTAATAAGACAGGGGATGCACAAGAATTGTGATCTGTTCCTATTTGAACGCTTTCAAAAGGCACAAAAGTTTTACATGTGCATTAGACAGGCCTGTCATACAGGATTTGACACAGTTGTTGTGGCAACAGGAGGCGAAACAGCCCTACCCTGAATATTCTGTTGAGCTCAGATGAGTCATCCCTGCCCATGCCCATTTAGGTGGACCTGTCAATCAAAGTGGTCTATTGTCTGACTCCTGGAAGGAAGTAAACACCCACGCAGAACAGCACCTTCAGACTAAGGCTAATTAGCCTACGGTGACTAATGAAAGTAAATTTAGATTTTCTGAAAGTTATATTTCCTAGTTAGATAGCACAAATCTTATTTTACCCATGAAATGGATTTTTAAAAACAGTAAGGAAAGGTTCTTTAACATTTTCTATAGCAGTTCAGTTCAGTTCAGTTCATAAACTTTATTTCGATTTGTAAAACATCACAAAAGTTAAAACAACATAAACGTGGAGGCCAAAAAAACAATACAACATGTTTCTAAAACAAGAAACTTGTTAATTAGCTTAGTTAAAAACTGGCACCCTGAATATTCTTCATCAAACAATAAAGAAGTTAAAATAGACTTTAAAACACACCCATGGTAGGCGGCCTACATAAAGAATTGGCGTTTGGTTTGAAATATTTAAGGGATCATCACAACAGTACAATAAAGTGCATAGTGCTGTTTTGAGAAAACAGAGGTAGAGGACAAAACATAGACAGTTACCTATGCCTCCTTTCAATCCATCACCCACACCCAGCCCAGGAGGAACTTTGCTGTAGCAATCACAGTAGGACCTTCCACTGCTGTTTTGAGGTTTCTGAAAGCCTCATTACTGGACCTAGTACCCAGGCTAGAACATATGGGTTTCAACGAACTACGTCTGGGTTTACTGTAAGCTGGACAGACAAAAAAGATATGACCCAGTGTTTCAATCCTGTCCGGACAGAAAGAGCAATTACTAGTGTTTGTATGTGTATTACACCATTTAGAGGTCAAAGGATTTGTAGGTAATGTTCCCACCCTAAACTGGTGGAATCATTTCCTGTCTCGAGTTGATGTAATTAAATCCCACTACCCCTCATATTTGGGTTCATGCTGAATATCAAATTGTACCAGACAGCAGCCTTGTGACATAGGGGTTTAACCTTTTGTTTTTAGTGATAAAAAAACTTTTAAGTTCAGTAAAAAGGTGCTTGTGTGCATGAACAGCTCTGTGGATGTAAACTTCATGCGCAGCATCAGCCTGGAGCGTAACTATGGCGTTAGCTACCAGTATACTCATTTGATTCACATGCTCTACATTGTTGGCCACATTAGCCCATTTAAGGCATCATGTGTCGTTTGTCAAATGTGCTTCTATGAAGTCTACAAGTGATATCAACCCTTCTTCATAGTTTGAATGCAGGTGCCACAAAGAGAGTAGCAAAGGGTTATGATCACTTTCTGGTCGATCACAGACCATCATGTCTAGCAGGTTGGGCCAGAACTCCTTATTAATGATAAAATAGTCTATACGACTGGTGCGTTGCCCACTAATATATGTTGGCATCCCAATATTATATGATCTGGTTCGCCCGTTGACTGCTCTCACCCCATGTTCCAGACAAAATACTTTTAGTTGAAGTGCTGCGCTAGACCACCTTTTTATTGGAGGAAGATCCAAGGAAGGGATCAACCACTGTTCGTCCTCCTCTACACTAAAAATTAATGTCTTGGAAATCCAGGAGTTCGAAAGTACAATTAAAATCTCCAGCTATTATTGTATTGTTCTGACCTCTTTGATTTATTAATAAAGCGTCAAGAAGTGCTACAGTATTTGAGGCCTTCCCACCTTGCAAGCCCCTAGAATAAACATTAATAAGTAGGCGATCTTGAGAATTTCCCTGGTATAACCTAATAATGAGAATATCCCTAGAGTCAATGTAAATTTCCTCTAACTTATATTGATGACACTGCCTACCCCAAACTGTCAAGCCCCCTTTGGGTCTACCCTGCACACCCTGCCCTGTTCCGCAGTTTTAGAAAAATGAATGTAGCCTGGGCGAAAAACCTGATCCACAGCCCATGTCTGTTTTGTTTACAAGCCCCCCAATGTTCCAGGAAGCTAATTTTAGGCCGGCACTGTCATCATTGGGAACTCTATTTCTTGGGTGAGGGCATGGGCCACACCTTGTCACATAGGAATCGACATTTTCTATAGCTGTTTCCCGTTGGATAATGTAATAATGATTTAATCTGTGTTATCAGTATTTCCTATTGGAACAGCTGAACTTGGTGATTTATTCACTGTAGGTACATGCTAACATTAATTTAGGCATTTACTACTTCTTGGCACCACCCACCATACCTTATGGGGATTAGATCATTTCAGGGGTGAGTTGTTTAGAGATAAGAAGCAAGTTTTTGGGCCAGCAAAAGTGATTATTTTTACAGGCCTATCTGCAACAATGACAATGAGCACCCGCAGTCTGCAAGTGACCAGACACCATATACAATGGGCTATTTTAAAATTAAATAATGCCAAAAGGGGTTTTAAGCCAATTTCCACTTTGTTTTGGGTGTCAGAGCACATACACCAGACACTGGATATCAGTGTCCCTATGTTAGATTTCAAAATTACCGGTAGGTGTGTTCCCCAAAAAATTCAAAACTGAGGGTGATTTTGCAACAGCAATCAAATAATTCAAGGATGCCCGTCTGCAGGCCTATGACGTTGGATCCTCCAAAAGGAAAAAATAAGCCCCAATGAGATTCTTACAGTGCGCAGGTCACATGAACATACTGATTTCTGTGCCATCACAATGGAAGCAGCCAAGGCAAAAATGGTGTTTGGTGAGAGTGAGAACTTCACCCGACAGATCAAAATGGAAACTGCTGATGCAGTCCTCACCCAACCACTACACAAGACCCCTCCAGCCCGAGGTAGAAGCAACTCTTGAACTCAGCCTACATGAGTATGCAGAGCTGGGCACGGAAGACATGCTGGAAGGAGAGGGTCCTTCACTGCGACCGAGAGAAACAGACTCTGTGCAAGATGGAGGACCACAATGGTCGCATCCCAAGGGTTGGAGCAAAGGTGCTCGATATCAACAACCGGAGGGAGAAAGTGATAAAGATGCGTTTCTCATCCCTGCCGCCGACCAAAGGTCAAGAAACAAACACTCAATGTGTAGTTGTCATCATTGGGATAGCATTTTTAACACTCATTGACTTGGGGCAACTGTAATGTGATGAACAAAACCTAATTTGACCAGCTCCAACCCCATCCCATGCCCGACATAGTCTATGGCAACCAAGATCCATTATCATTATCAGCACCCTCATTTGGTATGGCTATCGAATGGTGACAACAAAGTTCTTCATAGTCAACAATAGCACTGGCATTCTTATCAGCTGCACCAATGCAGAGACACTGGGCCTGATTTCATATGCTGTATGCATTGGCAAAGGATCATCCATGAATTCTCAGAACTCTTTATGGGATTATGGTGCTTGAAAGGGAAGCTACTTAGGCTCCACTTTGAAGAAAGTATCAAGCCTATCTCCCTGAGGTACAAGAAGGTGAAGGACCCCGCTGTGAGTTTCTCCCTTGATAGTTACCACAAAACAAAATCAACAGGAAGCCTTATGAGTTTCTATCAACGTGAGGTTGCCCAACATGGCTCTTTAGAGAGAAAACTTAACTGTGCCAACCCTTGACAATATCCTAGCAGACCTAAATGGAGCAAAAGAGTTCTCCAAGATGGGCCTTAATGCTAGATACTACCAGCTCATGCTGGACAAAGACAGTTGATACATAATGGCATTTTCCACCAACATTGGGCTGAGGTGCTATAAAAGACTGAGGTGTGGCATATCATCAACCTCCACGGTCTTCCAAAATTGTCATCCACAAAGCCCTAGGCGCATTGAAGGGTGTCAAAAATCTGAGTGACTACATCCTCATCCACGTACATTCTCTGGCATAACATAACAAACAACTTCACAACACCTACCAATCAATATTGTCTTACACATTTTTTGGGCCTCGGGCAAGATATATTTTTGGGGCTCTGATCAGGACAACTTTGAAGTTTATTACAAATTTTCAGCTCATTCAAGCCTGCGTGATGCCAAACAATCTTTTAGAAATGGGAGTCACTCAAACCATCTGAATTATACCTTGCCCGAGGCCCCAAATATCAATAAGATGACAATAAGCAAAGAAAGACAGAGGTAGAAGTAGGCTGAGGGGAGAAAAGGAGACACACAGAAACGAACAGAGGTCAGTGTGCCCTTGTAAGGTGGGGGCCCTGGGCAATTGCCTACTTTGCCCGTGCCTTAAAATGTCTCTGCCAGCAATGACTCCAAAAGGCAGGTCAGCCTCTCCACAAGGACAAATTCATGCTTTTGTTTTTTTTTTAAAGCATCAAATGTTTTGGCTATGTCTCCTCGATAAAGATCTTAGTGTTGACCCAAAGAAAGTCAAAAATATCAGACAGGCACCAGCAGATCCTTTTTCGGCAATCTTAATGCTCCCTTCCGTAACGTGCTGTGGGGAGGAGGAGAACCAGGAAAATTCATGGCCAAATGCAGACAATTCACATACAATAGAGGACTGGGCATGGCCAATATACAATTTTACTGCTGGGTGGCCGAATTGACTGGATATTCGGTGATAGAGAAGAACTGGCATACAGATTAAAACTCAGCATCCTCCAACATACAAACCCATTACTCCACTTTTTTCACATCAAAACCCATCACACTTCCCTACGGTGACAACTATGACACTGACTGTTTGGCACACTGCCATTAGATAAATTAAGTAGGACTGCGAGCTGACACAGAGAGCCCCCTGTGGCTGGGTGGCAGGCTCCCCAGTAATACTAGAGCACTTGAATATAGAAAATAGGATATTTTGGGATCCAAAAACTGGGAGATGTCTGGCGGTTCGACCACACTGGGTCATTTGAGGAATCACAACAGACTTTCAGATTTGGGTGCTGGTGCCCGGCAGGCACCAGCACCCAAGTCAGCAACGGATGTCAGGAGCTTCCTTGGCAGGGTAAATTACTGCTGCTGCTTCATTCCAAACTTAGCCACCAAGTCTCAACCCTTCCGCAGCCTTATCACGTCGACACTATGTGGGTTTGGCAACAAGAACACAGAGCAGCTTTTAACAATAGCACAGAAACTATTCTGGAAAACACCACAATGCACTACTTTGACATCCGCGCGAGCACTGGAGTGGTTGCGGACGCTAGCCCTGTAGGGCTTGCACCCATTTTTCCCCAGGAGCACAAGAGAGAATGCTGGAATCCCATTGCGTTCCCAAAGCGAACATAAGGCTCCAGCGGTCCGCTGGGAATGCAACCATTTTCACCTCTACCTCTTCGGGGGCAGATTTCACGAAGAGGTAGAGGTGAAAATGGTTGCATGCCGAAGCACCCATAGTTGCATACAATTAGCACTTGTACTGCTATTAAGAGGACCTCACAATTTTCCCCACCAAGCTTTGAAAAGTGCCCCCTCTCACTCACACTATACAGTTTCAAAGTTAAGTACAGACTAGGGGCCACCACCCCACTCATTTCCTCTCCAGACACCCCACAAATGGTACAGAGGAAGACACCTGCATGACGCAGGGCATGGAACACTTGTGGGACTCACTCACAGGGAGCCAGCACCAGACCAATCTAAGCAGAGGAGATCAATCAGGCCACAAGCATAGACGAAAAGAGCCAGTGGAAGACCTTCCCCCAAGGTCACAAGGCGAGCGATGAGGAGCTAAGCCTAACAGATGCTACTCTTCTGAGAGGAAACAAGATCATCATTCCAAAAGCCTGCAGGACCAGAACATCTCACGAGCCCATCAAAGGCATGAGGGAATTGCAAAAGCAAGGCTCAGCTGAGGGAAAGGTATGATTCCCATTGATGGACAAGATTGTGTTCTGGCGACAAGATTTCCAACAGTACACGCGAAAACTACAGACAACATCGCAAAATATGCCTCGTGGCCACAGGTGAATGTGAGGTGGAACAGCTCATGCAAACTCTGAACAAAATGATGGGCATAGCTGTGGATAGGGGACATTGGGTTGAGTGGGCACAACAGAACTTCCTGCTTGCCTACAGAAACACCCCTCAATGTACCATGAGCTGCACCCCGGCAACTGTTCCATTCAATAGGCCTCCTCGAGACTCAATAGCTACTGTCCCTGGATGGTGTCCGGTGGGATTGATCATGGACGCAGGCAGCTGAGGAGGATGCTAAATAATGATAAAGCAAACAGGAAGAGAAGAGCTGTGTCTCTAGACATACACATGGAGATCAAGTGCTAGTCAAAGACTGACACCCGGGCAGCAAATTCAGGTTCCCATATGAAAGGAGGCCATGGATGGTCACTGACACAAAGGGGACAACAATGGCCTCTGTCGAACGAGGAGACAAGATAGTTGCTTGGAATGTGTACATGTTTAAAAAGGTGGTGCCCTGAGGGAGTGATAATAGATTCATGCAATCAAGACAATCAGCATTGGGGCTCCCTGTGACTCCAGCATCCAGAACAACTAATAACACTGGCGAGGTCACGCCACAGGTGTGAGAAGGAGTCACCAGAGGTGCATTTTGTAAAGCCAGAGGACTACATGTACTTTGAGACAATCTGAGACCATTACAAAGGATAAGAGACTAAAGATTGTGTTTGATAAGCTTATTTTGTATACCTCTATATGGTATCAGTGTGCTACCCAGCACTATGTAAGGTGCATACGCCTAGGCAGACTTAATAAAAGGGTTCGGGCGGGCATTGCACCAGAATCAGACACCACCACAGTCTACCAGGTGTAAGTTTGTGGACTGTGCGCTGCCCCACCACTCGACCCAATTCAACCGCTGTGGCTGCAAGTAGAGGCTTCAGTCAAGAGATTTTAAGAAAAAACATAATTGGTTTGGGTTCCTAGAGCCTCTGAAATTATTACAATTTCATACATTAACTGTGTAAAACACGGTATTAAATTCCAATAATTTCAGAAGGGACTCTAAAGCAGCAGAAGCTTTGTTTTTTTGTAAAACCGAAAATTAAAGATGATCAAGACCAAAATGAAAAGAGGCTGCTGCATCAAGTAAAATTATTCATGGACAAAGAAAATGCAGCTTTTAAAAGTGTGCAGTTTCCAGGAAATCTGATAAAGGGATACGGCTTATTGGACTATACTTTGTGTAAAATATCTCCTATCGCTGCTAAGTTTTCAGATTGCATGTGTGACATTTCCAAGGTTTCAGTCCACTGACAAGTGACATTCAGCTGCCAAATGTGTGACACCAAGAGCAACACTTCCTCACGATTAAAACCAAGCAATGGAAAGAGATAAAGATTAGAAATGACACCCTTTTGAGCAATGAAAAGCTCAAACAACATCTTGAACCTACTGCAAAACCCCTGAAATGGAAGGTTAACACTTGCTGTATAATGAACACTAAATATCTGCACATTTTGCACCAGCCTAGAGTGTACTACATGCAAAAATAGTGTGCATATTGACATGCTTTTAGTAGCTGGCCGGAAACTTGTAGCACTATAACGCAGAAGTCACTATTCCCCACTGCGCCAACCAGGACTCAGTTCAGTTCCTGCTCTGTCTGGTTACAAACAAAACATCTGCGGTGGCTGCATTAAAATCGAGCAACAACATGTCTTATTTAAGCAGACACTGACAGCTTGGCTTTTGGATTCTGGAGCAGCTGGAAAAAAACAAATTATTTCAGCATAACATGGTACGGCGGTGTTTCATTTAATAGCCACAAGAGGGCAATGCACCCTCACTGTTTGTTGAATGCTCTCATGAAACTTTCAGAAGAAACCTTTGGTTTGTTTCTCTTTTTGATACGAGGGGCACAAATATCAGATACCTCAGGTCTCACTCATTGGGAGGTGAAGCACAACTCAAGGTAACAGCAGGCTAAATATCACAAATGAGGACAGGGGCCAGAAATGCGAACTCTTTGGGAGCTCTTCTGCGCACAAAGCAGGTCTTGGGAGATGTAATGGCCGGAATAAACCATTCCATACATGAGATCCCTGCTACACATAAAGCCGCATATAAAAACTAGAGGCTTGAAAATCAAATGACAACAACGTAACCGTGACATCTCAAGAACATGGCATCTTTTCCCATGTATCAACTAAAGTTATTCCGTTACATAACCGTTAAACGTGTTTGTTGTGCACACATTGTGAGGAGAATCTATTCCACCACATCTACCGTCTTTTATCCACTCCCCCCTTCCAGTAATATTCCCATCTGCGGCCGCCAGCCTGGCGTCCTTGGCGAGCTGCACCTCATCTCTACCCTATCTGAACTGCTTTCATCTTGATGCACAGACAACACCAGTGCATTTCCATTCCTACCAGCGGAGCCCATCACATTTGCAGTCACTTTCACAGTACAGCCACCATTTCACCACTGACCATGTTCCAGCAGCAGTGCAGCTCCTCGGACTCTCATGACGTGAACTGCTTTACTGTACACACCACCCACCCTTTGATGTGGTACCTGTCTGTTTAATTCTGACAGTCACACGGATTGATGCCGCCATTCTAGCAACTGCCTTTCTCTCATCGTGTGTCTTCATTTTCTTTCACTTACCCTGCAATGTCCTTATTACTTGCTTCTTGTACTGCTCCCACTTCCCCTTGATTTAGACCACTTAGATACAATTTAGATGCAGCCAATCTCTCTCTCGGCCAGTCTTCTGTGCCAGAGGGTTGTGCTGGAGAGCGTGTGCCCGTGCCCTGGATTCTTCATGGCAAACTGCAGCTGTTTGGCCCCTACCTCAGCACACATGACATGTGTGTGTACTTTAAGTAGACTTTTTCAACACAGATTAAGACTCATGATAGCTGCGGTGGTAGGAGTGCTCAGTGCCCACTCTACGTGCCGCCTCTTTAGGATTAGCGTGACTATCGCTACCTCGCCGGACCAAGAGTGGTGACAGCCATGCTGAAGCAGGAAAGACAGACATGCCTTTTTACCTGTCGCCGGCTCGGAAGAGTGACACGCAGGCCTCCAGTACATGGGTACACTTGTTTTGCAACTCTTCTGCAACTGGGCCTTCACCATCCAAGTGGATATGGATGTTGTGGGCAGGCACATTGCTCGAGTGTCAAAAGGATTTGGTGGGAGCTATGTTCCCCTAGACTAAGGTAGGAACCACAGTCAAACTTCAGAAAAGACTCCAACGCATACCCTAATAACCCGCCTCCACAACCCCGGGATCCAAGGTAAAGCCCTGGACTGGATAACCTTGTTCCTCTCCGACAGAACCCAGAGAGTCCGCCTCCCTCCCTTCCGCGGCCACCGAAATCATCTGCGGTGTACCACAAGGCTCATCACTCAGCCCAAACCTCTTCAATATCTACATGAGCCCCCTCGCCACCCTTGCACACAAACACAACCTCAACATCATCTTATACGCTGACGACACCCAGCTAATACTCTCACTCACCAAAGACCCAGCCGCCACCAAGCTCAACCTCCAGGAAGGAATGAAAACTTCGCTGAATGGATGAAACTCAGCCGTCTGAAACTGAACTCAGACAAGACGGAGGTCCTCATCCTTGGACCATCCCCTTCCGCCTGGGACGACTCCTGGTGGCCCACAGAACTGGGCACCGCACCGACACCCACTGACCACACACGCAACCTGGGATTCATCCAGGACTCCTCTCTCACGATGACCAAGCAAGTCAACGCCATCTCATCTTCATGCTTCAACACCCTGTGCATGCTCCACAAGATCTTCCGGTGGATCCCTACCGGAACGAGAAAGACGGTCACCCAGGCCCTCGACACCAGCCAACTAGACTACGGGAACGCCCTATACGCAGGAACCACAGTCAAACTTCAGAAAAGACTTCAACGCATACAGAACGCATCCGCAAGACTCATCCTCGACATCCCCCGCCACAGCCACATATCAGCCCACCTGAGAGACCTGCACTGGCTCCCCATCAACAAAAGGATCGCGTTCAGGCTCCCCACCCACGCACACAAAGCACTCCACGACACAGGTCCCGAATACCTCAACAACCACCTCACGTTCTACACTGCAACACGCAAACTCCACTCCGCTCCGCCAGCCTCGCCCTCGCCACCGTCCCACGGATCCGCAGAACCACCGCCGGAGGAAGATCATTCTCCTATCTGGCAGCCAAGACGTGGAACTCCCTCCCCGCTTACCTACGACTCATCCAGGACCACCTCACATTCAGGAAACACCTCAAGACCTGGCTCTACGAGCAGTAGCGGCACTCCTCCCCTCCTCCCCCAGCGCCTTGAGACCCTCACAGGTGAGTAACGTGCTTTACAAATGTATTGATTGATTGATTGATTGATTGAAGGTGGGGTAGCCCCATTTGGAGCAGGTCGGGTACTGATGCTTATTGGTCGGACAAAATGGCAGAAAATTTCAGTTGAGTCATCTCTGGCTGCTTTTGGACAGCCCACAAGTAAACCCATTACCTTGTTTCCTAAATCTATACCATGATTTTCACCTGTCAAGAATCGGTGTCCTTCCTCTTAGGTTATTTGGTCGGCACGTGTGATACACGTTTTAATAAGTTTGGTGGGTCGCTTGGCTATGAGATAACAGTATGTGCCCCTCACAAGCCCACAATCAGTCTTTGTTTTATTGTAAATCATCTTGACAAGTTTACATTCCCTTCTGGGTGGTTCAGAACCGAGGGACAAGTGAACTGCGGTAACGCACAGCCGGAATACCCCAGAGAAGATACACAGGGGAAACATCATTTACAACGATGTCTCTTCCACGCTTGACGTTTTAAACGATTCACTTACCCCGCAAACGTCTCTTCAACGAGGGAGCCTTCAACGACCGTCTTGACCACGAAAAAACGTTCAGCGTGGGTTGGGGGGAGACGTGGTATTCCGTCCAGTCGTGCTGGGGGGGCTGGGGGAGGGTTGGGAGGGGGGCTGGGGGGGCTGGGGGGGTCTCCCCCCCCAAAAATAACAAGCGAGCGAGCGAGTTAGATTAAAAAAAAAAACGCTCTGTGGTATTGATGAAGAAAAAGGAATGACCCTCCCCCAAAGACGTGCAGTGTACGTAAAAAAAAACAGTCCTTTTTTTATTTTAGGAGACGTGTTTTGACGCTTGTTTCCATGGTAGATGGAAGTAAGGGGCTGCAGGAGAAAGACGTGCAGGTAAGACGTTTCTACCGTGGTAGAATCCTTCGTTGTCAATTCCAGCGTGGTAAAGCCACTTGCGATGTAAAATTCGCGTGGTAATGCCATGCGTGGAACTTGTATTAGTTGAAAAATCATATATTCATACACAGTATTTATCTGAATTTGTCTCCACTACATGAAACGATGTTACTGTTGCGCCCAGCCCATCGCTTTTAGTTTAAGTCTGTAGTGTGGATTTGTGTGACCCTCTACAGTCTCACTGAGGCTGACACAAGCCTACCTTCTTGTGGCCTCCATTTGGCCAGAAGCTGGGCCCTCGCGCGCACTGCCCTCCTGTGCTCGTGCTCCCGGCTCAAGCAGCACGTCAGTCAGCGATTTTTTTTGCATATGCTGTTGTGAGCCAGAGCCTTCAACTCACTTACAGACCTAGAAACAGCCTATGTGTTATTACTGCAGAACCTCCAGATGTTATTCTCTTCTAGGCACTTCACCTCAGACGGACAAGACACATGGTTTATATACAACATTTTTATTTGCATTTTGTCGCTGAACAGTGTCAGCATAAAAACTGAACCTCTGGGTTGAAAACATGGGATCCTATAGGGATCTATAAGTTGAACGACGTGTGAGACTTACGACACACAAAATTCGAGGACCACCGGAGCGAAGAATTTGAGTTACACAAATCCCAGTTCTACCAGTAACTGCATTTTAGGCGTGCACTGGAATCTTGATGCACTAGCTCCATCGACCCACCGAATTATACAGCCCAATAGAAGATAAAATAGTTGTGAATGGGTTGGAGTGAGGAGACATTTTCCAGATGCGTCACACCTGAGACCAACTCGCCAAGTTACAAAGATGAGGTTAGTGGAATACAAGTGGAGGGGGGCAAAATGGTGCACTGAGAACCGGACATATAGGCAAACTGCACATAAAACAATTCAAATACTGTGATAGCATTTATTATCCCTCACGTAGCCTGTAACTCATGTACTGCCAAAATCCAGGCTCCATGGTGTCCTCGGGGCAATAAAGAAGGGGGAGGATTCTTCTACATTACACGGGACCGTGGGTGGCGCGACACTGGACACGGATCGCGCACAAATCACTTTTACAAACACCTTGCCTCTGACATGGACCATCGTGGCAGAGAGAGAAATATGGTTGCTCACTTTATGAACCATTAGTTACCTTTTCAATATAAGGTAACTTCTCAATTTCCTACGTCCTAACACGAACCAGAACATTTGCAGATCTTATGTGTAGGAGAGTAGGGTCTGCTTCCTATGGTCACCCCCACTTTTTGCTTTGCTTTACTAGTTTTCGACTTCGATATGGCTGTGGGCCTGCTAATCAGACCCACAGCACAGATGCACTCTCTCTAAATTTGCACCATGTACTCTAGGTACATCCACAATTGGGAATTGGTTCACCTTGTCAGCCCCTGTAGCAGTGTACCCTAGGTACTCAGGGCATAGGTGTAACCAAGGCCTACCAGGGGCTGCAGCATGTATTATGCCACCCCTGGCTGGCCACTCAAATCGACACAACTGGCTGATCACTCAGCTGAGGCAAGGTCGTGTAATCACCCCTTGCTTAGGTATAGTATTCCTATACCTACTAATATATAGACCCATAGTAACCTATAAGTCACTCCTATGGCAGGCCTTAACAATCCTGGAGGCAGAGTGCTTGGTTATGTGTGAGATGGTGCTCTAGCATGAGCTGAGCCTGTCTGCAGCTGTCGGAACCATGTCCTTATAGCTGTTCTATGATATCGCCATACCATATACTCTTAAGTGCATTATAATCCTCGCGGTTAGATGCTAACTTTGGTTTGGCTTTATCCAAACATGTCGTGTAAGGTATCATACGCTTTGGAATACAACTCCCTCGCCAATTCTGGCTAAGGGGGTAGCATTCCACCCTTCTAGAGGGAGAAGACATGTTGTTGCTGACTATCCTGGTTAAAGTTAACCAGAGCCCCAGTGTCACAAAATGGACGCTGCTGCCACCGACACAAGTCTGACCTCCTGCTGCTGGAAGTCCTTCCAGTCACGGAGGTTTGGACAATAGGTTTCCTGCCTCGGGAGGTGCGAGCACCACCCCAGACAGGACTTTGTGTATTGGGACAGAGAGGGCTGAATACATTGAGACACTGCCTGGGGCACACTAGGTGCTCCATGCATACCCCAGTTCAAACCGGTTGCTGGGGCACTCCAGCCCCAGCTCTGGCGCGAAACTGGACAAAGGAGAGGGGGTGTAACCACCCCCCTTCCTGGTCACACCCATAGGAGGGGCCTAGAAAGTAATCCAGCCCCTTTTAGTTGTATAAAGGTAGGAGCTGAGTCCTGAGACTTTAGATTAATCTTGAATCGAAACTTTACACGAAACTCTGGACCTTCGACGTTCTGCTGAAGCTGAAGACTGAAGAATCTCCCTTTTGGCCAAGGAGTGACCACCCGGGGCAACCAGGCACCATCCAGAAAATCAACGGATTGCTTTGTCGACATTCCCGCCGGAACCCGAGCACAGAGCCTAACAAGACCCAGACTTCCAGAACTCTCTGACCCTCTCTTCACGACTGCAGCATAGCTGAGATCCGTGGAGGCGACGAGACACGTGGGACCGGACATCTTGAAAAGCCTGCAACTTGCTACCTGTGCAGCTCCTGGGGTATCCTCGAAGCTGTGCACTGGGGATTGAGAAGCCCCGAATCCGAGCTCCACCTGCACCGAAGATCAGCCCTCCACACTCCACGAGTTCTGAATGGGGCCCTTCTGCTTGTGTTCTGCTCGACGTGTTGTCCGGTTGCTGGCCCGTTGGCTAGTAGCCTCTGTGACGACAATCCTTTTGAACCACCTCACTGGTCTGCTTGCTCCAGACTGCCCCTTGCCTCCCTGCAAAGGTGAGGAACCTCAGACCTTGCTGGTCTGCACCAGAAGCCTTATTTGAATCCTGCGTGGGTTGCCTTTGCCAAGGCTTGTTGACTCCAATCCGGCAGTCGACCCCTCCATCTGCGAGAACCTTCGTGGGACAGCTCGCCTCCAGCACCTGGTCATCCTCGACACCTCCTGGTCTGCGGGGCTGAAGAGACAAGCTTCAAGACAGCACCTGATTGCTCCTCGACGTCGTCTGGTTCCTTCCTGGTTCCACCAGGTCACTGGCTAGTGACCCAGACTCTGTCCCCTCTGCTTTCAGGTCCTCTTCATCCTCGATCCAACCTTGGATCCACCCGGACATCTGCCTCCTGGTCGCCTGCAGCATCTTTCTCCAGGTCTCCATAGGATTAAACGACGAAACCAGACACATCTTCACACCTATGCACCCGCCGTCCGTGGGTGAGGTAACGTGAGTACTTCAGTGCTCTCAAGGGTATTGACTATCCAAGTGTTTAGGTTTTTAGCTGTTTCCTCCTAGCTCAACCGGAAGTGTCCTAAATCCTTCTTTATCTAACTTTTAAGTTCCCATTGACTTTGCATTGACTCCTGCATGCGTGTAAAGACACTGCACGCGCCGCCTGTGGGCCTCCTGCTTCTAAACTAAGGTTCAGATAGTGTAGTCCCAGCGATTCCCTAGGCCCTCGCCCTTTCCTTTTCTCGTGACGTGGTACTTATACCACTTTCTTAATATATGGTTTGCTTCGCCCCTAGGGCCTAACTGTAAATTGTGCAACTTAATGTATTCTGACTAAGTATCTTGTGATGTGCTTTGGCCTCTGATCTCATAAAGAGTTCAGAGGAGTGTGTTAGTAACTAAATACATATATATTTTATATATATCCTGTGTGGTGTCCTTTCATTTGATATTCAAGGGGTTATATATGGTAAAACAGCTGGCTTTACACGCCCTCAAGAGTCTTATAGCCTAAGACTGTTCTGTCCACGCTACCACTAGGATAGCTGGTCCATAAGGTTGACTTACAACCATCACCATAAGGGTTGTTTGGACTGGTGCAAGGTGTTCACTAGAATAGTGAACATCATATACCGGGCCAACTTCTCACATTATGTTTTCCCCCTGGTGAGAGAACAGCACCCTTATATCGCCCTGAAGAAGCCCATGTCTGGGCGAAACACGTGGGCTGTGTATCTATGAAAACCATGCATTTCTGTAATAAAGACACACCAAGGCTACAAACAGAAATGTGTACTCATTTTTCAAAACATAGACCTCGTCATTTACTGTTTATTCATGTTGCCTCTCATACCCCTTGAATGAATGCTACATAACTACTGATAATGTTGGTGTATTGCGTTAGCATATCTCCACTTTTTTTTCAAACAAATAGGACTACTTTCTGCTAACATAATTGAGAAAATGTCATATACATTGCCGAATACCACTGACTATTTGTGGAAAAACCGAATAATGTTCTCATAAAAAACAGAGAACCTAGTGTATATCTTGATAAACTGCTCCAACCTCGATTTATTTTCAAACCAATAACTATACACTTATCTTTTGCGTAACTCAAATTCTATTTAGAAAGCACTGTGCAATACAGCCATTAGCGGACTGAGCATATGTTGAATTGCTTTTGATAATATTTTCACACAAGTCGTTTCTGATTAATCGAAATATTCCACCCTAGCTACCACAGAGGTCGCATTTATTTGACAATGGAGTCTTTCTTGAAAACACAAGGTTCCCTGCTTTCAGTCTCCTGCGGCTCAGAATCTGCAAATCCTCTACCAACACTGTGAAAGTGGTACTTAGACCACCACCAGACACAGCAGGTTCGTCTGTGTCTCTCTTATCATTAGATTGGTTTTCCATTATTGCCTGTGGTGGATTGACATGTTCTTCAGTTTTCAGTGCCTAACTGTCCTGGTGAGAGACGTTGAGTATGTGCTCTTGTGTTCTACTCTGGTGCAAGACTTTGTACGTACACCCACCTTGTTCCTGGTCTTGCTTTCATCAGCAGACTCCTCTGTTTCTTCTGCTACCTTCTAAGACATTCTTATTATACTTTTCCCTGGTAAGAACCACGCCTAGAGTCGGGTCTTTGGGATTAGTATTGATACATTTCCAACGTTACCTTCAGACACAGGGTGTACCCACATCTCAGCCTATGACACTTGTCCCAAACATTACCTGTTGCTACAGGACCTATAGGCTTCATGTTAGATGGTCCGGGTCCCTTAGAACGTCATTCCCGTTTAGAACAATCCCAAAGGTTGTAGGGTCAGAATGTGTTGGATGTTCTACCCCAATAACTGGAAAATGCATTTAAGTCGAATAGGTTTCTTGATTGAGTCTGATTATTTCTCTCTTATGTAGAGTGTGTGGGCCACTTTCTATCGTCTGGAATGCTTCTAAGTGCATTGTAACTACTCTAATTATAGTTCTAATGATACCTGTGACAATCCAACTGTTATTCGTGCTCCTGATCATGTACGATTTGATTTAAAAACAATAAAACATGTATTTAAAATTAAATACAATAGTGAATTGATATATTGAAAAATAATTTGGCTGGTTTGCCATTGCAACTGCCCTGTTATGCTGCTTGTGTATCAAGGCATCACTGTGTGTCTGGGCACATATTCTGGAAACCTCTCTTTTCCTCAGTCTCAGCATCACACTCATGGGTGGCCCCAGTCAAGTCAAGCCTCTCCCCATCAGACTGACTGAAAACTCTCACAGATGCAGCTCCCATGTCACTCCAGGTACTTCCTGAAATAAGAACCTGGCTTTTGTGTAATTATCGACTAAGCAGCATTTCAGACTGCCTCTCGATTCTGGTCTCACCCACGCACTTAGAAATGGCTCTGGGCCTAAAAACAGAAAAGGGAAACCTATATCCATGTCAGGGTTACCTTTGCAGAGAATATACATTCCAATACACGGGCATGGTTTACTTGCACCCTAACGTAGTATTCTGATTACCAGAATATTGTTGTGTCACCCTGTTCATTCTAGTGTTCTAGAATCAAGGGAGGTGACAATTTGGTTTTTCAGACTTTTTGCAAAGGCTCACACTCTACCATTTTTAGGTCGAGGACCTAAAGGCTGCGCTTGCGCAGTCTGGGGTCGGAGATTTAATGTTTCTTAGTAGGGCTTTACAACCCGCCTCCCTGGCCCGTCTCTCCTCCATTGGCTGGCTTCCTAAACGGAGGCCAGCCATTGGATGAGAGATGCTGCTCTTTAGACAGTGATGTTGCCTGTCACTCAGGACAGCAAAACACGCCCCCGAATCCGAAAATAATCGGAAGCTTGCGGCCGCCATTTTTTTCTCGTCTGAGGTGAGGATCGATCGTCTTATTCTTGTTGTTTGTCTGTTCTGGAATCTTTCGTTGCTGTTGCCCATGCTGCACTTTTGCAGTGCCCTGTTTATTAGTCATGTTGTGCAAAGAAGCTTGACCTGTACACTAGGAAAACCGCTTGGCTTTGTCAGCGCTCGTCCAGTAAGATTTTCTCCAGCGCTCGCATTCCTGCTGCTCCTGGCGCCGCAGCAAGGTCCGAGTCCAGCTGTCCATCAGCAGAGGCCAGGGCAGTGAAGCGGCCGCTTGTTTGTAAGCTGAGTTGTTTCCAGAAGAAGTGACATGAATATCAAATACCTCGTGAAGAGGGGTCCTGAGAAGGGTGGAAGGCAGCCCGCGGCCGGCGCAGAGAAGACGCCGGCGGGGCTGTAGGGGGTGCGGGCGGCAGATCTCTGTGCTGCTGGGGAAGGGGCAGTGACGTTCAAGATGTGTGCCATTGAAAGACAGGCAGGGCACGTGGACATCGATCCATCCATAGGCCGTTGGTAGCAGAAGTGACCCCTTGCAGCCTTTGTTAGTACTCATGCTGAGGATTTACGTGTTTGTCCTTCGTAGTCGTGTCGCTGCGGCTCTCCTTATCCTACCCGCTCCCATGGCGGCTGTGCCGCTCGGCGACCGGATCCGCGAGATGCTGGACGTGGCGCTGCGGGTTCCCTGCATTTTCATAATTGACGCCATCTTAAACTCGTACCATGACCCGAGTGCGGGTCGCCTGGAAATCGCCGACCAGATCCAGCTGCATCTCTTGGGTAAGCAGTGTTTACATCGGGGAGGAGAGAGTGAATGCCAGTCGGGGATAGGGGGCAATAGGTTTCTCTGTTGACATCCAGTAAACAGCAGCGCCCCTGTCTCTTGTTGTGCATTGGCCCTGGGACAGGCTTGGTGGTTGAGCCCGGGGGATAGTCTCTCGATCTAGGGACCGGGCGTGGGCTGTCTTGCGGGACGCTTCGTCTCCTAAACAGAAGGGTTGATTACCAAGAGATTGCGCTTGTTTATTTGAGAGTAAATGATGGGATGCGTCTCCTGTGGGTTGGCAGGGTCGTTTGGTTTCCAGTGGAAAAACAGATCTAACAGCATCTCAAGGGAAATGCGTTTTCAGCTTATTTGTGGTGCGTAGTTGTGGGTGCAGTACAATAGGTTTTTGGCAAAGCTTAATTGATGCTAAAAAAGAAATGCGTACCATTTTTGACGCACCAGGTTACCCTGCCTTACTCTCTTTAAAGCTATTATTTCCACTATTTAATTTTCGTACTCGTGTCCACTGGCTCCGGCCCATTCAGCACAGCAGTAATCTTTAGGAAGCCCCACCTGACATACAGGGTCACCGATTTCACTTTGCACATGGGCTATGGCCTAATCGGCACAACAGCAATCATTACGGCAAACCAACCTGGCATATGCGGTTACTGACTTCGCTTTACACATGAGCTGTGGCCTCATTGGCATGGCCGCAATCCTCACTGCAGCCCCACCTGACCTATGATGTCACAAACTTCCAACCTGCACATGGGAAATGACCCAATTGTGTAGTAGCCATCTCCTCACTCTTCGCTACAGGGATCCAATCGCTAGGATCCCCCTCTGGGCCTCCCTCTCCTCTTCCTTATAGGGCACCTGATATTGGCAAGCAGGCAGGCACTGGGGCACCAGGGGCAGGTGGTCTTGGGTCCCCTGGGTGATGTACCCTCACCCAGATGGGAGACTGGCAGGTCTTGGCCCCAAGCCCTGGTCACAGGGAGAAGCTTTGCAGAGCTTCTGCTCGCACAGCCCGACTGGCCCCTTGAGAGCTGACAATTTTGGGGACCTCAAGCTCCCCTTCTTACAGTCCATTTCCAGACACCAAATGTGACCTGAAGTCTGAGTTTTTGTTGGGGGGGGGCTGCCTCGTTTTGAAGTGCCCTGCCCTGCCTCTAGAAAGCAATCTGTCACAACAGGAATACACTTCTAATCCCTCTCCCCGACCTCTCGGGCGACACTCAGAGACTTTTTTTTAACCAGAGGATATGCATTTTTAATGGGGCAAAAGACAGCAGGCATTACAGATCACATTACTTTTTACAAAATCTGTGACATCATCACTGAAAACACATGCGATTGCACTTTTATACAGGTGCTAGCGAACAGTGGAAATACAACTTTGTGTTTGTGCCTATCTTTTGCTGAGACACTGATGTTGAAGGTGACACTGCAACCTTATACTGTCAATTGATGTCTAGGACAAATTGTGCAATAGCTGTTATTTCTTAAAATAAAAAGATGACATCATGAATGATGTCAAGGGCATTACTAGTGACTTTACAAATCACATTACTGTTCATATCACTGGCGACACCAATGATGCTGCACACAATTGCTATTCATCAAATGTGTTTTCTGACAGCAGAGAGGTGGCCTCGTTTCCACAAGTCGTCACTGCAGGGACAGCTAGATGCTGAAAATTGTATTACAGCCTTTCAACTACAAATAATGTCTATGGAATATGCATTTCTAGAAAGTGGAATGGCAACTGACTATTTCCAGCATACACGGATGACATTGGCAAGGCATTAGATGTAATTTCAGGCGACATCACAAATTACATCATCATTGACCTAATCAGTGGCATTTCTAAAACTGCAGATTGTTCTTTTTCCAGATCTGACGCTGTGCAAATACAGATTTATTTCTATATCCATCAATTGAAGGGACATTATAAATATGCATTTAGAGCGTTTTGTGTTGTGCTGGATATGTCGCCTCATGGCCGCTTAAACGTTTGTATGTTTAATGTGACATTGCAGCCTTTCCACCACTGTAAATGGCCATAAGGGTTTGTGTTGCTAGCAGCGGTAATTGCAGCAGACTTCAGTATCCGTAAAGCCCTGTTGACACTAGAAATGGCACAATCAGTGGCATCACTGACAACAGGAATACAAGTTTCTTTCCACACTTGCACAGGGCCCACAAGTCATAGCCACAGACCATAAGCCAGTGGTGTGCCGAATGGGTGGGAGAGTAAGGGGACAGAGAAAAGCCCTTTTAGCCAAATGGCATACCATGCAACCAGAGCCCGTTTTACATCTCTGCCATTTTTATATCTTTTTAACGAGTTAGTCACGCTTGCGAAGATTATGCCACAACCCCTACAGGTATGCCCCAGTCACATTTCATGATACCCGCTACCTGACATTCTCTAACTTTAGAAGCCCTCTGGACAGTGTGCCTACTCTTCCGATACATTGAACCTCGTGCTTTTGGACCACACCTCCTACTGCCAATAGATCCTTCCTACAGCAGCAGTGCAAGAATTTTTAGCGCTTAAAGCAAGATACTCGATTTCACTCTGGAGTGCTCCTTATACACTGATAAAATATATTCTTGGTCTTAAGCAGTAATTTTTTATTTTTATAAATTCAGTTTTTATTAAGCAATTATTTGGGAACAGTAGGAAAATAGTGAGTATTGAAGAAGGGAAACATTATAGGCCACACGCAGGAGGCCTGTGTACCACTAGGTATCATCTGGGTCCAGTAAGTTTCGCTCTCTGCTAGCTCACACCAGTCTAAATCTTCTTCCCAGTCTCTCGCCGTGGGTGGTCTGCCTGCCCCTCCAGAGTCTTGCAAAGTTGTTCTTTGCCACTACCACTGCTGCGTTCAGCCAGGTGTGCATACTTTTAGCCATTGGTACTCCCCAGCTGGGTCCAACCACAGCCACTTGGCCTCTAGTGGGATGATCCGCCCTGTGTCTTGCTTCACAACCTCTATCACTCCGTTCCAGAAGCCCTGGATTTTCAGACAGACCCAGAGTGTGTGGTAGAAAGTGCCCACGCTGCCACAACCCCGAGTACACTCAGCCAACTTGCTGCGTCCCATTTCATGTAACCTAGACCTGGAGAGGTACGACCTTTGCAACACAAGGAGTTGAATTAGGCGCAAGTGTGCCCCTATAGTGATCTCTCTAGGGCATTGCAAAGCCTCGGCCCACTCGTCTTTCTCCAGGAGGCCCAGGTCTACTGTCCAGGTCTCTCTCAACTGGATAAGGACATCTGGGTAATTGTTTATAATCTTCCTGTATATTAATGAAACCGCCTTGGTGGGCATAGGATCTAGAAGTAATCAGTCCTCCATGACCTACTAGTAAGCGCCAGGTTTCCAACATAGCAAAAGAGACGACAAAAGAAGAACATCCTATAACTATCTCTTCCTCAGAAAGTTTAAACAGGACAACAGGGGTACAGTTGCAACAAACCGAAGTAAAATCCGCACTCTGGGGGTATGCTCTCCTAAAAAGCTTACAACAAGCAATCAATGCGCTGAACTTTCAATCAAACAAACTTGACGTGCAGGTAGATCTGATGAACCTAATTGCATCGCATATATCGGGAATAAATTCAAAATTGGACAAAATTTCGCTATATCTCATAAAAGAAAAGGAGGAAGAAAAACAATGGAAAGAGAAATTAACAGAACAAAATTGCGTCTGCAAGGACATAATAGATAAATTAGCATCCCTACCAGACATCTTGAAAGAAATACTAGCAGTAACATACTTAAAAACCGATAAAGGTGATAATCCCAACGATGAGGTCAAAAAAATTGGAAAACAAAATAGAACAACCCACACCGTCGAAGAAGAAAAAACTCAAAACGACACAGAAGAAAATGAGCCAACAAAGAGAGGTCCGGAAGAAAACAAAACAATGGGTTCATTGGGCACGGCAGAACCCCTAACCAAAAGACAGCGGAAACGTGCAAGGAAGGCAAGAAAAAATGCTACTAAAAGTAAGCAGGTAAAACAATTCTTTGCCATTTTCGAACAAAAGAAGAAAGAGGCCCCAATTGATCAGACCACAGATACTTCTACCAAAGAAGAGGGAATTAAAGAAAAAAATACAGAAGAAGCCGAAGAACAAACAAAATTTCCAGAGCAGAATAAAACAACATCAAGTATACAAGGAAAATCAAAAGACGAGGAAAAATCAAATACAAACAAGGTTAATGAAGAAAGTGAGACATTGAAAACAAATCATAGAGAGGCCACAGAACATCAAAAAGCACAGGAAAACACGCTAATATTAAAAAGGGAATATGAAACATCGGCTCATAAAGGTTCAAATTGGCACATAGGAGGAAAATCACCATATAACCAGAAAAAAATGGAAAAAGAGCAAATTCAAAAAATACAGGCAGATCAAGCGAGGGAACCAAATATAGGTCTGATCATCACGGTAGGAAATAAAGGAAGAACTTGCAGAGACAATAACGAAATTGAGCCAGATGACAAACTAGGACAAAACAAAAGCAATACACAAATAGATCGAGAAGGAACAAACCCCCTAAAAGAAGCATCCTCGTTAGATTATACCCGACCGGAATCAACAGCTACGGTCTGCAGGAACGATAAAATACCTTACATTCGATATGACCCAACAGAGGGAAAAAGGAGAGTTTATCAAACCCGATATCTCGAAACAGCAAGCACGGAAACAGAATGTAAATTACTGTTCAAGCCGGAATATCAAACAAAAGGTAAATCGGACACGCTGATCAGGGGAAATATTCTGAGATTAATCGAAGAGATACCGAAACTAAGGGGAATAACAACAAGCGACCTGAAATCAGTAGAATTCATTCAAGGAAACAAAGATAAGGATACGGAAATAAGCAGTACCACCTGGGCTTCTAAAGAAATAGCAGAGCTTATCTTCTCGACTAGGACACATTTTATAGAATGGGGAATAACTTTAGAGCGTCAAACTCCAATAAAATATCCATTCCCCTTATTAAACAATAAGATTCCTAAACCGAACAACGTAAATGAAAAAACTCATACAATCTTGAAGGGAGCAAGCAATAAATCAATTATCGAACAAGACCTGAGTAGCACAACAAGAAAGCAGCAGTACCAGGGTTTGAAGGAACATAAAGATTGGTCTTGGTTAGCACAGGCACTAAACTCTCATCGATCCCGATGTAGGTAAATTAGTACAAAAAAACCAAAGACAAAACACCAATCTAACCCCAAAACCAGAGAGAAAAATAAATATTTGCTCGTGGAACGTACACGGTTTTAAAGAAATGTCCCAAGACCAAGAGACAATAGACTACCTGAGTAAATTTGAAATAATACTACTCCAGGAAACATGGAACGTAACCCCGAGGCAAATCATGGGATATGAGGAATATCATATAATGGCAGAAAAATTTGCAAAGTATGGACACCCAAGGGGAGGTCTGTCCATTTTTATTACGAACGCCCTAAACTGGAAAACCGAACTGCTCGATTCAGGGGAGAACTGGATACAAGTGATCAAAGTAGAGACAAAAGCAAGCAAAAAGAGTCCAGGATGGAAACTACTAATTATAAATTTATATATTCATCCAGACAAGGTCACAAAAATTAAAAAAGCTCTAACACTAATAAATTTGATAAAAACCTTACACAAAACTCATCAATCCCACAAGATATTTATCTCCGGTGATTTCAACTGCAACTTAATAAAAGCCAACCGGTATAAAATCCATAAGATATGGAGCGAACTGGAATCCCTAGGTTTAACAATCCTAAATGGAAATATGGAGGGAGACCAACCTGCCAAAACCACCTTCTCTAGTGGAAAAAAGAACTCCACACTTGACTTTACCCTAACAAGTAACGAACTAAAAAAGAACGTAGCCCATTTTGAAATACGAACTCGACCGGAGAGTGATCATTTCCCACAAGAGACCATAATGAGGAAAAACATCGAAGAGAAAACACAAATAGAATTTCTCACTGCAATTCCGGAAATACACAAACTGAAGAAAATCAAATGCAAGGGTCCTGTAAAAAAGGAGATAATGGACTCAGTACTTGAACATGAAATTTATATGAAGTCCATCGAAAATCAATCACCCACAACAAAATGGGAGAACTTACATAAATTTGTGTTAGGAAAATTCTCGTTAAACACACCAGCAAATTATGGACACAAAGCAAACAAAGAGCTGTGGTATAACACTAAACTAAGAGATAAAAAAAGGGAAATTGCGAAAAAATTAAGAATAAAGGCGGCAGAAAAAAGGTTGGGAAAAGAAGTAGATAACAACGATATACAAAAAATGAGAAAAGATTATAAAGAGGATTGTAGAAAAGCGAAAAAAATCGCACACAGAGGAAATCTGGGAAGATCTATTAAGAACAAGTAAGCTACCAAATAGTGGAGAATTTTGGAACATAATTAATAAATTATCAAAAGGAGCGGGCGGTCAATACAACATAGGAATAAGCGAAACAACATGGGCCGCGTATATTGACAGTCTATACAACATCCATAGTTACCCAAATAATAAAGAAATAATAAAAACCTTAAAAAAAGTCAAGACCAAAAAGAAACAGATTTTGGACAAAGGAAAAATGACCAGCAAGAAAGTACCGACCAAGAGGAACAGGCACCTCTGACAACTATCAAACAAACAACCACCCTAATAAGAAAAATGAAAGCGGAAGGAGCAGCAGGCCCAAATGGAATGCCAAACGCCTTATTCAAATATGACCCCGATTTCTGGGCAAAATACCCGACACAGCTATTCAATTACGTACATAAAGAAAAAAATATTCCACAGTCCTGGCAAGGCAACATCTTCCACCCAATACACAAAAATGGATGCAGAATGGAACCCGGGAATTATAGATTAATAGCTTTAATCGATGTGGAGGCAAAGCTCTTTTCATCTTGCATACTGACTCTCCTACAACAATGGATAAACGATAATAAAATAGTACCCAAATTCCAAACTGGTTTTAGGGAAGGCATTGGCTGCATAACCAACCTTTCAGCATTGTCATTATTAATCGAAGGAGCAGGTAAAAGGAAGACCGGATTAATAGCCTGCTATATAGACCAAGAAAACGCCTATGGAAAAAACTTGATCTTTGGGGTCTTCCGCCGGCATTAATTGAAACAATAATGGCACTATATAGCGGAACATGGGCAAAAGTAAAGCTTGGAGATGGGAGAAGAATATCCGCAGAACTAAAAATAAGAAACGGCCTCAAACAGGGCTGCGTGCTCTCTCCAAGCCTTATTAATATATATCTGGCAGATTTGAAAGACCAACTTCAGAACGTGAACGGACACCCGCCAAAATTGGCCAATGAAAGCATCCAGTTTCTCCAATATGCGGACGATATTGTAGTCTTAAGCCAAACACCGATAGGCCTCCAAAGAACAATATCCGAATTAACAAACTATTTCAACAGAGAAGGCCTGGAATTAAACACCAAAAAAACAAAAGTGGTGAGATTGGCGGGCACTAGCAGACGATCCTTCAAGTGGTACACAAAAGGCAAACACATTGAGGAAACCACTGCTTATAAATATCTCGGGGTCACAATAAGTAAAAATATGTCCCTTCTAGACCAAAAAAGAATCATCGCTGCAAAAGCACAATCACTGAGCTTTGCGTACAGAGTCCTCCAAAAGAAATTGCAATGCCCATCATACGACCACCTGCTAAAAGTAATGGCAGCCCAAGTTTTACCATCTCTCTCATATGGACTGGAAATATGGCATGGGAAAGAAGCAGCCATCCTAAACACCCTCCAGACAAAAATATACAAATCCGTGTTTCACCTTTACAAAGGATCAGCCCCGGCACAAATAAGGCTGGAATTTGGCTTGCAAAATCAAATATATCAAAGGAAAGCAGTCCTAGCGAAATGGTGCTGGAAATTGAGATCCGCGGAAACAGGATCTTTAAACAACTTATATTGGCAAGAAATTAAAAAACAATATGACCAACAGGAACCCAACTCATGGGGTGATGATCTGCGAGAGTCACTAGAAACCCTTAAAATAGAGGAGATCTGGAATAGTCAACCAGAAGAATCATCCTTTAAAAAGATTTGCAAGCTAAATGCAAAAGCTCTATCCTTGATAGAAGATAAAAAGACTTTGGCCAAACGGCGACATGCATGGACCATTTTAAACTCGTACAAACGATTAAAACCACAACCCTACCTCGTGGTGCACTTCCGGCTATCTTTAAAAACAAAATTTATGGCCTTCAGAATGGGTGACCATTTCTCAAAAAGACTTGATCCCGTCATGGAAGGACACACACCAGGGCCCAAGATGTAGACTATGTGATTACCACACGGAAACCTTGTGCCACCTCCTGTGTACATGTGAGTCCACCAAAGATAAGAGAAGAACTTTACTGAAACCAATTTTTAATATGTTACAGATCCGTACCTGCAGGCAAGCTGTTACCAGCTGGATGGGAGCAGGTTCAAACATCCTAACATGCCGCGGGGTAAAATTCATTAACTTTGTAGAGACTCAGTTTCTAAAAGCAGAAACAGACTAAAGACAGGGTCTGGAATATAGTGTCTAATTAAGGAATGAGAAAACATTTTAAGTAAATGAATTTTTATCTTTTGCTATTTTAATTGAAATTTTGTATATGTATGCTTTATGGTTGTGACAAACCAAATAAAGTAAATTTTTGACTGACTTGACAGTCCTCCATGGGGGAGTAGTATGGAAGTTGTTCCCTCTTGGGCAGATGGCATTTTAGGGTGTAATGCAATTGCATGTAGCAAAAGACCTCCCTCTGGCCCAGGTCGTATTAAGACTGCAACTCCTTTAACGACAGCAGTGTACCCCTCTGCAGACATACCCTAACTTGTATATTTCTATTATCTGCCATCTTGTGTGGTTAAGCAGTTTCTTCACTTCTCCCAGACTGTTGCTGTCCCACAAAGGGGTGTCCGCCGTTAGTTTGTCTTTCCACCCCAAATGTCGGTTAGTTGCCTCCCAAGCTTGTACTACTCTCTGGGTATAGACTGGGAGCATTCCTTTCTTTGCACTCCCAGAGAGAAACGCCGGGAGACCATCCACCTATGGCCCAATGAACGTCTCGGTACGCTGGGTCATTTCTTCCCTCCCAAGCACCCGGTTGTTCACTACAACGAACTGCGAGGCCCAAAAGTACGCTCTTAGTTCCAGGACCACTTTGCCTCCCTCAAAGACTCCAGGCTGCAGTTTCATTACAAAGATTTGTGCTGCACCTCATTCCCATAACAGTGACCTCAGTGTGCTATTGAATTTACGAAAGTAAATGTCCGGAACTATGGGCTGGGTATTTTGGAGCATGTAGAGCATGCTCAGGAGGGTCATCATTTTGAAAAGCATGGCCCTTCCCATTATGGATAGTGGTAGTGTGTGCCAGTGGGCTACATATTCTTGGAAATGGTCTATTTGGGGGAACAGATTGCGTTCCAAAAAGTCTTCCTCTCTTCTAAATATGTGGACCCTTAAGAATTTAAATCCCTCCCTTTCCACCGTGGCTGGGCAACTGCAAGGCAGGGACAGTTCCCCCGTCCAAAGCGGGAAAATCAGGGACTCCTCCCAATTAATTTGGTATCCTTCTTAGCTTCAGAAAAGGTCAAAGATATGGAGGATTATTGGTATCGAGAAGTGTGGCGTTGTCACACATAGCAGGATATCATCTCATATAATGTTATTTTTTCTTCCCATTCCTCCCCTACCCTAATTCCGCGAATTAAGGGATATCCGCAGACCCAGGCCACCAAGGGTTCCAATGCTAGAACAAAAATCATAGGAGATAGGAGGCACCCCTGCTTCTGCCCCTACCCAGCAGGAAAGCACGGGAGGTGGAACCATTTACTCGAACAATAGGCGGACTCAGGAGCAAAAGTTGGGACCGAAACCCAGTCAGGACAAGACCACAAATATATAGTTTCATTCAACACTGTTTAATGCCATGTGTGCGTCTAGAGAAAGTACAGCTGCGTCTTCCCTGCCCTGCTGGGCTGTGAGGAGCAGGACCCCATATAGGCGCCGAAATTCAAGGGGATGCTACGGCTCGGTATGAAGCCAGATTGATCGGGGTGGATCACTGACGATATGATTCCCAACAGTCAGCTCGCCAGGACCTTAGCCAGCAACTGAGGTTCAATGTTGAACAGTGAAATGGGACGATATGAGCTACAGTCCATCATTGTTTTTTTTGGGATTACCACTCTCATGGTTGTTCTCTGATCTTCTGGGTGGGCTCCTGCCTCTCTGACTTCTAGGGAAATATTAAGAGGTGGGGGTGAGACCTTATTGGCTGCATTTTTAAATAGCTCGAGTGGAAGGCTGTTTGGCCCACGGGCTTTCCGTGACTGTAGAGCTCAGAGAGCCCCCTCTATTTCTGCCACCGTCAAGTCGCCGTCCAGGAGTTTGGAGCAGTCCGCACCGGACCTGGTGGATTTAGGTGCGTGTGTATGTTCATAATGAGTTGCAAATATCTCTGCTATAGCCTATGTCACGTCGCATTATCGGGGCAGATGGAGAACACTGCAGTGCAAGGCTTCTCCGTGAACGGACAGAAATCAGCTGCCAAACTACATTACCCATGAAGCCATGGGAACGTGACGCTGATGACATCACGACATTTCACTGAAGCGAATGTAAGCGCTTCCAGGGCACCAGTCGGGTGCTGTTAATTCCTGGACTCTCCTGGCGTCATTCCGGCCAATTGAAGACACAGTAGGGGTGCTAAGGCACCAATCAATCCTTTTTGTTTACCGTACTTGTTCCTGCCCAGCACCTCACCTGGAGCTGTTGGGCATTCAGATCAGATTCCTTAGCCCAGTTGGACGAGCCAACATCAGGCTCTTGCGGGGCTTCTTCTGATTACTTAGCCCCGTTGGACAAGCCAACATCAGGCTCTTGCGGGGCTTCATATATATATATATATATATATATATATATATATATATATATATATATATATATATATATCCTCCTTACCCTCACTGATCTCTGGAGGTACAGAGGAATTGCTTGCTTTGTTTTACACGTGCGGCTGCGCGTTCGCTTTGTTCTTTATTGACTTTGGGTCTTCAACTCTGTGTAAGTCCCCGGATTGCCACAATGCTGTAATTGTGGTGAGGCGGCCAACAGAGGGTACATTCTTGCAGGCTAGTGATTCTCTGCGACTTTTGAGTACATTTCATGGTCCAAGTTTTGGTAATAAACTCCTTATAACCGGATTATAAACACTGACAATATGTATCATTTGCTTCATTTACAATGATGTGTTATGGTGGAAAATAAACAACAAGTTCTAGTGTTTATGGTGGACTGTTTATCTCAGTCTCTACAGCAGGGGCTTGTTGAGCTCTTCCGGAAGAAAGCTCCAATTCCCCTGTTAAAGTGGCTTTCATGATGCTTTTAGGTATGTTGCTAACTGATGTAGAAATTCATGGAAACATCTAGAATAGCATGTTATACTCGTGTAGTAATAATGTTGTCCATAGATCCAGTAGTACATTGGCTCCTGCGATACCCAGCTAGGATACAATGGCAGTTATTTTCCTTTACAGGTATTGTGTTTATAGCATTGGCCTGTGAAGTATTCTGCTGTCCAATACAACAGGAAGTATGGTATACTTATGCTTGTTTACTTTCGTTACAGATCTCCCTCCCTGCTGTTCCCTTCCTTTCCTTCCCTCGCCTGATCACTCTTTTGAGTCTGTTAGTTCTACTCAGACCAAGGGGCTATCAGGGGGTGGACCCCTTTGAGCATTGTACGTCTCCGAGTATTCGAGGCCTTGACACCCTACTTCCCATGTGCACTCCCCACTCTGCATTGTAAATTTGCGATACCCAGCTTCTGCTTTTGTCTAGCCAAGCAATTAGCTTGTTGGCTTTGTCTCCCACCTTTTATAGCCTTCTTTGGACTGCCAGAGCGAGAGCGCTACCTACGTTCTCTGCTATATCTCGCAGCTCTTGCTGTTGAAGTTGCAGTTGGTGTATTGAGTCTCTTACCAGGTCTCCTCCTCCCAGTATCCTCGCCTCTAGGTCTTTAATGTCCCCCTCTAGTGTTTGGTAAACCAGCCTGCTTTCCTTGGTCTTCACTCCGATTTGAGCCTGGAATTCTCCCTGCATCACCACTTTATATGCCTCCCAGAGTGTGCAGCTTGATGTCACTGACCTCTTGTTATGCTGAAAGGAGCACGCCCTGCCCTCCACCAGCTTATCCTTTAGCTTCCTGTCTCTCAGGTGCCACACTTCCAGTCGAGGCAGTAGGCCCGTGTCCACTGCCTGACCCAGAAATTGGAGAGTGGTCCGATGTGCTCCGTGCCAGATGTTGGGTGTCACGGAAGTGGCTGTTCTACCCCTGAGGGTGAACAAGTAGTCTAGTCTAGAGAGGCTACTGTGCCACGCCGATAGGTGTGTGTATTGATGTTGCGTCGTATTATGGGACGTCCATAGTTCTGCTCAACACACTGCCTCTCTGAAGGACTTAAGGGGGTTTCTTTTCCAGTCTTTCTTTTTTCGGGCCAACTGTCCATCCCAACGGACATCACGTTCATATCCCCACCCAGTATCAAAAAGCCTACGGGTAGTAGAGGGAGTGCCGCTCCCAGGGAGGAGAGGGTGCCTCCATGTATCCCTGGTGGGGCATGAACTGAGCTCAAATTCAAAGTCTGTCCCTGCCATTTACCTGTCTGGAGCCCGAATCAACCCAGGACGTCTCTCCAGGTCTTGCCTTGGATGTATGCTGTTGCTGACCTGGAAAGGATACCTACGTCTCGCAATCCTGAAGAGTAGCTAGTGTGTGCCACTAGGTTATATCCCGACCTACCTAGTGCCTTACAGGATTGTCCTTTTAGGTGGGTTTCCTGAAGGAAGACTATGTCCGGCTTTTGCCTTTATTTATATTGCATCACAAGTGAGCGCTTGATCCAGGATCCCAGTCCGTTGAAGTTTCAGGACATAAACTTCAGTGTGGAATGGTTGTGCGGCCCTATCCTCAGGTGATTAAAGCCCTGTTCTTAGGCGGGTCTCCCTGATTGATATAGGCTCATGTCCCCTTCCTGTGGCACAAGCTAGCTCCTGACTTACTATGTTCGCTTTACCTACTGCTGTAACTGTATAAGGTTGACCTTTTCCCTCAACTCCTCCCTCCCTGCTACACAGCACTGTGGGACTAGAACTGCCCAGCACCCCAACTTGCAGAACGCATGTCGCCCTCAACTAAAACTTATCCATCTTAAGGGGAGGGATGGCTGATCTGCCTTGCTTTCCCTGTAAGACGGGCCGCCCTTTGACCTTCAGGTGATCGAGCGATTCTCCTTCTCCTCCATCCTTGACTCTTGAGGTCCTGCCTCCTTTCACTGTATGCTCTGTTCCAAGAGCTAGGCCAGTACAGGAGGAACAATTCCAGTTCTCAAATATCTCGTAGTCTCAGTTGCTTTCCGCCTTCCCTCCCCAGTAACAGATCCAGAGCCATCGGCCCGCTCTCGTTTATGAGTGGACGGTGGTCAAGTCGTCATTCCTTGGAGCGTCGTCGCCACTTGGGGATTCTCCATTGCGCTTGTTGCAGGGATTTGCTCGGTTTAGTCCCTTTTGACTTTGGTGTTCCTGTGTGCGCCACCCCTACAACTAGTCCCAATCCTCCGCTGGTGAAAGTAGCAGGACTTTCCATCTGCCAGGACTCGCAATTTGGTTGGTAATATCACTGCGTATTTCAAGTCCTTTTCTCTAAAAGCTCCCTTGACCTCTTCAAAGCTTTTCCTCTGCTTCTTGACTTGTAGGGTGAAATCTGGGAAGAAGCAGACCGTCATGTTTTTCTATTTTAGCTCTCCCAGAGCTCGGGCTGCCTGTTTGATCGCGTTGCGGTCTCTATGATTAAAGATCCTGGCTAATATGGTAAGTGGTTGAGCCCCGGGTCGTGGCCGCAGGATCGGAGTTCTGAGGGACCTCTCTACAAAGAAGATTTTGATAGGTGTTTGGGGCGGAGGTGTGTAGCTATCAGGTCTTCACAAACAGGTCCTCGCTGTGGGCCTCCGCTTCCTCCGTCATCCCCACAATCTGTATATTGATGCATCTCGACCACCCTTCCTGGTCTTCTGTTCGCGCTTCTAATAGGTTTTGCTGCTTAGAGAGCTTGTGTACCTGTTCTTCCAGAAACTTGGAGGTGGTTTGGAGTTCTTGCATGCGGGTCTCTGCCGTTTTTACCTTGTCTGACATCTTCTGAAAGTCTGACCGTAAGAACACCACATCTATTGTGACTACGTCTATTTTGGGTTCTAGTGAGGCTCCAGAGGGTTGGCTGGGTCTGCTTTCTGCTCCAATTCCCCCGGGTGCAGTCTAGGGACTGCATATTTATTTATTTTGTTGAGGTCCCTGCCCCTTGGATTTTACCATCTCATTAGGGATTGGCCGCTTGCTAACTGTCTCACTGTCACTTCTGCCTTCTCCCTCGAATTCCAGCCTGTAGACAAAGCGACCGGGGGTGTCCCAGAAGTGTTCGCATCTTGCCTGAGTCTCCAAGGACTTTGGGAGTTTCTGCGGTTATGTTCTCAGCTGTGTCACCATCTGTATTGAGTAATCTCCAATGTGTTTGCTCTATGTTTCCCATCATCTCTGGCCCCCTAGTCTTTCAATGGCCTCTGGTCTCTGGTCTCGCATAGCTGGCACAGCTTCTCTCGAGGACCGGCTCCCCACACCCTTCTCTACGTTGACCAGGAAAACCCTCTCTAGGCCCTTGTTTCCCTTGTGGCGCCTCGTGTATCTGATTTGGGGCACTTCTTTGCTGGCCTTGCAAGACCACGTCCACTTGGATCCACCGGTGCTGCTTCGCTGTGCAGAGCTTTGACTAGGGCCTCTTGCGTGGGTCAAGATTTCAGGATGTCTCACTGGTCAGGCCCGGCCGCTCCTCCTTCTCTGCGCAGGGATACCGGAGTGCATCTCAACGTTTGGCCCATTTGGCCTCTGCTGTGTCAGTCGCAGTCCAGGTTTGGCCCTAACCGCTCTCTTTTCACTCACCCTCCGGCTGCAAGCCCACCTCCTGCATCCAGGAGGGTTAGCACTCCTATTTGCTTTCTGACTTTGCGCCTTGCCATGTTTCTGTAGGTGAGGGCCAGGTGTCTCCGCCTCAAGGTGTTACGGAATCTTGCAGTGGGACTCAATGCATCTCCCGGTGCAGATCGAGCTGCTACCTCCTCGGAGGTTCTGGTGTCTGCCTCCAGCTTGCTTCTGACCGCCAGCTCTCGAGTGCCGCCTGCTATGTGCGAGGCACACTGGACCTAGATGTGCCCTGTGGTGCCTCGTGTACCTGTGAGGGCCCCTTCATCACTGGCCCTCTTGTGGTCCCGTGCTCTTGAATTCACCGGCGTGGCCTTCCTGTGCAGGGCTTTGACTAAGGCACCCCGCGTGGGGTAGATGTCTTGGCAGCCTCACTAATTAGGCTATGCCGCTCCTTCTCTGCCCAGGGGAGGGGGGGCGAGGGAGGGGGGGCAGAGAGGCAAAATGAGTCTCGATCCGCGCCAGTCATGTTTAGTTCCATTTGGCCTTCCGCTTTGTACCCCCATGCTGCATTCCCTCCTGCAGCCACAGGGAGGCTCTTGTTTGTGGCTCCCAGCTCTGCACCTAACCGTGCCTCTCTCACTGCGGGCAGGGGACCATCGCCTCAGGGGTGTTTACGGGTCTTGCTGGAAAAGTTGCACGAGCTTTCCCAGGGGGTTTGAGCTTTCCCTTCCCGCCAGCAGTATGTGCGGTGCGCACGGTCAGGCCGCATCCTGCTGATGGGCCCGCTCTGTCGCCCCCGCTTGGACTTGCTGTTTAGGATAGGAGGCGCAGGTTTGGCCCGTTTGGTGTCACACCTCATTTAGAATGGTGGGAGGGGTTTCACATGCACCTGAATAGGCCGTGTCTCCTTTGCACAATGCTGTCTCAACCTCATGCGTTCAAGTTGGATCAAGGAGGTCACAACTGGTTTGAACTGGGCTCAGTGACCCTCAAAACAAAGAGAACAATGGGAAAATGGGGTGTAAGTATTGGACCTAAACCCCAAGACTTTAGATTTATTCTGGAAACAAGCAGACCATGCCAAGAAGAGCTGTGTGAGGAGCGCTGCCTTTTCTGCATAAGGGGTGAGTTGGCCTGCAGTTGCTGCTTCTACTTTTATCTGTGGCAGAGGAAAATGTCTGACTGTTTTTGCCCTGCTGTAGTATCCTGCTGGATGAGGTCTCCAAGAGCTTGTGTGTGCTTGCATCCTGGTGGAAGTGTCAGTGAGATAAACGACTAAACCAAATCCCTGCTGAACAAAAAGAACCTGTCTGGAGGAAGAGCTGTGTGTGGAGCGCTGCCCCTTTGTGTGTGGGGTGGGTTGGCCTGCAGATACGTCTTTCTGGAGCAGGGGAAGGACTGGATTCTTCTTCTACATTGAAAAAAGATGCACGTGGTAAGCATTTTATTTCATAGAGCTAGTGCGCTTTGAGAACAACCCTGACCTAAGCATTTGGTGAGCGCTTTATTCATTGCCCGGAGAGCGCTCCATAATGCATTAATCCTTGACAAGAGGAAGCACATGGTTAGAGCTTTATTTTCTGGTGCCCCGAGTAAGTCCTCCTGTGTACTCCTCCCCTGCATAACGCCGGGCTCTCATTGTTAAAGATACACTGGCTGCACTGCAGGACCCCCCTAGCAGGGCCCCATCACCACGAAGGACGCAGTGAGCAGAGCTGTGAAGGAAGAAAGAGTGCAGACCCATGGCACAAACTCCTGCTGACACCCATCTGAAGCTCCCTCCCTTCTTGAGGCCCTTCCACTCCCCCCTTGAGGCCCTTCCTGGTAGAGCCCCAGTGCCTGGGGAGACGCCGCTGCTCTGAAGGCTCTAATCTGGGCTCTCTACCCCAACGGTAGCCTGTCTCTTCCATCACAGAGGAGGGCGGCGATCCCCCTCAGCCAAGGGCACCGCATTGGGCGTCCTCGTCGGTGAAAAAAGATGTTGCCTTCCCTGTATGCTGTAGACAGTCCTGCCAAGTGTCACGCATCAGGCGTGACACTATCGCATTTCAGTGTGGTGGTCCGCATCACCGCACTGAAATGCAAAGTCACACATTTTCGTAAGTCACAGATCTTTACTTGCACTTAAATCGGGCCCTAGGAATGAGGACGTGACAGGCTGCCGAGAATGGCCAGATAACAAGGGCCCCATTATCACCATACACATATCAGCTCTATGCAAGAGACGTTCGGCTACAGCGCAATTCCAAACATCCCCACACAGCCTCGGCTGACACTAGATCACGTGGCAGGAAGAAACTATGTGATGTTTCCGGTTATGCTATGACGTCCTGTGTTACCAGAGCACTACCAGCTACGCTGTAATAATTCACTGCGCAGGCATAATCCACATCGGAAGTTATTCATCGTTTGCTAAGGGGAACAGATCTAGTGGAAGCCTCAAAACTATTGCCGAGCTCAACTTCACACGTGCTAGAATGCGCATTTCACAGAAAGGTGCTCTGCTGACAGCGCCCGTGTTAGGTGTAGAATTGTGATCTACATTCACTGTTACAAAATTGTTTTTTTTTTAATGAAATACAAGATTGCGTGGCTGCACCGTTCGCCGAGAGTCTAGAACGCCGAGTTTGGTATTTCATTTCTAAATGAGGCTTATTTTGTCTTCCTTAACAGACAAAATCACCCTAATATTAAAATGCGCAATGTATGTGCTTAAAATTATTTTAAAGCCATCATCACTGTGCTGAGCCTGTTGCAGCTGTGCTCACTGTTTGGCTTTCTTTGTTCCAATGGATGCACTGATTAGGCCCTGCCACAGTGCACGGTGCCCCTCCAGTTCGGTGTGGGCCAGGACTCTCAGTCCAGGCAGAAAGGAAAGTCTTGAGAACAGCCCTTCACCAGCCGGCGTCTAGCTCATACAGTGCTTTTCCATCTATGGGGCCGATGCCAGAATGCAGCTGTTGGTTCCTCTCAGGTCGGTCGGGTCCTCATATTTCAAGGTAGGAAGGATTGCATGTATTGAAAAAATATACCAGATATTAACATTTGTTCATGTACACTTAAAGCCATTTGTTTTCACTTTTAACATGACTTTTCAGTTTTCATTTATTTTACGTATCAATCAGTTATCATTACGCGAAGCTCTAAAGTATGTTTTCCTACTGTTTGTAGGATGAACTAATGAGGGAGAAAATACTGACTTTTTGTGATTTTCTTTTTCTAATTTTATACCGACGGGTACAGTAAAGTGAGAGTTTTTGGTTGCACAAATGTGTGTAAATTCTGATATTTATATGTTTCCCTGGTCTTCATTGCTTTATTTTGCTCGCGAGAAAGTATCACTCATAGTTGTTGAATTTCACTCATAAGTACACTGAAAAAATGAAAATGTCACTCATAAGCAAGCTGAAACCTTGGCAGCTATGTGTAGGGGCGGGTTCCTCTGGACGTGGGGGGCGCTCCTAACACAGCTGGTGTCAGGGGCAGGTTGGGCTCACTGCAACTGCACCGCGCGAAAGCGAGCAGCAGTCTTTCCAGTTCTGCACTTGAGACCGAGTGAGTTCTCTCTGCTGAAGTGGGGAGTGTGCATGCCCTTGCTCTTGTGGCATACATTACAAGGACAGTCGCAACTCCACCGTCAGGATGTGAAGGAATCTTTAATGGAGGTCATGTTCCTGCTGAAAACGCTAAATACTATATTTACTGTTGTAGGTGAGCAGCTGGCCGGGTGGCCTACGCTCAGGGGACCGTTTCCCTTTTATGATCATAGTAGAAGCACAAGGGCACCGTCTCACTGGGTTCCTTACCGGTGTAGGTGATTTACCCTATGTATTTAAGGTGATACGGGATTACTGCTGCAGTTCATGCCCTACTTTAGTGATGCACATGGTTTCTTATGTTTGCATGGTCAGGTATGCACAGTATTACTGATTCACATATTCCCATGTTATGACTGCGACATTTCATGCCCAGAGGTTATGATTAAGTTTGTTTTATGCCTTGCCGGGATAGCACAGCGAATATAAATTCAGGATCTACATATTCTGTACAGTGAAGATGTTTTGATGACGTGTGCAACATATAAGTAATTACTTTAATGCACTAACTGTGATGTCATGACAATTGCCTAGTTGGCATAGTGATTTATGGTTTATGTGACTGCGGTCTGTTTGTTTTATATACAATGAGATTTTTATATACTACTGTGTGGAGCCTCTTTTGTGGTGTATTTAGTCTGTCGGAGGGGAGGGCAACGCTTTACACATTGCCTCTTTGATAAGCCCGTCTGCTGTGCCAATCTACCATGGGGTGAGCAGGTGTTACCTTGAGTGTGTAACTCCCTTACCCTGATTGGTGGGTTCTGCCCGGCTTAGGTGCATACCGGAACCAACCAGAAACCCCATTTCTAACATCTAGTTACAGCCCGACCAGTAACAATGTAGTTTTGGGCCACACCAATTGGAGAACATGCAATGTCTGATGTCACAGGTGTGTCATTTTTCAGAAGTATGCAGCTACTTTGTGGCCAGCAAGGTGCACTTGAGATGTGACATGTAATATTTAAAAATCAGGTTTTCTACATTTCAAGAGTGATTTGGAATGGTCTGTGCAGCAGTGTTCAAGCAGCTGCTGTCAGACAACACAGAGAAGGCCTGAAGCCATGTTTTCCAGTCCCACGCTGTGCATCATACTGTAGATATTGCAATCCACAGTTGGCATTAAACTTACAGGCCATGGGTACATTTTCATGCCATATACTAGGGACTAATAAGCAAGTTAAATAAGTTCATTAGGGATAAACCAATTCAATCATGTTTTAAGGGGGGCACAGGTACTTTACTCTAATTTACCAGGTGCCATCATGCACAGAGTTCTAAGTCCAGGGAAAATAGCTGTAATACTTGCTTAAGTTTTCAAATCTATTTCATCCCAATGATGACCCATCCAATAATTAAGGATTGAAACATCAACGTAGCAGAAAAATAGACAAACATATGTTTTGCTTAGTTTAATCTTGTTGGATACATAGGACTTTCGTATCAACATTATCATGCGCCTCTGATTGGTCAATTTTCTTATTTTCTATATACACTTTACTTATTTTCACCTGCGCTGTGCGCAGTGGCGTAGCTAGGCCTTAGGCCGCCCGTGGTGGTCCCAGCGATGGCCACCCTCAGTGGCCTGATCGAAGAGCGGGGGAGGGGCACGAGAGTCATGCGGCTGTGACGACCACAGGTAAGAGTGGGGGGTGATTCTTGTGGTCGCGACGGTAGTAGATAAGAGCGGGTGGGAGGCACGGCCATCGCCCCCAAAACTCGTGCTGCTTGGGGAGGTCCGCCCCCACTGCCCCCTTAGCTACACCACTGGCTGTGTGAGTACTAAGTATATTTGATAGAAGTTTTTCTATTTTACAGTGATGTTAAACAAGTATTTTTCGAATATTTTGGAAATGTCTCTGAAGGGTATTATAAAATATCCCAGGCACAATTTACACAATGAAAACAACATAAAAAGGTAGTAAATAACACTCCAAAAACCCTACACAGCAGGCCGGAGAACACGTCTAAAAATTATGCTGGGACAACAAAAAAACCTTGCCCAGGAAGCTGTAAAGGGCCATAAAAAGATCCCAGGAAGACCAGCACTAGGCCAAACTGCTCTCAGATATATGGCATATTGAAATTGCATGATTCTGGGTGATGGCCAACAAGCTATGCGTCCAGCCCAAAGATGAGTCACTTCTTATATATCAGAAGAAACCTGGGCAAACTTTCTTGACAACCAATTTAATCAGCAGTCGGCAAGAAGAGCCTTGAGCCAGGCACCAGCAGCACTCTAGCCAGTAACCTCCAGTGATACCAATCCGAAGGCAGACGGCCCAAAAACAGGCACATCTGAACCTACAGCAGGCCAATCAATTGCTTCTAAACTGATACATGTCCATCAAATCAGACGTCAAATAGCAAAGGGCAGAAGAAAAGGGACTTCAGGCACAAACGGCATCCACCCTACCCTCTTCCAGCACGAAGCAGAACTTTCCAAGTCAGGCTCAAGGGCGCACTATGAACCTCATGGAGAGGCTCCATAATCTCACCCACCTACAAGAGTAGGGCCAAGTCCCAGGGAATAAAATACAGCTTCGGGTCGATCATTGACAACAAGGCTAAATACTTCGCTGGGTCACTGCTCAATCTATAACAATCTTGGCTTCTGACAGAGCCATAGTCCCGCTCATCTAAACTAGTTTCTCTAAACCTCAAGAAACAACCTTGCCCTATCTCCTTACTGATGCAGCAAGCCTCTAGGATGCCTCTGCATCTTTGCTTCATCGACTAGTAGCCTTCGATCATGTTGACTTTGGGATAAGCTAATACAAACAACTAAAAGGGCTGACGCAGGAGTGTGTCCTACATTATTCATCCTCTTTCTTGCCGACCTGATAAAAAGTTACATTCCTGCAACTCCCATGCCCCTGAAATTAGGCAGAATGACACTCGCCAACCTCTTTTATGCAGCTAATGCGGTCTTGCTGAGCCACACCCAGGTGGGCTGCAATGTCTGCTCAATGTAACATAAGAATATTCAATTGAAAGTGGCCGGACTAACAACTTGGGGAAACTAAATGTATGCTTATCAGCAGCACTAAGAAAAGAACATTGTCCTGGTACTAGGCCAAAACACCGATTGATGAATATAAGTACTTGGAGATAATCATCGACAAGAATGGCTCATTTGTCTCAAAGAAAGAGTGAATAAAATGGAAAGGGTAGTGCAAGCTAAACTGCTACCGACCATAACTTATGGGAGCGAACCACTGAGAGGGAGACACTAGAATTCTGGAAAGCACAGTGACAAGAGTGTACAGAATGATTTTCAATCTCTCAAATTTCCAGGAATCACTACTCGTTACCGGGTTAACCTAGCTCAGGGAAACTCCCATCAGCCACTTGGCCTTAAAAAAAAAACTAGCCAGGAAAACAATAAATTCCCTTTCACTGAAGATAAAAATACCTTAGCACACAGAGTCCACACGCCTGCATGACTTTACATAGTTACAGAACAATCACACCTCAGCAATATTTTAATACAAGGTACACAAAAACAGTTAAGGAGAAGTTCTTGAAGTATAATTTAGGCTTACTCCCTTCTGTTTTTCATGTCTCTCCTTGCCAGCGGAAGAGCACACTGAACGCTTGCTATCCATGCAGCAATGGCAAGGAAGACATGCCACATTTCATTTGCTCTTGCAAGGAGCTGTTGGGGGAACTGAGGCAGCTGCTAAGAGTACCCTTCAGCCAAAGAGGAATACACACGCGGAGACAAGCTGTGCTGGCCTCCAAGGGACCCACAGATGAATTGCGGGCTGGTAAAATTCCTTTTAAAAGTAGAAAAGAAAATGGCAATACAGAACAGTTTGGTGGCTATCTCCTGGATTACCATCAAGTCTCAGAGAGAGCCTATGGCTAGTCTGTAATCACCTCTGACGGTTGCAGCTTGATTAAGCATGTGGCTTATGTGATGTACACATCATAAGCCACACAGCCGGACTGCAGTACCACTCTGCTGGAATCCACCGACTCACTCTCAGGGGGGACTAATTAATCAATTGGGTCTCACTAGTGGCTAATGGCCAAAAGCACTATCCATCTGCACACTGCGGGAAGGCCAAACAAAAAGGTCCGGATCTGCCCAGCTCGCACTTTAATGACCTGCTTGCTCCATAGCAGACGTTGTGGGTTCTATCAGAACTCGTAACATGCCTAGAGCTTTTATAGCAACCTTGCTTGCTTTTAGCCGACAAGGGTTTTTATAGTCTTAAACCCGTTCACAGCTGCTAATAAATGTTGCTGCAAGATGTCAAATCCGCACCAATCTATGGCCATCCCAGCTCTTTCCCCACGATGCGAGCTATGGATCTTTTTGGCACTCAATGTTTTACTGTGGTTGAGGGTGGTCAACATGCTAACATCTAGTTAACAGCTGATGATGTAGATTTATTGATGTATTTTAAACCTGCTCACTGTCACTGCATGTATCTATTACAAGCGGTTATCTTCTTTTATATTGATGGGTCTTTATGTTTTTTTTATTGATTGTTTAACTTCATTACATGGGTTTTAAGTAACCGAGCAAATTAAAATAATTTGAACTTGAACTACTTGGAAAAGCAATTTGAGAAATACTCTGGCTCACAAAATAGAATTAATGCTCAAGCAAACAATATCATCCATCTACCTGGAGTAGCCCGGCAGGAAACGAAGCAGTGATGAGTGACCTGGTAGTATTTCGCAGCTACCAGCCAGACAAAGAAACAAGCATTTACAATGCAATGGTCTCGGCATTATTAAAGGTAGAGCTATTGGCATTGCTCATGACTTTTTTTAAAATCATAAATAAATAGCATTGTCATTTACAATGCCAATAGCTTAATCGCTCGCAAATGCATGACCTATTGCATTTACACCCACACAGAGCCACACACAAAGCCACCCACACACACATACAGAGCCACCCACACACACATACAGAGCCACCTACACAGAGCCACCCTCACACAGCCAGAGCCACACACACATAGAGCCATCTACAAAACAAGATTCAGGCACACAAACACACTTATATGGCACAACGGAAAGGAAAGGCGTCCCCTGCAGTGGCCTGGTAAGCAATGCCTTGGACTCGGCACTTTTTTATTTACAAATTAAGCACTGAATTATTAATAGGTTGTGGTGAAGTGGGATCTGAGAGGAATAAAAACAGTAACTGTAGTGCCTTTTTAATAGAACACTTTGGAGCATTTTCCTGCATATTAAATATCTGATGTTAGTTAAGCTTAGTAGCTATAATGGCACTCCATGTACTGACCCCTGTAAGCATAGAAGGCTGAACCGATTTTGAGGAGATGTGAACCCGTAACTTTCTTCCTGCCTCTATGACATTGTGACCCTGCCTGCCTGTGTCACGAAGTCACGTTGTTCTTGTGTGGTAAGTGTGTCCACGGCTGTCTGATGTTGCCTACCTCTGACTGTTGCTGTGAGTCTGCCCTTCCATCTTCCTGTCTTTTCTCTGATTGTGTGACCCTGTCAGAGTCTCACTGAGTCAGATTGTTGTTTTGTCAGCCTGCGTGTCCCATGACTGCCTGACAGAAAGACAGGAATGAAGGAGGGGTGAAGAGACTGAAAAGAGACAAGCATTGGAAATGCAATAGGTCTTGCACCATTAGAGTTAGTGCTTTTAGAATTGTTTATGGTTTTTTTTTGGTTTTTTTTTACTTGTGTTAACGAGTAAAGGCCGCACTGGTCGTAGTGGCAGCGAGCGCTTTCCTGGTAGGCGGGAAGGGTGGGGGCAGGTTTTTGAGTGGTGGGGGCAGTTTTTGCAGCAGTGCTGCAATAATCGGCCTCCAGTAACAAAAACTGCAGCAGCGCTTCTCACTAGCACGATCCCCCGGCTGTAAGGAAGGAATACCTGATGGAAGGAAGACCATAAAGTGGTACAGGGTGGATGCAGTGGATAAGAATTAAAGTGAAAAGAGAAAGGGCTGGGACCATGTCATTGGTACTGCAATTCCTGCTTGATAAAATGTAGAAAACCCACAATAATGTTATATATTTACTAGAAAGGCTGGGAGAGTGTCAATGGCACAGCAAGTTGTGGTTTACATGCAGCACACTGGTACATTTCAAATTTAGAACATTTGCAGAAAAGCTAACAGTATCAAAAGTACGTATACAACACTACACAAGATTAGTTAATGTGGCGAAACTCAGATGCTGTTGCCTAAGCAAGTTTTGTGCATTAATCAAACACGCAGACACCATATAAACAAACATAACTAAAAAAGAAAAATAATAAAGTACCCTTTTAAACATAACATTTTTTGAGGCAATTTAGAGAACCGATATTACTGTGACATACATACTGGATGGGCTGGGACGGTGTCAATGGCACAGCAAGTTGTGCTTTACATGCAGCACATCGGCACTGGCCCATTTCTGTTATATCAAATTTGTCAAAAAGCTAACAGTATCAAAAGAACGTGTAGATTAGAAACGTGTAACATTACACAGTATAAGTGAAAGTGTACAAACCGATCCTGTTGCCTAAGAACGTTTTGTGCATAAGCCAAACCCGTGCACACAGTGGCAGGCACTTTATCCTTAACGTTCCGTTTTTGGGCATGGGAAATCCAATATTATAGCATTTGAAACACTGGAAGGGCTGAAGCCGTGTCAATAGTACTGCATGCCCCGCTTGAGAAAATGTATAGACACCCACATTAATGCAACGTATATACTGGAAGGGCTGGGACAGTGTCAATTGCACAGCAAGCACACTGGCCCATATCGTTTTTAAACCATTTACTGAAAAGCTAACAGTTTCAAAAGAACGCGTAGATTAAAAGAACGTGTTTTAACACTACACAGAATGAGTGAATGTGTCAAAACAAAAGATCCTGTTGGCTAAGAACGTTTTGTGAGAACCCATATTAATGCAACGTATATAATGGAAGGGCTGGCACAACTGCACGGGATTAGCCAATGCGCCCATACACAGATGATGTTGTAGCACACTGCTACTTGGCCATTTTAAGTTAATAACATTTGCGAAACAGCTAACAATATCGAAAAAACACGTAGATCAAGAGAGTGCGTATAACAATACACCCGATTATTCAGTGCGCCTAAACACAGATCCCCGCTGCTCGTGACCTGCGGATATAGTATAGAAAAATATATCGAGCCACAGTTCAGCAAAACTATTGTCCAGAAAAGTCTCAGTCTGGTTAAAGCAAGCTGAGATTACTCAGCTACATACCTGCACGGAGTACTGCGTCCCGGTAGTCACATTCTCTCGACGGCGTTCAGCGTGAGCGCCATCTTGGTATAGTCTTATATGCTGTTTCACTACAAGCGCCATCTTAAAGTGATAAAAGTTTTAAATAAACTTAATATATTTACTTGTATGGTCAAGATAACGGTTAATAAACTTTACAACAGAAGGTCACTGCCCATATTTAACAAGTATCCCCACTACTGTTTATAACATTCATGTAGTTGCTTCCGAGTCTCGGTGAAACTATTCACTCTAGTTCTTGCATACTCCGAATCATAAAATGTCATTCTGTATATACTAAAAGCGCCATCTTATAGTCTGCAAACTGCGGGCAGAGAGAATGTGCGAAATGTAAAGCACGACACGGCGGGCAGGGGAGGGGCGGAGCGGGGGTGTGGGAGGAGTGCGGGAACAGACGGCGAGGGGAGGAGAGTAGGAGGAGGAGAGTAGGGGAGGCACGGCCTAGCGGCCGTGCAATCAAGAAGTGAGGGGGCGGGAGAGTAGGCAAGGCAGGCGGCTGGGGGCATGTGCACGCGCTTTTAAGCTCAATGCGCATGCGCATTGAGCTTAAAAGTCACGGGCACTGCAAGGAATCGCCACGATTCCTTGCAAGTTGGATAAAGAGTGGATAAGCCACCATAGTCTCGCTTGCTCGATGCGCATGCGCATGCGACAGGCGAGACCTAAAAAAGGGAGACAGGGAGAGAGAAAAGCGCAAAACGAAGTGAGAGACAGATGAAGTGGGAGGAAGGGTAAACGAGAGAAAGATGCGGGGTAGGGGAGAGAGGGAGAGGGGGAATAATTTAACAAGATGGGTAGAAAGAGGGGAAGTGGGGGCGCTGCTAAAGAGAGCGTGATTGATGGGGAGCAAGAGAGAGGTGGGAGAAGGAGGCAGCTCCGAGGCAGAGAAAGTAGTGCGAAGAACATGGCTACGGATAGAGAAACGGTGATGGAGGTGTGGGCGAGAGAAAGGGTTTGGCCCAGGGGCGACAGACTAAGGATGATGCAGAAGACGGCGGAGAGAGAAGGAGAGGGAAAATATAACACAAAAGAAGGAATGGAGAGGGAGTCAGAAAGAGCGAGAGTGGAGGAGAAAGATGTTGGATAGAGAGACAAATAAAGGATGAGAGCGGGATGGTGGAAAGGGAGAGTCAAGTCAAGTCAAGTCATAACATTTATATAGCGCACTACATACCCAGAGGGTTTCAAGGCGCTTAGGAAGGGGAGGAGGATTATTTGTCAAATATCCACGTTTTAAGCTGCTTTCTGAACACTAGGTGATTCTGGGTGAGGCGAAGGTAATCGGGGAGAGAGTTCCATGTTTTGGCAGCCAGGTATGAGAAGGATCTGCCTCCCATGGTGGTCTTGTTGATGCGAGGTACAGTGGCGAAGGCTTGGCTGGAGGAGCGAAGTTGGCGGGAGGGGGTATAAAAGGACAGTCGAGAGTTGAGGCACTCTGGTCCGATGTCGTAGAGTGATTTGTGTGCGTGGGTAAGCAGTCTAAAAGTGATCCTCTTATTGACGGGTAGCCAGTGGAGGTCTTTAAGGTGACCAGAGATGTGTTCGTTGCGTGGGATGTCTAATATGAGCCTGGCTGAGGCGTTTTGGATTCGTTGTAGTTTCTTCTGGAGTTTTGCGGTAGTACCTGCGTAGAGGGTGTTTCCGTAGTCCAGTCGGCTCGTGACCAGAGCGTGGGTGACTGTTTTCCTTGATTCGGAGGGGATCCAGCGAAATGTTTTTCTGAGCATGCGAAGAATGTTAAAGCAGGAAGAGGATACGGCGCTGACTTGTCTGTTCATAGAGAGTGAGGAATCCAGGATGACGCCTAGGTTCCGTGCGTGGTCTGTCGGGATGGGTGCTTTTCCGAGGGCTTCCGGCCACCAAGAGTCGTCCCATGCAGAGGGGGATTTACCTAAGATGAGGACTTCTGTTTTGTCTGAGTTCAGTCTCAGACGGCTTTGTTTCATCCATTCAGCGACTTCTTTCATTCCCTCGTGTAGGTTAGTTTTGGCGGTGCTGGGGTCCTTGGTGAGGGATAGGATCAGTTGAGTGTCATCCGCGTAAGAGATGATGTTGAGGTTGTGTTGGCGGGCGATGGCCGCGAGGGGGCTCATGTATACGTTGAAGAGGGTGGGACTGAGTGAGGATCCTTGTGGTACTCCGCAGATGATTTCAGAGGCCTCGGACTTGAATGGTGGGAGGCGAACTCTCTGGGTTCTTCCGGTGAGGAACGAGGTGATCCATTCCAGTGCCTTTCCTTGGATTCCGATATTTCTGAGGCGTTGTAAAAGGGTGCTGTGGCAGACTGTGTCGAAGGCTGCAGAGAGGTCGAGGAGGATGAGGGCGACTGTGTCTCCATTGTCCAGTAGAGTTCGAATGTCGTCTGTTGCCAGAGGCTGAAATATAAGGAATGAGTGGAAATGGAAAATGAGAGGAAGGTGGGGTGGGGTGAGGCGAAGCTCTGCAGCACACAGACTCCCGAGGGGAAAAGATGCATCAAAGATAAACGGCATCCGCCGAAGAAAACGGAAATGTGAGAAGGATAAAAGGAGAGAGGAATGAGGCCGCGTGCAGCAGCAGCAGATGCCGACGCACCAAGGCGGGCTCGGGCGGCTGCCCCAGCTACAGGAGCGCCTCATAAATGAACAATAAATAACAACAGAGGCGCTGGCAGGGAGACGGCACCGCCGGCTGACAGAGAGGCACTAACACACCTACGCACAGCAATACCGACGTGCAACGCCTCCCAGACACGGCAACACACACCCATAGCCTCGCGTGTCCACAAGAGACACGCCACAAAAGCAGCGTCACGTGCGTAAAAAACTACGCAGCACACGTCAACACACCAGCAGCCTCCCTGGTACAAAGAGAGAGCCACACAACACAGAGATGGGCGCGCCAACACACTGCATAACTGTCAATGGCAAAACGCTCCCCTCACACAGAAATACTTAGCAATGTAGACACCCTACCACACAGCAGTACTGCCATGCGGCGCTACACAACACACAAAGGATGACAGACACACCAACACACTATTTGGTGCACATAGAAACACACAACAAACATACTATCACAGAAACACGTGCTCACAGAGCTACACATGATAGACAATGTCACTCAAACCAAAACTTAGAAATCATCATTAGTACAAAGAGACCTTCACACAACATTCACACAGGCGCACCAACACACAAGATAACTGACACAATGCACACACACAGCATTACTGAGCAACACGAACACACTAACACAACAGTACAGCTATACGGAGCTACATAACCTCATGGGTGCATATAGAGAGCATGACACGGAACACAGCCCTCTGATACATGCACACACAGCGTCACACGCGCACCAGCACAGCTACACCATCACTAGTACAGAGTCACACAAACAACTTTAAAGACACTGACACTCGTACACAAACATGATTGACGTTACACAAAGCACACACTGCATTATAGAGCTTCGTTTCGTTTATTGTTTAACAAATAAAAGCCATAACAACATGCAGGCAAAAAACAATAGAATGCAATAATGACGATAAAATCGCTTGGCTTGACGACAGATTACAAGATTACCTCCAAAAGGCACTGTGTATATGTTTACAGCATTATTGATTAACGCTGACCCACAAGCAAACAGATGTACTGCCACACTGAACTACACAACATGCAAAGCATCAAGGTCTCACCACGTACAGACACACACACCCCGCACACAATCCACAACACAGTGCACTCAGCATAACACGTGCTCAGTGTCTCTGACAACAATCCACTCACAGTGTCAAGGGTACACACACGTGTAGCTACACAGCATCATTGACTCACGCTACTGAGCACACAAAGCGTCACAGTTATGCCAACACACTCACAGAGACACTGGTACAGGCACACACGCAGTCACATGACAAATACAGCGTCGCTGACACGTGCACACGGAGCTGTACCATATTCCTAAACATGTACCCTACATAGACACACACACAACGCAAAGTAACACAGACAAGCCATCATACCTGTGGCGTCACACATAGAACAACCAACACACGGATTGACTGACAGAGAAGACGGAGAGATACACAACACTAAAAGTGCCACTGACAAAGACATACGCCACTGATACAGAACACCGATATACTCGCAACATCGCTGTCAGACAGAGCCACACACTGCTTAATTTGCACATCCAATGAGCGAGAGAGAGAGAACCCAGAAACCTTCACTGATACAGACAAACCCAGATACATCACTGACAAAGAAACGCGTACACGCTCTCCTCACTAATACATAGAACAGTGCAATACACCTACACAAGTGTCACGGACACACCTACAGACAGCATCTCATACACTAGCACATGTCATTGACACACAGCTACACAACATAGTGCAACTGAAACCGATACAACAATATGCTTCCAGCGTAACACACAATAAAAGAACTCGCATGGTATTATACCTGAGCAGTAACACAGGCGCAGCATCCCCGACAAAGACACACAACACAGTACATTACTCACAACCACAGTTACAGAACAGGACACAACAGAACAGCCTCTTTTATACAAACACACCTGCACACTCACTGTATCGCTAACGTGCCACAAACTGCACACAGAGCAGAACAGAGGAAAACAAGCACACTAACACATCCTCGAGTGACACAAGGCACAAAACACCAGCTGCATCTCCGACGGTAAGGCAGTCGCCATTCATACCTCTTCCCTGACAGCAACAGACACACCAAAGTATCACAGACTGCAACACTAACAAAACACACATAGCATTCCTATCATTAACACGCACGCACAGTAACAGACATGCTAGCACACATACATTGCTACGAAGACACAGACTCACACATAGACAGCAACAAGCCAAATGCTTCAAATAAATCAACACCTATTAGGGACGTTGGGTTATATTTTGGGGGGAGGGGGCGGCCAGGCACGGGGTACTTATTGGATCAGCGAAGGTGTAACCTACTGATTTAGTTTTCCGTTCCGACCGCTTACCTCGTTTCCCCGTCGCCAAATGTCTATATCCCACGTCTTCTGCAAGGCACCAGACCCTTCGAGCTCACGGTATGTCTGGACCCCTCCCACCCCCCTAAACAGCACAGGTGTCCCCCTTTCTCTGCCCGTGGCTCGACTGTAGCGAGACGACTGCAGGGGCGAGGGCTGCACAGGACTAGGAAATTGAAAAGCACGCTGTCGGCAACCACGAGAAAAGTGCCAAATGATTACATGGGGAGACCCTTTCCTTATCTCTGAAATGCTGGCTACACTGTAAGATTCAGGGAAAGACATCTCGAGGCTGAGAGGGGGAGGTACCTCCTCCGAGCGGCGGAGGATGGAGGAAGGCAGCTCGCCGTGAAGCCCAGAGCCCCGGACCGCCATCCGCCGATACAGCAGCGGCCGCACTGTTCCAGCACTGGGGGCCCACACAGGCTGAACTGTGCACCCCGCTCCTTGCCTGCAGCACCCCAACATTCCATTACCACGTTTTTGGGGAGCGGACCTGTAAGATTCAGGGAAAGACATCTCGAGGCTGAGAGGGGGAGGTACCTCCTCCGAGCGGAGGATGGAGGAAGGCAGCTCGCCGTGAAGCCCAGAGCCCCGGACCGCCATCGGCCGATACTGCAGCAGCCGCACTGTTCCAGCACTGGGGGCCCACACAGGCTGAACTGTGCACCCCGCTCCTTGCCTGCAGCACCCCAACATTCCATTACCACGTTTTTGGGGAGCGGACTTGCGTGCAAGCCTGTAGGTGCTCGGAGACACAGCTGCAAAATGGCGGCTGGAAGCTTCTAAATTTTTCGGAATTGGGGGCGTGGTTTTGTGGTTCTGAGTGACAGACAACGTCACTGTCTAAAGAACGCAAAAAATCACGCCCCCAAATCCGAAAAAGACGGGGCTTCTTTGGAGGGATGGCTCTCTCCTCCAATGGCTGGCCTCTGTTTAGGAAGCCAGCCAATGGTGGACAGACAGAGCAGGGAGGCGGGTTCTGAAGTCCTACTAAGTAACATTCATTCTCGGACTTCCGGTCTACCGACCGGATATTACCGAGACCTAAAAAGTTTTAAAAAAAGGGGATGGAGGTGCACAGAGCAAGTCGAGTTGGATGGAGTTGGAGTTCGCGGGACCAACTGAGAGTGTGAAAGTTACATATTTTAGATACAAACTACTTTTTACATACTTCACATCCACAATATGCTGTGGACTGATACCAAGGCAGATGTTTCACGCTGTCAGCCCACGGGTAAACCCAGCTGAACCACAGTAGCCAATGGTTGGTACGCGCTGTCCAAAAGCCCTTTAGTCTGTAGATGTGTGTGTGTTTTGCGTGTCGGTATGAGAACTCACCAGACAGCTTAAGCGGCCTCTAGGCGAGACCTAAATATGTGCAGAAAAACAAATTTCAAGATAACCCTCTTCAAGACGCACCTGCCCTATCGCTCAACACAGTGACAAACGGGAAACACTTCTGCGTGGGCAATCCATCATAGAAAGTGAAATGTTTACAGGAAAGGTTTGTGGGGCTTATTAGAAAATATACACAACCGGACAGCAAACAAAATATAGGCGCATACACACAAATAAGACTATGAACAACTTTTTTATTTTTATTTAAAATTTATAAAATATACATGATAAGCTACGCAGTTCACTGAAAAACTGAACGAGGATCGGGGAAAGTAGAAAACATGTTGACTTATGTACACCAGACAATTGAAGCAGTCCATCAAATTACACTTTTTGCTGCGGCAACACCACAGGGCCACCATTTGACTGGTTCTTAGCGGCTTCTGAAACAGGCAATGTTTCCACTATTAGCCTGGGCTCAATCAGCGAAGACCAGCTCTTGGTTATCTAAAGACAAATAAAGGTGCAGTTATATATACGTCTCGTACCCACTCTCTGCCATACATTAGTTTAACATTTACATTTCAGGCAGATTCTAGTACGCTGGAGTAGCTAACGTAGATATATGACCCCGGACAGAAAAGTGTTATGCGAGCGCCTGAAGACCAACGGAGGACAAAGGACCTTATATACTGCTTTAACACTGTGCCTTACATTATTCCTCATCCCACACATATAGTACAAGGGAAGGAAAATCAGTCTCCCATATTCCCACAAGTATCTTTCTCTTCATTTTGTTTGCAGGACAATTATAGTGGTTGGTAGGTAGAATGTCATGTTAGCCCATCCGGTTATCATCTTAAAATGCTACTCTAGACTGTGTGCGTTAAAGAAATATAAATATATTCTGTCCATCCCTGGACTCTTTATCACAATATTCAACCTAAAGGAGACCATGGACTGTTTCCCTCAATCCAACAGCCCTATGAAACTTGTGCTGTGAAAAAAATCACTTGCAAAAGTAACACATAATGTTGCTTCCAAAACTATTTGTTTGTTTCCACTACTTCTTAGTCAATAACAAGTCGAAGTATACTTTATTTTTAAAAGGATCATGTTATTGCCATTTATGTATAGAGCCATCAGCTATTAGTTGGCACTAGCGCTATATTACCTAGGCACCCTTTTGAACTGTTCTGAAAGTACCCAGAATGTTGTTGTGTTTATGTTGTTATGTAGGTGCATTTGTGTGGATTCAAAGAGGGTTTGTTTAATTTGAAGTTTTGCAGTAGTTTGTGTAGATTGGTTGAATGACGGAACCACACAGGCAATTATATCGCATGCCTTAACAACGTGGTCTTTACCACAGCTGCGTCTTTACCACGCGGGCCTTTACCATGCATGCCTTTACAACGAGCTTCGTTGTAAAGGCATGATTGGTAAAGGCATATGCATGGTAAAGGTTACACCACAGCCTCCCGTCCTGAGCCCTAAAACCTAGCCCCAGCCTTGAAAACGACCCCGACCCCAGCCCTAAAAACAACCCAGCCTTCGCCCTGAGCCCCAAAACTGTCTCCAAGCCCTGAAAACTACTGCGACTCAGTCCTGAAAACAGAAAACTACTCACCAAGCCATGTCCTGTTCCTCACAATCTCATCTGGGCAGGAAGTTCCTCCAAGTCCTCAACACCTCCCACCCGCTGCCCATTCGCTCTGAATCTAGAGCACGGTTTGCGTTTACCATGCATATGCCTTTAACGCCTTTACACCTAAAATTGTTGTAAAGGCATGCATGGTAGAGCAATATGCGTGGTAAAGGCATATGAGTGGTAAAGGCACGAGCAGTAACCCGTGCGTTGTAACGGCACGCGTGGTTCAGACAGCGTGGTTAAGGACGCTTCCGGTGTAGCTTAATACTGAAGTAAACTAGATGACCTAGGTAAATATTTGTGTAGTACCGCAAGTGCATGCACAGGACTGCAAAATAACAGTGCAATGTTTTCTTTGGGCTGAGTTGCACATATGCATCTGGACGGTGGCAACAACCTGCTCCATGGCCTCCCACACTCTATATTAGCCAGAAGTCCACTGGCTACTCTCGCAGACCCACACTACTCTTCACTGTATCATTTACAAAGTCACCGCCCCAACATATCGGACTCAGAAGGTCACTATCTCCGGAGGCTCTGGACACAAATGCAACTGAAAACATAAAACTGTTGCAAAGAAGTGCAAAACATAAGAAAAATATTTTACATCTATGCACCCAGGATCAAAAACAAGACAAGATCCCTATATCCCTCAGGACTGCCCCTATTTAAGAAAGAGCTGGACACACCTCTTTAAAAAACAGGCAGGAACAGAACATTCAGCTACAAGACACCAGTTACCTCACCAATCAGTTTGTGACCGTACCTTTTCCTTTGAGACTGCAAAGTGATTCACTGCCTTTTGCTAGCTTAGTGCTATACATACAAATACTACATTAATACATGATGTTCTCTATATAGGCATAATAATTCAAGTGAGCAGCTGTGATGTTATATGCATTCGCTTATTCAATTTAACAGGGTTTGAGCTTTTCTTCCCCTCGAGGGAAAGGCAACTAGAGAAGTTTTTTAAGGATTCTATACCACTGTATAGAAATAACTATAAAAAATGTCCTTCTTTGTTTAGGCTCATCTGATCATCATCTGATGCATATTCTTTTTTTTTGAAAACCTTTATTTAACATTTTCAATCAAATACAGACAAGGGCCTACAACCCCCAGGGCTGGCCGCTAAGCATTTTAGTACGTTATTACCAGCCAACTTCAAACCCGCCTCCCTGGGGAGCATAGGATCTCCATTCACAAAGCGCATCGGTTGCAAAGGTAGTTCAATTTAGACACAGGATAGGAGGTTTTCATTTTAAAATAATAAGTCGAAAGAGTCAGGTGTCGCACAGTGTCTCGGATCACAAAGGGGGGGCGAGCAAAGAAACAACGTGTCCAAAATAAACTCGCTATAAAATAAGTCAACGGAGTTAAGACATATGACATCAGGATAAACTAGCACATTATTATTTGTCTACTCCATCATTATTGTCCGCCCCAGAGCACCAAAACCTCAGAAAAGTCAAGGTACAGGTATAGAAACAAGGATGTAAGAAAGCCGAACCCACTACACTAACCCGGAAAAGGAAAAAGAGGAAAGGACAAGGGAAGAGAAGGAAGAAAAGAGGCCATAGAACAAAAATAGAAACGAACACCCATCCCCACACCCCCCCACCCTGCACCCCTGCTGATGACTACGGCCACCCCCCTCGCAGCGTGCCTGTCGCCCAGTAATCAGAACCCGAAATATAGAAGAAGGGAAAGAAAGAAAAGGCAAAGAACCCCACTCGGTGAGGGAAATCGGAGGAGGGCATATTTCTACGGACTCCCGGTCTCCTTCCCCCGTCGTAGCCAGCCCCGCCCCGGACTCCGTTAAGTCAAGAAAACAATCCTGTTAAACCTAGTGCCACAATGAGAGACCCAGATAACAATCTCAACCCTCGCCGCGTCGATCAAATTCACTAAAGTCGTCAATTAAAGAAAGCGCTTTCCACAAATTACTGCAAGAGTCTACAGAACAGGAGTAAACAGATGAGAAAAGAACGGCAGTTCTCAATGTAGATGGTTTGTGCCAATGTTGCCCCTCCCTGTCTCCGAAGCCAAGCTTTACCCCATCCGCCATCTTGAAAGACCAACAGGGGAGGGGAGTCGACACGGTCCGGAACAGCAAAAGATAAAAAGTAGAAAGTTCCAGAATGGGGACGACATGTAAATGTTCCAAGGGATACTCAATCGGGGGTTCCAACGGCTCCATTGGGTGATCGGGCACAGTACAGTCAGGTAGATCCAATACAATAGGGGCAAACCCTGCTTCCAGCGCCGGGTCAAAATACGTCTCCGAAACATCTATGGAAATGCAGGCTGGCTGCTGGGGCGCGGGTGTCAAGTCAGGATCTGCTCTCAGGCCTGTGAGGCCATCCGTCGCAGACAACAAACTGCAAGTCTGGATTTCAATGGTCCCCTTAAGTGCCATGAGTGCCTCCAGCACCGTTCGCAGTGACGGGCCAGTTTGAGCCTGCTCCGCTAGATGCCTTTCTTCCTCCAACATGGTGGTCCCCACGGAGAGGCGCCTTCTCCGGGGCAAAATTAGGCGGAGCAGGAGTAAGCCATGAGGAACTGACGGTAAGCAAGCAGTAATACGCAGCGAGGCACCGACCCGGGGGGATCGACGATGCGAATGCCGAATCCCCGGTCAGGGACCCCCGCGACAGCACCGTGCGTCACTCGTCACCTCACCTACTGTAGGGAACCAGGCAGCTGGTGGTAGCAGACCAATCAAAAAGTCCGAGTGTTCCAGAGAGCGGACCCGACCACATTCAGCAGTCCGTTGTTGTTCAAATCGGACCCGGCAGAGCCCGCACTCGAGACCACGGCGTCCCTGCTGGGTTAGGCCTCAAGCGACCATCGACGTAACTCTGCTCCACAACGGCGGAGAAACTCCGGGATTGCACCACTGGAGAGCAGATCGGATCACACACACGGATCCGGTGCAGGTAACCAGGATAAGCGACAGGATAATAGATCGAAGGACGGAGGTCAGCGGAGCCGGGAGACTATGCGGCCATCTTGGTTGGTGTCGTAGCTCCTCCCCCCTGATGCATATTCTTAAGATTTAAATAAAAAACTAAATTTTGTTTCTAGTTCAAACGGATCAAAAGTTACTAAACCCCTGCCAACGACATTCGTGCCCAGCAGAAGGCTTTTCACAAAGGTTAACTGGTCAGCTTTCATTTGGTTATTTCTGTATTTGGTTGTTGAACTGATACTGTCTGGGCAAAGATTTCACTTCATTAGTATTACAATGAATGAATACTATCAAAGAATGTGCAGCACTATGCCGCCTAATTTCCCTTTTCTTGTCCCATTATTTATTCAACCCTGCTGCATAATTTGGTGCTTCTCTGCCACATAATTCCAGTGGGCCGGAGTAAAGTAAAATTTGCAGACTAGTGGTTGCTCAACATTCTTCTAGTTTTATGAAATTCTCAAGTACTCTAATTTTACAAACTTCTCACAATATAACACAAGTGTTTGTATTCTTGGATGATATGATTACATTCATACTTTACATATTATATACAACACTCAAAAGACAAATAAATTCGAGCAAATTGCTGTTAGAGACCTATCACCCAGCGTCCAAGAGAAATCATTTACGCGATTGTGCTGTTAAAAAGTGCTTCACTGCAGTAAGTGCATTAATTACTAACAAGTTCATAGTTCAGTCCCTATTTTCAGGAAGATATAATGCTATGATTGTTAGGCATTTTTCCTGCACATAGGTGTACCCTTCCAGAGTAGGGTCATTGTGTGTGTGGGCGGGGGGAGGAGGCAGAGGCTTGGGGGAGAGAAGGAGTCTGTATAGAAGTTGAAAATACACTTTTGACTTGACATTTTTAGGCCAAGCCTAGGCAGCGCATGCGCTGTCTGCGAGACCTGTTGTAAGCAGCAGAACAAGTGTAATCCCGCCTGCTGCTTGCCATTGGTTAACTCCTGTGCTACTCTTATTGCCTGGCTCCTTATTGGTTGGTGCTCTGATACATCACTTCCGTTTAGATCGGAAGGAGCACAGACCAACTACAATTTTATTACGCCCCAAGTGTTTATATGTAGTGTTAAGGGACTACTTGTTTTATTGCGTCTCAGCACAGCGCAAAGCACTGCGCCTGGTTTCATGTTTTGTTTTATTCTCTGTACACATAAGTTAAATTGCAAGGGCACAGCGCTTTATATTTTAGCATGGCACCCACTTTCATCATTATGTTATAATCAATGTGCACAAGCGCAGTGCTTTACGTTTTAGCACGGCGCCGGCTTTTACATTTTTATCCAGTGCCAGCTTTTATATTTTTATCCGTTTGGAAACTTCAAACTAAACAGCCATATGGGATGAATTGTGGAGAAGAATTAATGGTACATTTAGGAAAATGAATCATGATTACTCAAAATTCTTATCATTTCCAACTGTTTTTTGCTTTCTCATTCACACTTTGGATTCTCTTCTGTATGCCACGTTGTTTAATGTCATGAGATATTTAATGGAGACAGAGGCCTCTGTACTCTGGTAGAATTGATGTTGCCAAAGCAAGATTATGGATATTGTTGATGTTATTTGGACATGCCTAAGAAAAATATATAATATGTTAATTGAAATTTCGGGCCGAAATCGCAAGGCGCAAGTTAATGGAGCTGGTGATATGCCGATCTACGGCTTTATAGTGAGATTACACCAGCCTAAGCGGCTTCCATGCCGATACACGGCAAGAGTGGTTACAGCAGTAATATACTGCAGTGGAATTGCATGATTTCATGCTTTCTAAGATGGCCGCCACATTCGCATAGGCGCATATGCGATTTCGATACCGGTTTTGTAATGCTGAGAGGCGTGTCGCAATGATGTATTTAAGTAGCCGCTTGACGGCGTTCTGAGTAAACACTGATGAAGGACTCACGTCCGAAACGAGTCTGTGTACGGCTAATGGCGAAATAAAGAAATACTTGCCTGTACCCCGGGAGTGCTGAGCTTTGTTTCACAGTGAGAGAAATGGAGTATGAGCCAAAAATTTTAAACGCATGTACCGTCGCGTCTGAAGCACCCGCTCATGAGAGACCCGTGATTTATGGTACAACAGGAGCGCTGATATATATATATATATATATATATATATATAGAGAGAGAGAGAGAGAGAGAGGAGAGAAGATAGGTAGCAATACAGGAGCTAAACAGCTCAGGGACTTGCTGTTCTATTTTAAGTTGGTCAAAAGAGTGCGTTCAAATAAAGAAATAAATAAATCTTCTGTGCCTCGTAGGACATGCGTATGTGGCTGAGGGTGGGATCTCCTAGAAAACCAATGAAAGTCGAGAAATCGGGCAGGGCGGACTGCCCGGGTCATGTAGGACTGGATGGTTGTAGACTCCTCCCATCCTTACATTTTCACCAATGGTCTTTCTTCCAACTTTGGCTTTGCTTTTGACTTCTCCTAAAAATCTGTAGCTCGAAGACATCCTTCACTCATGTGACGTATAGTTCTATTCCTGTGCCTGTAGAGCGTCACTTGCTCGCGCAATACCAGTGAGCGCTCTAAACTTTGTTGTCATGCCTGCTCCCATCCTTTTTGCTCTGGACTCGCTGTGGAACACATTCATTAGACTGTCGGTAAGAGGATCATGTGCACTTGTCAGTCTTCCAGTTTACTGCTGCCTGCAGAAACAGGTGCTCGCCTCTTTTCCCCTAAAAGACTGCAGCACGGAGTGCGACAAGATAACATTGAACAGTGCTATCACTTTCTGCTGCTAAGGTCCTGGTGTCTGCTTAGCTTCCTGTAATTCTGGGCAATTAAGTTGATCTCTTTCTCTTAAAAAAAAATGAATGTGAGCTTTCTGCACATGTAAAGTGTTAAATGCCTTCCGGTCGAGTTTACGCTGCTTAAAACTCTTAAAACAATAACATGCCCTGCCTCAGTGAATTGGGCAGCATAGCTGATTGGAGTAAATGTGTATATATGTGTGTACACGTGTTTTAGATAGTGTATGTGTGTAAGACTGCATCTCGAATTTGCGTGAATATAACTGTCAGAAACAAATAAAACATGAGCCTACCCCGCCTCACTGAATTGGACGGCATGACTGATTGGTGCTGATCTGTATATGTGTGGGCACTGTTTCTGCATCTCAGTGTGTGCGTTTGTGTCTCAGATGGAGGAGTTGGGCTGACTGACTGGGGAAAAAGGCTTCTGGCAGGACGCAGCCTTTTTCATATTACTAAGGCTTGGCTATATTAATAATGTGCAACTTGACCATTGTACCAATACATATTTACCAGGACGTTTATTAGTGCAATTGATAACAAGCATCTGCAATGCAATAGGTCTCTCATTTACACGAGTTTGAGCTATTGGCATTGTAAATAAGAATGCCTTTTATTTAAGTTTTGTTTTTTTAAACGTAAATAAAAGGCATTGTCATTGACAATGCCAGTTGCTAAAACTATCGCTAATGTGAGTCCTGCTGCATTCCAAATGCTTGTTTTTCTTACAACTAAATTGCTTAGTTTTGTTGTTAATTTACTCCTTTATGTGCCGTCGAAGCATTTCAACCTTACGGACTGCTGATTAAGTGGCAGCTCGTTCTCAGTACTAGGACAGCTGTGTGGCCATATCTGCCAGGCTGATGTCAAATGGATAATCTGGAGATGTTGGCACTTGGTAAAAAGAGTAGAATGTCCCTGGGAAAAAAAAATCTATGAACCTTTAAGAAACACAAGATCTTGAGAGAAGAATTAATAAGAGGCATTTAACAAAGAAACTAGTATGACTTCAGAATGTGCAACACTCCACATGGCAGCAGTGATGTTGCAAATGCTACTTACCAGTATGCATCTGCTCTTGGCATGTAGGGCTGCTGACATTCATATCTGTGCATAGTCCGCCACCTAGTCTTGGGTCCGGATGATTGCACATTGTTGTCCTGGAAGAGTCTTCGAAGTATCACGAGATAGGTGGCTCCTCCCCTGGACTACAGTGCGCATGGGCATCGCCTCCATCCCCAGATTGTTTTTAGCCATTGGCAGAGATGGAGTGAAGAAGTGAGTGATGACCATGCTATGAGCATATGTGTGTATATGAATACATACTGCAGCTGCTACAGGCGCCGGGGAGGAGGGCGGGCGATATGAATGTCAGCAGCCCTACATGCCAAGAACAGATGCATACTGGTAAGTAGCATTTGCAGTTCGAGGCATGTGGGCTGCTGAATTCATATCTGTGCATAGAATACATAGCAGTCCCTCCATTAGCGGCGGCCGCCCGTGCCAGCTGCAGCAGTCTGAAAAAGCGTTTTTAGAACAGCCTGACCAACAGCTGCCTGCTGTTTGGAATGCACGTCTACACAGTAGTGCTTAGTGAAAGTATGTGTGGTAGACCATGTGGCTGCTCTACAGATGTCTTCTAAGGGAATGTTACCTAAGAAAGCCATAGAGGCCCCCAACTTCCTAGTGGAGTGGGCCCTCGGTGGGATAGTGAGAGTGCGCTTAGCTTTAGCGTAACAGATCTGAATGCACTTTACTATCCATCTAGCAATCCCCGCTTTGGAGATTGCATTTCCCTTGTGTTGTGTGGCAAAAGCAACAAAAAGTTGTTTGGTTTTGCGGAAATCTTTTGTCCTGTCCACATAGTACATCAAGGCCCTTTTCACATCAAGAGTGTGGAGCATACGCTCCGCCAGCGTCTCTGGGTTTTGGAAAAACACCGGCAATTCAATTGTTTGGTTCATGTGGAACTGTGAGACCACTTTGGGTAAGAATTTAGGGTTAGTGCGGAGCACCACCCTGTTAGCATGTACTTGGAAGAAAGGTTCTTGGATGGTGAGCGCCTGCAGCTCGCTAACCCTCCGTAGCGATGTAATTGCTACTAAGAACGCAACCTTCCAAGTTAAAAACTGCAGCTCACAAGAGTGTAGTGGCTCAAAGGGAGGACCCATCAGCCTTGTAAGAACCACATTGAGGTTCCATTCCGGGGCTGGTGGAGTCCTTGGTGGAATGACTCTCTTGAGTCCTTCCAGAAAAGCCTTGATAGCAGGGACCTTAAAGAGTGACAGGTGCTGCCTATTCTGGAGGTATGCTGCCATAGCCGACAGGTGAATGCGGATGGAAGAGTAAGCTAGATTACAACGATACAGGTGAAAGAGGTAACATATGATGTTTTGAATGGAGGCGTCTAGCGGGTCAATGCTGTGCTCCACGCAGTAGACGACAAACCTCTTCCATTTAGCCGCATAACAAGCTCTAGTAGTGGGCTTCCTTGCCTCCCGAATGATGTCCATGCAATCGGGCGGAAGATTGAGGTAGCCAAACTCTAGGACTTCAGGAGCCAGATCGCCAGGTTGAGCTGTTGCGGATCTGGGTGCTGAATGTCGCCATGGCTCTGCGTCAGAAGGCTGGGAGTGAGATGAAGCCTTTGATGCGGTACCACGGAGAGTTCCAGAAACGTGGTGTACCATGGTTGGCGAGCCCACGTTGGAGCAACCAGGATGAGCGTCATCGAGTGCTGCCTGAGCTTGCGTGCCACCAGCGGTATCAGAGGTGCTGGGGGAAAAGCGTACGCAAATCTGCCTGACCAGTTCATCCACATCGCATTGCCCTGTGATTGGGGGTGTGGGAATCTGGCGGCGAAGCTTTGGCATTTTGCGTTCTCCTTTGTGGCGAACAGGTCTATCTCTGGATGACCCCACCTTTGGAAGTACGGTTGGAGTACTGATGGATGTATCTCCCACTCGTGCATCTGATGGCTGTGCCTGCTGAGCAGATCCGCCATTTGATTGTCCTTGCCCGGGAGATGTTTTGCCATGAGGAAGATGTTCCTCTGAATGGCCCACTTCCACATGCTCTGAGCCAGATGAGACAGCTGTGGAGAGTGTGTACCCCCCTGCTTCTGGATGTAGTACATGGCCGTCATGTTGTCCGTCCGGATCAACACAACCTTGTTGCACAGATGTACTTTGAATGCCTTTAAGGCCATGAAGATTGCCATCAGTTCCAACACATTGATGTGCATCTTCCTTTGCTGAAGTGTCCATAGTCCCTGCACAGTGTAGTGGAGTACATGCGCTCCCCATCCCTGGAGAGAGGCGTCCGTCGTCAGGATGATCTGTGGGACAGGCTCTTGGAATGGTCGGCCCTTGCAAAGGTTTTGTGGATTCCACCAATGCAGAGAGTTGTATGCCCGACCGCTCACCAACACTAGGTCTGTCAGTTGCCCATGAGCCTGAGTCCACTGACGTGCTAGGCACTCCTGAAGCGGACGCATGTGTAGTCTCGCGTGCGGGACAATGGAGATGCAGGAGGCCATCATGCCTATCAACTGCATGAACACTTTCGCTGGAAGCGAGTGTTGGGGTCTGAATCGTTGGATCAGTGCCTGGATACTGGCGATTCTCACTGAACTCGGCTGTGCAGTGGCTGCCAGAGTGTCGATTGTCGCGCCCAGATACTGTCGCACGTGGGCGGGCTGGAGATGGGACTTTGGGTAGTTCAGAGAGAATCCCAGATCGTGCAGGAGGTGAATGGTGCGTGACACGTGGTCTACGCACTGGTGTTCCGTCTTTGCCTGAATAAGCCAGTCGTCTAGGTATGGAAAGACATGGACGTGCTGGCGACGGAGATGCGCCGCCACAGTCGCTAGGCATTTCGTAAATACTCTCGGTGCCGTGGTGACCCCGAACGGCAGGACTCTGAACTGGTAATGCTGGTTTAAGATCGTGAATCTGAGATACTTTCTGTGGGAAGGATGCAGGGGAATATGAAAATAGGCATCCTTTAGATCCAGCGTTGCTAGGAAGTCCCCTGCTGAAGCAGGGGAAGCACCTGCTGCAGTGTGAGCATATGGAAGTGCTCCGAGTTGATGTACCAGTTCAGGGGCCTGAGGTCCAGGATCGGCCTGAGTGATCCGTCCTTTTTGGGGATCAGAAAATACAGGGAGTAAACCCCTGTTCCCCGTTCTTGCAATGGAACGAGCTCTATCGCCCCTTTTTGCAGCATGACCAGTACTTCTTGCTGCAACAAGGTCAAGTGCTCGTCGGACATAGCACGGTTTCTTGGCGGAATGTCCGGTGGAATGGACGTAAGTTCTAGACAGTAGCCGTACTGGATAAGAGACCTCACCCACCTGTCCGTGGTGATGGATCTCCACGCCGGCAGGAACTGCTGGAGTCTCCCCCCGACAGGTGTTGTGTGATCGGGGGGAAGTGACAAGACGTCACTGCTTGTTGGAGGCGGTGGACCTGGAGGCATTGTTTCCACGTCCCCTGCCTTTGATATTATTGCCTCTGTAGCCACCCCTGCCCTTGTTGTTGTTATACGAGGACTGGGTGTTACCCTTGTAGTATTGCGTGGACTGGGAAGCCTGGCCCCTCGAGGTGCCTCTTGAATTGGAGCGCCGAAAGGAATGACCCCGAAACTGCTGGCTTTGTAAGGCCCCCATAGACTTAGCAGTTTCGGTATCTTTTTTCATCTTTTCTAGGGAGGCATCCACCTCAGGGCCGAACAGATGGTCAGGATTCACTGTTTGACCCAGTATTGTTGTTTGTATGTCGGGTTTGAACCCCGAAATCCGAAGCCAGGCATGGCGTCTAAGTAACACGCTTGTATTGATAGCCCTGGAGGCAGTGTCTGCCACGTCTAAGGCACATTTAATGGATGCATTTGTAATGAGTTTACCCTCCTGAATGAGCATCTCCCCCGCCTCCTTGTATTGGTCAGGCAAGTGTTGCAGGATGGCCTCTAATGTGTCATAATGGGCTCTATCATAACGTGCAAGCAGTGCTTGAGTGTTAGAGATCCTCCAGATGTTCGCTGCCTGTGCAGCAATGCGTTTGCCTGATGCCTCAAAGACCTTGGACTCTTTGTCCGGGGGAGGAGCATCACCAGTAGTCTGTGAATTCGCCCTCTTTCGAGCGTTGGACACCACCAGGGAGTCCAATGGTAAGTGTCCCTTAATATAAGTGGGATCCGAGGGCGCCGCTTTATATTTTCTGTCGATGCAAGGATTGACCACCCGCGCCCGGGTGGGCTCCTTGAATACCTCCTGGGCATGCTTCAGCACCCCTTTAAGCATCGGTAGAGTCTTGACTTGTTTTTCGGCTACTGAGAAGGTGTCGACTAAGAAGTCCGCATCCACGGGGTCCGAGTGCAGTTCGACGTCGTGGTTCGCTGCAGCCCTCTCTATTAGGGCATTGAAGGCCGCCGAGTCCTCTGTCGGGGACGTCTTTGCGGCGAAAAGTTGAGTGTCCTGACCCGACTGCGGGTCGTCAGCGTCGCCTCCCGCTGTCCAGGGCACCTGCTCCTCGTCCGGATCCGAGTACGCAGGGTAGGTGTACTCGTCCTCGTCCTCGTCCACATAAGGCGCGGGGGAATGGACCGGCGAGTGTTCCGGGGCTTGTGGAGACAGAGGTTCCATCAGAGCCGAAGAATCCGTAGAGTACCTCTTGTTCTTGAGTGGAATCCTAAAAGGTTCCAAGGTCGGCTCCGACGTAATCTTCCGTTTGAGGAGCGACAATTTTCCGGTGTTTGCGTCGATGATCACCTCACGACGTTCCTCCACCGCAAGCGGCTGGAGCCGAAGCTTCGACACCACCAGAGCAGCTTTCGGCGTCAATACCTCCTGTGAGTGTCCACCCTGTTTCGGCGCGAAGGCCTTTGGCGTCGTCTTGGGTGGAAGGGTAAAACGAATGGGCGTTTGTTCCTTAGCAGACTTCTGCGCGGCTCGAGGCACTACAGTGTCCTGGCTGGGAACCACAGTGGACTGTTGGATCCTCTTCAGGGAATCCTCCACCTTCTTTGTAAGGGACGCCGAGGGCTGAACCGGCTCGAGCGACTCGTCGACTTCGATAGCCCGATCGCCGATAGGCCTCTTCTTCGGGGCCGACGCCCCATGGGCATGCGCACCATCGGCGTGACGCTTCTTCGAAGACGTCTTCGGGTCCGCGACCCCTTTCGGTGCCGATGCGGCCGCATCGGAGGCCTTCACCTTCGGCGCCGACCCCGATGGCTTCGGGTCGGCCGGTTTGGCGTGGCTCTTCTGGTCGGCCATTTTGGCGTGGCTCTTCAAGTCGGCCATTTTGGGTTTCGTGGAAGTTGACGCCTCCAGAACCTTCTTCACCAACGCCACTTTCAGTTTCGGTTTCGCATCCGAGGGTGCGAGACCAGTTGGTTTCACTTTCGTTTTCTTCATAGAAATGTCCGTGACGGGGCCCGGAGGCGGGGACGTAGGACTCATTGTTAGATCTTGGGTAAGGCCCGAAGGCGATCCCTCGACCTGGGCCGTGTAACGGGGAGTAACCCCGGAGTCTTGTTGGGGATGCTCTTCCTCCGAGCTATCACCCATCGTGGGACAAGCCCGGTCGTCATCCCCTACCTCGTCGGAGACTTCGTCGTAGGCCTCATCAACCGCGTCGCCGGTCTCTTCATCGGACGCGGGGCCAGAGTCCGACCCTTGTACGTCGTCTACTCCCTCAACCGATTCCTGGAAGATGTCATCAGGTGGGGGTGCCGAAGCCGACAATTGAGCCTGGAGCCGATTAGCCCGGCGAATCTTTAAAGTTTTCTTACTCCTAAATTTCGAACACGCCATGCAAGAGTCCTCACGATGATCCGGTGACAAGCATGTATTGCACACGGGGTGCACGTCGAGGTGCGAATATTTAGAGTGACACAGCGGACACTTCTTGAATGGAGTCCGCTCCATAGCAAAGGGTGTAGTGTAGGCCCGTCCGCGTCGAAAGCACGTGGAGGGGCAGTAGGAGATCGGAGCTGAGAGTCAGTAAGAAACCCGAACGCAACTATACCGACGCCCAGCCTAAAGACCTTTTGGTCTCGAGTAAAAGTAGAACAACTATCGGTTCCGATAGAGGGAACCGAAAACACATCCGAACCCGATGGCGGAAAAAAACAATCTGGGGATGGAGGCGATGCCCATGCGCACTGTAGTCCAGGGGAGGAGCCACCTATCTCGTGATACTTCGAAGACTCTTCCAGGACAACAATGTGCAATCATCCGGACCCAACACTAGGTGGCGGACTATGCACAGATATGAATTCAGCAGCCCACATGCCTCGAACAGCAATATCTGTGTAAGCGCACAAACAATAACCGTAGAAGAATTAGGCTGTCAAGGCCAAAAAAGTATTGGAGGAAACTGCATCAAATGCAGCCGTTGTAATCTACTGTACACAGGAAAATACGACCATTAAAAAAAAAAAGAATTATTGAACATTAATTTAAGATGAGATGCTGTATTCAAAATGTCCCTCTGGTGAAACATGTCTAGGAAAAAACAAATGGGTCGTCAACCAAAATGGATAATTCTTCAAACCAATAAACAGAATCACAGAGGAGGTGGCATAGATGGCATCCTACTACATAAATAAGAATTGATCACAATGAGGTTCAATACATCACAAAGACAGGCCTAATCGAAGCCTCAAAACTTCAAAATATATGAAGAACTCAAATTTGACCCGAACACACACTGTGGCGTTATCAACTTGTTGAATTAGGTAGTAGAATATTCTGGCTCGGTGTTCCACGGCTGTGGTCACATCAGAAACAAGGCGGGCTCACAGCGGTGGCTCGTTATTGTGACCTAGAATAATAAACACATATTCTTACAACTCACATGTGGTCCAGGCTGATTCTTCACAGCATAATGTTGGCGATAATCTGAGTGAGAGCCACCGGCAAGTATCCACGGAGATCGATGCTTGCAACATCAGGTGAAACCCGTCGGTGTCAGTGTAGTAGCAAAGGGCGTTTCGCACAACACACTCCTCTAAGGGAATGGTTTTCAAACTGTGGGAAAGCACCAGCTTGGACCTAAACGGACATGAGCGGGGTAGGGTGGCAGGTTCTGGCTAACAGGAGCATTTAGTACATCCATGAATGTAGAGGCAGCATACAGAAAATAACCCTGCTGTGGTGGTAGTGAAAGAAAGCCTGTGATCATAAGCCACTGGGTAATCGGTCATCAAAAACGTCTTCTGTCATTTGTGTCCTGGCCATGAGTAGGTGACAAGGGTGATAGGTTTGCCAATAGAATTTTGGCAATAAAGTATTTGTGTTTTATTGAGGATAACTAAACATAACTGCAATGTTCGTTTTGTTCATTAAGTTGAGAGCTGCCAAATGGCCTCATGTCTTATGCAGCATTAGCCAGTCCTAGTATTTCGGCCAACACAGCGATGGTTTTTAGGACTTGTGGTTTTGTCTTTAATATTGTAAGTATGGGTTCAAAAAAATCACACATAGGTGTGCCCTTCCAGAGTAGGATCATTGTGTGTGTAGGTGGATGGGCAGGGGGGGGGAGGGGGGTGGAGTCTGTATGGAGGACAAAAATTCACTTTGACTTGACATTTTTAGGTAAATGTCTAGGCAGCGCATGCGCTGTCTACAAGACCTGTTGTAAGCAGCAATACAAGTGTAATCCCGCCTGCTGCTTGCCATTGGTTAACTCCTGTGCTACTCTTATTGCCTGGCTCCTTGTTGGTTGGTGCTCAGATAAATCATTTCCGTTTATATCGGAAGGGGCACCGACCAACTACAATTTTATTACGCCCCAAGTGTTTATATGTAGTGTTAAGGGTCTACTTGTTTTATTGTGTCTCAGCACAGCGCATAGCACTGCGCCCGGTTTCATGTTTTTTTTATTATCTGACCATGGCTTCCGCTTCACAGGCCGCTATACACATAAGTTAAATTGTAAGGGCGCAGATCTTTATATTTTAGCATGGCACCCACTTTCATCATTAGGATATAATCATTGTGCTTGAGCGCAATGATTTACATTTTAGCATGGCGTCGGCTTTTAAATTTGTATCTGGCGCCAGTTTTTATATCTTTATCCGATTGGAAACTTGTTACCTCGTTTCAGCTTGTAAACCCAGCGCTGTGCCTTCTGGTTCTGGCAGCTGCTGTATACGGGCTTGAGGGGCGTGGTTCCACTGAGTGAGTGAGAGAGTGAGAGAGTGAGAGAGTGAGAGAGTGAGAGAGTGAGAGAGTGAGAGAGTGAGAGAGTGAGAGAGTGAGAGAGTGAGAGAGTGAGTGAGTGAGTGAGTGAGTGAGTGAGTGAGTGAGAGTGAGTGAGTGAGTGAGTGAGTGAGAGAGTGAGAGAGTGAGAGAGTGAGAGAGTGAGAGAGTGAGAGAGTGAGAGAGTGAGAGAGTGAGAGAGTGAGAGAGTGAGAGAGTGAGAGAGTGAGAGAGTGAGAGAGTGAGAGAGTGAGTGAGTGAGTGAGTGAGTGAGTGAGTGAGAGAGTGAGAGAGTGAGAGAGTGAGTGAGTGAGTGAGTGAGTGAGTGAGTGAGTGAGAGTGAGTGAGTGAGTGAGTGAGTGAGTGAGAGAGTGAGAGAGTGAGAGAGTGAGAGAGTGAGAGAGTGAGTGAGTGAGTGAGAGAGTGAGTGGGAGAGTGAGTGAGTGAGAGTGAGAGTGAGAGAGTGAGAGAGTGAGAGAGTGAGTGAGTGAGTGAGTGAGTGAGTGAGTGAGAGAGTGAGTGGGAGAGTGAGTGGGAGAGTGAGTGGGAGAGTGAGTGGGAGAGTGAGTGGGAGAGTGAGTGAGAGAGTGAGAGAGAGAGAGAGAGAGTGAGAGAGTGAGAGACAGAGTGAGAGAGAGAGTGAGAAAGAGAGAGAGAGAGAGAGAGAGAGAGAGAGAGAGAGAAAGTGAGAGAGTGAGAGACAGAGTGAGAGAGAGAGAGTAAGAGAGAGAGAGAGAGAGAGAGTGAGAGACAGAGTGAGAGAGAGAGAGTGAGACAGAGTGAGAGAGAGAGAGTGAGAAAGAGAGAGAGAGAGAGAGAGAGAGAGAGAGAGAGAGAGAGAGAAGATAGGTAGCAATACAGATGCTCCACAGCTCAGTGACTTGCTGTTCTATTTTAAGTTAGTCAAAAGAGTGTGTTCAAATAAAGAAATAAAGAAACCTTGTCTGCCTCGTAGGACACGCTTATGTGGCCGAGGGTGGGATCCCTAAAAATTCATAGAAAATCAAGAAATGGGGCAGGGCGGACTGCCCGGGTCATGTAGGACTGGATGGTTGTAGACTCCTCCCATCCTTACATTTTCACCAATGGTCTTTCTTCCAACTTTGGCTTTGCTTTTGACTTCTCCTAAAAATCTGTAGCTCGGAGACATCTTTCGCTCATGTGACGTATAGTTCTATTCCTGTGCCTGTAGAGCGTCATTTGTTCGCGCAGTACCAGTGAGCGCTCTAAACAACGGACATGAGCGGGGTAGGGTGGCAGGTTCTGGCTAAGAGGAGCATTTAGTACATCCATGAATGTAGAGACAGTATATAGAAAATAACCCTGCTGTGGTGGTAGTGAAAGAAAGACCGTGATCATAAGCCACTGGGTAATCGGTCATCAGAAACGTCTTCTGTCATTTGTGTCCTGGCCATGAGTAGGTGACAAGGGTGATAGGTCTGCCAATAGAATTTTGTCAATAAAGTATTAGTGTTTTTATTGAGGATAACTAAACATAACTGCAATGTTCGTTTTGTTAATTAAGTTGAGAGCTGCCAAATGGCTCCATGTCTTATGCAGCATTAGCCAGTCCTGGTATTTCGGCCAACACAGCATTGGTTTTTGGGATTTGTGGTTTTGTCATTAATATTGTAAGTAAGGGTTCAAAAAATCAGGGATGCAAAGTGCTTTTGGTAAAGATGCCCGGACTGGCAGAAAGTGTTGCAAGTCACGGGGCCAACTACAGTTTAGACTGGTAATGTGGCATAATAAAAAGCAAGATTCAGCATAATTTTCGTCAAAATTATTTTGCCTAAATTTGATGGGATTTATTATTAAAAAAAAAAAAAAGCTAGAAAATTAGGTTTTGTACAATTTTTCCTTTATCTTGTGACCTCACTTGAAAGGTTTGGCTTTCTTGCTATGTTTATACTGCATGTATTTAGTATGATAAAGCATTACTGCAAATCAATGTGGCTTTTTATTCTAAATGGTGGGTGTGCCCGCAATCACCACTTAAAATAATAAGCTTGCTTGCCTTATTTAAAATTTTAAAGAATTTTGAGAAAATAGGTTTATCATTCAAGGCGCCAGATATGAAATAAAATTTAAATGAGGGGTAAAAGCATTAAAAACTCTGAAAACCACGGCTATTCGGAATCAGAAGAAGAGGTATAACATTTCATCAAAGACACCAATTGCAATGTCTCCTCTCACTAATGCAGACTAAAATTAAAATTTACAACTTGGCCAATCCCCAAAAACCCTTATCAAAACAAAACAGTCTCTGGATGCTACTCATGCACCCAAAGGAGTAGCGTCCTACGTCTCCTTGGCTTCCAAGCACGTTGCCAATTAGACAATCTGTGACCATACTGTTGATGCACCCACTCCAACCTCTGGGAGGAAGATAAATGAAAGATACAAGCACAAGTTCCAGAGCTTTCACATTAGTACAAGCTAAGACGACAGAACTTACATTCCAACAATGTACTACCACCCTCACTAATAAAAACGTACATGATATTTGCAATCCTAGCACAAGAAATGTATCCGCAGACACCAGGCCGTAGAGCAACAATTTTAAACAGCAAGTCAAGAAATCATGCTCAACGTCAAATCCTGATCCAAGTAAAGTGAGACATAGAAAACGTCACCAGATAGGCTAATTATTCCCCCTAAAGAAGCTCGAGTAGAAAGTATATGCTAGTAAGTTCTAACCTGTTTAACCACAAAGAGTTCTCTGTCGATACAGATTAATCTACCTATTTAATTCCACAAAGAGGATAGTTAAGTATAGTTAAGTATTCACACAAAGAGGATAGTTAACAGCACCACAGAAGACTAAGCTTAACTAAAAACTGAGACAGTAGACAAAGGAGAATCATTCACATTTGCAGAGCCACTGACAATGTAGAATAGTAATATAAGTAGATATATTTACAGTAACATACTCACACTAGTCCCTAGGCCCGTCGAAGCCCCGGTATTATATTTCACAAGAATGATCAGAACGTGCCAATGGATTGTATAGGAGGATATAAGATACCAATCTACGAAATATAGGGGTTGATGTAAATCTTGGCAGACGGAGTAATTACCGCTGCCATGGGGACGGTCCTTAGTTCGTCGTATTTAGAGGAGTCTGAAGCTGACATCTCTTGCATTTCCAGGAATCCTTGTCACGGAGGTTACTGAAAATGCATTGCAAGTGTGACAGACGGCTCTGTCAACATGAGTGAGACTCAAAAGAACTTTTTGTTATTTTTTTTTAAGAGAAGCCCAGAGAGGGAAAATAAATAAAATGACCTACGCTTTTCATGGAAGTGATGGGGGCAGTGAAAAGTGGTATCTATCGCCTATGCAAGAGCTATTGCCAACTTTGCCAAAGTGTTTTAGCCATGTTGTACACCAGCGTGGCTGCTGTTCAGCATGGTTAAATTTACTGTCGTAGAGAAGAGTGGCGTGGCGCAAAGAGCAGGGTAGAGTGGCATAAACAGAGGGGTAGAATGGCACGAAGAGCGGGGCAGAGAACGTACTGACTGCTCATGAGGGGTAGTGGACAAGGAAGAAACTTTTCAGAAGTGAAGGAAAGGGCAGTGACCGAGCCGCAGCTGGTCGTAGCCACATCAGGGAGAACCTGCATTGCTCTGAGGGTGAGGGCAAGGGATCCTGAAGTGACATTTCAGTGAGAGCGGAGCCATGTACCACCGTGGACGGAGGGTTGAGTTCCGTTTCAGAACTAGGTGGCATGAAGCCAAGAGTAGTCAGTAGTCGACAGTCTCCACGAGAACAATGAAGAGTAATGGTGGAGAATCATGCCGACAAAAAAAGCTTGCATCTAGAACTAAGTACTCACATAAGCGACAAGAGGTGGGCAGCTTATTTTAGGTTGTGGGTTTTGTGCAGAAGAACCCATGCTGCAAGATGTTTGAGATGTGAGCAGCGCAATTCCACCACACCCTACTTGACTGATGTGGCCTCAGCTCACCTTCTTCCGGCAGCAAAGAGGCCTCTCACACAACAATGAGCAGGGAAGGATCACAGTTCAACTCACTGAATTATTAACTGCCATTGTTTATGAAGTTCCGAGACTCGGCACTTTTCTATCCTAAGAGTCACCTGCTAACCGGTGTAATTGGGGCCCAGTTTTGGTTTCAAAAGTAAGGTCAAACCCAGGAAATCAGATGTTAAAGGGCCTGATTTTCACAATCTGAGTCCAATAATCCCTGACTGCCATGGGACTTCTGAAAAAGTTCCAACAATGTCATACAGTCACATTTTGAAAATGAAATACTGACTGCAAAACATAAGAATAGTAATATGCCGATAAAAACAGTATACCAAGAATTTAATTAACCCAGAATCAGCAACCTTTTTGCACTGCGTCTTCCAGCAGTTTTGCACCAGGCACTTCCAAAAGCAGATCTCGAGAGATACAGCCCGGCAGGAGGTACAAGAAAAGCTTGGTCTTGTATCAGCACACCAGGTGGTGTGCACAATAGATTTACCTCCCCTCACACTAGTAACTTGTGCGTTTGTTACAAAAATCAGAACAAACAAGTAAGTGGAAAGCTATGATGGATGCACAGCAAACATGTTGTGTAAACGAGCAATTAAATGTTTTACATTACCATTGTGTCGTGAGGTATAGTATACTCAATCGTACGTCCTCCGCCTTCTGACTCGTAGACTAGATCAAACTTTCCTGGTATTTTCACTGCTAAAATCAAAAACAGGATTTACCTTGTTAGTCAGCAAAAAAAAAATGCTAATAGGTCATGTGTGCTATGTAAGCCTAGTTTATCGACATACGAAATTAATGTAATAAAATCTAAACTAAAGCGAATCTGATGAACCCATGCTCGTCACACTCCAATAATCATAATTTCATTATGCACATCTCCTAGATGAGGGGACTGGGAAGAATCAAGAGGTTAGTACTTCAGAACGACTTGCTCAAACATGCTCTTCTGAACAACTCAAACAAGGGAAGAGGAGAACTGCAAATACGATTTAGGCACTAGGAGACATTTTCTTCCGGTTTACTCATTATTTTAAGATATTAATGTGAGTCACAAAAAAGTAAAGTTATGGCAATGGTTTTTGTATATACTAAGGGCTGATTACGATTTTGCTGGTGCGGCGCTGGTTCGAGCCCCGCAAAAGCGGTGTTCGGGCCTTCTGCCAGATTAGGAGTTTCCTCCTGTCTGGTGGGCTTTTTTTGGCGTACCCACGGCGATGCTTCTAAAAACGGGCACCGCAATGTAAACGCCAAAAACTGTTCCTGCACGGCATGGGCTAAAAAGTCCATGCTGTGCAGGAACTGGTATGCATGCATTCACAGGGCGCAGAAGCACCAGGGGGCCCTATAGGGCCTCCTTTGTTTCCTCTTGTTGTACAGTGCTTTGCTTCTTCCTTGGGCCAGCACTCTAGATCTCTCCTTGTGTTCTGGGTTCTGGAGTTCTCCTTCGCCCTGTTGGCAGTTGGAGCTCTGGTTGGACGGGGGGCTGACCTACCTATACCTGTGCTGCATTAAAGCCATTACTTCACTTACCTACTTGTGGAGTCATCTTTTTATTTACAACATTTGGCGACTTGGACTGGTGGAGTGTCCGACCATTGCCTCTCCGTGTATTGCTGCAGCCAAGGAAATCACTACAGTGCGGTAGAGCTCAAGAGCCCCTCAAGAACCCCGTGTGGACAGCGAGGACGCAGACATCGTCTTTCGTTTCAGCGATGACCGCTTATCAGAAATTAGACTATGCTGACGTTTTCTTCTTCTTGGGATTTCTGAAACAGTAATCGACGTCATCCCTATCGACGACCAAGAATCACGGTGAGTTGCTTGGCAACACAAACTCACAACCGCATAACTACGCAGGCACTAACGTCTCTGATCATAAGCGGCAGCGTCACTGGAACGCAAGCGGCGGCAGCGTCACTGGAACGCAAGCGGCAGCGTCACTGGAACGCATAAGCAGTGTCACTGGACCGCACAGACAGCAGCGTCTCCAATCCAGACACGAGTCGTGTCACTGGAACGCATGAGCAGCGTCATTGAAACAACGCGTATAACGTTCCTGAAGCGCATTTTCTTTGCGCGAAGACTCTCGCTGTGGTCATAACGTCTGACGTGTTACCAATCACACGCACGACGTATTCAGCCATTTTGTAGGTATTCCCCTGCTTTGTTGACAATCTCCATGGAAACGCTCGTAATTGAGCGTTAAGCGTCGTTTCTTCACCACAGATCTTCTCCATTGATAAGAGTAAGCATTTATTTTCAACTCATTTTGCTTTACTGTTTGGTGTACTTGTTTCTCATTACCCTGTTGGTAGTCATTTAAGGACATGGCTCAGTCGATCAATGTCGCCCTTCCTCCTCAATTTTTGTCAGAGCCAGGCAATCCTCCTATAGCGTGGGAAGACTGGATAGTCATGTTCTATAATTATATTGAAGCTCTGGACGGAGAGGACTATTCACCTAAACGCAAAAAAGCACTATTAATGACCACTTTGGGTAAAGAGGGACAGCGCTTGTTCAGATATTTACCACAAGTACTACCTGCAGAGTCACAAGCTGACTTGGATGAGTTTAAAGAGGCTGTAACAAGATTAGAAACCCGTTTTGGTAAAGAGGAAAATCTTATCCTTCAAAGATACAAATTTTATAAAAATAAACAATTGGCTGAAGAAAGCATTGATGAGTTTGTAGCAAGACTGCGCGAGTTATCAATCAAATGTAACTTTGGCCAGATGGCGGACGAATTAATTAGAGATCAGCTAGTTGTTCAAGCCAACAATAGAAAAGTCCAATAACGTTTGTGGGCGGCGAAGAACCCAACATTGAAAGATGCCATAGAACTTTCCAAAGTCGTGGAGGAAAGCGAAAAGTGTATGAGGGAACTACAGAAAAGTGGTCTGGAGACCAAAGTGGCAGAAATCTCTCACAAGGGTACTTTTAGCGAAAATAGTGACGATGAAGCTACTGCCATTGCAATTGTTAGAAAGAAAGGCTATGTTCTTCAGAAAAAGAATGTACAACAAACATCTTTTAGCAAGAGTATTCAAAAGATGTGTTCTAGGTGTGGCAGTTTTTCTCATTCTTCGGATGGGAAATTTTGTTTTGCAAACAACAAAGAGTGTCTACGTTGTGGTAAGACGGGACACTTTGCTAAAATGTGTAGGAATAAGAATAATTCAAGAGTTACAGTTGTTAATGAATGTGATGATTTGAGACGTGATGTTAACAAAATCTTAGTTCTGACTGACACAGTGTGCGCGTGTGATAACCAGAGGGGTAATCCTTTTAAGGATGATTTTGTTGTTGATGGGAAAGTCATTACACTCATGGTTGATACAGGTTCCAAGTGGACCATAATTCCCACTTCATTGATGAAGAGTGTGTGGGGCGAAAGAGCTTTGAAGACGTGCGACATTTTCCCGTCTGGTTACCAAGGTGAGAAAATTGACATGCTAGGTTTCTTTGAAGCTGAAATTGTCTTCAAAGGCAGATCAGCTTATGGTAAAATATATATATCAGCAGATGGACCAGCAATCTTAGGCCGTCACCATCAATATGATCTGCACATTGTGGTTGATCCTAGATCCGATAATCCTATTTCTATTGTTGAGACCTCATCCTTGGAGGATATATTGGCCAGATATAAAAATGTTTTTAGGGACCAGTTGGGTGAACTTATTGGCTACTCACATCGCATAATTCTCAAGGAGGGCAGTTCACCTGTGCAACACAAGGTAAGGAGGGTGCCCTTTGCTTTACGAGATGAAGTTAAGGCTACCCTTGAGGAAATGCTCCAAGGGGGTATCATTGAACCCATCGAAGCATCTCCTTGGGTTTCGCCTGTTGTGATCTCGCAGAAACCGGACAACAAGATCAGGTTCTGTGTGGATCTTCGTTCCCTAAATGAGTGTGTTGTAGCCGATGTATTTCCCCTACCAAACATCGGTGAATTGGTGTCAACCCTTAGAGGGGCAAGGTTCTTCAGTAAGTTGGACCTTAAACACGCCTACCATCAAATTTGTCTGGATGATAGCTCAAAGCATTTAACTGCTTTTATCACCAGTGAAGGCACATTCCAATTCACGAGGCTACCCTTTGGGCTAGTCTCAGCCGCTAGCGTATTCCAGAGACTTGTCTCTGAAGTCTTTAAGGGTCTTGATAAGGTGCTGTATTTTCAAGACGATATCTTGATTTATGGTAATTCTCTACAAGAACACAACAAAATCTTACAAGATGTGTTACTTAGGGTGGATGAGGCTGGTTTAACATTAAGAAAAGAGAAGTGTGCTTTTCTGTTGAAAGAGATAGAGTATTTAGGATTTTGTTTGTCAGAAGAAGGCATTAAACCTAAGAAAAACTTACTTGAAGCCATTGAGCTAGCACCCTCCCCAGTTGATAAGGATCAACTTCGGTCCTTTATGGGCTTGATCGATTTTTACTCGAAATTTGTAAGAGATTTCTCATCCAAGACTGCTTCTCTGAGATCCTTACTAAAAAAAGGTGTCAAGTTTTGTTGGACTACTGAGCACGAATCCTGTTTTAAATTGATCAAAGGGGAACTTAAATCTGCAAATGTCCTCACCCCTTTTGACACTGCTCGGTCCTCCATCCTGATGGTTGACGCCAGAGCCATTGGCCTTGGTGCAGTTCTTTTACAAAGACATGGTAGTGTAGAGAAAACAATAGCATTCGCGTCTAGGCCTCTGTCCACCTCTGAGTCAAACTACTCGGTAATAGAGCGTGAGGCTCTTGCCGCAGTCTGGGGAACGAGTTACTTTCGAACCTACTTGTGGGGTTACAAGTTTGTTTTGCATACAGATCACAAACCCCTTTTAAACGTTCTAGCTCCTGGTGGGGCTGGTAAGGGTTCCCCTAGGTTGGCGAGACTGGCTTCTCGCTTGCAGGACTTTCAGTGTGAGATCGAATTTGTTCATGGGTGGAGGAATATCCAAGCGGATTGTCTGTCTAGGCTCCCTATTCCTTCCACTTGTTGTGGTTCTGAGATCACGTCCGATGATCTTGCGGTTGCTGTAATGGAGGATGTTTTGTTGGTGGGCGGTGGTTCATTTTCCCGTGATGAATGGTCCAAGGGCATGGAGGAAGATCTGACTTTGAAGGCTGTTATCAGTCTTGTTTCTAATGGTACAAGGAGGGAAAGTACTGTTAGTCCTTCAGTCTGACCCTTCCTGAAAATATTGGATGAACTTTCTTTAGAGGGAAAAGATGTTTTGATGTGAGGTGATCGCTTTGTCCCTCCTGATCTATTAAGAAGGAGGATTCTAGACTTGGCCCATGAGGGTCACTTGGGTCAAAGTCTCACTCAACGCCGTGTCAAACAGAACTTTTGGTGGCCCTCTATCGATAACGATGCAGTTGATTGTGTCTTGAAGTGTAGTTTCTGCAGGGAAGGCGAGAAGCGCCTCAAAGTTTTGGGCTCTCAGTCCACACATAAAATTGTTTTTGAGAATATTCCCTGGCATAGTGTCTGCATAGACTTCATAGGCCCCATGAGTGAGCTACCTACTGATCACCGTTTCGCAATTGTTTTAATCGATTGTTTTTCAAAATGGCTGTGTGTACAATTTGTAAAAGAGATCACTACTGATGCCACCATTAAGTTTTTGAAGGGTATTTTTATCAACGAGGGGTATCCTTCTGTTCTTATTTCAGACAATGGGACTCAACTCACCTCCTCGAAAATGACTTCTTTTGTTAATGATTGTGGCATCAGAAGACTAGTCTTTACAACCCACAGGGTAATGGCCTTTGTGAAAGGGTGAATCGCCTTGTTAAGGGCGTGATTCAGATGTTTGTAGAGACTGGCTGCTTTTCAGATGAGCGTGTCCAGGAACTGGTCTGGGCTTACCGCTCCACACCTCATAGGAGTGGTGAAAAGTCTCCTTTTGAACTAATGCGTGGTCGCACACCAGTAAGTAAATTGACCCCTGCTTGGTTGAAGGGCTCTGGTGGCGATGTCCCCTTAATTCATGACAGTACCCCCTTGCCCATCTCTGTGGGTGACCTGGTTAAGGTTAAGCCGGGGAGACTTGCTAAGGGTCTTAGCAAGTTTAGGGGTCCCTATAGGGTCAAGAGGGTTTTTCCTCACTTCATTGTCTTGGCCAATGGAGAAAGTTGGAATTACCGGAGGGTAGCACTCTACCAGAAACGTAAAGATTCTTCTTCTGATGACCTGTTTCCTGCTCAGCTTGATGGTTGTAATGGTTATTTACTGTCCTCTGGTGGTACTTCTTCTCCCATCCCCTTGCCAACTGGACGGGGGGAGGTGGGTGGTGGCGATGCCTCCACATCTTTATGTACATATCAAAGTGGTTCTGCGGTTGATTCCGCTCCTGCCTCTCTTGTTCCTGCTTCTGTACCTCGTGCTCCTGCTTCTTCTTCCTCTTCCTTGGTTGATGTTGGTTTGAGGAGCTCTCGCTCCCGTCGCCCACCCATGTACTTGAATGACTATGTGCATTAGTGTTTCTTTCCTTTTTCCTGTGTTTTCTTTCCTTGCAAAGGGGGGAGATATGTTGTACAGTGCTTTGCTTCTTCCTTGGGCCAGCACTCTAGATCTCTCCTTGTGTTCTGGGTTCTGGAGTTCTCCTTCGCCCTGTTGGCAGTTGGAGCTCTGGTTGGACGGGGGGCTGACCTACCTATACCTGTGCTGCATTAAAGCCATTACTTCACTTACCTACTTGTGGAGTCATCTTCTTATTTACAACACCTCTCCACCAGGGTTTTCATGGAGGAGGAACCATCATGTAAAACCTGAAGGACAGGAAACTCATAATCTGCCTGGAGGGACCGTCGTGATCCCGCAAAGCATATTTATGCCTCTGCAACATCGGTTCCCTGGTGGCTGTGGGAGTACGACTGCCCGTCCCCGAATAGGGCGGTCGGTAGACTGCCACCGTGGCGTCCCCATGGGCCACCAGGACCTGTAATTGGGCCCCAAGTCATAATAATTTTAGTATAAATGCATGTTTAGACCTTATGTCTCAAGTCTGCAAAAGTGATATCATCCTAGAACCACAGTGAGGGGTGGATTTAAGGATAAAATAAAGGGAAATTCTGTTCAAATTGTAGGTGTTTGCTGGTAAAGCACGTATATGTAAAAAAGAAAACTGGATTCTTTTCATTTTGTCAACAGAATAGACAGCCTTTGGGAAGCATCACATAGCAGTACAAATAATATCAAAGTAAATGATGGTAAGAAAACACAAGAAAATGAGACTTATTTGCAATCCTAGTTCTCCACCAGGTGGTTGTTTATTAAGTCATACCAACTATGTCCTTCGTTACAATTGCATTAAAGTTCTAAAGTGGTAATTTCACAACCAGAGCTACTGATATGGGGGCATCAGTAATTAAAGGGCAATCATGAGCTGGACCCTACGAAATTGAATATATTTTATGAAATTTACAGAATTAATGTCAGCAAGTTACTTCTCACATTGAGCAGCTTCCCACCAAACAATTTGAACTGACACTTTGCACTGTGGTGTCGTCATTTCCCTGGGTGGGTGGAGCAGCAACTAAATTAGAATCACTAGGTTTCACCTGGCAGAGCTGGCAAGCTATTGAGTGCAAAGTTCTGAATCCAGTCTGGCGCCTGGCTTTATTCATAATATGGGGGGAAATATCGATGAAAGGAAGTATCCATCAGATCTGTCTAGCATCTATGATTTTGGGGGGTTGTGTGGAGGAAATCTCCACTAAATAGATCCCAATCAGAGGAATATTGATGCGTAGGCATTCAATGGTGGTGGAGTTCTTAACTTCAGAAGGTCTTTGGCATTAAATATTTTTTTAATGTCATGGTTTCTGTGCCAAGCCTTCATCAATGTTAATGCAGACAATAACTGCTAGCAAAGAGCAAGGGAGCTATGCCAGAATGCCAAGCACCTCACTATTGACATTTCTCAAGGATAGGCATTTCTAAGTACTAGAAAAACATGCTACTCTAATCCATATTCCTTGAAATGTGGAGTACCTAAGGGCTCCTCATTGAGCCCAACTCTTTTCAATCTCTATATGTTGCCTCTGGCGGAGAATGTACAAGCATTCAGCCTTTCTACAGTCACATATGCAGACAATACCCAAATAGTATTGTCCATCTCTCTAGAAAACTGTTCAAAAAAACAACTTGCACTCTGACTGAAGAAGTGGCAGAATGGAGGTCTAAGTGATGTCTCAAACTTAATGGTGACAAAAATGAAATCAAGATGGAGGGTAACAACCTCAATAACCTGCCTTTGTTTGTCTGGCCAGATTGCTTCGGAAATTCTCCTACTCCTAAAACACCTATACAAAAACCTCAGTGTCTGGCTAGACAACACACACACCATGAATTCTCAAGCTATTACACCCACAGCTAGTTGCTAATGGTTACTTAAAATGCTTAGGAAAGTATCAGATATTTATCCTCTCCCCTCCGGATGGTCTATTTTACAGATGTTGATTTTGTCACACCTTGATTATTGCAACTCCCTCTACCTAGGCTTCCCTCGCTAAGTAGTCAAGAGGCTACAGGTGGTACAAAATGAGGTGGCTCACCTCTTACTGAACATTCCAAGACATCGGCCAGTATGGACTTCGCTGGCAGTGCTACACTAGCTCCTGATTGAACAACGGATACAGCTGAAGGCTTTGTGCATTGCTCAGAGGGCTTATCACAAAAAAGGTCCTCAGCTGTTTCAATCTCTAGTGCAGCCTTACACATCTGGTCGGGTTTTGAGGTCAGAAAACTCAACTAATGATCATCCTAAAAATTAGTAGGATGAGATGTGGGGGGTGCTCCTTTCCTTATTTGGCTCCTAAGCTATAGTATTCTCCTCAGACTAGGCTGCATAAAATTGACAATAAACCGACTTTCAGGAAGATGTTCATCAGTTAGATTGACCTTTGGGAGTGAAGACCTGACTCCGTGTTGGATTAGTGTTAGTTGGTCATTTAGCGCCAGGGGGCCCACTGGATAGCCATGCACTTCACAAATGGAATAGAATAGAAATGGTGATCTGATCTCTTGTACACATTTCAGATCTCCCGCTTGAAAAGCCTTTTGGGGAAAAACTAAATGGTTACTTATCAGTAGTAGTAGTTTTGCAGCTTGAAGAATTTTCTCGATTCATATGCTGTGCATCATTCCACCATCTAGTGGTTGGGTCTGGAATAGTCTTAGCTTTCTGTTTTTTAGGACTCGCCTGGTGTTAGCTGCGCCCATGCGCTGCATTGCCATGCAAGGGCTACTTGGAATCAATACGGATTCCGAAGCTTTCAGAGGCGGACTTGAAGCCCTGCCCATCTTTTCCATTCGCCGTCATCATCCTCCATGCTAAACGCTGGCTCAATAATGAATAGAAGGCTTCTTAGTCCCTCCTTGTTACCGCCCTGTCCACTTTTGGCCCCGCCCACCGGGAGTGCATCTCTCACTTGCACCGTTACACAGTCTCCTTCATTAGCAGGGTTGAACTATATTTATCACAGAACACCCACAGCTTGTGATTGCGGCCACGCTTGTTTAGTGATTGGTTTCAGTTTTCACAAATAGACTTTTAATGCTTTCATTAAATCGTATTTAAACCATTCTGATTTTATACAACGCTTTCTATGCCAGGTTTACCATTTCAAAGCGCTGCATATAACGAATGTTCATATTAGTCATTTTTTATGTTTTATTTCTTTTATCACATTTTATGGTTAATGGCTGTGCCTGTTCCACGTGAAAAATGCAACATTTCATTTCCTCGAGTAACGTTATAAATTCAAGTATATTTCTTCTCTCTACCAAACTGTCACTTGCAAATCGGCATCGTATTCCTCGCACAAACTTGCTACCCGCAGATGTTAGCGTTTGCATTGCTGACTTTAAGCACATTTTCAAAAGAATGTTATTTAAAAAAACATTAACTATGCCCAGATTATTTCTGCTGCAGTAAAATGTGAAACGGCAATCACTTCATGTAAGAACAGTCAAGGAAATCTCCCGCCTTCACTCCGGTTAAGTCCCCTAAATGAAAACAGTTTTTTTTTCTCGTCGTTTTATATTGCACAATTGGACACAACTGTATTAGACCGCTTTATATGAGCACCAGTTCCATTACAGAAGGACACTTTTTTTTTAAGGGACGGGGACATTAAGCGATTTGCTTAGAATCTCAGGAAGTTGAACTGACACGGAGACTCGATTCTGGTTCCCTAGTCCTAAACTCGAAGCTCTGGCCGTAGATCCACCTTGTCTCCCCTAGACTTTTACTTTGGGTACTTTTTTCTAACGGAGGCTGTAATGATGGTTAATGTTTCTGAAGTCTTGACCGGGTATGGACGGCTCGAAGCACCTGGAAGGTGTAAATCAGAGGAAGGGTAAACAGTTCACGTCTGAACATATGACAGACCCACAGGGCTGAGCTTGCTGCATTTCTCTGCTAGAAAAAGCAGAAATCTGCAGGAAACCAGAATTGATAAATCAGGTAGTGACCCTACTGCCAAAATTTACAAAGTACTCTGTTTGAAATGCTTCATAAAAAAGGCATGTCCCTTTGCAGCGCATAGTGCTAGCTAACCCGCATCTAAGCGCCCTCTTATGATTGGCACATATCAATCAAGAAACAGAAGTCATTTGCTCAGGATCACACAGAATTATCGAGTGGGGGAATTAGAGTTGAACCCACTGTCTCGCTTTTGCAATTTAGAAAGGCAAACACACTCCACACAAAAACATATCACAATATTGGAGCCAGTTTGCTCTGCTATATTGAAATTGAATTTATATAGAGCTTACTATTTGACAGCAGTTTAAAACTCTTGTTCAAGCAGATCCAAATTACATTGCACCTTAAAGCACCCCTAGCTCAAAGGGCACTATTCATTTAGCATGTGTCTCCACGCTACTATAGGTATGCTGGTTATAACTTTACGTTGTCTTTGCCCTCTTTCAAACACTTCTTAGTGCTACCTGGATCCGTCAACAACAATATGTAGACCTTTTTTTAGTACCTCAAACCTTAGTTTCCTGGTATGAAGTTTCTGCTCCTGACACATTTCTAAATCAAAGCTCTTTTCCTTGGAAACTTTAGTAGTTGGCACTAACAGAACCATGCATTCAGAACTGTGTAAGTTGCTCAGGCATATAATGTACTTGCTGCAGAATTCCTTGTGAAGACTCAAGCCATCATGCTTCTGAGGTCGATAACACCAATTCTATGCACTGCAGGGCACAAGTTCTGAATTATTGAGATTGCCAAATGATTAACTGAAATTCGAGAGATAGAAATGGTTCAAGGAAACAGTTCCTGAGAGGTTGAATCCACTCGAAATTAATTGAATACTATAGTAGTATCAATTTAGCACATGACAGTAATAGGCAAGCATCTGAAAGATGATCAGTTAATCTTTAGGAAAGGCCTTCCAATGTGCAGGATCACGTCAACATGTTTACAGACACTTTTGATCCATTTGAGCTACAAGCATCTTTTTGTTAAAATCTGCAGATTATGCAGCAGATTAAGTGGTATGTGGCAAACGTGGCAAATTCACAATTATGTAAAAAATGCAGCAGTGGTAGAATTGCAAAATATATCATTCATGACATGTTAAATGACCTCATTAATGACATCACTGAAAACATCATTGATGACATTATCCAAGCTACTGCTGTGCAAAAAAAAAAAACGTCTAGTACCAGAGACAAGTCTTATACAGATTGGTAACATTTACATGATGCATACTTTAGCTACCAGTGATGTTTTAAGTGCAAGCAGTACTCCATTAAGCAAGTTATAAACTGAGTGCAACGAGTGTGAGTTGCAGTCGTTCGTTTTGCAGTAGGTTATACCATAATTCAAAGTCCTGATAATATAAATATGTGAGAAAAACTAAAACTAAAGTTTCTCCTTGGAATACATTATTCTACTGTTAAGCATTGAAAATGCAATTGGTTTCCCCTTTGATTAGGTTAAAGCCATTTGCTTTGCTAATGGTATTGTACAGAAAAGCAAATGGCTTTAACTTAATAAAAGGCGGGGTCTATCGCATTTTTAATGCTTGTTCTTTTCTTGTTTTGGGCGATTTCGACCACCATTTGGTGCCAGGTACGTACCCTGTGTAAAGTCAGACTGCACCCAGGAGGTCGCTGTGCTTGGTAGCCATCTTCAGATTCTTTTTTTCTCTATGTGTTTTAGTCTATAGTCCTTTCGATGGTTAATTATTATAGATTTCTTCCCCCACCTGTTTGTATTCTTTGTAGGGGAGGTCGGGTGGGTCACATGTGAGACCCGAAAATTCTTCAAGCTGCAAAACTATTCCTACTGATAAGTAACTATTTTGTTTTGCAGCGTGAATCCTTTTCTGGTTTCACATGCTGTGCATCAGATAATGTAGCTGTTTCTCTCATCTTGGGGAGGCAGTGGTGAGAGGAACACTTTGCGAACAGGTGTTGAAGTACTTTCTGTCCTATTTGCGCATCCTTATTCATTTGTATGTCCACACAATAATGCTTTGTGAATGTGTGTGGTGATGCCTCTGTAGCTGCTGCACAAATAGTGTCTATGGGCACGTTGGCCATAAATGCTAGAGTCGCTCCTGTCTTTCTAGTGGAGAGATCTGTTGGCTGTATTCTTTGTTAGCGGTGGTATAGCATAGTCGGATGGTTTGCACTATCCATCGTGAGATTGTTGCCTTTGTGACTGGTGCTCCTGTGTTTGTATGCGCATAGGTAAAAAACAACTTTTGTCTTGCTGGTTTGTTCTGTTTTTTTGTAGGAAATACAGTAGTGCTCCCCTTACATCCAGGGTATGGATACTTTTTTCCACCTTTGTTTGTGGGTTTTTGAAGAAAACCAGAAGAATACTTTGATCTAAGTGATATTTGGATATCACTTTTGGGAGGCATTGCTTGTTTGTTTTTAAAATTACTTAGTCCTAGTGGATTTTCATGTATGGTTCGTTCCTGTATTGTTAACGCCTGTAACACACTTACTCTTCACAAGGATGAACTGGCAATGAGAAAGGCTCTCTTTAAAGTGATGTGTTTGAGCTCTGCTTTATGCATGGGCTCAATTTGTTTTGTCATAAGTTGCGTGAGCACGGTATTTAGACTCCACATGGGAACTGGAGCTGTTCTAGGTGGTGCAATTCTTTTAGATCCTTCTAGGAATCTTTTTATGACAGGTCTTTGGAAGAAACTTTTGCATGTTGTTCCCCTTGTGTACGCTATGATGGCAGCGAGGAGTACCTTTATGTTTGAGTAGTTGATGTGACTGTCTAGGAGATGAGTTAGACATATAATGACCCCGTGTTTTTTTGATAGAGTTCATATGATAGCTGTGCACCAAGTGGTGTATCGATTCCATTTTGCAGCATAGCATTTTCTTGTATTTCTATTAAACAGTCTTTATTCGGCAGAGCACACAGCCATAAAAGATACAATACATTAAAACAATATGACATTCATTAAAAAGCATATTTCATATTTAAACAACTTTAAAATGGCATCACAATATACTCTCCTCATGCGAGACCACTAACTTATACATGACTGTAAGTGCTAACTGTTTTCCCAGAAGTCCTATATCAACATGTCGCTTTTCATAGATACACCTCTCAGTCTTGGTCATATCTGGCTTTCCTAGATCTCACCATTTCTTTTAAAAAGTGCGTAACCACGAATAAAGTGCGTTCATTCTGCAAAAGTTGCATGTGCAAAGTGCAATTCGAGCCGGTCTAAAATGCAGATCTTTTAGGTAGGGTTTGAAATAGAGTCACCGGGGATACGTAAAATATTTACCTAAAAAGACAAAATGTAAAATATCCTGTGGAGACCTACTGCCGCAGCCACATGGCCCTCTATCTCAGCTCGTGCTGAGAAGCAGAGAGGAGAAGCCACTAAATGATGAAACATATTAAATCTATAACGAGTAATTAAACAACGATCCTAGAATCTGGTTAAAATAGTGAGGTAATGCTCTATTTCCAGCACTGATTTAACTAGGGCATGTGCTCTGTCGGCTTAGACAGTTCCTTTCCTTCCCGCTCTGCGCTAACTTTCTTAGAGAATAGCTAATGAATTAGTTTTTTATCCTCTTTCGTCACCGTTCTAAAATTAGTAAAAATAGCGATTCTTCCTAGCGTATAGAGTGTTTCTTTAATGTATCCTATCCAGGATTTTTAGGGCATCGACCAATGAGGGGCAATGCAAAATTATAGCTTGATTAAAGGAGGCCTCCTCATTGGTCCATATATTCACCCAACAAATTAGGGGCTTGACTGCGACTAAGTCAGTTGCATGCCTCACCCCAAGTTCTTTGTGAACGGAGTAAGCGGGGGTACCCTAAGGGACTTTTAACTGCTGTATCAGATATTTATTGTGTGCCGACTGTAGTTCCACTACTGCCTTGTAACCCAAGACCTCACTCCCGTACACAGCCTTAGAGATACAAATTGATTGATATAATTTTAAAATCACCACAGGCGGCCATATAGCTAATCTATGTTTACAGTTTGCTATGGGTCCCATTGCTTTCTTCGTGTCCATCACCTTCTCTTCTTTCAGATTATTCCAGTTTAATTTAGCGTCAAATAAAACCCTGATGTATTTAAAAGCTGGAACTTTGGATATGCTAAAAAAGCCTGCCTTATAGGATTATGTACTATTCCTTCGGCAGCCCACTTCCATCACAAACGACTTGGCTTAGTTAGGGGACCAATTCAGCCCTTTCATAAAGTAGACAAACCCGTCAATTAAGACTTGCAATGCTCTTGTAGTGTGTTCTGTAAGCACAGCATTGTCTGTGTACAGCAATACTGGTACTGGTCTGCTGCCTATTCTCGGGGTATCGGCCTGCAGAGATATCAAGGCAGATTCTAGCCCATTAACATGCAGCGTAAATAAAAAAGAAGCTTGAATACAGCCTTGAGCACGCCTTTTGAGCATTTAAAATTATTGGCGATATCCCCCTCTTGTGTAAAGCGTACCGCAGCTGTGGTATGGGCATATAAAGTCATCAGGGCATTTATTATTGTTCAATCTACTCCTAATTCGTCTAGCAGAGACCACAATTTACTGCGGTTCACCCTATCAAACGCTGAAGTGAGAGCCACAAAACCTAGATAAATGGATCCCGCTTTGGCGATTGCATATTTTGCTATCAGTAAATAGAGGTTCAGACATTAACCCACTGTGGATTTGCCTGCTCAGAAGCCACATTGGACCTCCAAGATAATTTGGTTTTGTCTGCCCAGTCCACTAACTCATTTAGTATGACCTGACCCATAACCTTGAAGGTCGAATCTATCAACGATATGGGTCGGTAGCAATTGGAATTACCCCTATCCCCTTCTTATAGATAGGGACGATAGAGGCAATAGACCCAGATTAGGGCATATGAGTTGACACTGCAGCATTCAGAACCTTGGTTAAAATTGGGGGCCCACACCTCAATATTACTTCTAAACAGGTCAGGAGGGATCCCGTCTGGACCCAGAGCCTTATTATTGTCTGTCCCACTATACCTCGTCTTGCTGACAATTAATATGATAATCACATGGGAGGAGCTTTTAGGCATTATTATAGTGATCTCCATCCTCGTAATTGTAAACTGCCTGGAAAGGATTCTTCCATTGGTCCTGTGTAATATGATGACATATGGTTGGTTTGTCATGTGCAGAGAAACAAGGTCTGTTAATGACTTTCCAAAATAAGGAGCTATCTTTTAATGCAAAAGCCTCGACCAGATCATCCCAAGCTTGTTTTTGTAATATAGACCTCAGTTTCTTAAGTGCTTTTTTATAGTTAATGCAACAACTGGCTACCATAGATCTATTGCGAGCAATCTCTTTCAGAGTCATTTTAAGTTTCCTCAGTGCTTGAGAACACTCCGTCTAGCCACCTTGGGCTATCCAAATGGGCAGTGACCACTGGTATAATTAGAAGAGCACTCACTGACTTTGCAATAGCATCAAATGATCTGAGTTCATCTTCCTCTGATGGGGAGAGATCTAGGCACTTCAGATTCTTCTATTGCCTCTCTTTAAAAAGGGATACAGAAAAAGCGTTGCGATCCACCACCGCAGGTACCTCCAGTGGTCAGTTGACCTTATTGTCCATCCCATCCTGTCATATAGCTACTTCTTTTCAACGTACTGTGTTAAGTTAGCATGAGTTTATTAAATGTTTGCACGCCGTTTTCATTCTTGCTTCACTTTTGCACACAACACATAATTGTTGTTTTAGCTTTCAACCCAGAAGAGCTTCGTGATTTACTAGAGAAATAATATGTTATTGCTCTGATATCAGTTTTGTTCTGCACTCTGTTTGCACAGCGAGTGCTGAAGGCTACACGGATAACTTAACCCAGTGTTGTTGTAAGGTCTGATCTTCGCACCCCTATAGCCATAACACACATGCTGCTGCCAAAATCTGGCTCTAGGCGAGTTTTATATTGTTGTGCTGAACGCACAAAAACACACTTGATATGCTTTGCATGCAGAGAGCTGGTGGAAGGTGATGTGATCGTCCTGCCACTGAGATTTGAAGGTATGGGCCCGCCCTGCTAAAACCCAAATGAGACCTTCATAGATATAAATTACTATAGTGAATAGGGAGGGTGTGAATTAGACATTGTTAATTTCTATATATTTTTTAGCATATTAGTATGCTCTCACCATTCGCCTTATATGGACTGATAATTATGCTGATAACTTTGTTGCTTATAATATGTTTGCTAATATTATACAAGATACTGCGTTTGAGAACCTTGCATTAGTAAATAAATATTTCAAACATGCACGTGTCCTCTTTTACTCCACGTTCTGGTTTGTGATGATTATATAACGAAAGAGTGTTCATGTGTTCCACGATTCCTGAGGTACTCTAAGTTCATGTTCTGGTCTGTCTAAGCATTGGGAGTTTATGACCAATGAGACACCGTAGCTAGCTCGGTAAGGTGATTTTGGGTACTGAGGTGAGTTTTGGGCCATCCTAATTCACCGAGGTTCCAGGTCTCTATGCACAGTTCTGTAGGAGAACGGAATTCCCACTACATGGCGCCCATACGTTGTTGGCCTTATATCATGACACTCGAGTAGTATATCATTCAATCCTTAACCCCTTCACTGACGTTTCCGATAAACGGTGGTGTCGGAAAAACCTACCTATTTTTGAAATAGGTCTTTTCAAGCTTGAATCTTTCTATATACGGTTTCCTTGAATTACTACCCAGTTGTGCTACAAAGTTTACTTTTTTTTTTTCTCGTTCCTGTGCTGTCATGGCCCAACCAGTTGACATTCCGCAGCATAGTCGCATTGCGGTGCGAGATCATTTGCGGGCTTTCAATGCGCCTTTGGAGGGCTTGGCTGTGATTATGGTGGTGAGTGCGGAACATGCTTACCCTTACGAGCTCTTTTATTCGTGGGTGACATTTCCGGCGGTGGACGCTAATTCAGGCGTATTCCACACATACACTCCCACAGTTGTACCTAATGAGTATACTCCGTACAGAGCACAGGAAGTACCTATTGATGTTTGGCAGCATGGAGTTTGGTTTGGTGGCGCCCTACCCCATTCTTTAACCGCTCCGAGGTTGGGTCCTTTGTCCATTCCAGGCGCTAGTTGGCCTGTTTTGGCTGGATTTACTCCTCATCCTCTACACGGCAATTGTAATTTGGCTGAAATCAGACGACTACATGTAGTCGCGATTGCCGTGATTAGAGCCTTAGTGCATTACATGGGCCGTAATCTTCCTGGTGGAGCCCCGGGGAGTGCAGCGCTTTCGGCAGGGCAGGGTGGTTTGAAAATCAGTCCTGTCATGGTCAATGCCGTTATGGGCAAGAAGCCCCAAGAAAAGGATGATTTTCCTTTCTGGCTTGCCGAGAAATTTGACCAGCTGGAAGCTGTATTTCCTAATACGACTCCTGGTGAAAAACACCGGATTCTTACGCTTAGTTTGCCGAAGCATTTGGCCCCTGAACTCGTTGACTGTGAGACCTGGGGGAAGACTTTTGCGGCGGTCTATGCTCGGTGCTACGGCACCCCGTCTATGTCCGTGCTGTCTTCGGTCCTTAAACGTGTTCAAGATGATCACGGACAGGAATCTGCGGTCGAGTTGGGTATGCACCTGTGTGGCACCTTTGACGTAGTTTGCGATCTGATCCTTGCTAATGTCAAGGGGGATGCAGTGAACTTTCAGGTTGCTAACGCGTTAGTGGCGCTTACCGAGGCCGAGAAACCCCGTCAGTTAGCGAGGATTATTGTGGCGGCTTATAAAACCGTTGGTCGCAATAGTAGGGGCGTTAAGCCTTTTTCTGTTAAAAATAAAAAGCAGCCCCAGGGACAAACTTCAGAGACGGAAGTTCAGCCCAAGTCCAAAAAACAAAATTGGCCTAAAAAACAGAAACAGGGAAAGCAACCACAACAACAAACACAGGTTTCTCGCCCTGCGTCTCCGTTACCTACGCAGTCGGAACGTGTTTATGACTTGTGCGACCGCGCGATGATTAAGACTCCTGATCGATTTCAGGCTTCTGACCAACGCTTTCATCGTTCCTTTCAGGACTCATCGGCTCCGACGACCGGTGGTGGAGGGGGCGGCAGGGGTCGGGGTGGCAGCAAGGACGTGACCAGCCCCGCCCGAGGAACGGTGCAGAAAAGCAGGAAGGCTCTACGCCTAGGAGACCACAGTTTGCAAAGAAGAAATTCGCAGCCTTAACAGCGCATCGATATGCCCCAGATAGTGAGAACGCGGCTTCGGAATCTGACGTGGGCTTTGACTTTGCTGGACAGAGCGGCGGAGATTACCATAGTGAGAGAGGCGCTCCGTCCACTACTGAAGGTGACAGCGACTGATACTTATGTTGTCATTGAAACAGCTGACACCAGAGTTGCTCCCCCTGATAGACTTTTTGACTGAGGTGAGTTTTGGGCCATCCTAATTCACCGAGGTTCCAGGTCTCTATGCACAGTTCTGTAGGAGAACGGAATTCCCGCTACAATCCTGCTAACTTGTACTAGCTTCGGCCCCTGTACCCACATCCCCAGAGTCAGAGGGTTATGATCGCTGTAAGGGCATGGGTATAGGTCAGAGATGATGACGACAAAAAATAAAATCGATGGTGGTAGCCCAACCCCTTCCATTATAGGTAGGAGGATAGAGATTATTGGGAGGCATTACTGCTTTTTGTAGAGAAAACGTTAGGTCACAGATGTTTAAAAGAGCTTTTAAATTGTGACTATCTACAGAGTGCTGGATGTGCCATTCTTCTGCTGTCTTGCATGAGGAACTAGCCCTAGTTCTTTGTCCAATGTCTGACCGTAGTTGACAATTAAAATCGCCTAACAAGTAAGATTGCTCAGTGAAAAATCGTCCCCTTGTAACTGATCTAGGAGACGGACTAACTCCTTCAGACTTGATGAACCCAGATTCCTATTTTTGGTATTATACAAGGTAATTATTATGAACCGTTTCGTTTTACCTATCACCAACTCTAAACCTTGTGCCACTGTAGAGTTTAGTGGTTTCATTGACCGACAAAGCTCAAGGGCAATAAATATAATTAAACCAACCATAGCTCGCCCATATGTTGAACCTTCTGCTGGGAGGAAGAACAACTTATAGCCCTACAAGAAGTATGTATTTTCCACCTCCCAAGTCTCCTGCAGGCAAATGATCTTATAAGTTATTATAAATTAAATCAATCTATCATCATCAAATTTTGTGGCTAGTCCTGCCACATTCCACTAGATAAAATTGACCTCTCTCCCTCCCTGGGTGCTGGTAAAATGACTGATATTGTCTTGTCCCCCTGATGGCCTATCCGTAGTTCCTGTTAGAGTGCTTTGTGGGGCGGTATACGATCTCTCTTTGCCGATTCTCCCTAAGCATTACAGCCTGCATTGGCGGGTCAGTCACTGTTGCCTGTGCTAGGCTGTGTTCAATGCCCGCCACCTGTCAATTAAGGTCATTAAGATCCAACAAAGGGGCATAAGTATTCGATGACAACTCCATTCCCTCCCACATGTGTGCACCCCCCTCCAACTCCACAGCATTATTAGTTACTGGAGCAATAGATACCGGCCTGTAAAAAAATCTTAGTTGGAGTGGTTTCATTTCTGAAGCATAGAAAGGGAACTCTGCAGAGTGTCTCAAAATGTTATGTGCCAGTTTTGGGAATCTAAAGGCGACAATCATGGCATCGCCTTTTAAGGATTTCTTGGATTTTCCAATACAAGAGACCCTTCCTGCCATCAGGATATGCGAATGATCCCTTGTGTTAAATCTGCTATGTTTCCCTAATGGATGAGACACTTTATTGATAAGATTATCTGTGGCTTCCTCAGTGCCTACTCCCTAACTATGAATTCCCACCGGAACTACAGTATAGGAGCAACATGCCGGGGGCAGATCAATTACTGGCAGAGCTGGTCTATAAATGTTCTTAGAACTTACCCCCCATTTCTCGGGATCACATGATTGAGAATATCAGTCCCTTATGCCAAAGCCTCCTCTCTCCATACCATGTGTTTGAGAATGAAACCTATTACCACTCTCCTTCCCCTAGGCCCCTAATTCGCTCAGGGGCCCATTCCCCAGTAATCTGTTAGAATTTGGTGGTTGGTTTTCTTGCACATTTTGCACTCGCGGACTGGGGCTGCTACCTGTGAAAGGGCCCTACTCGGGGGCGAGATTTAGAGATGGTATTCAACATATTCTCTACTTTCTCAAGTGTCTCTCTGGAAAATGATAACCCTGTGTCCAATTTGTCCCATAGCTTAGAGAACAGGTCGGTCATCAAGTTCGTGATTAATCCCCTCAAAGTGTTCCCAAACTCCCCATGTCTGACGGGCTAAACAGAGCTTTTGGTGCCTCCAAGGCTTGTTTTTCTTCTTCGTTTTACTCAATCTCCTGGGTGCTGGTGATACCTCTTCCTCTGTGCCCTTATTGTTGATGACTGGGGTTACCCCTCGACCCTCTCCCGCCTTGCCTAGAGATAAAACATTTGTACATGGCTCACCTCTCTTTGGCGCCACCGCCCCTGTGGTGGTAGCCCATGCGCTATCCGTCACACTAACCGTAGGGCTCTGGGTAATTAATTCTCCTGAGTCAACCCGCAAGAGTTCAGGCACTAGGGGATCGGTAAAGCCCATGGATATTCTCTTGGCCCTAGGGGTAATGGCCCCCACCTCTTCAGCTAAACAAGAGTCAATAGTAGCCCTTTTATTATCAGACAGATGGTCCAAGTTAGTGGCTTTTCTCTTCCCCATGATAGATAAATGCTGCCTAACACAGGTGCCTGTCAGAACCTGGTGCATCCAACCTTAAATCAGTTGTGCAATTGACAAGCTCTCACCAAACTGCTTACCACACTGTTGGAGTTTCTATGGCTTGAATCGTTTGGGATCAGGCTCCAGTACGATAAAAACTGATCTGCTGTGTCGTGTAGACTGTCTTTGATACAAAAGTGACCAGTCAAGAGGGTGAGCCCAGCCCAGCTGAGCCGAGCCTCGTTCTGCCGAGTTTCGTCAGAGCACGGCTCGGGCACGCCCACGGGCGTCCTGTGCTGCGGGAAACCCAGCTCCTTTTCTGCACCTCCGGGCACGGGCAAAACGTCGCACTGGTGGCGCCCGGCTGCAGAGATGCTCTTAGTGGAAGTCCTCCCCCGCAACGACCAGCAAAACAAAACAACAGCCCCCTATGCTGTGGGAAGCCACGGCTCCTTTTCTGCGCCTCCAGGTACGGGCAACACGTCACGCTGGCGGCGCTCGGCCGCAGAGATGCTGAGAGTGGAAGTCTTCCTCTGCAACGACCGGCACAGCAAAACAAGAGGCTCCCTTTTTCTTGTAGTCCGTTTTCTTGCCTCCTTTAGAATTTCCATTGTTTGTTGAGGTGACCAAACTCTACATATTCAGGTGCCAAGCCGCTAAGTGTAGTGTTGTTGGTTTCGGATGAAAGATTTGGCCAAGTTCCATTGTCAATATGTCCTAGTCTGCTCTGATCTTGATTATTTCTCCTTTGGACAGTTCTAGCAGTGTGGAATACCATGTCTGTCTTGGCCATTGTGGGAAGATGAGCATTAGGTTGGTTCCTGATTATCTTGCCTTTTCTAGTACTCTTTGAATTAGGGGTATTGGTAGAAAGGTGTATGCAAATGTCCCTGACCAATTTAGTGAGGACATTTCCTTTTGACAGGTGGTGAGGAAGCCTCGAGGCAAAGAACTGGCATTTTTTGTTATGTATTGTTGCAAACAGATATATCACTGGTGTTCCCCAAATTTTGAAGATGTATTGTACTGTTTTGCTCTTCAATTCCCACTTGTGGGAGCAGCTGTTCTGCATGCTTAGTAGGTCTGCTGGTGTGTTGCATACCCTGGTAGGTGTATTGTTTGCAGACTGATACTTTGAGGTACTGCCCAATGCTATATCTGTTGTGCTAGCTTGTTTAGCAGAAACAAGTTTGCACCTCTCTGTTTGTTGAGGTAGAACATTGTGGCAGTGTTGTCACTTTGAATCAGGACAGTCCTTTTTTTAAAGTGTTTCTGGAACGCTTTCAATGCTAGGAATACTGTCTTAATTTCCAATTAATTGATGTATTTTATGGAATCTTGTTTGTTCCATTGACCTCGTACATTTAGTTGCTTGAAGTGCGCTCTCCATCCTTTGAGTGAGGAGTCTGTTATTGTCACGGAGTTGGGTTCATGAAAGGTATCCCCTGTGCTATGTTGTTGGATGCCCACGATTGTGTCTGTGCAAGCAGCTTGTGCGTAACAGCCACTAGATCCTCCCAACTCCCTGTGGCTTGAGACCAGTTGTTGGTAAGTCATTCCTACAATAGGGCGCATAAGTAAGCAGGCATCAGGGATGAGTGGGATGCATGATGCCATCATGCCCATGAGTTTCAGGACTCTCCTCCCTGTCAGAGATTGACCCTTCTGGTAGAGGTAGGTCTCTTGTTTGAGAGCTTGTATCCTCTTTTGCATGGATGATTTTTTGTGATATAAGGAGAATACTAGCTTTTGTAGCGTGTGGATTGCTGTTTGAATGTGGCAGAGACATTTTTGTCTAGTGCTTGCTTTTATGAGCCAGTCGTCCAAGTAGAGTTAGAGGTGCATTCCATTCCTTCGCAGGTGTGCTGGGACTGCAGCTAGGCACTTGGTAAAGACACGTGGTGCAGATTTTAATCCGAAATGTAGGTCTTTGAACTGGTAGTGTGTTCGGTTGTGCAGAAATGTGAGATATTTTCTGTTTCTTGTTCAAAGGTATGTGTAAATAGGCTTCCTTGAAGTCTATTGTTGCTATGTACTCACCCTTTTGAATTTGCGGGATTATCTGTTGAAGAGTAGTCATCTTGAAATGTTGTGTTAAAATGAATTTGTTTATGGACCTTAGGTCCAGGGTTGGTCTTAGTGAGAAGTTCTATTTTGGAACATGGAAACATGTTCAGTTCCGTTGAATAATTCCTATCTTGGTACCAATTCTATTGCTTTTTTTGAAGAAGGTCTTTGATTTCTGTATTTCGTGGTGGGTTTGCAGGTGGTGTTTTTGTTAGTTCTGTGCAATACCCGTATTTTACCAAATTCAAAATCCACTTCTCTGTGGTGATTTTTCTCTACGGTTGTTGGTATTGTGCTTGCCGTCCTCCCACTGGTGGTGTGTGTGCATCCCTGTCCATATAGGAGTAAATTAGAGCCATTTCCTCTTGAGGTTTGGTCTCCGCCTCTACCTTGCAAGGACTGGTTTGGCTGTTGTTGCTAACCTTGGTATTGTGTTTGTTGGCTTGTTTGTTGGCCATTCCCTTGGTCTTCTTGTTGGTGTGACATTTGCTGTCCCTGCACAAATGCTCCCCTTCATGTGGGCTTTCTGCTGTTAAACCACCCTCTATTGAAGCTTCTTCTTTGCTGCAGGGTTCCCATTACTCTTGCAGTCTCATTATCTTTTTTGATTTGTTGGAGTAATTCATCCACCTCCTTTCCAAATAGTGCCTACCCTGTGAAAGGCCTGTTAATGATAGAAGTTTGAACCTCCTGTTTAAAACCCGAAATTCTCAGCCAGGCATGCCTTCTCAAGGTGGTTCCTGTGAACATCTGCCTGCTGGCAGTGTCTACTGCATCTAGTGCAGATTGAAGGCATGTGTTTGAGATGTTCTTGCATTCCTGGACAATAGCTTTACCTCTTTTCTTGTCCTCCTCGGGAGCTCATTGAGGAGCTCTTCGTTCTCACCCCATTCCTGGTGTCCGTACCTGTTTAGTAGTTTATTAGAGTTTGCGATGCGCCACTGCGTCGCTGCCTCCTTTTCCATCTTCCTGCCCACCATGTCCATCCGTTTGCTTTCCTTTCCTGGTGGTGATCCACTGTTAGAGATGTCATGTGCCCTTCTCCTGGTCGCGGTAAAGATGATGGAATCAGGTACAGTGTTCCCTTGAAAATATTTAGGGTCCTTGGAAGAGGCTTTGTACTTTTTCTCGACCCTAGGTGTTACACAATTGCTTGAGGCAGGTTCTTTAAAGGCCTCCTTGCCTTGGTCTAGAATGCGTGGCAGCATTGGCAAGTACGGAGTCTCTTTTTTGGCTGGGGCTAATGTTTCTGGAAGGAAACCTGTCACTTTTCTCCTATTCGAGGGGGACACCGAAAGTGTTTGGTGCCCTCTTAACTAGTCCATTGTAGAAGGCTATATCATCTGGTGGTGATGCCTTCGAAGGATAGCAGTAGATTTCCTCTTCGGAACTTTCTGTGTCGAGGTCATTCCATGTGTCGTCAAAATTTTCTGATGCAACCTCCACTTCAAGAGAGTCCATGTATTCCTCAGGATCTTCCTCGTAAGGTTTGGGGTGAATTGAAAATCTCCCCTTCATCCCCTTCTGCTTCCTCCGCCCCTTCGGCATCAACGTTGTCTGCCTCATGGCTGGAACCTATGGAATTCGAAAGTCTTTCAGCGAAGTGTCAGACTTCTTTTTCTGGAGAAGCGTTCCCATTTCGGCTTTGAGTCGTTGTCTCTTCTTCTTGACCTCGAGAGCTCTCTTAGCATCTGAGGCCGGAGACTTTCTTTTCTTGTTTGTGCTTGCCTCTGCTTTCGACGGCTTTGCGCTTCCTTTAGGGGTGTCATATACGATCCTCGTCTTCAGCGTCTTGTGCGATTTTCCATCGACTGTCTACCTTGGTAGGGTACTGTGAGGTTCTTTTAATCGCGGCTGGCCTTCGATCGCCTTTTTCTTCTGTGCCAGGCCTGCCTTAGGCTGTGCCTTGCTCTCGTGGCCCTTTGGTTCCGGCGGATGTGTATGGTTTCTTACCTTACTCTTCATCACTGTATCACACGTCTTCTTGTGGTTGAGTGGATATTCGGAGTCTCCTTCTAGGATTTCGACGTCATCATTCATGTGTCGATTCCGCCGGAACTCCTTGGTTTTCTTCATCACTGGAGAGGCCCAGGTCCTTCAGTGAAATCTTCTTCGAAGTCTGTGACATCGTTGTGTAGTGGGCCTCGCTCTGCTTTCGGCGTGTTCTGAGTTTTTCCGGCTAGAACACCGCGCTGGCCTCATAGTCTTTGTCCTTATGGTCTTTGGGCAGGCAGAGGTCGCACACGTTGTGTGGGTCGCGTTGTGTGAACTTGTGGTGGCATTCGGGGCAAAATTTGATGGGAGGTTACAGGCTGCCGGCATCAAATGTTTGGGACTAGAAAATGGCAAAATTCTAAAACTGGCATTTTCAGCATTGGGACTTAAAATCTGACTTTACCATTAAAGAGGGTGTTACATTACAATTCTTTAGACACAAAACTCTGTATTCCCACCTGCTCCCAAATGAAAGTTATCACTTATTAATTGTAATAAGTAAACCCAATATTATCCAATTGGAAAGGCAGGCCTTGGAGTAGAGAAAAATGTATAACGATAACGATATATCTGTAAGAAACATAGGTTAGTTATAGATTACTTACCTTAGAATTACCCCCAGGCATCAGACTGGATCCGGAAAGTTTTCCGTCAGCAGTACCCCTACGCGTCGGAAGGTGGCGTCGGTTGTCTCCACGTCGTCGTCGCCGGGATGACGTTGCGGTATCTACACAGACCTCACGTGCCAGGTACTTTTTTAACCTCACTTGGTCACTCTTCGGAATCCACCACTCACTTATACACAAAAAACCTCACATGCACCACACATAGCCAAATAATAAAAGTGTTCCCACGTAGTCGTCAGAGAGCAGCACGCCGCATCCTGTAGAGGGGTGCGAAGACCCCAATGATGAAGCATGACACCAAGGGTCCTTTTGGTGTGTGAGGGGTATTGAAAGAACACTGTGCTCCCCACCTTCGTAGGGACCACTCTAAAAACATCTTGATGTGGATTCTTTTTGTTTAACTAAATCTGTAGAGGGAGAACAAATCCACTTTTTCTCTCTTCTCCCCTGTTGTTATATTTGGTATCTACATAGACGCCACCCTCGCATGCTGATGTCAGTTCTGTACACGACTCTCCATGCCAGAAGCGCAGAGCCACTGACCACTGGTGCACAAAACTAGGACCCTGAAAGGATTTCCTTAACCCTAGAAGTCAGTTCGCAGAGCGGGGAGGATGAGTGGGGCGGTATGGAATCTATAACTAACCTATGTTTCCTACAGATATATCGTTACTGAAGGTAAGTAACTTGTTCATCTGAAAGAAATAGTTATAGATTCCTTACCTTAGAATAGAGTGATGATTTGGGCAATGTGGAAAGAAGTAACCACCTTAGGAAGAAAGCAGTGTTTAGTTCTAAGGATGACCTTGTCCGGATGGACAGACAGAAAAGGAGGCTTGAAAGACAGAGCTCACCCTACGCGCAGAGGTGATGGCCACCAGAAAAGCAGTTTTCAAAGTGAGAAGCCTAATAGAGCAGCTCAAAGAGAGCGCACATAAGATATGTCAGGACCAAGTTCAAGTCCTACTGGGGCATTACGAAGGGAACAGGAGGAAAGAGATGAGTAATTCCCTTAAGAAATCTATTTACAACAGGGGACTTGAAGAGAGAAGACTGACCAGGTAGCCTGAGAAAGGCTGAAATGGCTGAGAGGTAGCCCTTTAGAGTGCCCAGAGGAGAGCCCTGCTGTGCCAGCGAAAGGAGGAACAGAAGAACCTCAGAAAGAGGGGCAGAAAGGGGATTCACAACCTTTGCTGTGCACCATACCATAAATGTATTACATCTGCAGACATATGCTGTGAGAAGTTGGCCTGGTATATGTGGTCCACTAATTAAAGTGGGCACCCTTTACCAGTCCAAACAACCCTCATGGTGAATAGGTCAAAGATAACCTTTACTTGAAAGCTATCCTAGTGGTAGCTATGGAGAGCAGCCTTCAGGCTAAGTCTTGAAGGAATGTTAAGCACCTTGTTTTACCAGAATGCAACCTTATGTTATTGGTTAAAAGAAAGGGAAACCACACAGTAGTTATAAAAATATGTATTTATTATCTACAACACTCTAGTATCCTCTACAAGAGGATAGAACACAAATCAAATAATACAGTTGCAAAGAATCAAACTGAAGCACAGAATACACAGTGGGCTCCAGGGGGAGACCAAACCATATACTAAATAAATGGTATAAGAATCACGACTCGGGACTAGACTTAGTCTAGGAGGTATAAAATTGCTGGGATCCCAAGGAACCACCCAAGGTGAGTGACTAGGGACCTCACGGATGACGGGTGCAGAGTGAGAACACAACCGCGTGCTACATACAATTCAATGGGAAAAGTAGCGGTTGGAAAATCAGAGATTAGGGACCCTTCCCAGCAGATTACGAAGTCAACCCTTGGAAATTAAGAGTTTGAAGAGCCACCCCACCCATGGATACCTTTGTACCAGAGTTACCTTTCCCAAGAGGAGCCTGTGCATAGGTACGAAGTGGCGTAAGAAACCCTCGTCGTTTTCTATGGATGTCGACAATGAAATGCTGCTGCTTGAAGTACGAAAAGTGTCCGGTCTAATCCAAACGTGGTTTCTAGATGAGAAGAACTAGAAAGCAGAGGGGATAGAATCTGGGTCACTTTGGATTGACTAGGGGGTTTGGTAGACGAATGTCCACCAATGTCGGGTGCTTCAAGTGCGTTGACGGTGATCTCGGCTCTTCAGTTGCGAGGACCCGGAGACGTCTAGGATGACCAGGAGCCGGAGGCGAGCTGTCCCACGAAGATGTTGAGTGCTGAGGGGTCAGTGTCCGGCAGGAGTACCAACAAGATGATGACGGAGTCCTTCTCAGAAAAGATGCACTGGGATCAAGGCTACAAATTGCCCAATGCACGGAATTGTTCCACAACAACAAGCATGTGCAGCTGGAAATGAACGAGGTGCACAAGGGTACAGTTATACAGTTCCCACGAGGGATAGCTACCTCAAGCTCAGTGAGAGGGCAGCTCAACCTTGCAGACCTTTAGAAACCCACCTCCTGTGTTGCAGCAGACTTTGGAGTCCGCAGGAGATCTGGAGCAGCAAACCAGTCAGATGCATTACGGTTCCTGCGTTAGCAGGGGAGTGACTCCTTCACCCCAAGGGAGATTCTTCTGTTGTCTTGGAGGTCCACAGGGACCAGCACAGAGCCAGTATGTATCACAACAGTGGCAAGACTGGGGACGGCAAGGGAAGATGAAGTCAAGCCCAAGGGAGGTCCAGCGAAGTCCAGCGTGTCCAGACGGTGGAAGTGTAGTCTTATCTTCTTGCAGAATCTTGTCAACGTAAAATCTAATGTCCTGTAGCCAGGTAACCCATTTTATACCCACGGGAAAGGGTTGGACAGATTCTAGGGACCCTGCTAGGGGAGTGGCTGGACAGAGGGGTAGCTACACCCATGTTCTTTGTCCAGTTTCAAGCCAGAACAGGAGCAAATGGCTCCCAGAACTGGTTTGAGTTGGACTATGCACAGGAACACCAAATGTGCCCCTTGTGCAGACTTTCTGGCACTTAGGCCCAATACACTAAATCCCGTCTGGGATGTGGCCTCACCTCCCTATAACAGGATACCTATTGTCCGACCTTCCTCTGCGAGAGCTTGGCTCAACATCAGTAGGGCAGACTCGTGCCGGTGGCTGGCAGCATCAATTTTGTGCTGTAAGGCTCAAGAAAGTTGGTACCGGTAGACTTGGGTATCCCCAGAACCTCGGTTCTGAGGGGAGGGATCATACCTCCCACACTAGTTACTGGTTGGAGGTTTGATTCCAAGGTGTTTGACACCAAACACAACATACTTCGTTGCAGTTGTTTTCAAGATAGCATTTACCGCGAGGTTATAATGCACCTCTACCTACATGTCTGGCAGCATCACATACAGCCCGGGAGAATGGTCTCCGAAGACTGCACAGGGGCCCTGCTCATGCAGAAGCACCCTCTCACGTAAAACCCAGCACCCTGCCTTCAGGATTGTTAAGGCCCGCTATAGGGGTGACATAAAGTTTTAAATATATATATATATATATATATATATATATATATATATATATATATATATATATATATATATATATATATATATATATATATATATATATATATATATATGTGGGGGTATAGAAGCTGCGTCTGCTGTTCAGGTAGGCTGGTCTGGCGTTGTGGAGTGCTTTGTGTGCGTGGGTGAGGACCTTGAAGGTGATCCTCTTGTCGACGGGGAGCCAGTGTAAGTCTCAGGTGGGGGGTGATGTGGCTGCGGCGGGGGACGTTGACTATCAGTCGGGCGGAGGTGTTTTGAATGCGTTGTAGTCGTCGTAGATGTTTGGCTGGGATTCCTGCGTAGGGTGCGTTGCCATAGTCCAGTCTGCTGCTGACGAGGGCCTTTGTCACCGTTCTTCTTGTTTCGGTCGAGAACCACTTGTAGATCCTGCGCAGCATGCGGAGGGTGTTGTAGCAGGAGGAGGAGACGGCATTGTCCTGTTTAGATATGGAGAGGGAGGAGTCAAGGATGAATCCTAGGTTGCGTGCATGGTCAGTAGGTGTTGGTGCTGTTCCCAGTGTAGTCGGCCACCAGGAGTCATCTCAGGCTGAGGTAGTGGGTCCGAGGATGAGTACCTCCGTCTTGTCCGAGTTCGGCTTCAGACAGCTATTCCTCATCCAGTCGGCGACGGCCTTCATTCCCTCTTGGAGGTTGGTTTTGGCGATGTGCGGATCCTTGGTGAGGGAGAGGATGAGCTGGGTGTCGTCAGCGTAGGAGATGATATTGAGGTCGTGTTGGCGGGCCACTTGTGCGACGGGGGCCATGTAGACGTTTAACAGCGTCGGGCTGAGGGAGGAGCCCTGTGGGACACCGCAGATGATGTCATTGGCCTCAGATCGGAAGGGCGGGAGGCGGACGCTCTGGGTTCTGCCGGAGAGGAAGGACGTGGTCCAGTCAAGGGCCTTCTCTTGGATTCCGGCTTCTAGAAGGTGTGTCTTTAGAGTGCGATGGCAGACCGCGTCGAAGGCGGCTGACAGGTCCAGGAGGATGAGGGCTGATGTTTCACCGTTGTCTAGTTTGCCCCTAAAGTCGTCTGTGGCGGCGTTCAGGGCTGTCTCGATGCTGTGGTTTCGTCTGAACCCGGACTGGGACGGGTCCAAGATGTTGTTGTCTTCCAGGTGGCGGGCCAGTTGCATGTTGACGATTTTCTCGATGACCTTCTCCTGGAACGGGAGCAGGGAGATGGGCCGGAAGTTCTTGAGGTTCTTGGGGTCTGCCGTGGGCTTTTTGAGGAGAGCGTTGATTTTGGCATGTTTCCAGCTTTCCGGGAATGTCGCTGTTTCGAAGGAGATGATGACCTTCCGTAACTGGGGTGCGATGGCAGCGTCTGCTTTCTTGAATACGTGGTGTGGGCACGGGTCTGACTGAGATCCTGAGTGGATGGAGTTTATGACCTTGCGTGTCTCGTCGTTGATGTTGGACCAGGAGATCAGGCGTTTGGCCCTGTTCACAGGGGAGGTGGAGTCTGGCGTAGTCGGGTGGTCATGGTGTTGAAGCTGTCATGGATGCCAGCGATCTTGCTGTGGAAGAAGATGGCCAGTGAGTTGCACAGTTCTTGTGAGGGCGGTATATCATTGGCGCTGGGGTTGGAGAGTTCCTTAACGATGCTGAAAAGCTCTTTGCTGTCGTGTGCATTGTTATCCAGGCGGTCTTTAAAGGAGGATCTCTTGGCTAATATGATGAGATGGTGATGTCTGCGGGTGGCGCGTTGTGGGCGGCGTGGTTGTCCGCAGTGCGTTCGTGGAGCCATATCTTCTGCAGTTTCCGGCATGGGCGTTTGGAGGTCTGCAGCTTGTAGGTGAACCAGGTGGCTCTCTTGCTGGCGTGGTTGTTTGAGGGTTTCTTGAGTGGGGTGAGGGGTTGGCGCAGTCGTCGATCCACTGTGAGGTTGTGGGCTGCGGTGCCTGGGTTGGTGGGGTCGGTGGTTGGGTTTTGGGCGAAGGTTGTGATCAGCTGGTCTTCGGTGACTTTGCTCCAGCAGCAGCGAGGTAGCTGTTGGGTGCGGTGGTGCGTGGTTGGTTTATTGAAGGTGAAATGGATGCAGCGGTGGTCGGTCCAGTGGAGTTCGGTGGTGTGGTCGAAGGTGACGTGGGTGCCTGTGGAGAAGACGGGGTCCAGTGTGTGGCCAGCGGCTTGGGCGGGTGCCGTGACGAGTTATCTGAGGTCAAGGTTGGCGAGGTTGTCGATCAGGGTGGCGGAGTTGGCGTCGTCGTTATTCTAGAGGTGAAAATTCAGGTCCCCGAGGACGATGTCTGTTGACCTTTGGGAAAGCAATCAAAACACACCTCTTCTGTTAAACAATATCCTCCCTTCTTTCCTCCCTGACCCTATCCTCTGTCCACTTTTCATACAGTAAGCGCCGGGACGCCCCTTCGCTGGGGCAGCCGCGCGCTATACAAGCACATATAACTAACATTAACATTAACGATGTAGTCCGTGGAGGTGAGTGCGTGGGTACTGGCGAGGTCGGCGATTGAGTCGCTGAATTGAGCTCAGGGTCTGTAGATGAAGGTGCTGTTGGGGGTCGGAGTGGATCCGGAAGTGCAGGTGTTCAGCGGTGTTGAGGGTGTCGTCTGCGTGGGTGGCGACCTTGAGGGGGGGACTTGTGGATGATGGCTATTCCTCCTCCGATTCTGTTGGCGCGATCCCTGCGGGTGATCTTGTAGCCGTCCGGGATGGCTATGGCGATGTCAGGCGCCGAGGAGTCGTTCCACCAGGTCTCGGCCAGGAAGGCCACGTCTGGGGCGGAAGTGTCGAGCAGATCCCAGAGCTCGACGGCGTGTTTACGTGCGGAGCGGGTGTTGAGAAGTATGCAGCGGAGGTGGTTGGGTCCAGTCCTTGGAGGTTTGTTGGCGATGTCGCGGGTGAAGCTGCAGGTGAGGCTGGAGAAAGGTCCGTGTGTCCGTTTCGGGGCGGCTTGAAAGCAGGTGTGGTTTTGGCCGGCGTTGAGTGCGTAGAGGGTGCTGGCATCATAGCGGAGTCTGGTGTTGTGGCGTTCGCGGGGACCAGGGGTTATGGCGCGGACGAGCACAGACGGGCTTGCCTTCGGCGCGCCTGCTGCGCGGCCTCCATAAGAGGGGGATAGCAGCTGGGAGGTGGGAGCGGGGTGGCCAATGGGGAGAAGGGGGGCGGGCCGCAGGGACGCAGCGCGGGAAGGAGCGGGAAAGGGCAGGAAAACTGATGGGCGGCAGGGAGCAGGTACAAGGCAGCTGGCAGCCGTGTGGTGGCGTGGGGAGCGACCTGCCGGCGAGCAGGGTCAGAGGTCACCCCTGTGTGTTCTGTTTGGGAAGGGAGAGGGAACTGCTGTTGACCCAATCCTGGTTCGTGAGCCACCACTGCAATTGTCGTGAAGTGCCCTCCGAGATCTGGATGCAATCGGACAGATTCCCCTGATGCTGCGCCCACTGGAACTGCAGGTACCACTGCAGAGCCTGCAAATGCCACCTGGCATGATCGATCAGCAGGATGCAGGTGGCCATGAGGATCAGCAGCCTCAGGGTCATCCTGACCGAAACCCGGGACGGGGCTGAAAGATCGGAATCAGAGCCCGAACATCTCAGACTCGCTGTTCGAGAGGATAAACCTGAAACTGCGTCATGTCCAAAACCACTTCAATGAAGAGGAGCTTCTGAGAGGGGGTCAGGTTTGACTTCGGCACGTTGATGGATAACCCCAGCGAATGCAGGAGGTCGCTGTAGTCTAGAGGTGGGAGACGACCGACTGTGGCAAGCCTGCCTTCAACAGCCAGTCGTCGAGATAGGGGAAGACTGGAACCCCTGATCTGTGCAGATGAGCTGCGACCACCGCCATCACTTTCGTTAACACCCGAGCGACACTGGTAAGGCCAAATGGGAGCACGGTAAACTGAAAGTGCTTGTGGCCTACCAGGAACGGCAGGTAACGCCAGTGGGCCGGCAGGACAGTGATGTGAAAGTAAGCATCCTGCAAGTCCAACACTACCATTCAGTCTCCAGGGTCAAGAGCAGATAAGACCTGAGCAAGCGTCAACATCATGAACAACTTCTTCAGGACGAAGCGGTTGACGTTCCTGAGCTCCAAGATAGGACGCAGGCCTTGGTCCTTCTTGGGTACCAGAAAGTAACCACTACCTACTTCTGGGGCAGGAACACGCTCAATGGCACCCTTGGCCAAGAGTGCCGAAACTTCCTGTTGGAGAAGGGTCAGGTGATATTCTGACATGAGATAGTACTGAGGTGGCATGGAGGAAGGGGTAGTCTCGAAGGGGAGGGAGTAGCCCCTTCGGACTATTTGCAAAACCAACCTGTCCGACATGATTGTGCGCCAGTGGGGGAGAGGATAGTGGATCCTACCGCCCACTGGCGTTTGGTGGCCCTGAAAGGTCAGACTAGGGAGGTTTGGAGGCTGCTGCAGAGGGGGCTGTGGTGGACAGGCCTGCTCGCTGACCCCCTGAACCACGCCAGTGGTTCCCACGTCCCCGGCCGTGCTGTGGCTGAACAGCTTGCGCTGGCCTGTGGCCCTGGATGGAAGGTAGCGGGGCACCCATTTCGTAGCCACGAAAGGGGCGAAAGGCAGACTGCGCAGGGCGGGTGGTGGAGAGACCCAAGGACCTGGCCATAGCCAGAGAGTCCTTAAAGCGCTCTAGCGCATTGTCCGCTTTGTTGCCGAAAAGGCGACAGCCATCAAAGGGCATGTCTCTAAGGGTGGATTGGACATCCCCGGAAAAACCAGTCGAACGCTACCAGGCTTAGCATTGAAGGGCTACTGGCATTGAAATCGTCCTGCCAAGTGTGTCAGCGGTATCCAGCCCACAGTGGATGGTAAACTTCGATACGTCTCTTCCCTTGGCAACTGCACGGGAGAGTATCGGCCGGGCCTCCTCCGGGCACTGAGGCAGCACCTGCGCCACCGTATCCCACACAGAGTGGGTATAACGGCCCAGCAAACATGCAATATTCACCAACCGCAGTCCCAAGCTGGCAGAAAAAAAACATTTTCTTCCCAAGGTGGTCCAGCTGTTTGGGTTCCCTTTCCGGTGGTGCGGTAGGGAAGGCGCCTTTGGAAGTGGAGGCTTGCTCCAAGGTTGGGTGTTGGGAGAAGAAAGTTAGGTCACCTGGGGCCAGGCGGTGACGTCTGGCAATCATCCTATCCAAAGGAGCCCCTGTGTTGGGTCTGCACCAGGTGCCCAAAAGGATGTCCGTGAGGGCCTCACTGTATGCAAGCAGGGGCTCCAAAGAGCTCGCAGCCGGCTGAAGCACCTCTGTCAGGAGGTTAGTCCTGACTGCCACCGTAGGAAGCTCGAGGTCGAGAGCCTCGGCCGCACTTCACAACACCACTGAGTATGACGCTTCCTCCTCCGTAGCCACGGTAGGAGGAGACAACATGCCAAAGTCTGGGGAGGTATATAGACCACTGGCATCCCCCTGTTCCTCTCTCCAGTCCAGATCGTACTCCAACTGGTCTGACAAAGGGTCCCCAGACTCCTCCCAGTCTTCCTCATCCTCCTCTGGCTGCCAAGCTGGCTAAAAATGCCCAGTTTGGAACACAGGGGCAAAAGCACCCATCGCCGCATCCGGCATTGGCAGACACCAGTCCGGGTCCATGTCGGGCTGGAAGCCAAGGTCGAAGCCGGCGAATCGGGGCCGGTGGAGGTGTCACGGGGTCGACCAGCGCAGATCTGAATCCAGGCCTGGATCCAAGGGGGCCCTGCGATGCCGAGGCCAGAGGTGCTGGCGTCGAAGGCCTAAGGTCCCCAGCTGAGTCCGCGGGGCCCGAAAGCGCGCCGTCGGAGTCGGGCTGCCAAAAGATGGCATGCAACGCTTCGTAAAATTGACAAAGCTGGGAAGGAGTCGCTCCCGGCTCGGGAAGGAAGGCCGGAGTCGACCCTGAAGGCTCCGCACGGGGAGCCGTGGAGTGGCACAACCCGCACCCTGCATTGTGTCGGCCAATGGATGAGGGGAAGTCGAAGAGCGAAGATGCTTCTTCGACTTCTTATGCTTCGACTTACCTGACCCAGAATGCAAAGATTTAGAAGAGGAGTGATGATGATGACTCCGCGATCGGTCCTTCGACCTCCCACGCAACCAGGACCTTGCGCGATGCGGAGCTTACTGTGTGGCCTCGAGGAGCTTTCGGGACCACTTCTGCAAATACATTGGGGCCATGGTTCGACAGTCGGAGCACAACTTGGGGCTATGGTCGTGCTCCAGTCAGAAGAGGCACACGCTGTGCGGATCAGTCAGCGACATCCGTCGGGTACAGGAACCAGCAGGCCTTGAAGCCGGGCATCCCTCGTGCACCAGGAGTCGGTTGAAAACTAAAAGACTCAGTCAACAAAAGTCGCAAAAACTCAGTCAAAGAATTACTGGGGTTACTGCTCTCTCCAGATCTGCGCTTGCTGGCGCAGAAAAAGAAAGAACTGACGTCAGCGCGCGAGGGCAGCATCTATGTAGTTACCGGCAACCACAACGCCAATGACAGACGCGGACCCGACTTACGCCACCTCCTGATGAAAAACTTTCCGGATCCAGTCTGACACCTGGAGGTAATTCTAAGGTAAGGAATTTATAACTAACTGTTTCTTTCAGATTTAAGAGTTTTTCACTATCAGAGCATTTAAAAGTTGAAAAATCATGTCCAACCTTTTAAATATACTGACCTGTCCTATGAGCTGCTCAGGGCCTACCTAGGGGATCACTTAAATATTTAACAAGGAAGGCTTAAGACTGGAAAAAGGTTTATGTTGCAGGGTTGAAATGTCAGTTTAAAACTCCACCCACAGGCTGCAATGGCAGGCCTGAGATGTTTAAAATGGCTACTTAAGTGGGTGGCACAATCAGTGCTTCAGACCAACCAGCAGCATTTAATTTACAGGTCATGGGTACATGTAGTACTACTTTACTAGAGACTTGCAAGTAAATTAAATGTGCCAATTAGGTGGAAGCTAATGTCATCATGGTTAAAGGAGAGAGTAAACTCTTTAGCACTGGTTAGCAGTGACAAATAGAGTCCCACCCAAGGCTAACAAAAACAAGATCAGCAACAAGCATTTGCAATGCAATAGGTCTCGCAGCATTAAAGTTTGAGTTATTGACGTTGTAAATGACAACGCTTTGCATACATTTTTTTTATGTGCAATTGGTATATAAATATTGTTTGTGAATGGCAGCGGGAGGCAGAGACAACTGCACACGAGAGAGGCTGAGAGGGTCAACACGAGGGGGGGGCAGATTGGTGCACACAGAGGGACGGAGACAGGGGGTGTAGAGGAGCACACAGGAGGGCACAGGGAGGCACAGAGGTCACACGGTGGAGGGAGAGAGGAACGCACACAAGCAAGGCTGAGAGGTGTAACACGAGGGATGGGGCAGATTGGAGCAGACAGAGGGACTTAGACGGGGGTGTATAGGTGCACACAGTAGGATACAGGAGAGTCCAGGAGGAGTGCATAGGGAGGCACAGAGGTCACACAACCGGAGGTACAGAAGAATGCACACAAGTGAGGCTGAGAGGTGTCACACAGGCACTGGGAGCAAATTGGCACACACAGAGGGAAGGAGAGAGAGAGATTGAGCACATGGGGACAACCCAAGACAGGGGACGGCCCGCCGCTGGAGGGGAACCTGGGTGCACCCAATCCAACCAACGAGGACCAGAGAGGCAAGGCGGCAGTGGAACTCCGCTGCCCCCAGGGGGAGTGATTGCTCCCAAGGGAACATATTTGGGGGTAGTGACACAGCACTGCGGAGGGCTAGGGGCCCACCTTGACTGGGCGGGGAAGAAACCGGCCGCCAGATTCCTATGGCAGCACTGCTCCACCAGCCAAATAAGTGAGGTTGCCCCTGGTGAATACTCCAGTCGGCGTTCCTTTAAGACCACTGGGAATCACTGCGGGCACGGAGTGTGCCATATCGGCAGTTAGCACTTGTTTCCCCTGGGCGCCCCAGTGCGCAGTATGCCATGCAGCAGGAGGGGAGTGGGCGCCATCAATGCTGTGGGGTGGCCTGTAGCTACAACAGTCAGACGGTGGCCAGTAGCTGGTCTAGTGTGCCCCAGATCCACTCAGCAGAGCCCGGAGAAGCAAAGAAGCCTCGGAACCCCTGAGGTAACACAGTGATTGTGCCCGCTGGGATGTCTCGGGGGTGTAGCAGCACAGCATTGTGGAGGCCTGGGGTTGTACCCCAATTCAATAGAGCAGAGCCAGAACATTCACTTGGGGCAGCTGCGGGACTATTGCGACAGCGCTGCACCGTCAGCCAAGTAAGGACATCTGCCCCTAATACGTAGCCAGCACTCTCCTTGTAGGAAACAGTGAATCGCCGAGGACACTGAGCGGATTGTAGCAGCATATCTGACTTTGTGTTCAACTTGATGCCCCATCGTGCTGGGAGCCACGCAGCAGGAGCAGAAAGAGTCTAAACACTGTAGCGGGCGGCCAGAACTCTTTACAAACAATCTCTTAAGTGCTCCGACAGTGATATCCCCAGCATAACGAGCCGAGACATGTGGAGAGGCCCGCTGCTAATCCGCCTCCCTCCTCCGGTGCTTGTACTGTAAGGGCGGTTTGAAGGTGGGCACAAACCGCATCCAGGGGGGCCATTTCCTAACTTGCTCCAGGGCCCAGGACACACTGGCTACGCTGCTGACAATGCATGCAGTGAACCTTACACAGACACTGTGATGCTGGTTGAAGCTATAGTGGTTAGCACTCCTTTCATGTCATGCCATGTCACCTCCAAGTGCCTTATGGATAAGGCAGTGGAAAGGAGGACAGAGGGGGAGAACACGAGGAAGCAAAACAGGGAACTAAATGATGTAGCAGGGAAGGAATGGTAGTAGGTTGCTGACCAAAGGGGTCTGGTTGATAGGACGAAGAAGAAACGAGCCACAAATAAGACAAGTCCCAAAACGCAAAAGGGGAAAAAAAGGTGAAATGGAGTTAAGCAGACTGTCACACCTGGACCAGGAAAACGTCATGGCAGCTGCACAAGCACGAAAAGAGGAACCTCGGGAAAGGTGTGGGAGGGAACAGACATCGAAGCATCACGAAACAGAAAGGCTGATGAGAGATGGGGGCGTACTGGATGCTGACTGCAACCCTTACAACATGACTTGAAAGTTGTAGCTAAAGGGAAATATGCTAGTGAAGGGGCACAGACCTTCTATTTTAATGAAACTGTTTTATACACATTCAGTAATGTTGAAATTGCACATTTCTCGTTATTTTTAGCATCAATCTAACAATCATTAATATTTTTCATGATAGTTTTAGACAATTGTACCTACTTATCATCAAGAAAATATTTCCACAGATTTTCCCATTGATTTGGACTGCCTTCAGTGACAGCTAACTCCTCCCTCCAGGTCTTCGTTTTAGCTAATACCAAATTGCATTCTGGAACCTGAAGTTTCCCTTATCCCAACGTCCAACTGGCTAAAGGGGGCACCCCTTTAGCCAGTCCTAGCATTGCCAAATGAAATAAATATACCATTTCCCAACAGAGGAAATTCGAAAGAGTAGCCACATGTGGCCAGGTTAAAATAAAGGCCAACGCTTCCTGCGGCGATGCACCTCTAAAATCATGTTTCAAAACTAGAGAAGGTGCAACTTCGTTTGAGAGCATGTGACTAGAATAAACAAGCGAAAGTAAACACCGAGACTGTCGTAATTCATATTGCACTTTTTATGAGTGGTAATATGAAGTGAATCAGACTGCATACACATAAGTTTTTTTTAAAGTATGAAACATGCGTGTACCTTTTATTATGAATGATTCATTGTAAATAAAATGCATTTAAACTGGTTTCACCGTTCCTCCCACGTCCTTGTGGGAGGGGTTACATCTTTTATGCTTGGATTGTACATGTAGTGAAGAGGCAGGAGAAGGCCTGGGCGTCTCCCCGTGTTTGAGGGAATGCTGACAACTCTAGACAGTGACAGGCGAAGGCCCGTGAGGACTCATGGAAGCGCCTCGAGTCCCGCCTTTCCAGAGTGCCCGGCCGGACGGCAGCCATGTGATGGTGCTGCTCGTGATAAGCCCGCTTTACAGAAATCTGTGTCTGGCTGAGCGGGTGTTTAGCTCATTAAACGAGGGTGTCAAGGGGCACCCGAGCCGCCCGCTCTCACTGGGGGCTTGCAAGGATGCCCGTTGCACGTCAGTGACCACCGTAGATTGCCCCTCCGCAGCCCCCATGCAATCAGTCCAGTGGTACTTGAACGTTGCGTGCACCCTAGGCAAGCAGCCATCCTCGTGCATATTTGTAACACACGCCTGCCTCGCGTGCTCCCCGCCTCGCCTCCCTTGCCGACCCCACCGCTCCCTTCCGCGGTCCCGGCTCTTACTTTGCACGCGGTGTCCATGCTGCTTTCCTCCTGGTGACTGCAAAGAACGAACTGGGCCGAGGGGGCGGAGAGAGACTTGAACTTTGAGAAGCTAGGGTGCGCACGCAGCTTTCGACATCAGTGCTTCCTATTGGCCAAAAGAACAAGGATAAGGAAATGATATGGGGGAGAGATCTGTGCATGCAAAAGCGCGGCCATCGCCTGTCAGCGGGTAAGAGGCCCGCCTCCCCTTCTCTGGCCCCGCCCATCAGACCTGCCTTTTCCGGTTACGCCTCTCCCCCCGGCCTGAAAATGGAAGTTCGGGAGCAGTATGATGCGGCGGAGTGACGGAGCCTGAAGCAGCGCAGCGACAAAAGAGCCCGGTGAGTGGGGTGGGGTGGGGTGGGGTATGTGTCTGTGCCTGCGTGTGTGCATGTTTGCCTGCGTGTGTGCATGTGTGTCTGCACCTGCGTGTGTGTGCCTGCGTGTGTGTGCGTGCCTGCCTGCGCATGTGTGTGTGTCTGCCTGTGTGTGTGTGTGTGTGTGCGTGTGCGCGAGTGTGGCTGTGTATATGTGTTTGCGCACTTCAGGGAATCTGAGGCAGGAGATGGGCACGGCGCCGGCCTGGATGTGCGCGTCCACAGACACCAATCGCCGTGCATGCCCGACCCCTGTCTCAGATTCCCAGGAGAAGGGCAAGTATAGTTGTCGAGCTGGACGTAATGCTTCGCATTGCTATCTCCAGCTCGACCTAAAAATGAAACAGTAAGGCAAAATGTTTGGGGGAAGACCACTCCAAGGCTGAAAGGTCTAACACCCAGTTTATTTTTCATATAAATATTGTGTGGTTAACCACTTTAAAACTAGGGTTGACAGTGAAAGGATATCACAATTTTTAACAAATGATATTAGACCTCGGTGTACCCAGTCCTCTGTTCATACCTTCAGAGGACACTTCACCACTGTTATAGCAGTTGGCAGGTAAAGAAATAAAGTTGCCTACCCAGTTCTATGTATTCACAAGCCATAGTTAGCTGCGATTTTTCACCTTTTTAACTCTGGAGGACCACGATTAGATTTCAAACAAGCGTGGAGAAAATCACAGAAAATGCTGGGCGAGATGTAGTAGGAAAAAGACTGCTAGATGTTGGTACCCAGACATTAATTCTACAGAAAACATTTACAAATGTAGTCTATGATTTGCCTATTTTATTGATCAGTCCTGCACATAACTTCAAAGAAAATTTAATTTAACAATCTAATTTATTTAGTTCTACCAGGTCACGTATGGTATTACATAAATGTTATGTAGAGTCGAGTCCAACATGCCTTAAATCTAACAAAAAATGCAACTTTCCTTTGAAATTTCTGAAATCAGGGACTGCAACTTTAGAAGACTAGTCTAGCACTGAGAAACTGTCACATCGAATCGTACTTGCCTCCTGAAGCTGACGATAACTCAAGGTCCAAATCTTGGGTTACTGGATTGTAGTTCATTACTTTTCCTTCCTTGGAATGAAACACATAAGAATCTTACAGAACAGACATTACAATTTAGACCACACATACAACAGTCAATAAGGAGGAAAATATATAAAAATATATATAATTTTATGAATCCTTATGAATCATGTTGAATGTAAACTTCGGAATGGGAGAAATCCACAAACTTTCTTGGTGAACACTGAACAAGATTTTACCCTTAGGAGTCCTTCATTTTCACCTAAGAGTTGAGTTGATGTTTTTATTGTTACAAACGTTATGTCTGTTATTACACCATGGTATATTTGCTGGAAAAACGACAGGTACAAGACTGTCAATTAATGTTTTTCTAACAACAACACTGTGGAACTCAAAAAAGATCAATTTAAAAACGCCGGCACTGTGAGCCCAGCTTGAAAACAAAGGGTCCTCTTCCCTGGGGCCTTACAGATTTCATCTTGAAGCTGAAGCATGCATACCATTTGGTTGTTCTAGTTTATATATGCCTATTTTTCTAAGGAAAAGCCTTTCATGGACTCAGACATATTTAACAAGCATTTGCAATGCAATGGTCTCGGCATCATTAAAGGTAGAGCTATTGGCATTGCTCATGACATTTTTTTTCTTTAAATCAAAAATAAAACTCTGCACTCACCCACCACTCTGCACTCACCCACCACTCTGCACTCACCCACCACTCTGCACTCACCCACCACTCTGCACTCACCCACCACTCTGCACTCACCCACCACTCTGCACTCACCACCACTCTGCACTCACCACCACTCTGCACTCACCACCACTCTGCACTCACCACCACTCTGCACTCACCACCACTCTGCACCACTCTGCACTCACCACCACTCTGCACTCACCACCACTCTGCACCACTCTGCACTCACCACCACTCTGCACTCACCACCACTCTGCACTCACCACCACTCTGCACTCACCACCACTCTGCACTCACCACCACTCTGCACCACTCACCACTCTGCACCACTCACCACTCTGCACCACTCACCACTCTGCACCACTCACCACTCTGCACCACTCACCACTCTGCACCACTCACCACTCTGCACCACTCACCACTCTGCACCACTCACCACTCTGCACCACTCTGCACTCACCCACCACTCTGCACTCACCCACCACTCTGCACTCACCCACCACTCTGCACTCACCCACCACTCTGCACTCACCCACCACTCTGCACTCACCCACCACTCTGCACTCACCCACCACTCTGCACTCACCCACCACTCTGCACTCACCACCACTCTGCACTCACCACCACTCTGCACTCACCACCACTCTGCACTCACCACCACTCTGCACTCACCACCACTCTGCACTCACCACCACTCTGCACTCACCACCACTCTGCACCACTCTGCACTCACCACCACTCTGCACCACTCACCACTCTGCACCACTCACCACTCTGCACCACTCACCACTCTGCACCACTCACCACTCTGCACCACTCACCACTCTGCACCACTCACCACTCTGCTGCACTCACCACTCTGCACTCACCACTCTGCACTCACCACTCTGCACTCACCACTCTGCACTCACCACTCTGCACTCACCACTCTGCACTCACCACTCTGCACTCACCACTCTGCACTCACCACTCTGCACCACTCACCACTCTGCACCACTCACCACTCTGCACCACTCACCACTCTGCACCACTCACCACTCTGCACCACTCACCACTCTGCACCACTCACCACTCTGCACCACTCACCACTCTGCACCACTCACCACTCTGCACCACTCACCACTCTGCACCACTCACCCTCACCACTCTGCACCACTCACCCTCACCACTCTGCACCACTCACCCTCACCACTCTGCACCACTCACCCTCACCACTCTGCACCACTCACCCTCACCACTCTGCACTCACCCTCACCACTCTGCACTCACCCTCACCACTCTGCACTCACCCTCACCACTCTGCACTCACCCTCACCACTCTGCACTCACCCTCACCACTCTGCACTCACCCTCACCACTCTGCACTCACCCTCACCACTCTGCACTCACCCTCACCACTCTGCACTCACCCTCACCACTCTGCACTCACCCTCACCACTCTGCACTCACCCTCACCACTCTGCACTCACCCTCACCACTCTGCACTCACCCTCACCACTCTGCACTCACCACTCTACACTCACCACTGTGGATGAGTAAAACATCCCTTATGTTAGTGTGAAGAAACCCCACAGGAGGCACCGGCATGTGCGCAGCTCGGAGGGTATAGTTATTAGCTCCTGTGCACTATTTTGATATGGCCGCTAGCATTGTACTCTTATTAGTGTGATCACAACATATAGGCTGTACAATATACTTACAGTGTGAGCTTTAACCTTCAATGCGCACTCCCTCTGTGAGCTCAATTTGCGTGTGTACAACACAGTATCACTGTGTGAACGCAGTGAATAGTTCACGAATGAGGACAATTTTCAGTGTATGTGTACCACACGTGTGTAAATTATCACGAAGTACCTACACCCAGATTTCCTAACTTTTGTTTCTCCGCTGACTAGGGTGGCTAAACCTTTATAAATCAAAAGATGATATGGAGGGGGGGGTGTATAGTTCACGAAGCATGCACACAAAGACCTGCACTAACACACACCCCAATGACAGAGTGATGATGTGAGCCAATGGCTTGGAGTGGACGGCGTCATCCTTTCCCGTCTGGTGACGAGTGTAGCACTTATAGAACATTTCCAAATCTCTGCTGTAATATTGTTTCCCAAGTTCATCAGTACAAAGCGACAAGAGCCGCAGCGCCTCATAGGAAGAGAGGGGCCAGGACTGCTGAGTCACATCCAGTGCTGGAATGGTATGAAAAACCATACACTGGGTTTCAGTGTGCAGCAGAGAAAAGCGCGTGGATTCTCGCGAGGCAGACTGGTGAAATCAGGGTCTGACAGTCAACAAATACATTTATTTAAAAGAAAATAAATTGGCTGTTCCAGCTTATTCGTTCCCAGAGAGGCTGCGTTTAAAATCTCTCACAGGGTTAAGACACTCGCGGCCGCCCCGGAAGTCAAGCACGGTCGCCTGTGACGGGGGCGGGGCCACGTTCACACCGGAAGAGGAGGCAGGCGGAGTCGTAGCGTCTCGCGGCCCGGGGCTCCTGTGAGCGGTGTAGAGCCCCGGGGCCGCGCCAGCAGGAGGTTGGGCGCCGCGTGCTGAGGTAAGGTAAGTTCCAAAAGGCTGGAGCGCGATTGGTGCACTTGTGTGTGTGTATGTATGTGTGCGACGGTGACGGCGGGGGAGGGGGAGGGGGGGCCTCGGTGCACTTGTGTGTGTGCGCGCGTGTGTGTATGAGTCAGGGGTGGTGTCTCTGTATGTATGTATGTGCGTGCATGGGCGCGTGTGTGTGTGTATGCGCGTGTGTGTGTGTATGCGCATGCGTGTGTGGTGCTTGCGCTTCCCAGGAGACAGGGCCTGGCCACAGCGCGCGTTCCAGTTACAAATCGCCTGGAAGGATGCGCGTGGCCAGGACTGTCTCCTGGGAATGATAGTCGCTGACAAAAGATCTCGGCGGAGACGCGCTTCCGCGCGTTGACGCCGAGACCTAAAAATGCCAAATGAAGTTCTGTGTAGCGAGATATCCTCTCCAGATACATATACTTTTAGATGTATCCCACCATCTGGGAGTTTTCCAGAACTCTTAATTGCCACCCTGAAAGGAAAATTACGAACTGTACTACGTGCTAACCCCCCCCCCCCCCCCCCCCGAGTCCACTAGCACTATGTCTCTATAAACGTCCGAGACACAGTGAGCTGTACACAAACTATAATGCTTTCCTACTTGTGAAACATCGTAACTTTAATATATATGTATATATAACCTTGCAATATATGACCAGTTCCCATACCGATTACTAAAATGTTATATGGCGATTGTCCATATAAATTGTAAGTCCTATGCTGTCAATGACACCCAAATGTACAAGTATAAAATACACTAGAGTAGAGGAGCCGGAATGGCAGTTTAGTGGTGGGGGAGTGTTGTCAAAGGAAGAAGCTGCTGGTCTACCGGAAAAAAAACAATGGACATCGACAGCTGCGTGCAGATGGCCACCAGAGTACCAGCGTACAGTACAGTCCCCTGCCTGACCCCAGGATGGCTTCCATAGTGGTCCCCTACACGTTGTTTCACTTCCCTGGGACAACAATTGGACATTGACCAGACCTTGAACCTATCCTCTGACTTGCCTACACATCCGGACTTGGAACCTGCGGAACTTACCCCAGACTGTGGAGACCTAGCGATTTGGCAGATGCTCGGTAGAGCTACCATATAGCTAAAGAGGAGATGGGTTGTGGACTCCCCTTCCCTGACGTCACCTACCCAGCCGGACCTTGGGCAGATTTTCCCCTCGTCTCTACGTCCTGTTTTCCTCCTACCCCTTTACCCTATCCCCTTACTGCTCCATTCACCTTGTCCCCTATGTTCTTTAAATGCTTTTCTTGATACTTATGTAATTTTTAACTGATGTAATTTGCAACATCATTGTCCCTCATGTAAAGCGCTCTGATTCCATCGGGTCTAGCCAGAGCTATATAATAACTCATTAATTAAATCTGTTCCCATTTAGTACTCTTTCTCCCTTTGTCTACCTCCCCAGCTCCTAGCTCCTATCCACTCTCCCCTGAATCTCTCACCTTGCCTGCTAGCCTGCCTAGCCCCCTGTCCTTTGTGCCCTTTGACTAAGCACTCCTTCTCCCCTTGTTGGGGAAAGATCCAACAACAAGCGAACCCGCTGAGCTAGTCAACTGCGCCTAGGGAGCCACTCACAGCTGAGGTATGGTATGGCACCGCTAGCCAAAGCACTCCCTCTCCCCTTTTTGGGGAAGGATCCAGTATGTAGGCCTTGGTGTTTCAGAGACCCCTCTGAGAGAGTTCACTGCGTAAAGGGAGCCTCCCGCAAAAGAGAGAGGGAAGCGATCCCACTTCCCCTGGGATCACAGCTTACTGGACTTTGTACGTTGCTTTGACTCGTCTACCGGCTTGTGTCCCCGTTGCCCTTCCTCTCCTTTTTCCATGCGATGTCCTTCACCCTCAACCTCCTCTTTCCCGCCTTCTTTACCTGTCTAATTCCCCAGCTCCTTCACCGCTCCCCTGAATCTTTCCCCTTGCCTGTTTTTCCCCTTACGTATTTGTGCTTATTGTGTATATTGACCTTACAAGTAACTACGTTGCCATGCTCTAATAACTGTAACCTGTGTAACAATGTAACCTGTAACTATGATCTAATGCTCATGTAAAGCGCTCTGATACCTACAGGGTCTAGCCAGCGCTATATAAAACATTTAAAATAAATAAATAAAAACAAGTGCAAGGTTTGCAAGGGATTAGGCCTCAGGATGCCAGTGCAATGTTGCCGCCTGGGCCTGATACAGCTAGTGATCTGGGATCAACCCAGAGGAGATTGAGAGGAAGATACAGAGCAGAGCACCATGGCCAAATGAGTACATTTGCGTGAATTAGAGGTAAAGGTGAGTGTAAATGTATGAGCATATATGTGAATAAACTTTAGTGTACGTGACTATTTGAAGGTGTGAGTGCGTGCATCAATTATTGATGTATTTTTTATTTTCACCTACAGCTTCTAGTACACAACACCAACATCCAGACATACATACACGGGCCAACCCTAGTATGATGGGGTACCTCCCTGGCATCATAGTGTCTTACTGTAAGCATCTCTTCCAATATAAAGGAGGAACACTGGCATGAAGAGGACAAATACTGGAATTACAAGCCCTTTTATCATGGTAGTCGTTTTGGGCAAATTAAATGCATCATTAGAAGAATGGGCCCCGCTGCCTGCACAATGTGCTCACTGGGGTAACCACAGTTATTTAATCAGTGCAGTAGACTCACCACTAACATCGAGCGGGCTGGGGGCATAGTGGTGGCCTTCCTGTCTTACAGTAGGAATGGCGGCACTCGTAGGTTGGTGGGAGCACTTACGAGGTCCCGCTTGAGCATTTGGGGGCAGACTGCGAGCCTTACTGGAGGTGTGTAGCTCTTCTGCCTCCTGCCACACTGTGAATATTTTTTAAGCTCGTTTTAACAATTTTTAATAACTTTGCTATTCTGGCTAAATTTTAAAGTAGCTGTGGTGACTGACAACCCGTACCTGTGCCGAGGTGTGCTGTCCTGCCCTGTTCCACCGCGGCTGTCGTGCCGATTAAGTGGAGGGCGGGCGCCATCTTGAGTGAGGACCCGGATCCCGGTGGGGCCCTTCGCTGCGGTCTAGCTGGGGGTGGGGCTCAGCTCCTTATTGCAAATGGCTGGCCGGGCGCGCCTAAGGCAAGCCCGTCTGCGCCCCGGTAGCACCCAGTGCCAGTCATGCTGCCCAATTGTTGCCAGATAGGACCAAGAGAAAGCTTACCTACTCACGGGAGGCCTTACTGGCTGTAGGTAAGCCTGGTGATACGGCGAGTGGGCATGGGGTGGATTTTGATAATCTAGCCGCGAAATGTCCCATTTGTGACTTCTGTCTGGCAGCTCCACTGCCCCCTCCCTCAACCAAAACCAAGAGAGTCTTAAGAATTCAGGCAGCTCTTATTAACGCTCGGTCCATGGCCAAACATTCAGCTGATATTTTTGAGCTTCTAGCGGATGATACGCTGGATGTTCTGTTCATCACAGAGACTTGGCTCAGTGAATAGAGCACCCCAGTAGTGGAACTTTCCATACCCAGAGGTTATAAAATCACAAGGGCGTACAGGGGCGATGGCAGAGGTGGTGGGATTGCAGTGGTGCTCAGGGAATCGTGGCGCTTCACTAGTGAAGCCATTAGAGATGGGAAGGGAGGAGAGGCCCTCGATTTCGTGTTAACCATCTCTCCCCACTGTACATTAGGGGGAACTCTGGTGTATCGCCCCCCAGGTCCTCCGGGAGCTTTCCTAAAAACCCTGGAGGACATTATTGTACCACGTTCCCTCCGCTACACCAAATACCTTTTATTAGGCGATTTTAACATTCACCTTGACACGCCGTCTACCCCGGAGACCAGGTCCCTTGCTGAGGCCCTGCTCCTCACCCAGCTTACCTAACATGTGTCACTCCCGACCCATTCGGGAGGCCATCTATCTCATCGATCTGGTTTGTTCCAATTTCCCTATTTCAATCTTAGACCCTGAGCCCACACCCTGGACGGACCACTTCCTGATCAGGTTCTCCTGGGAGGATACTCGATCTGATAGAGATGTTACACTGCCTTCTGGCCTATTGGCCAAGAAGGTTAATCTCCCTGCTTTCTCTGAGTTCCTGGGTCAGTCCCGCCCCTCCCCTACTACAGATCTAGAGGCGGCTGTGGCTAGCTTTGACCACTGGATTAGCCAGGGAGTTAAGTCCTGTGCCAATGGTAAACAGAGCAGCACTCAGCGCTCCCTTCCCTCGCAGCCAGGGTACTCCTCCACTCTTAGGGATCTGAAACTGGGCTGCAAAAGGTTGGAACGCTGCTGGTGACAGAACTATGGTGCTTCTGCTAAGATGGCCCTACGATCAGCACAGACTGAATACTACACAGCCATTCGAAAGGCTAAGAGCGAGTACTTCACCGGGAGGATTATGATGGCCCGGAACAATAGCAAGGAAATCTTTGCAATTGTGCGGAGCTTTCTCTGCCCCTGTGCGGAACAAAGCACACTACCATTATCGAACGAGTGGTGTGAAGAGCTCTCATCCTTTTTTATCGACAAAATTGCTAAGATTCAAGAGAGTGTAGGTTCGGTGGCGAGGCCCAAAGTGATCTCCCCCCTGAATCCCCTGTCAACTCCCCAAGTCGGCTCGGAGGTGTTTTCATCTTTTTTACCTACCACTGACAGGCCCTCAAGTCGGGCTCCCCAGCGGACCCTTGCCCGGCGCGGGTCCTAGCGGGTGTAGCTGATGTAGTCTGCCCAATAGTAGTGAATCTGGTCAATTCCTCACTTCAGCAAGGTCACGTTCCCTCTAAATGGAAACGTGCTAAACTTCTGCCCCTCCTGAAGAAACCTACCCTTGACCCCCTGCAGCCGGTTAACTATCGACCGATATCACTGCTGCCGGCACTTGCTAAGGTATGTGAAAAGGTGGTCGTCCGGCAGCTTGAGGCTTTTGTTGAGACTTCGGGAGCTCTCCACCCAGCGCAGTCAGGCTTTAGAGCCTCCTATAGTACGGAGACCGTCCTGGCTATTAGAGAGTGCCTGGACGCGGGCGGCAGAGCGGCCTTGATTTTACTGGACCTCTCTGCCGCCTTCGACACGGTACCCCACCAGAGGCTGCTCGAAAGACTCTCCGCTATAGGAGTTTCGGGTCTGGTCTGGCAATGGATTAAATCCTTTTTGGACTCCCGCTCTCAACAGGTCTGCTTAGCCCCATGCTCCTCTTTAGTCAGGAATCTGGAGACAGGGGTGCCACAGGGCTCGACCCTCAGCCCCCTTCTTTTTAATATCTACCCGACACCACTTGGCTGAGGAATTGGGGGCCAAGGTAATTGCGTACGCAGATGATATGCAATTACTCTTTACCTGGAATGATGGCGCCCTGAACACCGGCACGGCTCAACGGTGCTTAGCCTCGATCTTTCAATGGATAGCCGAGGCTTCCCACAAATGCAATGAGGAGAAGTCGGAAGTCCTTCTCTACGGCCAGTTTCCGGAGGGCTTTAGGACTCGTTTGTGGCCTCCAGGCTTCCCTTGGCCGGTTGCTAAACCTGGGCCAGCAAAGAACCTGGGCATTTGGTTTAGTGAGGATCTTGGCTTCTCCAACCATATAAAAAAGCTCAAGGCACATGTTTCGGGACCCTCAAAATGCTCAGGAAGTTTTTCCCTCTGCTCCCGAGGGCAGCAAAAGAGATGGTAACCTGCGCCCTGATTGTTTCCAGATTAGATTATGCTAATGCTCAGTGTCTGGGGCTGCCAGCCTATCTGCTGCACAGGCTTCAAATTATTCAAAATGCGGCAGCTAGGCTCCTTTTCAATGCCCCTAAGCGCTCTAGTGCGCGCACATATCTGCGGGAGCTACATTGGCTTCCAGTAGTTCAGAGGGTGCAATTTAAAGCGCTTATACTGGCCCACAGAGCGCTGCATGGTGTAGGCCCGCTCTACCTTAGGAAGCGCTTTGCCTTCCATGTCCCCAAACGCCTCTTGCGTTCAGCGGCCCAACGCCGGATGGTGATTCCTCGCTTCTGCAGAGTCCGACTGGGTGGCAGCTCTCTCTCGGTCAAAGCGGCAGTTGCCTGGAACTCACTTCCCGCTGCTCTCCAACACATCACAGAGTTCCGGATCTTCAAGAAGCAGCTAAAAACACACCTCTTCAGCATGTCTTTCTAAAACTCTCTGCTGCCCTCCTCTGACTCATTCCGCGCCAGGACACTCATGAGTAACAGTGCGCACTACAAATACCGCTATAACATAACATAACATAACATAATGGAGCCCTTCATTAAAATACTGGATGCCTTATTTTTTCCATTATAAAGTTATCGATTTTCTATATTATGAACAACAGAACATATAGCAGCTGCCCCAAATCAAGTCAGTTCAATTGGACACTATAAACTAAAATATATCATCAAACACAATATTCCACCTTTTAGTGTATAAGAGTCAATACTTACACCACCATTTAATTAAAAACATGAAGAGCCCCTTATCACGTGTATTTAATCGAGAGAATTCCATAGGGCATTCACATTAATCATGATGGGAAGCAATAGGATGGAAAATCATGCAGGTTTTGTAGTTCGGCCCCTGTGTGGAGTTTAGCTTCTACCTCTGCGGGTTCAGACGTAATCTTTCTCAACTTCCTCTCAACCATGCCTCATTTCTGTAACAAGATCACCCACTGGTGTGAGCTCACTGACCTGATAAGACCGCCAACAAGACTCACTCTGGCCAGTAATAAACACATGAATGCAAATTTGGTGGTAAGCAGACTTTGGGGGTGAGTAGGATGGCGGGCGAACTTCAGTCGGTCCACCATCGTGTCGGTGAGTGGGATCGCCCACCTACAAGGCGGCAGTCCCACCGGTGGTATTACGATGCCATCGCCACTGTGGCGGTCGCATCCACCATCTTTTACATTGCAGCGGGTGCTGCTAGCTCTCTCCGCCATCCTATTTGGCAGGGACAAAATCGCGGTCCAATGGCGGAAGGCCCACCACTGCATGGCTAGCTGGCCTTCCGCCATCGTAATCAGCCCTTTGTTTTTTATGCTTCAATAAATTTTTTTCATTGGATTTCGCAGTGTATAAAATCCAGCATGTCAACCAAAGTAGCCTTAACAATAAATCACACTTCAAACTTCAATGCATTACACATAATTACACTGACCAAAGAGCAGGCTTAACTGAACTATATGCTCTGAAGTTGTGTTGAGACCCATCTCCCATGCAACATTCATGCCCCAAAGGCACAAGTTACTACTTGTGTAACAATATATCTGTAAGAGACATTATTAGTGATAGATTCCTTACCTTAGAATATCCCAAGGCGTCAGACTGGATCCAGAAAATTTTGCGTAGCAATACCCCTGCGCGCCGTCGTCGGCTCGTTAGCGCCGGAATGACGTTGGAGTACTTAGACGCCGCCCATGCCTGCTGACGTCAGTTCTGATACACAGCTTTTCCGCGCCAGATGCGCAGAGCCATGATAGAACCAACACTGGTGCAATGAAACGAGGGCCCTGAAAGGGGATGACCTTAACCCTAGATATCGGTTCGCAGAACGGGGAGGATGGGTGGGTCGGTAAGGAATCTATCACTAACTAATGTCTCTTACAGATATATCGTTACACAAGTAGTAACTTGTGCATCTGAAAGAGACACGTGATAGATTCCTTACCTTAGAATAGATACCCCAGCAATACCAACCCCGGTGGTGGGTCTGCGAACCAATAATCACACCAGAAAGTCCTGGAGGACGGTACGGCCAAAGAAGCCATCCCTCCAGACTTGGCTGTCCAGGCAATAGTGTCTTGTAAACGTGTGCAGCGAGGCCCATGTAGCTGCCTGGCAAATGTCCTGCAAGGGCACTCCTCGGCCCAGGGCAGTGGTAGTCACCGTGGTCCGAGTGGAATGAGCCCTCGGTCCAACATTCCTTCTTAGCCATGGAGTAACACGCCTGGATACACAAGATGATCCACCGCGAGATGGTCCGCTTGTGTACCGCATTTCCCTTCTTAGGGCCCACGTAACCAACAAAGAGTTGGTCATCCACCCGGAACTAGCGTGTGCGATTCAGATAGTAAGAGAGCGCACGATTGGGTCCAGACGGTGGAGCCTCTCTTCTTCTTTCGAGGGATGCGGAGGCGGAAAGAAGGTGGGCAAGGTAATGGACTGCCCGATATGGAAGGCCGTGACAACCTTGGGCAGGAAAGAGGGTCTTGTCCGCAACACAACCTTGTCCGGATGAACAGAGAGGAAAGGAGGTGAAGAAGAAAGCCTGGAGCTCACTCCCTCTCCTGGCAGAGGTGATGGCAACCAGGAAAGCAGTCTTCAAGGTAAGAAGACCAATCAATCAATCAATCAATCAATTATAAAACTTGTATAGCGTACTACTCACCCGGAAGGGTCGCAAGGCGCTTGGGGGAAGGGGTCCGCTACTGCTCGAACAGCCAGGTCTTGAGTTGTCTCCTGAAGGCGAGATGGTCCTGGGTCAGCCAAAGGTGGATGGGGAGGGTGTTCCATGTCTTGGCCGCCCGGTAGGAGAAGGATCTGCCTCCGGCGGTGGCTCTTCGGATGCGTGGTACGGCGGCAAGGGCGAGGCTAGTAGACCGTAGTTGGCGGGTGGGCGTGTAGAAGGTCAGGCGGTCGTTGATGTACTTGGGGCCCAGGTCGTGGAGAGACTTGTGTGCGTGGGTGAGGAACCTGAACGTGATCCTCTTGTTGACGGGGAGCCAGTGCAGGTCCCTCAGGTGGCCCGAGATGTGGCTGCGTCGGAGGATGTCCAGGATGAGTCGGGCGGAGGCGTTCGGGATGCGTTGGAGTCTTTTCTGTAGCTTGGCTGTGGTTCCGGCGTAGAGGGTGTTTCCGTAGTCCAGTCGGCTGGTGATGAGGGCCTGGGTGAAGGTCTTCCTGGTTTCGGTCGGGATCCATCGAAAGATCTTGCGAAGCATGCGTAGGGTGTGAAAGCATGATGAGGAGACGGCGTGGACTTGTCTGGTCATGGAGAGGGAGGAGTCCAGGATGAAGCCCAGGTTGCGTGCGTGGTCTGTTGGCTTGGGAGTGGTGCCCAGGGCTGGGGGCCACCTGGAGTCGTCCCAGGCGGAGGGCGATGGTCCCAGGATGAGGCTTCCGTCTTGTCTGAGTTCAGTTTCAGGCGGCTGTTCCTCATCCACTCGGCGACGTCTTTCATCCCTTCGTGTAGGCTGGTTCTGGCTGTGTCGGGGTCTCTGGTGAGGGAGAGGATCAGCTGGGTGTCGTCGGCGTAGGAGATGATGTTGAGGTTGTGTTGGCGTGCGAAGGCTGCAAGAGGTCTCATGTAGACGTTGAAGAGGGTGGGGCTGAGTGATGATCCCTGCGGTACGCCGCAGATGACTTCGGTGGCCTCTGATCGAAACGGGGGGAGGCGGACTCTCTGTGTTCTTCCGGCGAGGAACGAGATGATCTACTCCAGTGCCTTCTCTTGGATGCCGATGTTGCTGAGGCGTTGGACTAGGGTGCAGTGTCGAACGCTGCAGAGAGGTCCAGGAGGATGAGTGCCGCTGTTTCCCCGTTGTCGAGCAGGGCTCGGATGTCGTCGGTGGCTGCGATGAGGGCGGTCTCGGTGCTGTGGTTGGCTCTGAAACCGGACTGCGAGGGGTGGAGGGATCCGTTCGTCTCGAGGAAGGCGGCAATCTGTCTGTTGACAATCTTCTCGATGACTTTGGCAGGAAAAGGGAGGAGCGAGATCGGGCGGAAGTTTTTGAGGTCGGTGGGGTCCGCTGTTGGTTTCTTCAGTAGGGCGCTGAGCTCGGCATGCTTCCAGCTCTCCGGGAAGGTGGAGGTGTTGAAGGAGGTGTTGATGATGTTCCGGAGTTGGGGTGCGATGGTGGAGTCGGCCTTGTTGAAGACGTGGTGGGGCAGGGGTCGGTTGGAGATCCGGAGTGGATGGTGTTCATCGTGCGGGCTGTGTCTTCGGTGGTCACCGTGGTCCAGGTGCGGAGGGTGGCGGTGGTTCATCGGTTGGGTGCGTGGATGGTGCGCCGAAGCTGTTGTAGATGTCGGCGATCTTGCGGTGGAAGAACGAGGCGAGAGAGTCGCATTGATCTTGTGAGGGAGTGATGTCGTTGTTGCCGGTGCTGGGGTTGCAGAACTCCTTGACGATGCTGAAGAGTTCCTTGCTGTCATGGGCGTTGTTGTCCAGTCATTCCTTCAGTGATTTCTTCTTGGTGGTGCGGATGAGCTGGTGGTGCTTGCGGGTGGCGTGTTTGGGGGCGGTCATGTTGTCGGTGATCTGGTCGAGGAGCCAGGCTTTCTCGAGGGTGCGGCAGGGCTTCTTGGCGTCCTTGAGTTAGTCGGTGAACCAGGAGGCATTCTTGCTTCTGGGTCTGCTGGGAGGGTTCTTCAGTGGTGCGAGGTCGTCGGCGCAGGCGGTCAGCCACTGCGTGAAGTTGCGGGCTGCTTCGTTGGGGTCTGTTGTGCTGGCGGTGGGATCTGGCTGAGGGAGGTGGTGAGCTGGCCGGCGGTGATCTTGCTCCAGCTCCAGTGAGGAACCTGTTGCGGGTGGTGGTGGGTTGTGGTTCTTCTGAAGCTGAAGTGAACGCAGCTGTGGTCGGTCCAGTGGAGTCCGGTGGAGTGGCTGAAGGTGATGTGCTTGCTGGATGAGAAGACGGGATCAAGCATGTGGCCGGCGTAGTGGGTGGGGGTGTTGACCAGTTGCTTGAGTCCGAGGTTGGCGAGTTTGTCCAGCAGGGCGGCGGCAATGCGGTCCTTGTTGTTCTCCAGGTGGAAGTTGAGGTACGTGTGGGAGGGCAGGGCGTGTGGGCTGATGAAGTCTGTGATGTCTTCGCTGAATTGTGTGCGTGGTCTCGGGGGTCTGTAGATGAGGGTGCCTCCGAGGGTCGTCTTTGGGTCGGTGTGAACCTGGAAGTGGAGGTGCTCGGCGGCGGCGAAGGTGTTGTTGCAGTCGGTCGTGATGCGGATGGTGTTCTTGTGGACGATGGCGATGCCTCCTCCGGTCTGGTTGACGCGGTCCCTCCTGATGATCTTGTACCCGTCCGGGATGGCGATGGCGATGTCGGGGGCTGAGGAGACGTTCATCCAGGTTTCCGTGAGGAAGGCGATGTCTGGTGATGTTGTGTTGAAGAGGTTCCAGAGTTCCACGGCGTGTCTGTGGACGGAGCGGGTGTTGAGCAGGATGCACTTGAGGTGGTTGTTGCTGGTGCTTGGCTTGGCGGGTGCGGTGCAGGTTCGGAGGGATAGGTGAACTTGCAGGTTTTGCAGGTGAAGGGTCCGTGGAAGCGTTTCGGGGCGGCCCGGCAGTAGGCCGGGTTCCGGCCGGCATTGAGTGCATTGAGGGCGGCGGCGTCGTAGGTCTGTCAGGTCATCTTGCATCGGTGGGGGCCATGGGTCCTGGCACTGGGCGGGGTCCAGGCGCGGACGGGCGCAGACGGGCTTGCCTTTGGCGCGCCTTCGGCACACATTCGGCACGCCCGCTGCGCGTTAACGCTGCACATGCGTGGGGGCGGCATAAGTAAGGTGCCGGGAGGGAGGAGCAGCTGGGTGGCGGGAGCAGGGCGGCCAATGGGCAGGAGGGGGGCGGGGCCGCCGGGAGTCAGCGGCGGGAAATTAGCGGCTCGGCGGCGGCTGGGGCGTCCTAGGCAGCAGCGAGGCAAGAGCGGCAAAGCAGCAAAAAGCGAGGCTGGAGCCGGCAGGAGCAGCGGTGAGTGGGGGCGACCTCGCCTGGAAGTAGGCTCAGCGGTCGCTCCATTCACCTTGTGCGCGGTCCCCTTAAGTAAGGAGCCGGGAGGGAGGAGCAGCTGGGTGGCGGGAGCGAGGCGGCGAATGGGCAGGAGGAGGGCGGGGCCGCCGGGAGTCAGCGGCGAGAAATTAGCGGCTCAACGGCGGCTGGGGCATACTAGGCAGCAGGAAGGCAGGAGCGGCTAAGCGGCAAAAAGCGAGGCTGGAGTCGGCAGGAGCAGCGGTGAGTGGGGGCGACCTCGCCTGGAAGTAGGCTCAGACGGAGAGGACAGTCATGGAGCGGCTCAAAGGGAGCACACATAAGGTAGGTAAGCACAAAATTCAAGTCCCACTGGGGCATCACAAAAGGAACAGGAGGAAACATGTGTGTGATGCCCTTCAGAAACCTTTTTACAATCGGGGACTTGAACAAGGAAGGCTGATCAGGAAGCCTTAAGAAGGCGGAAAGGGCAGAAAGGTAGCCCTTGATAGTGCCCAGAGCGGAGCCCTGCTGGGCAAGAGAAAGAAGGAAGAGGAGAACCTCAGAAAGGGGTGCAGAGAGTGGATCCACAGCCTTTGCTGTGCACCATGCCACAAATCTGTTCCACCTGCAGGCGTATAGCGACTTCGTGGAGGGACGCCTGGCTGCCAGAATGACATTACAGGCTTCGGGAGGCAAGTCAAATGGCCTCAACTGTCGCCGCTCAATCTCCAAGCTCGTAGTTGGAGACTGGACAGGTTCGGGTGGAGGACCGTCCCCTGCTGCTGCGACAGAAGGTCCTCCCGAAGAGGCAGACGAATCTGGGGATCGACTGACATGCTGAGTAGCTTGGGATACCAGTATCTTCGTGCCCAATCCGGAGCCACAAGGATAACCTGGGCCCGATCGCGCCTAATCTGCTTCAGCACTCTGGGCAGAAGTGGTATAGGCGGGAGGCGTACAATAAACCGCAACTCCACTCGCGATGAAAAGCGTCTCCGAGCGAGCGCCACCTTGGAAACTCCAACGCGCAGAACTGATGACATTGCGCGTTCTCTTCTGTGACGAACAGTTCTAACCAAGGCTCTCCCCACTGCTGAAAGAGGCCTTGCGCCACGTCCGAGTTCAGACGCCATTCGTGATCCATCATGCACCGGCGGCTGAGTTCGTCAGCCCTGGCGTTCAGGGAACCTGCCAGGTGTTGAACCACCAGGGTCATGCCCTGACGTTCCAGTCACTTCCAGAGGCGCAGAGCCTCCTGGCTCAGGGTCCACGACCCCACCCCACCCTGTTTGTTGCAGTACCACATGGCGGTGGTGTTGTCCGTGAACACCTGCACTACACTCCCCCGGACAGAGGGAAGGAACACCTTCAGTGCAAGTCGGATCGCCTGCAGCTCCAGAAGGCTGATGTGGAGCTGGGACTCCGCCGGAGACCAGAGGCCTCTGATCTCCGCCTCTCCCATGTGGCCCCCCCAGCCCAGGAGGGACGCGTCTGTCACAACTACGTGCTCCGGTTGGGGTAGGGAGAGGGATCTGCCACTGACCCAATCGCGGTCCGTGAGCCACCACTGCAACTGTCTTGCAGTGCCCTCCGAGATCAAGACCTGGTCGGACAAGTTGCCCTGATGCTGGGCCCACTGAAACTTCAGGTCCCACTGCAGAGCCCGCATCCGCTACCGGGCGTGATGCACCAGAAGGATGCAGGAGGCCATCAGCCCCAGAAGCCGCAGCGTCAACCTGACAGAGACTCGGGATAACGGCTGAAAGATCGGAATCATAGCCTGAATATCCCGAACCTGCTGTTCGGGAGGATAAACCCGAAACTGCGCTGAGTCCAGAACCGCTCCGATGAAGAGGAGCATCTGGGAGGGACACAGGTGGACTTCGGCACATTGATGGAGAACCCCAGCAGGTGCAGGAGATCAGCCGTAGTCTGGAGGTGGCTGACGACTGTCTGGGGCGAGCCCGCCTTCAACAACCAGTCGTCGAGGCAGGGAAAGACTGACACCCCTAACCTACGCAGATGGCCTGCGACCACCGCCATCACTTTCATGAACACCCGTGGGGCGCTGGTAAGGCCTAAGGGGAGCACGGTAAATTGAAAGTGCTCGTGGCCTACCATGAACCGAAGGTAACGCCGGTGGGCCAGCAGGACGGGAATATGAAAATAAGCGTCCTGCAAGTCCAACGCTACCATCTAGTCTCCAGGGTCCAGGGCAGCTAAGACCTGAGCCAGAGTCCGCATCTTGAACTTCTCCTGTCGGAGGAAGCCGTTGATGTTCCGTAGGTCCACGATAGGGCGTAGGCCCCCTTTGCCCTTCTTGGGTACCAGAAAGTAGTGGGAGTAACAACCACACCCTACTTCCGGCCCAGGAACGCGCTCGATGGCCCCCTTGGCCAAGAGGGCCGTGACTTCCTCTTGCAGAAGTTGCAAGTAATCCCCCGACACGCGGTGGAATTGCGGTGGCATGGCTGGAGGGGTCGCCTCGAAGGGGAGGGAGTAGCCCCTTCGGACGATTTGCAGCACCCACCTGTCCGATATGACAGTGCGCCAGTGGAAGAGGTGATGGCGAACCCTGCCCCCCACTGGCGTCACATGGGCCTGAAAGCACGGACTAGGAGGGTTTTGAGGCAGGTGCTGCGGGAGAAGGTGTGGACTGGCCTCGCCGTGGTCCCCGACCGCCACTACGGCGGATTCCACGGCCGCCACCGCACTATTGAACATTCTGCGGCGCGTGGCTGGCGGCACGTGTGGGGGCGCCCCTTCCTTGGCCGTAGCCCTGGAGTCCTTAAAACGCTCAAGCGCATGGTCTGCCTTGTCGCCAAAGAGGCGACGGCCATCAAACGGCATAACCAGAAGGGTAGCCTGGACATCGGCTGAAAAGTTGGCGGACTTCAACCAGGCGTGGCGTCGAACCACCACTGTCGTTGCCATCGCCCTGCCCAGGGAGTCAGTTGTATCCAGCCCACACCGGATGGAATACTGTGCTGCATCTCGACCCTCCGCAAGGGCTTGGGCGAGTTTTGCCTGGGCCTCCTCCGGACATTGTGGCAGCACTTCCGCGGCCGTGTCCCACAGGGTGTGGGTGTAGCGGCCCAAGAGGCATGCGGTATTGACTGACCGCAGTCCCAAACTCAGTGACGAGAACACCTTCTTCCCGAACTGTTCGTACCTCTTGGATTCCCGATCGGGCGGGGCCGTCGGGAATGCGGTCTGGGAAGTGGAGGCCTGGATGATCAGGCTCTCGGGGGTCGGATGGGTGGACAAAAAGCATGGGTCGCCCGGGGCCGAGCGGTAGCGTCTGGCCACGTTCCTATCCACAGGCGGACCTGTGGCGGGCTTGGACCAAGTGCCCACAAGAACGTCACACAAGGCCTCATTAAACGGCAGTAGAGGCTCACTGGAGCTTGCCTGCAGTTTAAGGACCTAAGTGAGGAGGTTAGTCCTCACGGCCGCAACAGGGAGCTCAAGGTTTAGGGCCTTGGCTGCCCTCGTCAACACTACACTATAAGCAGGCCCCTCCTCCGTAGCCACGGTTGGAGGGGAGACAAATCCAGTGTCTGGCGAAGTGTCGATTCCACTGGCCTCCCCAAGCTCATATGTCCAGTCCTGTTGAGACTGGCACTCCCGTGCCAGAGGGTCCTCAGACCCCTCCCAATCACCCTCGTCACCCATCTCCTGTAGTTCAGGGTCAGCAGATGGGGCCAGTTCATGGAAATAGAAATCCCCAAAGGCCGTCGGTAGCAGCACCGCTCCGGCGCCGGAACCGGACCGAGGGTAGAATCGGGGTCGGCGCCCATAGCAGGCGCCGGGGGCGACACCCGTTGGGCCGACGACCCGGATCCGGAAGCGGATCCAGGGAGGGCCTGCGGCGCCGGGACCGAAGTAGCCGGCGGCGCCGGGGCCGAAGCACCCGACGGCGTCGGAGCCGAAGCACCCAACCCGCTAGGCCCTCCAGCCGGGGCCGTTGGGCCCGGAGGCGCCACAGGACCCGGCTGAGGAGGGAGGGACTTCATGGCCATGAGGTACCGCTCGACCTCCTCAGGCGTCGTGTCATGCCCAGGGACCCGAAGGTGTGGGGCAGAAGGCGACGTCCGCGACTCCGTCTGAGCCGCGTGGGTGGTGTCACCCGAACCCCCGGCCACATCGCGCAGGGCGTCCGGGTGGGTCGGAGGAACGATGACGTCTCTCCGACCTCTCATGCCTCTTACCTGAGGACTTGGATCCTGACGACCGATGTCCACTCCCGGAGCTGCGAGGGCTCCGACCTCGCGACCCGTCCCTCAACCTCCTGTTGGACCGGGACCTGGAGTGGCACGGGCCGACTGCCGGAGTTCCAGTCGCTTGCGGCACCGCTCCTGCCTAGCTTTAGACGTCAGGGCCCGGCAGTCGGAGCAGGTGCGGTCGTCGTGGTCGAGGCCTAAACACTTGAGGCACCAGCGATGGGGGTCGGTAACTGATATAAGTCAGTCGCACCAGGAACAGGGTTTAAACCCGGGCATCCCTACCGGCACCATAGGAGTCGAAGCCTCAAGTAAAGAAATTATCAAAAAGATCAAAAAGTTTAGTCAAAAAAAACTAAGGGGTAGAGCTTCTCCGGATCTGCGCTAGCTGGCGCGGAAAAAAGAAGAAGAACTGACGTCAGCGCGCATGGGCTGCGTCTAAGTACTCCAACGATGTCATTCCGGCGCAAACGGCGCTAACGACGCCAACGACGGACGCGGAGCCGTGGACGACGCCTGCTGGCACACAGGGGTATTGCTACACAAAATTTTCCGGATCCAGTCTGACGCCTGGGGATATTCTAAGGTAAGGAATCTATCACTAACGCGTCTCTTTCAGATCTACAAACCATGTTCTCCACGAACAAAACAACAAGATTGTAACCTATATCTGCATTAATGCCGTCAATCACATACACTTCCACTAGGGCTTCACATCACCGCCCACCACAAGACTTTTACATTGTTGGGAAGACTAACTGCTCCTGTTCTATTTCCTACTCCTCTCTTGCTGACTGCTTACGAGTCCCAAAGTGTGAACATATGTCCACCTGCATTAACGTGAGCAATTTAATTTTCTCCATATGGCCTGCATTCTTTTTGTACTTCAAAGTGCTCTAGAACAAGCAACTGGGTATGGTCTGTGCTAATTTAAACTACAGAAAATATATTAATAATAATCAGCTACTTTTTGATGGTCTTACAAGACGTGGGATCTTCTACACAACGTAAATGTGCCTCTCACAAATGATATATGTTATGTTATGTTATGTTATAAGGGTTTTGTAGAGCGTTCGTTCACCGGTTGGTTTCTTGGCGCTGATATACTCAAAGCTGCCAAACTAATCAAGTACACATCATAAACAATGGCTGAAGAGAGAAAGAAATCGGTGCATTGGGATCCTTTACACTAATCAAAATGCTAAGATTTGAAACAGAATTTCTGGTGCACCTGCTATATGGCTTGAGTTCCTGAAAGCTTAGGATGGGAACAAGATGGGACACAAATTAGCTTAACATAAATATACAATTTTTGTGTGTCAAACGTAAATATGGATTTACACAACATTTCAGCTGAAAGAAACCAATGACGTAAAGAAAACAGAAAATCTAAACAAAATACATTGTCAATATAATTTCCTAACCACTACATGGAATAATCAAATATACTTCTCAATAGAGCGTAACATCTGTTACCAGTTATCAAAGGATGGAGTAACCACAGTACACAAAATACAATAGCGATTGAAAGCTGTACCTTATATTCGGACACTTCTGGGCTGTAGTTTTCAGCTAATTCCAAAAGCTGTTAAAAGACGTAATACAAGAACTGAGTGTATACAAGTCATCAAAAAGTCTTCTAACCACTGAATCGAAAAAAGCAGGGATGAAAAACAGCACAAATTTAAACCGTTAGTGTCAACCTAAAGGTTATGTATGTTTGCAAACGGCTAAAGTGCTTGGTGTAATATTTTCTGTGAATATTTCAAGTGTTTGCGCACACAAGATCTTGTGTTCAAAATACGTTATGGCCTTTACTAGCCACAATATAAGAAAAAAACGTATCTGAGTGTGCTGTCTCCTTTACAAGAGGTGTTTTTGGAAAATTATTGGTTCACTAAACTGACAGCACCAAATGGCTTAAGCTGAGCACCTTTGGATAGTAACAGCCACTCTGTCAAAGAATAGAGAGGGTGTGTGTGTGTTTTGTCAATGAAAAAGCTAAGTTTAAAGTGATGTCATATCTGGGTATGTTAATAAGATCGTAGTTTACATTAAAAAAAACTTAAAAAACGACCAAGGTGAAAGTGACGCTAAAGTAAGCTTTTGAAATAAGATAAGGACATTTAAAACAAATTAAATTAGCCACTTATGATTTTGTAAAATAAGTACAACTTGCTCCTGTCATACACTGCTTATGATCTCACATATTACATCATTCATGACATGTTAAATAACATTACTAATAACATCACTGATGGGATCTGAAATTATATCACTGATGACATATTTGATAACATCATCCATGATGCAGCTATTCACATTACTTCATAAATCCTTACATAATCTAAAAAAGAAAGTCTAGTAAAGGGCCTAGTCACATACAGCATAGAGTTACTGTGTGTATACAGGTGGGTGCACAGATATATAGATACATAACTACATAGAAAGGGTATACATGTTTAAGGAAGATAATATATTGAGATTTAAAGTAGCATTGTATAAACTCAGATGTTCAAGTAATGCTGTACTTGAAGTGGATTTGTGTATTTTGTTTAACTATATTTTATTTTAAAAATTGTATCTTTTCTTCAATATTTCAATAGTGAAGCATTTGTAGATAAAATAGTTATGATATAGTAATAGTTAAATAAAACAGAGACCATTAAGCATCTAATCAAAGAACTTATATGAAAACTATGGAGTGACCTATAAAAATGTCAAGCATAGAATATATATGTATATTCACCCATAAATAATATATACGTTTGTTAAGCAGACCTAAGGAATGTTTTTTTTTTTTAAACTATAGTTGGTATTCATATTTGTTCCAAGAAATACATATCTAAATAAATGCATATAATCAAATTATAAATGTTTACATGCACAGGGCTATGCTGTACATTACTGTTTGAGTACATTTTTTACTGCTTCTTCTTGATTTTTCCATCATTTGCTGCTCCAGCCTGCCGCCGGTTTACCCTCCTAGACCTGCCCACCTCCTCGCAGTGCCCCTTCCTCCTCCCAGGACCTACTTCATGGAAACAACAGTACAACCCTATTGAGCAGGCCACAGGCAGAGCTCTCCCGTACTTCCTCCCCGCTGTTCTGGGTGCTTTCTCCTGCTTTTGCCTCATTAAAAAAAAAAATTCTACTTCCTTTCCCCTTTTATCCTGAGTGCTTTTCCTGCTTTTGCCTAATTTTTTTTACTTTTCTCCTTCGTTTCCATTTTTTTATGAATGTTTATCCTGCTTTTGCCTTGTTTTTTTACTGCTTTCTTCTTTCTTTCCACCTGTTTTTCTGATTGCTTTTGCCTCTTTTTTTACGGCTTTCTCCTTCCTCTCCCACATTTTTTTTGATTGCTTTCTCCTGCTTTTGCCTTTTGTTTCCCTGATCTGCCCCTCCTTTTCCCCTTTTCGGAGTGCTTTGTCCTGCTTTTGCCGTGCTTTTTACTGCTTTCTCCTTCTTCTCCCGTGTTTTATGTAGTGCTTTCTCATTTTGCATAATTTTTAACTGCTTCTCCTTGTTTTTTCCCTCGTTTGGCATCCTGGGACCGGTTTCGGATTCATAATCTTCATCAGCCAGGCTATCTTGAATCCAGTGGCCAAGTGAGCAAGGGACTCGCGTCTGAGCATACCCTGCCAACTTAGGGCGAACAAAGCGATAAAAAAGGGGATGATGGACGGAGCGTTTGAGCAAATCAAACACTCACCCCCAGTCAACTGATCTGGGTTTAATCTGTCACCATTCTTTAGCTCACTCAGCCACCCCAGTTCAGACATGGCTATATGCAAATCAGTCTGACCCTGTGCCTCATGGGAACAGTCCAGCCCGAACTGCCAAGCCATGTCTTCCCTGGACCGGAAACAAGCATCCTGGGACCGGTTTCGGATTCATAATCCTCATCAGCCAGGCTATCTTGAATTCAGTGGCCAAGTGAGCAAGGGACTCACGTCTGAGCATACCTGCCAACTTGCCAGTGCAAAATAACAATGGATTTAGGCCCAGATCTCTGTACTGGGGTGAATGTATGACATTGTTCTGCATTCTGTCCATCAACTGTGGTTTTTGCATTTGTCACCCCGAGTGGGATGGGTATGCTCAGACGTGAGTCCCATGCTCTCCACACCACTGGATTCAAGCAAGCCGGGCTGAAGACGGCTGGAATGCCAGAAACCGGTCCTCTGAAGCTTGTTTCCGGTCCAGGGAAGGCGTGGCTTGGCAGTTCGGGCTGGACTGTTCCCATGAGGCACAGGGTCAGACTGATTTGCATATGGCCATGTCTGAGCTGGGGTGGTGTGGAGTGCAAAAAAACGATGGATTTAGGCCCAGATCTCTGTACTGGGGTGAATGTATGACATTGTTCTGCGTTCTGTCCATCAACTGTGGTTTTTCCAAAACCAGCTGCGACTGGTTTTTCCCCCACCCTGCAGACACAGACAAAGGGATTTAGTTAATAAAAAGAGGCTGTGACCTCTTGTAAAATGTTCTTGTTTGCCAACTTAAAACAACCAGGGGTGTGCTGCTGCTGGGACCCAGAGGAAGATCTGCCTCCCTGGGCCCTGCCCAGCCCCTGGATGCCTGGAGGAATTTTCTTTTCAGGGAGCTGCTGTGCTCCACCTTTTATGTCCTGGATCTCTGGGACCCATTTCCTCCTTTTTGGATGTTGCCAAGGCTTATTATAGCCTTCCTGCGCCTCATTTCGGGGATTAGGCGCTTTGATTTAACCTGCCTGAGAAAGGGAGAGCTTGAGGGCTGAGCAGCACGGCGCTGCAGCCCTTCCCGACGGGATCCCCCACGTAGGGATTCCCCCCCTCCTCTTTGTGCCTCGCAGGTGCCCATCCTGCATTATGCCAGTTTATCTGCTTTATTTTTATTCACGGGTGCCACCCCGCGTATCAGTGCCCTAGCAGGTGCCCACCCCGCTTCTACGTTTATTTTCTGCTAGGAGGGACCCTCCCCTCTTGCCACCCTGCCGCCGCGAACCGCGGCTCGCCTGGTTGTGGGCGGGGCCAGCGGGACGGAAACAGGAGGAAGAAGGCAGCCGGAAGTGGTGTTCCAGGAGAGGAGGTCGGGAGCCCACCCTGCCTCTTCGAGCCCCGAGAGAAGAGAAGAAAAGTCCTCCTGCGGCCCGGGGCTCCCGTGAGCTGTGGAGAGCCCCGGGGCCGCTAGCGCGGAGGAGAAGCCGCCTGAGGAGATGGACGCTGGCGCCTGCCGGTGCTGGGCTCCCATTGCTGAGGGAGAGCCCTGCAGGCGCCAGCCAGTGGCATCAGAAGGCGGAGGGGGCGCGAGGCACATTGCCGTTGCCTGCCCCGAGTGAAGAGGAACCCCCTGGCAGCCCAGTGAGTGTTAAAGGGCTGGGGGGGGGGAGCTCCGATGTGCATCGTAGTGCCTTGAAGGCACAGGGACAGAGAGTTCTTATGAGCGGCCCCGTCTGGTAGCGGGCCGTTCCAACGATGGGCCATCTTCTGTTGTAGGGCCCCGAGGTGGTCCCGGGGGCCCGTGTTCCCCTAGAGGCCATGCGTGGCTCCCAGGGGCCACAGTGATTTTAAAGCACCAGCATTTTGGGGGCATGATTATTTTCCGAGCGCTAGTGCGCTCCATGGGGCATTTATTTAAAAAAGGGGGCTCGCGTGGCCCAGGGGCCACCCTTGTTTCACAGAGCCCCGGGAGGAGCCAGAGAGGGCACCGTGCTTAGTCCTGAGCGGCCCCAGATGGCAGTGGGCCGCTCCAACGTGGTATTCATGTTCCAGAGCCCAGAAGGCTCCCCCATTTTGCGCAGTTTTTGTCCTGAGGGGCTAGTGAGAGCCCCTGTCGCAGTTTGATCCACAGCTGCCCAGCAAGTAGTGATCAGCTGCACCGTTTAAGTTTTGCCTCTTAGGGTACATGTCTTGGACTCAGGAGTGAGTTGCACTTCTTCATCCCTAACTTGGCCTTCCCCAGCTGCGCAGCACTTAGTGCCAGCTGCAGCGTTAAGCCCTGTTCTTGTCCCCCAGCTGCCCAGCAAGTAGTGGGCAGCTGCTATGTTTAGGTTTTGGCGCAGTGACGCAACCTGGACCTCAGTGCTATGTTTGTACTAACTGTGATTTATGTGCTAATGTGATGTACGTGCTAATGCTTTGGGTGTTAGGAAATGTACTGTGTATAGTATGTTTTGCACACCCTGTGTTGATGCCTCTAGATATGATTTATGCATAGGAGGTGGTTTTACCTGTTTAGGTTTGTGTTAGGAAGATTATACTTCCCTGTGGGATTTACACCCCTAGTGTAAGGTGTTACTTAGGTGGTGAGGGTCTAATGTAGTTAGACTGATATTATACTGTGTATGATGGATTTCATGGGGCAGATAGTTGCAAAGTACAGTGATTTACCAGTGGTTACTGGTTGCGTTCTACCAAAATTATTTGGTGCTACAATTGTTCTATGTTCCAAGTGCTATTCCTATAAAGTGCTATTTTTACAAAGTGCTAGTGCTACCAAGTGCTTATTCCTGACAGTGGTCCATGTGGCCCTGTCCTGTGTATATAATCCCTTGTAAATATTGCCCGTGCCAGTTGGCACAATGTACATCCTGTGATTATGATTCTGATGTGTTCTGGTAATACAAAGGCTATTTTTATATATAACCTTGTGTGGAGTTCCTTTTGTGGGGGGCCTGGGATGTTGTTGTTGGTGGGGGCGTGCGCAAATACTTAACTTACATTGCCTCCGGGATCAGCCTTGCTGCTCGTGTCACGTTGCTAAGGGGGTGAGCAGGGGTTATCTTTGGAGTGTAACTTCCTTGCCCTAACTAGAGTGGTGGTTCCTGCCTGATTTTGGCCAAGCCTCAGCCAACCAGGAATCCCATTTCTAACACATAGTTATAGCATGTGAGCTGGAATTCATTGCTCATTGCTCATTGCTGGGAAGGACTTCATGTAGATATTGAAAAGCATGGGTGAGATGATAGAGCCTTGAGGGACCCCTGCTTTTGTGAATTACAGTTTCGATGAGAAAGGGGGAGTATGGATGACATTCGTTCTGATTTGAAGGTAGGATGTGATCCAGTCAGAAGCAGCCCCATCTATGCCGGCTTTGTAGAGTCTTTGTATTAGATTTCCATGGTCAAATGTGTGTCAAAGGCAGCTGAGATGTTCAAGAGAAGTAGTGCATATTTAAGGTTATCCCAGATGGTGATGAGGGCAGATTCTGTGCCTCTTCCTGAATACTGTTTAGTAGTATGAAAATACGGAGTTCTCTTCACTTAATTCGGACATCTGGCCGAATGCTTCTCTTTATATTAGTTTGTCCAGGAAAGGTCCATTTGTAATTGGTCTGTAGTTGTTGGGGTCATGTGGGGTCCAGGTTACGTTTCTTTAATAATGGGCATATGCATGCTTCTTTTCGGACGTCTGGAAAAAGTCTTGTATTTATAGAATTACTAGCAGCCTGCCCAGGCGTTGCCCGGGGCAGAAGGGGGCTGAGGGCAGCATCGAGCAGGAGAGGCGCAGCAGATTGGCCGGGAGCAGCAGAGCGTACTTACAGTGTTTCCTTGCTCCCGTTTTGTTGGTCCTGGCCGCTTCTGCCCACGCTCGTGTCCGCTGGTTCTCTGCGCTCGTTTTCTTGGTCCTGGCCGCTTCTGCAGACTCTCCTGTCCGCTCTTACTCTGCGCTCCCTTGGGCATGTCGACGCTCCTCTACTCGCTCCGGACCTTGGAGGGTGTCGCTTCCGCTGTTTCTCCGCGCTCGTTTTCTTGGTCCTGGCTGCTTCTGCTGACCCTCCTGTCAGCTCTTACTCTGCGCTCCCCTGGGCATGTCGACGCTTCTCTATGCACTCGGGACCTTGGAGGGTGTTGCTTCCTTTCTCCTGTCCGCTCCTCGCAGGGTGTTGCTTCCGGGCTCCCCGTGATGTCAGCACGCATCAGCACGCACGTCGTTAGCTGGCGCTACTTCTAAGGGACTACTTTCCCTTAAAAATTACGTTTTCCTTTTAACATATATATTTTGTTTTTATATAGCCTATGTCCTTCTGCTTGCCTTGACGTTTTCAAAGATGTATTGGGTGTTTGGATTGGTGGTGTACTTTTTGAGTTTACCTGGCTCAAAGGACACAGTTCTCTCTTTATAATAGTAGCATAGATATAGATTGAGGAATCTTCTTACTGGTATGGCAGCTGAGGTAGTTAAAAGAATGTTCTTAAAGGTTTGTATTGGACACGGGTTAGAAGGACAGCCAGCTGGCCTGCTTGCTTTGGCCAGATCAATAAATTCACTTTGCGATATTTGTTTTTATAGGAATGCAGATGCTGGGTTAGCCTACACTTGGAGGAGATTCTTTGAAATGGGGTTGTGCTGGTGGTTTTTCTTTGTTTTGAATATGAGTCCAACGTGCCTGTTTTGATTTAGTAATGATTTTCCAGTGAAATCTTGGGTAATGTGAAGAGTTCCTTCTGTGCATTTAGGGTTACGAAATTTGGTGGGAAATGTATAAAATTCTTTATTTGCACATTTAGCATTTTGAATTCTGTCCGATTAGTACCTTCTAGTTTTCGCTTTTTTGATTGTTGACGTAAATTCTGTTAAGTTTGTGCAGGTGACATTAGTCTTGATTGCCGTTTGTTTTGAACCAGGGACAAAGCAGCTTTCTAATTTGTTGTTTTATGTTTTTTAGTTCTCTATTTCTCCAAGACGCTTATTTTCTTTTGTCCTGTTTTGTTGTTCTTAGTGGTCTTAGGATATCAAAAGCTTCATGTAGCCACTCAAAGTTTTTGAACTGACTTTATAGTCTCTACATCTATGTTGGATGTCAGTTGTGTTTCTAAGTATTCAAAACTGAGTTTGTTCCACGGTTGATAGGTGGACGCATGTAAGGTGTTCTTAGGTGTGTTGATTTGTGATGTTTTATGTTGCAAAGCTACCAGATGGTGGTCAGACCGTGTGACTGGAGAAATCTTTTGAAAAGTAACTAGCTCTGGATTTGCAAAAAAGATGTCTAGGATGTGCCCAGCAATGTGTATGGGATAGTGTACAATCTGATGTAGTTTCAGTGTGAATAGGTCAGTGATGACAGTTTATAGATGGGGAATATTGGGTTAGCCAAACCAAATGTTTAAGTCATCAAGAATGCATATGTTTCAGTGTAGTGTTGAAGGTGCCTGGGAATGTTGTATTGCTACGTGGCGGTCTGTAAAAGAGGAGTAAGTTACAGGAGGAAGTCGGTGCAGGGTAGCATCTGATGATGAGGGCCTTGCATGCTTGTATACAAATGTAACCCGCTTTTGTGAGATTTATTGTTTGCTTAAATATAACAGCTGGTCCACTACCTATTTAGCCTATATGTTTTTGTGTGCTAGTCTGGAGGAACGGCATCATGTAACACTGGAGCATGTCACCTCCCAAACATGATTCAGTTATTAAGAGTGAGTTAGGTTGCGAGTCAGTGAGTAGGTCGTAAATTTGGTGCTTGTTTTTAGAGAGGGGTCGAGCATTTATTAGTAGGGCAATTAGAGATTGCTTTTTGGTGATGGTGTGACTTTTCTTTCTAGAAAAGTGAGCAGTATTTTTGGAACTTGCAGCAGGTCTGTCATTAGTGCTGGCATTATGTGTATGAGGATAGCAATGGTGTTGTTTATCTATATTGCATTCCTCGCCCATCAGGCTTAGAAGGCATTTTGTCTGGTGAGCCTGTGTAGGTGGTTGAGAGTGAGTTGGAGAGCTGTGTTGTTTTTTTAAAGTAGTCTAGTTGTGTAACAGACATGGCGATGCAAAGTTGTTAAGAGTGACATGTTGATTATTTTGATTGCGTCGGTCTAGGGTGGATTAGGGGTGGTGGAACATGTAGGCCATGTTTTAAGGCTCTAAATTGTGCAGTGGATGAAAGGTGGGAGAAAGAGTTGCTGTGTTGGGATATCATTTTTCCTGATTTTTCATTCAAAATTTTGAGGCATTACAGATTTTTGAATAATGGATAATATCCCACTTAGAGGTGGTTAATAGCACACTGGTGTTGTAAGCATGTCTGTAAGGTAATATGTCAGTTTACCCACCTCAGGAATGTGTGGGGTACATTTAATCAAACTATGGAGGGTTGTCCACAGGGCTTGGCAGAAGGTGCCTTTTCAGTGGCCAATGTATGCCCGTCATTGTCTTGACTTACAACTGCTGGTCATGTGAAGTCTTTCAGAGGGTAACCCCACTAACTGTATTGAAAATTGCCAACAGATGTAGCATGTTGATTTATTTCAAGTCACAGTGATTGTATGATGTCATCAGTTATGTAATCTTATAAGTCATGAGTGATGGTAATATTAAAGGTGAAAAGCAGTGCAAGGCAGAAAGCAAGTTATAGTTAGCTCAATAAACTAAAACAGGTGAATTTCCGTTTTTTGTTTTTTAAACATTTGTTTTTATCTTATTTATAAACCCAACTAGAACATCACTTTAACATTTGGTATCATAATCAGGCACTCCCTCAATGTACATGGACCTTTGCCTTGTGCAACAGAGGTTCGGCTGCGGGCCTGGCCTCTGGCCTGAACCTGAACCCAGCCCCTCCTCCCCCTGCAGGCAACTGCCCGCTGTGCATGTCCTTCAACTGTGCACATTGGGGGATTGGGCCTCAGGCCAGGTCCTGCACCCAACTCAAGCATGGGCACCTCCTCTGCTGCACACTGCTGAAGGTTGTGTGCAGCGAGGTGTTGGTTGCAGGGCCTAGCCACAGTCCAGGCACTGGACCCAACCCTGCCTCAGGGGGCCAACCCACCTTTGCACATTGCATTTGGCAATTAAAAGTTGAGGCTGGGTTGCGGATGGTTAATGCATTGTTATGCAGTGTTCTTTAAAGAGGTGAGTCTTCAACTCTTTCCAGAACTGGAGCAGCGCTAGAGTGGCCCTGGTGGATATTTGGTTATTGTTCTATATTCTGAGTTCATAGATAGAAACGGTAGTCTTCTTTCTTTTTTACACTTCTTAATCTGTAGTGATGTGGTGTCCTGACTGTGGATGTGCAGAGAACCACCAAAGATGGTCATTTTGTCTGCAACGTAAGTGTGGGTGCTGGTCATAATATAATAATATTTTGCTTAATTAACAAAGCCATGCCAAGGATCATTCTCTGGTTTACATATACAATGTTTTAAAACTGTGAAAGTGTACAAAAAGAATTGTTGGAGTACAAAAAACCAAAAACCCACTTCGCACGTGTTAGGAGCTTTATGCATTCCTTTTTAGGTTTTGCCTGGGGCACAGAGCTTTAGCTCCGCCCCCAGGAGAAATCTCTAGTCTTCAGTATGGGGTGCCTTGAATACGCCCTCTGTTCCATTGGCTAGCTCCATAAAGGGAGGCTAGCCATTGGAACAGAGATCTGTCCGTCAAGGCCAGACCCGATTCGGGGGCGTTCCCGAGATTTTTTCCATGGGCGTGGTTATCTTATGTGGGATCGACTTTGTTGCACGTCATTCTGGCCAAACACGCCCCCGAATCGCCTCGCCTTCCTGCTTCCTGCTAATCCATTAACACTAGTGCTGTCCGTCAACGCCGACCAGCTTTTGTGGCCTGAAAACTCCTGGCTGTGAGCGCCCCTGCCGTGAGGTAACCATGCTGTGTTCCACCGCCGCGGCCCGGGGCCTGAGACTGCCCTAGAAATCGCCGCCTGCATCTCCAGAGCCACGGAGACCAAACCGAAGGGGCAGCTAGCTGATTGGTGGCTGGCACGCAGGAGCCGTGCTCTGATAGGCTGCTGGCACGAGGGAGCCGCGCTCCGATTGGTCAAGGAGCTCTGACGTCATCGGGGGCTCGCCTCAGGGCCACGCTGGGATTGGCCCATCACTCGCAGAGGCCATGTGAAGCCGTCCGTTCAAACTATAGAGGAATGTCAAAGGTTTGTTTATTTAATTTTAATCATTAAAGGCAGGCTGGAATGAAGGCCTCCTTGTGACGGGAAGAACGTTCCTTCGACATTCCACAACGTAAGTATTAATTTTACCCGGTAATTACCATTGACCTATTACTCTCCTGCCAGCTTCGACAGACGTGCTCCGATGACTGCCTGTGGCTGAGGCTTTTTGCGAGCATTCATTAAACTCACCGCCCTGGCGTTTGCCTCAAGAACGCAGAGCGCGAGCCAGAGATGGTAATGAGCCGTGTCCTACAAGAATTTCCCGGGAGAGGCCACACGTGCGCACTGTAATTGTCACACAGAGGTCACGCCTTTCACATGCGGATACATTTAGTCACAGGGTGACAGGGAGAAAAGTTCAACATCCGCTCGGGTGAAGAACGTGTAACTAAATTTAGTTCATGGCTTTGCATGTGCGAACTATGAGCAGTGATTCCTCAAGAGGGAGTCGTCAAAGGTATCTTGCCGCAAACAAGTGATGTAAAGTGTGTAACACACTCTCGAGGTGTCAGAATGCCCTACATTTCTTCTTGAATATACCTCCGAACGTGCCGTGGTACCACCAACGCCCTACACCAGTGAGGAAAACATTTATGAAAGCAGACCGACACTAATTAACGAAGTGGCCTTCAAAGAACTGGATGAACCATCCATACAGACAGATGGGAATAGAATGGGGGACATGATGGGCTACTTACATTATCCTTATGGTGCTTCCTTCTGCTCCAGCAAGGGCAGCCCGCAAAGCAAAGGTGATTGCAGAATAGGATTTGAGTTGGACGGAGATGGTACCTGGGAGAAACCCTGCTATGCCTCCTGATAGAGGTTTGATACTCTGGGATTTAGAGAACGGGACATAATAGGTGGATCTAGAGACTGAGAGATAGTTGGGGGAAGGAAGAGATGGTGTCATTTACCCAACTATACTGTGTTTGAAACAAGGACCCCCTGATATGGATAAAGATCCTGGGACAGGGTAAACAATGTAAAAGGATTTTTAAAAGGACGGAAGGCGGTTGGATTCCGCAGAAACGTTGACTTCCCTTAAAAGAGAAAAAGTTCTAAAAAATTGGGCTTAGTTGCACTCGGAAACTGATGTATCTTGATATTTAGTTTTAGGGTCAGTGCTATCCAAAGCGCATGGCTATTCGTAGATATAGCCCCAACCCTGGTTGTTCGCCCTGAAAACCCACATGCTGAGCAGATACGCTGTTTGAATTTCTTTTTACCGACGCATGAAGTACGCGGTCTAAATACCGTTTGCAAGCCATTAAAAACGACAAGCTGAGCTGACACGCCTTTTGATTTTCCATTCACCGACGTATGATGCACGCGTTCTGAATACCCTGTGCAAGCTATCAACACTTGCCCACGGCGTTGCCCGAGATTTTAAACTTTACTACGCATTCGTGCTGGGGCTATATCTACGAATAGTCATGCGCTTTGGATAGCACTGACCCTAAAACTAAATATCAAGATACATCAGTTTCCGAGTGCAACTAAGCCCAATTTTTTAGAACTTTTTCTCTTTTAAGGGAAGTCAACGTTTCTGCGGAATCCAACCGCCTTCCGTCCTTTTAAAACAAGTGCGACAACAAATAGACGGTTTAATTAATAAAGAAAAGATAGTTGACCATGTGAAATTAGATTGGACCATCAAACCAAAAGCCAGCCAGCAACAGAAAATCGGCAGGGAAACTTAACATCTAAACATATTTGAATTGAATTAAACAGCATCACGATGGTAAAGTCCTGATGAAGACACAGTCTTTGTGTCGAAACGCGGCAACAGGAAACCATGCATTTTTTAGATATATTTCTTCTCTTTTTTTAAAGTGAAAACATATGTATTGATACAATGTTATTTTATTAAGTCTTATCAAAGGACTGATGAATTCTATCACTTCTTTTTATCATATTGAATTAAAATGTACTTTCTTAATTTGAACTAGTTGTTTATTATTGTTTGCCACCCATATTGTGCCAGTATTTTGCTTGTGTGCCTGGGAGTGTTGTTTTGCATACATTTACCCAACTATATGCAAAGTTTGATATTTCCAGGACACAATTTGTGGGTGCATAGAGCCCAGACAGGAAGGGGGAAATATGGTGCACAAGGAACTATTGTTATGGGCTACACACAGTTGGAGAATCGTCTACCAACGGAGAAAAAGGATTTCAAAGCAGTGTCCTTTATTTATAATGTATTACTGAATAATACCCAATGCTCTCTAGAAAAACTAAGGACCAAATGAAGATGAATGTGGTACGGTTGGAGGATGAAGACGGACAAGAGGCTCTATTGTAGCTTAGGGAGATGGCTATTAGAACCCATTTTAGACTTGTCTAGCTGAAGATCTTGCAGAAGGTTTATTATTCTGGAATGTAGCTGATGACCTTTAGTTACGCTGCCTTTTATACACAACTGAGGGGAGGTGGTTGGGAGGGTTGTATGTTTCAACAACGAGTTCCCCAACCATGACTTCCCTATCAACGAGGTCACAACCACGACCTCGTCTTAACCACGATTTTTTTTACCACGCATTCCTTTACCACGATTTTTCGTGGTAATGGAATGCGTGGTAAAAAAAATGCTTTACAACTAGTACCCCGATCTTCCACCCCTTAAAAACGAATCCCCCGTACCTAAAATACGATCTCAACTCCCTTAAATCTAATTCCCCTTTCCCTTTTATTAATCACGAAACCCCACCTCCTAATTATGTACTCAACACCCTTAATTCTAATTCCCCTCTCCCTTTTAATAATCACGAAACCCCCACCTCCTGAATTCGATCTCAACCCCCATATCTAATCCCCCTCTCCATTTTAATATTCCCGAACCCCCCCACCTCCTAAATATTAACTAAACCCCCATAAATCTAAGTCCCCTCTCCCTTTAAATAATCACAAACGCCCCACCTCCTAAATAGGTTCTCAACCCCTATAACACGAAATCCCCTCTTCCTGTAAATAATCACGAAAACTCCCACTACCATAAATAAATAATAAATACTCATCCCAAACCCCTTTAAACGAACCCCTAACCCCTTCCCCATAAAACTAACCCCTCTTACCTGTTTCTCCGCGACTGCGACGCTCCTCCTAACTCCACCCTGTCCGAACACTAGACTGACTGCCGACAGAGTCGTTGTTCGGGCAAGTCGTTGTTCCGCTTTAGTCGTTGTTCAGGATGTTTCCCGGTTGGGAGGGTAGTCTATATCACACTATTTGGCGGTGCTGGGGTGGTGTTATAGTATAAATATATTTAATAGTAGGAACCCTACCATTGCTTTCCCCCAAGGTGACTCAACCGGTAAAATGGGGACGGAAAATGTGAAAACAATTAAGAAAAATAATGTCAAGAGCAATGCCAATAGCTCTAACTTTAACAAAGGCAAAACCATTGCATTGTAAATGCTTGTTCAAAGTAAAAATCAAGACAATTTAAGCATTATCTATTGAAAAAGGCATAACTAAACCTTACTTTTTGAGCCACAGCACATCCGAACCGGAGTGCAGACAATGGTTACACAGGCTCAAGACCTGGGGTGCTGGACTGGCGGCACATCATCTGAACCACAAAGGAAATAAGCTCTGGCAAAGCAAATAGTTCTGACTCTAATGGGGAAAGACTGTAACAAGCAAAAGCATGTTAAAGCTAGACATACTACCTTTTCAAATTCTTGCTTATCAGGGACATGTACGCTAAATTCTTGTTTATTATTGACATGTTGTGGCTCCACTTGGCTTCCTGTTACTGGACCATTTTAAAGGGAACTTGTGCATGTTATCCCAGATAGACAGTATATTTTTAAAAGAGTAGCGTCTAAAGTGCTGCCATACATGGGAGAAATAGGAGTGGAAAGGAGGTGAAGGGTTGCATCAAGTCGCTCCTCGCACTCAAAACCACAGTTGGTGGATGGTAAATATTGGGAATGGGAAACAAAGAACAAAAAAACACCCACACCCTTGGAAGTGATTAAAGGATTTGCTGTAAAACCAGGGGTACTAAACTCATGAAAGAGAACCTTTCCGAAATGATGAAATGCCTCTGTGGTTCCTCCCTAAACCATGCTTGCGCCCTTGGCATCTGTGTCTGCCGATGTCCTAACTACCATTGCAAGCTTGTGAAACAAAGACAGACTAGGATAAACGGTGAGGAGTGGATCATTTTCGAACAAAACCATCCAGGTTTGAGACCTTAGTTACCTTAAATGCAACCTTTTGCCCAACTGGAGGAGGAGCAGCCAACAGAGGCATAGCACTGTAATCTCGCTTTGGATTCTCAGGAGGATTCTGAAAAATAATTATGCAAAACAAAAAAAACATCACTAAACAGAAATGATCCAACAGCCTGTATTTTGACATTACAATGGAATCACATTAAAATTGTTTTCGCTGCAGTCAAGGTAATAATTTAAAGTCTATATTTGAATTCATTTGAGAGCCCACACATATAATCGGCATGGTAGTTCAATGGTGTACATGCAAATCCAAAAACCTGGGCGTAACCGGTTTTATTTTTGGCTAGACCGACTCAACCTTTCACCTTCAAAGGTAGATAAATGAGTGGCAATGGTTGGGCAACAGCACCTATTATCTGAGCAGCCAGATTATTATTCATCATTTTATTATTGTTAAACGCCTACTCAGAATTTACAGATGACCTCTACCCTCTATACTGCTACTCTTCACGGTATCAATTTCTTTTAAACATTTCACTTCTCAGCTTCTTCAAGATTCATCTCTTTTAGACTGACTTGACCGACTCAGACGTACTATCCTTATTTATCTGTGTAATTCCATGATTAAGACACCAAAAGTTAAATGGCCATGGTTCCTAGAAAAACACAAAGCACTAAAGCAGCATGGGTGCAGCAGAGCAGGACATTTACACAGTGTTATGCTAGTTTGGTCTGGCGTGATACAGCATCAGTCTCCAAGACCTACAGTTCCCAAATCTTTAAAATATAGATAGTGTGGGCTTCGCTCCTATACCGGTTTCTTGCTCTCTCCCCAAGCTTCTGGTTGTTTGGTACAATATTCTGCCTCCTATAGAGAGCATCCATGACAGTTTATGAGGGACTCTTAGGTCTCAAAAGGACTCTAAACCGCCACAAATTAAACACTTTCTCTAAAAGATGCATTTTATACATTAAGCAATGATTTCATTATTTTTGTCACTGCATGGTTTCAGTCAGTCAGCCAAAGCTTGTTTTTTTAAATAACTACATTAGACAGCAGCCTCCAGCTATGTATCAGCAGCACTTTCAGCAGGATATACGTATAGATTTGCAATACCAACCAAGATAGTAGCAGATCTTTTCGGTTTAACTACACTGTCTAGGAAAGTAGGATCTGCTTCTTATGGTGACCCCCACTTTTTGCACCCACTGTTTTGACTAGTCTGGCTGGGATCCTGCTATTCAGGACCCCAGCCTATCTGCTTTCTCCTTTAAATTAATATGTATGTACTTTGACACAAGTCCAGATTGGATACTGGGGCACCCTTATCAGTCCCAGGTATATGGTACCCATGGTATATGTACCCCAGAGGCATCCCATGGGCTGAAGCATGTATTATGTCACCCCTGAGAGGCCGTGCAAAATTGAACCCTAGGTCTGCTACTGCAGCCTGTTTAAGCAGGTGCTTGCACCACTTATGAGAGAGATAGGTTCATTATATCTATATCTATCTCTCCATCCATCTATCTATCTATCGACTATCTATCTAGCGACTACAGTGCCTGTGCTCAGGTCTAGTCCCCCACACGCTCCTGTGCTGCTCCTGCCTGCTTACTTGCTGACGCTTCCTGCCTGCTGCCGCTTCCTGTTTTCTTTGTGCTCGGGCGACCCAGCCGCCGCTGAGCCGCCTGCCCGCACCAGCTTCTTCCCGCCGCTGCCTCCCTGCGGCCCCACCCCCAGCCAGCCCATTCGCCGCCCCGCTCCCGCCAACCAGCTGTTCCGCCCACCCGGCTCCCTACTTATGCTGCCCTCACGCACGCGCAGCATTTGTGCGCCAAAGGCAAGCCAGTCTGCGCCCGACCGCGCCCAGCACCAGGACCCCTGGTCCTCACCGCCGATGCAAGACTTCACGACAGACCTACAACGCCGCCACTCTCAACGCACTCAATGCCGGCCGGAACCCTGCCTGCTACCGCGCCACCCCGAGACGCACCAACGGACCCATCGCCTGCAAAGCCTGCCGCTTCACCTGCTACCGGACCTGCACCGCCCCCGCCGAGTCCAACACAAATAGGAACCACCTGAAGTGCATCCTGCTGAACACCCGCTCCGTCCACAGGCATGCCGTGGAACTCTGGGACCTGCTTGACGCGACAGCACCGGACGTCGCCTTCCTCAACGAAACCTGGATGAACGCCTCCTCAGCGCCCGACATCGCCACAGCCATCCCGGACGGATACAAGATCACCCGGAAGGACCGCGTCAACCAGACGGGAGGAGGCATCGCCATCGTACACAAGAACACCATCCGCATCTCGACTAACTCCGGCGAAACCTTCTCCGCCGCCGAGCACCTGCACTTCCAGATACACACCGACCCCGGGGACCACGCACACAGTTCAGCGAAGACATCGCAGACTTCATCAGCCCGCACGCCCTTCCCTCCGCCGACTACATCCTCCTAGGGGACCTCAACTTCCACCTGGAGAACAACAATGACAGAAACACCACCGCCCTGCTGGACAACCTCGCCAACCTTGGACTCAAGCAACTGGTGAACACCCCCACCCACCATGCCGGACACACGCTTGACCCTGTCTTCTCATCCAGCAAGCACGTCTCCTTCAGCCACGCCACCGGACTCCACTGGACAGATCACAGCTGCGTCCACTTCAGCTTCAGTAGAACTACGACCCACCACCAACCGCAACGGGCCCCCCGCCGCAGCTGGAGCAAGATCACCGCCGAGCAGCTCACCGCCTCCCTCAGCCAGAACACTCCCATCAGCACAACGGACCCCAACGAAGCAGCCAGCAACCTCACCAAGTGGCTGACCGCCTGCGCCGATGACCTCGCACCACTAAAGAACCCTCCCAGCAGACCCGGCAACAAGCAAACCCCCTGGTTCACCGACGAACTCAAGGAATCCAAGAAGAACTGCTGCACCCTCGAGAAAGCCTGGCTGCTCGACCAGACAACAGCCAACTGGACCGCCCGCAAGCACGCCACCCGCAAACACCATCAGCTGATCCGCGCAACCAAGAAGACGGCACTCAAAGAACGACTTTACAACAACGCCCACGACAGCAAGGAACTCTTCAGCATCGTCAAAGAGTTCTCCAACCCCAGCGCCGGAATCAACGACATCACTCCCTCGCAAGACCTCTGCGACTCATTCGCCTCGTTCTTGCACCGCAAGATCGCCGACATACACAACAGCTTCGACGCACAGACCACGCACCCTACCACCGAACCAACGCCCGCCACCACCACCCTCTGCAACTGGACCCCGATCAGCACCGAAGACACCACCCGCACGATGAACTCCATCCACTCAGGATCACCAACCGACCCGTGCCCACACCAAGTCTTCAACAAAGCCGACGACACCATCAACTCCTCCTTCCACACCGCCACCTTCCCGGAGAGCTGGAAGCATGCCGAGCTGACCGCCCTCCTGAAGAAACCAACGGCGGACCCCACCGACCTCAAGAACTACCGTCCCATCTCGCTCCTTCCTTTTCCGGCCAAAGTCATCGAGAAGACCGTCAACAAACAGCTTGCCGCCTTCCTCGAGACGAACGGATCCATCGACCCCTCGCAGTCCGGATTTCGGGCCAACCACAGCACCGAGACCGCCCTGATCGCAGCCACCGACTATATCAGAACCCTGATCGACAACGGGGAAACAGCGGCCCTCATCCTCCTGGACCTCTCCGCAGCGTTCGACACGGTCTGCCACCGAATCCTAGTGAAGCGCCTCAGCAACATCTGAATCAGAGAGTAAGCGCTGGAATGGATCATCTCGTTCCTCACCGGAAGAACCCAGAGAGTCCGCCTCCCTCCGTTCAGATCCGAGGCCACCGAAGTCATCTGCGGCGTACCACAAGTTTCTTCTCTCAGCCCGACCCTCTTCGACGTCTACATGAGCCCCCTCGCAGCCATCGCATGCCAACACAACCTCAACATCATCTCCTATGCCGACGACACCCAGCTGATCCTCTCCCTCACCAACGATCCCACCACCGCCAGAGCCAACCTACACGAAGGGATGAAAGACGTCGCTGACTGGATGAGGAACAGCCGCCTTAAACTGAACTCAGACAAGACGGAAGTCCTCATCCTGGGATCATCACCCTCCGCCTGGGACGACTCCTGGTGGCCCCCGGCCCTGGGCACCGCTCCCAAACCAACGGACCACGCACGCAAACAGGGCTTCATCCTGGACTCCTCCCTGTCGATGATCAGATAAGTCAACGCCGTTTCTTCCTCGTGCTTCAACACCCTGCGCATGCTCCGCAAGATCTTCAGATGGATCCCCACTGAAACCAGGAAGACCGTCACCCAGGCACTCGTCACCAGCCGACTGGACTACGGGAACGCCCTCTACGCCGGAACCACAGCCAAACTCCAGAGAAGACTCCAACGCATCCAGAACGCCTCCGCAAGACTCATCCTGGACATCCCCCGACACAGCCACATCACCGGACACCTGAGAGACCTGCACTGGCTCCCCGTCAGCAAGAGAATCACCTTCAGACTCCTCACCCACGCACACAAGGCTCTCCACAACCTGGGCCCCAAGTACCTCAACGACCGCATGACCTTCTACACGCCCACCCGCCAGCTACGATCGACCAGCCACGCACTCGCCACCGTACCACGCATCCGCAGAGCCACCGCCGGAGGAAGATCCTTCTCCTACCTGGCAGCCAAGACTTGGAAGTCCCTCCCCACCCACGGCGAACCCAAGACCATCTCTCCTTCAGGAAGCAGCTCAAGACCTGGCTGTTAGAGCAGTAACATACCCCTCTCCCCCAGCGCCTCAAGCCTGCGCCACCAATTAGTAAAATCAATCGGTCTCAAAAGAACAAAGAGCTGAACCCAAATTCGGTGCCAAACAACAAGGTGCTTTATTTATGCATGTTGCTGAGCCTGTCCGCCATTACGCGTTTCGACTGTCTCCACAATCTTGATCACATGGTAAGGTCACATTACCATCATTGGATTTAAATAATCAACACAAAGGGCGGACTTCAACATTACCGCCTCCCACTAAGTATTCATTAGGCTTTTTCACATGGAAACAAAAGAAAGACTGCGAATAAATATCCACAGTCTATACATTCAAAAACAATTAAACTCACAGTGAGTATTTACATTTGCTCAAAGGTAAAAAATTGTGCAAAGTATGCCTATAGTATAAAACATATATACATATTTACATATTTATATTAAATAAGTAAATATATGTATTATATTCACTAAAAACTTTTCATTGGAGTTAATAGAAAAAAATCTCAAATTGTTTCCAAGGGAGAAGCCTACAAAACTGCATTTACCCCCTGTGGGGTTATAATAAAGTGCTTAGTGCAAATTCACAATTTGTGGATGTTATAAATTTTTATAACACTAAAATCCAATGTAAATGGTATAGAGCAGCAATCATGGCATAGTGCAAATAGTTTGAAAAAGTGAAAGTGCTGTTTTTTAGTGCAAAAAATCATATAATTAAAAACATTCATGATTATCCCAAGAAAACACTAAATACAAAGAAACTGTAGTAGGAGCCCCTACTAAAGCAATTAAATCCTGAAATTGAAATGTATACTGTGTATAAACTACACCAAAAATAATGCACTAAAGGACCTGAATCAATAGGGAGTGATTTGTCATACATAGTGTAGAAAATTCTTTAATAACTCCCAATGGTCCCATAAGTACCATGTGCTGGTGATTTACCGTTTCTGCTTATAAGAATGTTATCATAAACAGGTATACAAATCCTCGCTAGCGTTGAGCCCTCCAGGAGTGCGGCTGTCTAATTCAAGAATATAACGCGTCTCCAGGACCCTAAGAAGTGCATCTCTATTCCCACCCCTTTTCAGGGGCAAGACACTATCAATGACATAATATGTCAGATGTTTTGGGTCACTGTCGTGGGTACTCTCAAAATGGCGAGCTACGGGATACGATTGGTCCTTAGTATTGATTGCTCTTATGTGCTGCAATATCCGCCTGTGAGCTGGCAGGCGGGTGCTACCCACATACCGGAGCTCACAGGGGCACTGCAGCACATAGACCGCGAACTCTGTCTTGCAGGTCAGTTGTTTAGTAATAAACTGAGGTTCAGTTTTAAAAGGAGTCCTATATTGTTTTCTACTACAACCATATTTACAAGCCTTGCAGACTGAACATTTTTTAAAACCTTCGCTTAGTGCCATAAAGGTTTTAGATGATGGTTGATCTAAATGGTTTTTAACCAGTCTGTCGGCCATTGAAATAGATTTTCTGAAGGAAAATTCAGGTTTTCTGCCAACTAGTTCCCCAATAACCGGATCCCCGGTTACCAGGTTCCAATTGCGGCTGAAAATCTTACGAATTTCCTTGTGTTGTCTATCGTAGGTAACTATGACTCTAGATGACTCTGATTTGTTCTTAGTGCATGAAACATCTGTCTTTGTTCTAGGAACTAGTGCCTGTGCTCTCGTCATATTATTAGAGCGAGCCATGGCCTTTTCCACTGTCTTCAAAGAATATCCCCTGGCAAGGAAGCAAGATTTACTAGCCTCCTGAGCCTTCAGACACTCATAATCTGAGCTACAAATTCTCGTAATGCACAGCATCTCCCCGAAAGGGATGCTGCGTATTAGATGGGGGGGATGTTGGCTTGCTGCATGGAGGACAGTGTTGCCAGCAGTTGGCTTTCTGTATAATCTAGTTGCTATTGTTTCAGACTTTATGTATACCTCCAAATCTAGGAAATATACCGAATATGTGCTTATGTGTCAAGACCATCTCTCCTTCAGGAAGCAGCTCAAGACCTGGCTGTTCGAGGAGTAACATACCCCTCTCCCCCAGCGCCTTGAGACCCTCCCGGGTGAGTAGCGCGCTCTATAAATGCCGTGATTGATTGATATATATCTATCCGAAGTCGCCGCTCCAAAGCTAACTCCAAGGAATGCTAACAGCAAGCAGACACGGACCCAGATTGCGTGCATACACTTCAACGTTTATTTTCAGACGGCCATTATGCATTTCACCACCGAGGTGGCTTGAAAAGAAAAAAAAGCCACTAACAATCCTGAAGGCAGGGTGCTGGGTTTTTACGTGAGAGGGTGCTCCTGCATGAGCAGGGCCCCTCTGCAGTCTTCGGAGACCATTCTCCCGGGCTCAATGTGATACTGCCAGACATTTAGGTAGAGGTGCATTATAACCTCACGGTAAATGCTATCTCGAAAACGAGTATGTCGTGTTTGGTGTCAAACACCTTGGAATCATACCGCCACACCAGTTACTGGTGTGAGAGGTAGGATTCCCCCCTCAGAGCAGAGGTTCAGGGGGTACCCAAGTCTATAGGTACTAACTTTATTAAGCCTTACATCACAAAATGGATGCTGCCAGCCACAGACACAAATCTGCCCTCCTGCTGCTGAGCCAAGATTACGCAGAGGAAGGTCGGACAACAGGTATCCTGTCACAGGGAGGTGTGACCACATCCCAGAAAGGATTTAGTGTATTGGGGCTGGGTGGGTGCACTGTCACAGTGCCAGAAAGTCTGCACGAGGGGCACATTTGGTGTCCCTGTGCATAGTCCAGCTCAAACCAGTTCTGGGAGCCATTTGCTCCTGCTCTGGTGCAAAACTGGACAAATAACATGGGTGTAGCCATCCCTCTGTCCTGTCCCTTCCCTGGGAGGGTCCCTAGAATCTGTCCAACCCTTTCCCGTAGGTATAAAATGGGTTTCCTGGCTACAGGATATTAGATTTTACGTGGACAAGATTCTGCAAGAAGATACCACTACATTTCGACCGTCTGGACATGCTGGACTGCGCTGGACCTCCCTTGGGCTCAACTTAGTCTTCCCTTGCCATCCCCCGGTCTCGCCACTGTCCGTGATCCATACAGGCTCCATGCTAGACCCTGTAGACCTCCAAGACAACAGAAGAATCTCCCTTGGGTGAACGAGTCACTCCCCTGCAAACGCAGACACCGTAACGCATCGGACAGGTTTGCTGATCCTGAGCTCCTGCAGACTCCGAAGGCTCCAGCAACACAGGAGGTGGGTTTCTGAAGGTCTCCGAGGTTGAGCTGCCCTCTCACAGTTTGAGGCAGATATCCCTTGTGGAGACTGCATACCCGTACTCCTGTGCACTGCGTCCTTTTGCAGCTGCACATGCTTGTTGTCCTGCAACAATTCCGTGCATTGGGCCATTTGCAGCCCTGACCCCAGCGATCCTTTCTGAGAAGGACTCCGGCATCCTCGTACTCTGTGCCCTGCTAGCTGGTATCCTGTGAAACCGCCTGAGGTCCTCTTGCGACTCCTGTTTCTTCGTCCTGTGGGTCCACTTGAGGGTCAGCTTTGCTTAATTTGGGCTCCCCTTTTAGGTACAGGCCTGCCCTGACTCCCCTAGCTGTGGTGAGTCCCCTGGTCCTTGCTGGGCCAGATCGAAACCGAATTTGACCATCTACATTGTTTTCCGAAGCCAAGGCTTGTTAGTGCTCCCGCCGGACACCAACCCCTCAGCACTCGACATCCTTCGTGGGACAGCTCGCCTCTGGCTCCTGGTCGTCCTAGATGTCACCGGGTCCTCGCAGCTGAAGAGTCAAGATCCCCGTCAACACACCCGAAGCACCCAACATATGTGGGCATTCATCTACTGAGCCCCTGGTCACACCAAAGTGACCCAGACTCTGTCCCGTCTGTTTTCAGGTTATTCTCACCTAAAATCCACATTTGGATTCCACCGGACACTTTTCATACTTCCAGCAGCAGCATTTCTTTGTTGACATCCATAGAAAACGACAATGGTTTCCGACGCCACTTCGCACCCGGCTCCTCTGAGATATGTAACTCTGGTACAAAGGAATCCACGGGAGGGGTGGCTCTCCAAACTCTTAGGTTCCAAGGGTTGTCTTTGTTATGTGCTGGGAAGGGTCCTTAATCTCTGAATTTCCAACTGCGACTTTCCCATTGAATTGTACGCAGCACACGGTCGAGTTCTCACTCTAACCGTCCTCCGTGGGGTCCCTACTCACTAACCTTGGGTGGTTCGTTGGGGTCCCAGCAATTCTACACCCCTAGACGTCTATCCCCGAATCGTGGTTCTTATACCACTTATTAAGTATATGGTTTAGTCTCCCCCTGGAGTCCACCGTGTATTGTGCTTCTTACATTTGATTCTTTGCAACTGTTTTGATTTGTGTTCTATCCTTGTGTAAAGGATACTAGAGTGTTATAGATAATACATACATATTTTTATAACTACTGTGTGGTTTCCCTTTCATTTAACCAATACTATATGGTTTCAATCTGGTAAAACAAGGTGCTTAACATTCCTTCAAGACTTAGCCTAAAAGCTGCTTTCCATAGCTGCCACTAGGATAGCTTGCATTAAAGGTGATCTTTGACCTAATCACCATAAGGGTTATTTTAACTGGTACAAGGTGCCCACTTTAATTAGTGGACAGCATATACCAGGACAACTTCTCACAACCTGCAAGAATTGCGGCCAGAATCACCCCTCCAGCACGTCACCTGTATAGAGAGCCTGTCATCCATGGCATTAACAGGGTATTTTCTGCCAACTAAGTAAAATAAAACGTAGCAGCCTCAGAAGTTCTTGTGCCTTTTGTGCACATCTGTGGACCAAAGCTGGAAGAGTTTAGAACCGGGTGAAATCCCGGAATGCTATGATGAAAAAGTAGGACAATTTGTGCAGCAGGGAAGCAGTCCCTCCACAATCAAGGTGCTAGACTCATTGCAAGTGTATACGATAAGTGGGTTAATGCACCGATTGCAAAGATCTGTGTGCACATTTCTGTTCATTAGGTTTGAATCCTACTCACAACAACACAATCGATGCAAGTTGTCTTTGCCCCTGCCTTGGGTCCTATTAACCAATATGATGCCACATAAATAAATAGCAAATTGTTCAAAGCAGGGCACATCAGTCAGAAAGGCTTGAGTGAAACAGGAATACTTAAGGCCAGTCCCACAAATGCTCTTCTGGCTGCCCATCTGAGAGCGAATGCAATTCAAAGTACTCTGCCTCGACTTCACATATTATTCAGACAACGACCCGACCTGTGTGCCCAGGCACTAGGGAGTTTTCCTACCAAGATAAATACAGGTTGTTGTGCCCGTTATATAAAGTGCAGGTAAGCAGCCTGTAGTAACTGACTCCACGCAGGTTGGTGATGTTCAGATAGATTTATTGAAGATAGATGGGAGATCAGTAGTACATCAGTATATAGCCCCACCAGGAGCACCCAGCTAGGCACTCAGCCCTACTCCAACTGACTGCTTCATAGAACAACATTCCAAATGACATCAGACCAAAGTGTTCTACAGATGGAGTAGTGGGAAATATGCATACACCCAATATACAGGATACTAAATATCCTCTTTTCTAATAAAAGCAGAAGAACATATTCAGGTGTATAACCATGTAGACAGAAATAAAGAGAAGAGAGCTAGAGAAACAAAGTAAAGCTAGATAATAAACAAAGTAAAGCTAGATAATGAGAAACAGAAGTAAAGCTAGATAATGAGAAACAGAAATACAAAACCCGTTTCCCATCCTCCTTTCTGATGAATGCAAAAAGAAATAAAGTGAAGAAACAGAAACCATCAATGAGAACCCTCTGTGCACGAACTGGCCAGGAAAGTACACAAAAGAGTAAACCACATCAGGAGAAAATAAGATGATAGAGAAGAAGAGAAAAACAATCTAGAATTCCTTCCTCTCTATACAGTAAAAAACATTAGAATAAATAATACAATTGAAAAGTACTGGGCTACAGCGAAATAAGTTTGTAAAACAGAATAAAGAAATGCCCAGTCTTAATAGACCACTGCAGTAAAACCCAAACTATACACCCAACAGGGTAAAATACGAATGTGCAGAGGAAAAAAACGAGATACCCAAAACTTTTGTGCAAAGTTGACGTAAAACCATTAACCTACACTAGACACCTTAAAAAAGGTTTAAAACGTGCACTAAAATGAAGGTAAACACATGGAATGCCATGAGTAGTAGTGCACTGTAGACACAAAAACATTAACCTACACTAGACACCTTAAGAAAGGTAAAAATGTGCACCGAAGTGAAGGTATACATATAATGTCATGAGTAAAAATAACATGTATGTGTTAAAAACGTACCTCGACATGAGGTCAAGTTATGCACAGGATGATGGGCGGACCCAATAAACACACCTCCAGAGGGGTCAAAATTGTGCACAGAAACAACAGGATCAAAATACATGCGTAACACCCCATATGGTGTAACAGCAATATGCACTGTAATGACAAGAAAAACTCCTATGTGACACCACAGGTTGAGGTACTGTATGTGCACCATGAAAACAGGACTGAAACCTAGAAATTGTGCACATTGTGAGGATAACATTATACATCAGATAAGCGAAACTCCATGGACCTTGTGAGGTAAAATGTGTGGACTACTAAATACATAGATTGAAGACACCACACATGAAGGTAATAACCTTATAAACACCATGCTGACTGTAACCCTCACGATACCCTATGTAGATAAATAATACTTATATAGACTGTACTGTGCTTGAAATAATAACGAAATATAAAGTTGAAAGCATGTAATTAGGCTTATTTATTAATGCCCCATAAAATCAAACCTAGACAAAGGCAAAACACAAGAAAATGTCCCCTTAAATAGCACAGAAATCGTGTTCAGTTTCAATTAGACAAATGGTGGATTCCACTTTTAGTTTGTAGAATGAAGTAGTCTCGCACTTAAGTTTACATATGCGGATTCACAATAACTTTACCCACCGGAGCTCGATCTATGCCCCCGATTAATACATCTGCATTATAACGAAAACAAAATGCACAGTACCTTCTTGTCGGATGTCCCTTGAAAAACAGCAGATCAAGCTTGGTTTGAAATATATTTAGAACGATCAGAAACAAACTCGGGTGATGACAGGACTCACTGGCTGCTGAAGACATAAAAGAAACGTCAGGGGCAAGATGGAGGCACGTACAGTGGCGCAAAGCCGGGTGGCTCACTACGCTTCCACACACCAACAACATCGAAGGATCCAGCAGGGAAGGCAGCACGTCATAGGAGCTCGGTGAAGGAAAGAAGGTGAGTGCGAACGGCAAAAGGCACGCGCTGCATGACACGCGCTGCATTTTTCAAATGTAGCAAGGCAGTTTTTAACGCTGGAATAAGTGCCACGATATTCACTAATAAACAATAAAATACTGAAAATACACAAACTGTATTGAAAGACGCTTGAGGTGTATCCAAAACTTGGCACCACTTTAAAACAAAGTCTTGCACTGATGTAAATAAAAGTGAAAAAACGACAGTTTACACTTCAATGTGGCGCAGAAACAGTATGTCAGAAAGTTTTCCAAACGAAGCACCAAAACACAAAAATGTCACTTGTCACAGAGTAAATAAAAACGAAGTCGACAGACTCTGGGTTGCAGGCACATGACAGGTGACAAATGCCAGGATGAAAGGAGAGTAAGAACTATTAAGGCATCTAAATATGAGGGACACCTTATGCAGAACTCTCCAGGCATGGATGTGAGATTGTGGAAAAGTTAAGCAGATTTGTCACTGGTGCTCAGGTACACTGGTACATACTTGAATAAATACGCTTCTTGACTAGACAGTGCGTGAGCGTGAGTAGTTGGCAGATAGATCTTGATAGATAAATGTCAAAAGTGTATAAATGTGATGATGTCAGACTCACCACAGAAGACGCAGAAACTTGCAGGCAAGGAAAAATTGTAGGTAGGCTCACCCTGTACTGTAAATTCAGCAGGTAAACTTCATAGTTGTAAAGAAAGTCATGTAGCTGGCAATCTGACCAGACAAAACGGATACTGGCAGGCTTACCCTCCTTGAAGAGCAGGAACAGGCACTGTAGTGTTCAGTGCAGATGCTTAAACAACTGGCAGATTTCAGTGGGCGACCGGTGGCAGGTCACTGGTGGGGCTGATGTGTGCCAGATGAAGAGTTGGAGCAAATTGTAGTTCCAAAGGTTGCTCGAAGTTACTTGAGGTTGAGAGTAGGAACACAGGATGTCCTCAGTGGTCCTCAGAGGTAGCATATGCAGGTTCTTTAGTTCAAATCGTCGCCAAATAAATGTAGTAACTGACTCCACGCAGGTTGGTGATGTTCAGATAGATTTATTGAAGATAGATGGTAGATCAGTTGTACATCAGTATATAGCCCCACCAGGAGCACCCAGCTAGGCACTCAGCCCTACTCCAACTGACTGCTTCATAGAACAACATTCCAAATGACATCAGACCAGAGTGTTCTACAGATGGAGTAGTGGGAAATATGCATACACCCAATATACAGGATACTACACAGCCCTACAAAAATGTCAAGTTATCATTAAAGTATGCTTTGAAGCAGAAAACACTCATTACATTCAAATGGCAAAGCTAAAAGGTGTTGACTTTTGGCTTTGCCAATAAATACCTATTGGATTTGGCAATGCTTTTGTTCAGATGCTATTTAGCATCAGCAAAAAAAGAAAAGAAAAGCTTGAGGATGTGTAAGTGTGCATGGGTTGCATGTGCATGTATACATTATGACGCTATGACATATAGATGTGCATGCATCACTATCCCTGCCCGTAAATACAGCATAACTCTTCCACCGCTTTCTTTATTTATTATTCCAAGAGGGAGGACGCCAATGTTGTTGCAGTACATAAAAAAAGTAAACTTTGTGTGAAAGCAGGTTTTTAAAAAGGAGCGGTCCAGGAGTAAATTCTATCTGGCTAGTCATTTAAAACAAGCATTGGCATAGCAAATATGTCTCGCTTTTGGGACCTTATAAGTGTTTAGCCATACAACACTTGATGTTGTTTAATCAAGGATATTGTGCTGGATAACTAAACACTTATAATGTCCTAAAGACAGACCTATCGGCTATGCATTGGAAGTGTTTAGGTAGAGCTATTGACTTTGCAAATGTTTCTAAGCTGTGCAGTAGAGAAACGTGGCTGCTGTGCAGCATGCTGAGAAGTTGTAATTAAAAAGTGTAAGAAGCACTGAGTGATGCTGTGGTGTCATTGGGTGATGCTGTGCTGGCCCCGAGTTATGTTGTGGTGGCGTGGAGTGATGCTGTGCTGGCCTTGTGTGATGCTGTGGTGGTCCTGTGTGATGCTGTGGTGGTCCTGTGTGATGCTGTGGTGGTCCTGTGTGATGCTGTGGTGGTCCTGTGTGATGCTGTGGTGGTCCTGTGTGATGCTGTGGTGGTGCTGTGTGATGCTGTGCTGTTATGTCTCTAGTTGCTTCGTTTTACAAAAGGCCTCGATTTATAATATATTAGCACACATAATAACATGGGGATGTTACAGATGAGCAAACTGAAAACGTGGCCACTATGACATTTGTCCTCACAAAACCGTTCACTTTGTTGGTTCGTCTTTAGAGCCTTCCAGGTCCTTGGTCGGACTCTTCCAATTAATTCTCTGGATGGTATTGTTCACAAAGACAGTAACGTGCATACTTACCTCTAAAATCGTCACTCACCAGACACAGTAACAGCTAATTACGCACTCTAGTTGTTAAGTTAATGTATCTTCAGCAGTGGGCAGGCGGAGGACAGTGGGCGGGCGGAGGAGGAGGAAGAAGGCTTTCGCAGAAGGTGAAAATATGCTTGACCTACATCCTGCAGTCTTTCCTTTTATGTGGTTTGTCCTCCAGGAAGATTGTCACTTGGTTCACATTATAAAAGTGCCCCATTTGCAACCATGGAATGGAAGAATACACTAATTTTGATCTCTGTAAGTGAACTCAAAGGAGATCCAACACAATAATACTACCTTAAATCCCTCTTATCATTTTCCTTTAGAACTCCTGCAGAGTTATTGGGGGTGCGGAGGGAGTGGGGATGGGTTTGCTGCACTCCCGGCACCCCAATTATAGCGCCTCTGAATTTAACCAGGTACTTTATTGACAAGGTTCCCTCTGCCTGCGAGGCTGCTTATATTTCACTCGCCTCTCCCTTCCCCTAAACAAGAGGAGGTTGTGCCTAAACCCACGTGGTAGGTGAGAACTGGAAAAGAAGAGCTAGGCCCAGAGCTCACGTGGAGCAGCGTAATTGTGGCACGAGTCTCAGCTGCTAAAACCTCTTCCACGTTCCAAGCTCCCTGGAACCCAGGTGGCGACAATGCAGCATGAAGCTCAGCTGCACTAACACAACACGCATGTGGAACTAATGGTTTCTTTCAGCATCTGCGGTTAAGGTAAAAAGTGTGCATTTTGTTTATCTTTTACAGACGCATTCAGGCATTCGTAAGTGAAAGCGTATCTCAGACTCTTCCACGTTAATGTGTGCTTAATGGCCTGTGTGGAACTGCCTAATGAGCTAACTGCTCCCGTTCTGGATTCGTGGATTTGTAATCCGAAAGTGTTTTTGTTTCAGAAAGTAAGTTTGAGTATGGCAGAAACACCGAGACGGCAGAAGTGCAAACTTCATTCGCACAAGATGAAATATAGGGCAGGCAGCACTAGCGCTACCGTCACACATGCAGAACGTGGGGGAACACAGGCAGGGTTTGAGTAGGCCGTGGACTCAGTGGCATAATGCAAATTTTTGGGAGGAGCTGGTTGGGGAGTAAGAGGGGCAACAAAGACATTTGAGGATTTTTTTTTTAAAGCTGCACTCTGATGGAACACTCTCCCACGTAAACAGCAATTAATGAGTCTACACCCAGGCAAGAATAAAAAACTATGAAACATAGGGAAACAAAACGCGTGCATTACTTAGCTGGTTAGATATCTCGGGGTAGGGGGGGGGGGTTGCGCCTGTTGCAGTAATCTAGTTGCAACCGAGAGAGTTAAAATACCGTGAAGGCCAACTCCGTCTTTTATTCTTCAAGGGTCGATAAAATTAATGCCTATACTTGAAATTTGTTACTAATAGCTGCATAGAAGTGTCAAGCCACCATTCAGTCTGGTGTAAATGGTCACCGATTTTAGTATCCAATGTATATGAGAAGAGTTGACCAAATCAAGAGGCCTCAAGTGCAGCGGACGTTGAGATGTTCGTAGCAGCTGTTTGCGGAGTCATCACACGAGCAAGGGGGGTCTCTCAGATCCTGCCGGCCCCTTTCTCCGGGTTCATCATGCCTTGACATGCCGATGACGTGCGAGTTTACTCGGTGGATGTGATTTTACTTTTGATGCAGACGTCAAAGGGAGGCTGGTTGTTGCAGTGGGGCGCTGTGGGGGTCGGCCGACTCTAATGTACTTGAGGATAGATTAACCCCTTCCATGCTGATCACGGCCGGAAGCCGTCATGGCACACAGTGCTCATGTGCTAATGACGGCTCCCGGCCGTCATGACCACGCGCGCGATCGGAATGTGCCGCACAGGAGCGGAATTCTGGCCGCGGGCAAGGGGTTAATGAATGCGAACATAAATACAGGCTGACCGGGCTTGAAAGAGGGGACGCAGTGCGCAGGCCGGACTCGTGGCATGGAGGGGCAGCCTGTGCCTTTGGATGGTCTCTGGGAGGAGATCTCGGAGGACCCGTGCACTCATCGCACACTGCAGCCACAGCTTGCCCTCGCTGTTCACTATTAGGGCACAAAGCTGAACATCATCACGATGACCAAAAGGAGTTGTGGCTACTAGAGCCGCGAGACGCACGTGCAATTCTTGGCGTTATGTAGTAGCAAAGGCCGAGCTCAGTGGTGGGGGAGGAGCGAGACACGCGCTAGAGCTGTAATGCATTAAGAGACATTGGACGCACAAATTCAGCCCGGTTACTAACAAGGAGGGAGGAGGACAAGAGAGGGGGTAGTGAGAGGGAGGAAGAAGGGATGGGGTAGGGCGAGCAGAGAGCAAGGGGGTGGAAGAGCCTTAAAACGAAAGTGATTCACGCGCTGTACGGCTTAATGAGCCATGACAAAAAGCCAGCAAAGGGGTGTGGTAGCACTTAGAAACCTCACTTACTATATGTCTCGCAGAGAAGCGCATGCACTGGCTTAGGCAAGACCTAAAAACGGGAAAAAAACTTTTTTTTTTTTTTTTTTAAATAATGAGCCAGGAAGCTTCAGGGGAGCAAATACTAGCAGGCAGGGGCGGTGAGAAGTAAATGCTGATGAGTGGTGATATTAACAGGAACACAGCAGGAAGAACAAGATTGGGGGTTTGGGCTTCAATAAAAAAATAAAATACCAAAAAGCGACCGAGATGAGTGGGGAGCCAAGAAGGAAAGTGCAGGGGATGTGTGTGAGGGTGAAAGCAGCTCACAGGGTAGACAGCAAGAAACACATGCAACTGCAAACTATAGAATGCTAAAAGCAAAACAAAACAGTAATTGAGTGGGAGCAGTGAAAGGATATATGTTAACCAATTAAAAAGATGGCAAAGAAGAGCTACTTGAGGGGAGGGGAATATACCCGAAGAGGAAGGCAAGCCACTGAAAAAAAAGCAAAAAATGTGATTGACAAAGAAGCCACAAATTGGTAACCAGTAATTCTAATAACTATGGATTTCAGTGTGTCCAGCACTTTCATATATGCATGGTGTGGGTGGATGAGTTCTTTATACAGTGCTTCAAGATTTGAAGACAAGTTGTACATTTGGCAGGGCTGCTTAGAAGAAGTATCATTCTTGATACACGAATTCAAATACATGCTTTCACTTTTTCTAAATATAGCCGGTGAAATACAGAGTTTGTACCCGGCCGTGGGGATGCTTTCTCCAGTTACTGCCTAGGGCTGCCCAACATACTGATGCAGCGCCAGCTCATAATACTAATGAGCATTTCTGGGACAAGCTAGTTGGCTCGAGGCAGGCACCCCAGCTCTCCAAGAGATTCCACAAGGCTTTGGTGTATGTCCTGAAAGTACTTTGACAAAACTCGGTTGCTTTAGCATAAGAATCCTTTAACCCCTTAGCTGCGGCGGCTATTCCGCGGCAGTGCTATGGGGGAGAGGGGCCGCGCGGCGCTCCCGTGCTCGTGACGGAACCGCTCCGTCACGAGCCTCTGGTGGGCTGTGCTTGTGACGGAACGGTTCCGTCACAGCCCCGCCCTCTCAATAGAACACTCAGCGCAGGCGCAGAATTCGTGCCGAGCAGGCGTGGCGAGCGGGCCGTGATGGAACCGTTCCGTCACCAGCACAGCCCACCCGAGGCTCGTGACGGAACTGTTCCGTCACAAGCACGCAAGGGGTTAAAGTACACATGGGACTGGTAGACTCGAGCTGCGTAGCCAAACAGCATACTTTTAATTCAGAACATCAGAAGGCATCCCTGTTAATCATATAGGGAATACTTCAGGACTGACGCCGCAATGACACCAGCTTTTGCTTCTCCGCAACACTGCAGGCTACAGCCCAGCGCCAAGATGAAAGAGAAACAAGACGTGACATGACCTTGCAGCACACAATGCACCATTTTACAAAGATGTGTTCACAAAGCATTTTGGTTACCGATGTGAAAATAAGGTTATGAAATGGCGCTAAGGAATTGTGCAGTACACACTGCCCACATGTGTGAGGTACGGCTAAAGACTTTGTTTGCAATCTGGTCAGGGAGACCGGTATAGGGCAGTCAGTTGCATGTTGTCACCTTGCTAACCACGAGGATAAAGGTAGAAGGGCTAAACTTAACTGGTAGATTTGCTGCCAGCCTCTCCGATTTGTAACAATCTTAAGGCCGAGGGACTGAAACCTGGTGACGATTATCTAAAGGGAGAGTGAGTGAACTCTGGCGAGTAATATCTCGCCTACTCCCACAGCAACCACCTCTTCCCACTAATGGTTCTCTGTTACTGCTCAGTTTACCTGTGACTGCACACTGATGCAGTGCACACTTAACGTGAAACTCTGGTTTGCTGTCACGTGGCTGCATTAAACTTCTTAGCTGGACAACAAACTACTGCCCAAGTAAAAAGTTAAGCCGCGTCAAACCAATATGTGGGCACTGCTAAACTCCCTCTCTCAGTGGTGCTTCTTAAAGATATTTTTCTTGTGGTAATATGTGCTATCAAGCCAGACCTATAAATATTATTTCCCCATGCTTAAACTGCAAACTCTCCAAAGACTTGTGCTACACTTAGATACAGCTGTTTGCCAGTAAGCTAGATCTACCCACCTACCAGTCAACTGTTGAGTCTCAGTCAGCCAATTAGACCATCTGCTATGTGAATGGAGTAGGTATTAGCTGGTATCACTATCTTGCATACAATTCTTGACTGTGTATTTTTTACATACACTTTCTTCCTGTTTGAAGCAATGCAGTTGACAAGTCCAAGATATATCTTAATTTATCTACCTTCAATACAATTATGTATTGGTTAAGAGAGTGAAGAAGAGTTCAGCGTATCATATACTTAATTAATGACATGATTTTCCTAAAGCTGTAGAGCTCCATTAACAAAAGGAGACTTCAATAAATGTATCTGCTGTTTCTAGAGATAATATTACAATGTTTTCGAATTCTGATGTCCAACATAACATCCACTAACTATGATGTGTATTTGGCAAAATCTTTTTACAAGACTTATACTAAGTGAAGTGGTGTTGCATTATTGGCAAAACATCAGGTTTATTGTGGACACTGGGTGTCCAAACAATGTGGACAATATATTACTGCAATCCTAAAAATATAAATGCCAAGACCTGAGCAGTACTAGCCCCGGTAAGCCATGGGACCCATTTCCTATGCCCCTGAAGAAATTCACAATAGAATGGTCATGTTTGATCCCTCCTTGAGCAAACTGTGAATGCATTGCCACTTGGCAAACACTTGGGAAATCAACGTCCAGGCCACCAAAGTTCTTCAGGAAAAAATAAGAACAAAGGAGACTTGTGGGTCTTTTGCACCAGCTTTCGAGTTCTTGCCCCAGGGCAGCTGCTTTGATGATTCCCTTCCAAGCTTTGCTCAATGGACAAAGTTAAGGGGTTATTGTGGATGCACAAGGACAGCTTAGGTCAGCTCCTTTCCAAACGGAGCTGCAAGTCATACCTGCCACCTCCCAGTGTCTTAAGTTCTACCCATTTTATTACAATTTCAACAATTAGGCTTACCCTTACCAATCACAGCTTGTTAATAATTAACTTAAAGTAAAGAACAGCATCACCACTAGCTATCAGCCTCCCCCCCCTTAAAGTTCCCAGACCCCCCCAATAACTCTCCAGTTCCCACAGTCCCTGCAAACGGAGATAACTTTCACCGCCAACTGGACAATGACCCCCCCTCACTCTCTAGCCCTCCCACATTCGATCTTTAGACCTGTCAACACTGAGGCACAACCCCCCACCCCGCCTACCCACTCTCCTCTAGTTCTCACCGCCCCCCCCCCCCCCACCCCTGGAAGCACAGACACAACGCCTTGACCTTATTGAAGCGCAGATCACTACCCTGATCCTTGGCCTGCAGGAAACCCTATCCGCCCTAGGGAATCTAAAGCTGCCCGCCCCTCCCTTATCCACTCAAGGGATTCTCCAGATGCCCTCCCCTCACTCAGCACCACCCCTCATCCCTACACCTCTCCCTAGGAATGACTCTCCGCCCACCAACCGGTCCCTTCCCCCTTCAGGTTCCCTGCCTCCTCTCACTAAAGACTTGATTGAGTCGTGAGCAGTCAAGCCCAGAAGAACTATTCCTTCCCTCTCCACCCATGAATTGAGCACACTCATCGCATCTTACGAATTCCCTCCGAACCAGCAAGCCCAGGCCCCACTCCTGAATTCTACTCCCTCCTCCTCGATCCAAGTCATTACTGGAGTGGGTAGGGTCCCACCCCCTCGCAGAGACACCAGACCCCCCCATGTATCTATCCTCCGTTCCCAGACCCAAGCCTGAAAATGTGAAATCAAAAAAAGACCCCCCCATGAACTGTATGCTCATCAACAGCCGGTCCGCAGTGAAACATGCAACGGAAATAGCTGAATCCATCTTCTCTCATGACCTGGATGTAGCCTTCATCACGGACACATGGCTAAACACCCTATCCCTCCCCACTCTGGACATGCTGGTGCCGCCAGGTTTCCCAATTATCCGCAAAGACAGGCCCATACACAAAGGTAGCGGCATAGCAATTATCCACAAAAGTGACCTCTCCATCTCTGAAATTCCCTCCTGCCTGTACAATTCCTTTGAATGCATGTCGGTTAACATCAAATCTCCCACACATAGTTCACGTCAATGCCATCTCCTTAATCATCCCCCAGGGAACTCCAACGAATTCAGTGCTCAGCTGTCGGATCGGATCACCCAATCCGCACTCAACAGCGACCACAGCTTAATTCTGGGCGACCTCAATCTAAGATGGAACGAAACCAAGAACCCGCTCATTCAATCACTTAACACCCTTCTGCAAGACAACAAGATGATCCAACACTGTTCAGAGGAAACGCACTACAGAGGAGCGATCCTGAATGCAATCATTGCGAACAAAAATGCAGTCTCGATTGACCACATCATCACGGTTGACTGGTCAGACCACCACATCATTCTCTTTCATATCAACCAGCCGGCCCTATCCCTCCCACCGACTGAAGCTTTCCCAAAGTGGGTCAGGAACACATCCAGAGTCCCCCGAGACAAACTAGAAGAAGGACTCCGCTCACTCCTCCCGAACACGACTGAGTCCCTCTCAACCTCAGAACTCACCTCGCTCTATTATGCCAACCTGGAGCTCACCCTGGATCAACTGGCACCTCTGAAACTAAAAAAACCCAGAAGCACTCCCTCAAGGTTGTGTTTCCCTACTGACATTAATGAGGAAAGAAGACACCTCAGATCCCTTGAAAGAACCTGGAGGAACAACCCCACCTCCCTCCATCGGGACCACCTCAAGGCAGCACGGAAAAAAGTATTACATTTATATCAAGAGCAAAAAGTCATCCTTCTTCTGTTCCGCGTTAGACAATGCCAAAAATCGCCCCAAAGAACTCTTCAACATCATTAAGAACCAAAATTCCATTCCAACGGCAGATAACCCGGCGGCGCCCAAAACACATTGGACAACTTTGCAAGCTTTTTCAATGAAAAAAATCTCTAAAATTGACCGTTCATTCAGCCCGAGGCCTGCCTCCCGCTCAGAAACCTGGAATCTTGCATCTAAGCTCAATCCCAAAGTAACCCCGTCCATCCGCTGGTCATCCTTCCGGCTAGACCAGGATGAAATGATAAGAAATTTTATCGCCTCCGCTAAACCCTCTTCGCACTCCCTCGATCAACTGCCCTCGAGACTCACCAAAGAGATGAAGCTCACTCTAGCTCCAATATGGGGCAAAATCATCAACAGCTCCATGAGCGAGGGCTCCATTCCGGACTGCCTGAAAATAGGACAAGTCACGCCACTTCTAAAAAAAAAAACGGGCCTTGACCACATGGACATGAACAACTTCAGACCGGTCTCGAACCTTCCGCTCATATCCAAAATTCTGGAAAGATGTGTGCTCTCACAATTAACCCAACATCTAGAAAACACCAATCTACTTGACCCACACCAGTCAGGATTCAGAAAGGGATGCAGCACTGAAACCGCAATCCTAAATGTCCTAGATGATCTGCACATGTCACTCGACTCCAACCAATGTAGCCTTCTCATCCTCCTTGACCTATCGGCAGCTTTCGACATAGTGGATCACACCCTGCTACTCAAGGTCCTCCAGGAGAGAGCGGGCATCGAAAAGACGGTCTTAAAATGGTTCTCCTCTTTTCTCAACAACCGCACTCAAAGAATAAGGATCAACAGCTTTGAATCAGACCCCCTCCCCATCAGCAGAGGAGTTCCTCAAGGGTCAGTACTCTCCCCACAACTCTTCAACATTTACATGGAACCGCTCACCTCACTTCTAAGGAACTCCAACATCCCCTTCCATCTCTACGCAGACGATACTCAACTCTATTTGGAAACCGCTTCGATCGAGGACATTTACAGACTAAACGATACACTCATGGAGGTCCAACACTGGCTCTCAGCCAACCACCTCAAACTTAATGGAGAAAACGGAAGTACTCCTCATTTCAAATAGAGATGAAAACCCCCAAATAGTGGAATGGCTCAAAGCCGTAAATGCCCTCAATGTCTCTCTAGCGCCAACGGACTCCGCAAAATCCCTAGGGTTCACGCTCGACCCCAAACTGGACATGAAGAAACATCTCAAAAACCGCCAAAAGTGCGTTCCTGAACTTGAAACTTCTCTACAAAATCAAGCCTTTCCTCCCCCCTAAAGATCTGAAACAGGCCACTCAGGCATTAGTGCTCTCCAGAATGGACTATGGCATCACAGTGCTGACTGGAACAGCCAAATCGCACTTGGGACCTCTGACCTCCACCCTCAACGCAGCAGCAAGAATGGTCACAGGAACAAAAAAATATGAGCACATATCCCCGGCACTCAAGGAATTGAAGTGGCTCCCGATAGACCAACGAGCCAACTTTCGCATGGCTTGCCTCACACATAAAGCACTGCATACAGGCAAACCAGAATACCTGGCCTCCAAACTCAAAAGGGCCGGTCAATCCAGGAACCTCAGAAGCTCCAACACACTCCTACTCATCCCTCTGAAATCTCAGAAACACAAAACCGCGAATAAATCCTTTGCGGGCAATGCCCCAAGGATCTGGAACTCCACCCCCCCACATCAGAATGACCGCCTTCTTCCCGCAATTAAAGATGCTACTCAAAGCCCTCTTCCTAGAGCGCTCTGGTTTGTAGTGAGAAGCCCACGCCTGACTGCGAAAGGCCGCCTTCTCTTTGAACCCAGAGCCGGATGATTCGCTCCTGATCTCCGACCCGTAATCCGCTCAAGATGTTGTTGTACTGACTTTATGTCCGCCTGTGCTCCTTGTTCTTTTATTGCATATGTGTTTTTGATGTGAAGCGCTCTGATACCCTCGGGTCCAGCCAGCGCTATACAAAACTTCAATAAATAAATAAATAAATAAATAAATAAATAAATAAATAAATAAATAAATAAATAAACTGTGTTTATTTGCCTTTCAGATTTTCTACTTAATATTCAAAGAGTTCTAGAGGAGTTACAGTCCAACCCAAGGGAACACATTAACTTAGGAATCAATCAACTTCTATTGTATCTGAACAGCTCTTCCTACCCGTGTAGCACATTATGTGGTCTTTTTGGCATTTACCGAACTCCAGTGGGTTTGCATGCATGATCTTGGTTTATGGTTTACAAGCTTTTAGGACTCGAGATTGGATACTCTACTGTATCAAAGTCACAATAAAGCACATCCCTGTACATTGTCTCAATAAATACCTGAAAAACAACTGAAACAGTTGAAAACCTGCAATAAATGCAAGAAGTTGCAGAGCACTAGAAAGGTTAAGAGACAAAATAAAGCACTATACTTTGGCTCTCCATAGTGAACAAGCTAATGGTGCTGAAGAGAGGGCCATTAGAATACCCAAGGAGGGTATTCAAACTGCTCTTACAAGTGGTATGGATGCTATTGAATTTTTGAGTGAGAAGATTTGGGATTATCATAATACCCAGTATTCGGTTACTGGAATATCACCTTTTGTGTTGCTGAGAGGCAAGGAAAGCGCGTTCCAATTTGGTGCTGGGGTGGTTGGAAGACAGAGAGAAATTTGTCATGAGTGGTGTTTGTAAGTTTGATGAGAAAAAACGGAGGAATAAAGTGAAGTGTTCCCAAGAGAAGATGGGGAGTCATCATGAAACATCTTACAAAGTAAGTACACACACCGTAGGCACAGGGCCTGTTCCTCGCACGTCCCGGCTGGCAGAGCGGTTCATGGCCGCTTGGGGGAGGACCAGGCCTTCGGCGGGGCTCCTCCACCAGAGAGGATCCGACCAACCGACATGCGAGGGACTGGAGAATGAGGGGCGCCCCCTCCAAAAAGGTGCACATTGGTATGCCCTCCCGAGAAGGAACCCACGCTCACCCGGCACAACCACCCCCTCCCGCTGGGGAAAATCGTATGGCAGTGCCTCCCCGGGCTGGGACCACCCCCCTGAAAGGCACTGCCGCCCTGGGCACTCACACGCATGAGTCCCGGCCCGACCGGGCGACGGAGGAGCAGCCCTTCTCGCACGGCGTCTGTCTGGCTCTTCCCTTCAGGCCCCTCTGACCTGGGACAGGTAGGGGTGGGCTTCTCCAAAGCCCACCGGCACGGCCCGGGACGCCTGGCGAAGGATAGCGGACGCGCAGGTGGGGCGACCCTACCTCGTTGTCAGATACACGGTTCATCCCAAACCAGTGCGGCCAGGCCGATTGTTTGAAGGCTCGCTGAGTCCCTCCCGGTTACTCCGGGAGGGACTGGTGGCACTGGGTCAGCCTGTTACCTTCACTCTGGGTGGCCCCCTTGCCCTGGGAAGGGGTGGGAGACTCCCTGGCAAAGCACCTGGTAATGCTTTTATTCTTCAAACGGTGCAGCCCGACTCCTAGAAGCAAAGCCTTGAACGGAGCACCAGGTCGTCTGGTTGCGCTGGCGGTCGACGGACGGACAAGCGTCACCTTCCTCCAGCAGGTGGGCAAATATATTTGAAAAGTTGCCTGTGACTCTTGGCGGTGGATCACTCGGCTTGAGCATCAAATCACGCAGCTAGCTGCGAGAATTAGTGTGAACTGAAGGACACATTGAACAACACTTCAAAAGCAGCTGCGGCCCCAGGTTTCTCCTGGGGCTACGCCTGTCTGAGGGTCACTCAATTGTCAATCGCCCCGGGGCTTCCCTGGGATACAGCTGGGGCCATTGCACGGGTAGTTCCGCTTCCCTTCGTCCCCACAAAAGGTCAGACCCCCCCCCCCCGATCGCCCGCGGCAGGGTCCCTGACCCGGTCCTGTCACGGAGGTACACCGCCGGCGCATCTAGCCTCGCCTCCCTGCCTCAGCGGGGAGCAGGATGGGGATTAGTCCGCTCCGGCCTGTCCCGGGGCACCTGGCTGCATGCTGTGCATGGCTGTCTGTGGTGTCCCACCGGCTGTCCGTGCGCACCGCCTCAGGTGCCCACCTCCACAGCACTCTTCCCAGGAAGGGCGAACGCCCTCCTGATGGCCAGGCCCGCCCCCACAGGCATCGGTCTTCTGATCCGGGGAAAGAGGGTGAGCTGCCGGGACGCCGGCCCTGCGTTTCCCAGCTCCCCTACGCTTTGTCATTCCGACTACGACCTCAGATCAGATGTGACGACCCGCTGAATTTATGCATATTACTAAGCAGAGGAAAATAGAAAATAAACTGAACAGGATTCCCCCAGTAACAGCAAGTGAAGAGCCCAGCGCCGAATGCCCGCCCGGCCGCTTGGGAAATGTGGCATACAGAAGACTAACTACCCGGCGTCGCTCAGGGGGCCCAATGCCTTCTGATCGAGGCTCACTCCGCAGACCGTATTAGGCAAGTAGCGGCACCTGGCGAGCCGGGCTCGGGTCTTCTCGGAGTCGGGTTGCTTGGGAATGTAGCCCAAAGCGGGTGATAAGGCTAAATACAGGTGTGAGACCGATAGCTAACAAGTACTGTAAGGGAAAGTTGAAAAGAACTTTCAAGAGAGAGTTCAAGAAGGCGTTAAAGCGTTGAGAGGTATACGGGTGGGGTCCCTGCAGTCCCCCCGGAGGATTCAACATGGCGGGAAGGTCGGTGGCCCGGGGGTCGGATCCCCTCTGCGGGACCGGCACCCAGGCCCTACCCGGCCCCCGCATGGCGCATTTCCTCCCTGGTTGTGCGCTGCGACTGGCTCAGGGTCAGCTGTTAAGGCTTTGGGGTGGCAGGTGGCCCTCTGCTCTGGCATAGGGTGTTACAGCCCCCTCGGCAGCAGCTTTGCCATGTCTGCGGGCCAAGGGAGACTCACTTGCCTCCGTGCCCTCCCCGGCACCAGCTCCGGCCAACCCGAGGGACGGGGAAGGGGCCCACTGCTCCCGGCGTGACTATAGACTTAGGCGGACTGTGCTCAGTGTGCCCCGACCACGCTGCCGGGCAGGGAGGCCCACGCCTGGCGCAAAGGTCTGCTGAGATGCCGGTTACCCACCCGACCTGCCTTGAAACATGGACAAAAGAGTCTAACACATGCGCGAGTCGTAGAGCCGAGTGAAACCCTGTGGGGCAATCAAGGTGAGGGCCAGTGTGCGCCGGCTGAGGTGGGATCCCGCCACACAGCTATCGGCAGGAGAACCACTGGCCCGTCTTGCCCGCTACGTCAGTGTGGTGGAGCATGAGCATGCATGATAGGACCCGAAAAATGGTGAACTATGCCTGGGCAAGGTGAAGCCAGAGGAAACTCTGGTGGAGGTCCGTAGCGGTCCTGACGTGTAAATCGGTAGTCCGACCTGGATGTAGGGGCAAAAGACTACTCTAACCATCTAGTACCTGGTTCCGTCCGAAGTTTCCCTCAGGATAGCTGGGGCTCAGAGTCCCCAGTTTATCTGGTAAAATGAATGATTAGATGTCTTTGGCGGAAGCAATCTCAACCTATTCTCAAACTTTGAATGGGTAAGAAGCCTGGCTCGCTGGCGTGGAGACAGACATGGAATGCAAGCATCTAGTGGGCCACTTTTGGTAAGAAAAACTGGTGCTGCGGGATGAACCGAACGTCGGGTTAAGGCGCCAGATGCTGACGCTCATCAGACCCCAGAAATGGTGTTGGTTGTGTGTAACAACTCACTTGCCGAATCAACTAGCCCTGAAAATGGATGGTGCTGGAGTGTCGGGCCCATACTCGGTGGTCACCGGCACAGAGAGCTGCGGGAACTAAGCAGCGATGAGTAGGAGTGCCGCTTTGGTGCGCATGGAAGCCCGGAGCGAGGGCCTGGGTGGAGCCGCCGAATGTGCAGATCTTGGTGGTAGTAGCAAATATTCAAACGAGAACTTTGAAGGCCGAAGTGGAGAAGGGTTTCATGTGAACAGCAGTTGAACATGGGTTAGTCAGTCCTAAGACATGGGCGAGCGGCGTTCTCGAAAGGGAGTCTGGTTCAGATCCCTAAACTCGGAGTGGCGGAGACAGACACCCTTGCGGCGTCCAGTGAGGTAACGCAAATGATCCCGGAAAAGCAGACTGGAGCCCCGGGGAGAGGTATCTCTTCTTTGTGAAGGGCAGGGCGCCCTGGAATGGGTTTGCCCCGAGAGAGGTGCCCTAGCCTTGGAAAGCGATGCGGTTCCAGCTGCATCTGGCGAGCTCTTGCTCGTTCCTGAAAATTCAGAGGGGGTGCATATCTTATGCCATGCCATTCCCCTATCCGCAGCAGGTCTCCAAGATGAACAGCCTCTGGCATGTTGGAACAATGTAGGTAAGGTAGGTCAGAAAGTCAGATCCGTAGCTTCGGGATAAGGATTGGCTCTAAGAGCTGCGTCGGTCGGGCTAGGGTGCAAAGCAGAGCTGGGTGTGCGTCGCGGCTGGACGTGGGGCCACCCTCCAGGGCAGCGCCAACTCTAGACGCGAGCCGGGCCCTTCCTGTGTATCGCCCCAGCTGCGATGGTTGTCTCCCGGAGGCGTCGGCCGGCGTTCTGCCTTGGTCGGTGCCTAGCAGATGACTTAGAACTGGTGGGAACCAGGGGAATCCGACTGTTGAATTAAAACAAAGTAGTGCAAAGGCCCGAGCCGGGTGTTGAAGCAATGTGATTTCTGCCCAGTGCTCTGAATGTCAAAGTAAAGAAATTCAATGAAACGGAGGGAGTAACTAGGACTCTCTGTGGTGGTACAGAAATAACCAAATGCCTGGTCATCTAATTAGTGACGCGCATGAATGGATGAACAAGATTCTCACTGTCCCTACCTATTATCTAGCGAAACCACAGCCAAGTGAACGGGCTTGGCAGAATCAGTGGGGAAAGAAGGACTGTTGAGCTTGACTCTAGTTTGGCACTGTGAAGAGACATGAGAGGTGTCGGTTAAGTGGGAGCCCCTCAGGCTCAGGTGAAATACCACTGCTTATCGTTTTTTTCACTTACCCGGTGAGGCGGGCCGAGCTCCGTGGGGCTCTCGCGTCTGGCTCCAAGCACCAGGGCACGCCAAGCACGATTTGCCATGGGGGCAGTGGCAGGTGGGGAGTTTGACTGGGGCAGTACACCTGTCAAACGATAATGCAGGTGTCCTAAGGTGAGCTCTGGGTGGAGCAGAAGGGCAAAAGCTTGCTTGATATCGATTTTCAGTATGAGTACAGACTATGAAAGTTGTCCCTCATGATCCTTCTGACCTTTTGGGTTTCAAGCAAGAGATGTCCGAAAAGTTACCACAGGGATAACTGGCTTGTTGCGGCTAAGCGTTCATAGCGACGTTGCATGATCCTTCGATGTCGGCTGTTTTTCATATCATTGTGAAGCACAATTTGCCAAGCGTTGGTTTGTTCAGCCACTAATAGGGAATGTGAGCAGTGTCTAGACAGATGATGTGTTGTTGCAATAGTAATCCTGCTCAATATGAGAGGAACTGCAGGTTCAGACATTTGGTGTATGTGCTTGGCTGAGGAGCCAATGGGGCGAAGCTACCATCTGGGGATTATGAGTGAACGCGTCTAAGTCAGAATACCCCCTAAACCGTAACGATACCGCAGTGCCATGGAGCCCTGGTTGGCCTGGGATAGCCGGCCTCTTTTGGGGGCTGGTGCGTAGAACCGCTTGCTTGGGGACCGGAGTGCGGACGAAAGGGGCAGCCTCCATCGGCCTTAGTACACCGCATGTTCGTGGGGCACCCGGTGCTAAATCATTCTGAGACGACCTGATTCTGAGTCAGGGTTTCGTAAGTAGCAGAGCAGCAACCTCGCTGCAATCTACTGAAAGTCATCCTCTGAGCCAAGCGGTTGTCTCAGTCCGTGGGCGCACTCCTCCACCACACCCAGGGGTGGGTCCCTCTGTCGCCAGTCCAGCAGGAGGGATGCGGAGGTCGCCTCCACCACATGCTGTCCAGCACGGGGGACTCCCGCCCTGCCTCAACAGGGTGCAGGGACAGGGACCACCATCCCTTGCGAGTCAGCAGAACGACCAGATGGCCTGGGCTGGGCTGGGCCCCCTTCCCAATGCTTAAGCACAAGTTGCAGGGAGGCGAGCAGCCCCGAGGAAGGAGCCTCACGAGCAGCAGCCTCGAAGTGCTTGGCCACCCCCGCCGTCGTCAGACTGGCATGTGACTGGGTACGGCTGTCCAAGGCCATCTGGTCGCCTGGCTGTGCGACCTGATGGCCTTGCGGGCTGGGCGACCAGATAGCGGGCTTGCCAGCCGTTCTGACTTACTCCCAACTTTTGTCCTTCCCCAGGGTTCTGTAAGCCCCCACATAGTCGAGGGAAATGGGCTTCCCGGGCTGGCCCACGGGGAGAGGACGTGGACTTTACCCTCCTTGTTTCTTGCCCCCGGCTTCAGCAAGGTGCACCCGCCCGAGTCAGCACACAGAGCCCAGAGTCTGGAGGAGTGAAGGGGGTGACAGACAGTAGCCAGGGCAGGGAGGCTGCAGAGCGGGGAGGACTGCCTCGCAACCTGCTGGCCCTGCATTAAGGGGCGCCGAGCTGGAGGAGGAGCCCAGGAGAGCTCGAAGAAGCCCTGAGCAGACGACGCCTGGGCCCGGTCTGGGATGGTAGAGACTTGTGGATGTCCTGCGCCGCCTAGGAGGTGCGGTCGGAAGGCCGGGCACTGGGTTACCCCTTCTCCTAAGGGTGAGCGGGTCTGGCAAAAGGGAAGCGGGAATCAGCCCTCTTCTCCAGCTGGGAGGGAGGCCGCGGTGGTGCCCTTCGGTCAGAGCTCGGGCAGGGCCCGGGCTCCACACGGGCAGGGGGAAAAGGCTTCCACGGGCAGGGCGGCCTGGGACAGTCCAGACCGGACTCTGGTCAATCGTGCCTATGTGGCGGCTTTGGGCTGCTTGGTTGGAAACACCGGAGCGTGGACCCCACGCTCCCCAGTGAGAGTTTCCGAGCCTTGGAGAGGAAAGGAAGGTCCTGGGCCGGGAGCCAGCAGGCCCGGGTCTACCAGCCCGCCAGGGAAAGAGATGCTGCCCCTGTGCGGCCGGGACCTGGGCCTGGGCCTGGGCTCTGGTGGGCCCTGGGGTGCATCCATCTGGCCCGATGAGGCTCTCTCTGCTTGGCTGGGGTCAGAAGCAGGAACAAGGTCCCAGGCCAAAGGCTCAGGCGGGCCCTTGGGTAGGGGAGCACTGGTCCTGCGGGCAGCTGAGGGCCCGGGTGCTCGGGACGGGGTCCATTGGTCCCGGGAAGGCTCTCCCGGACCTATCTGGGTTCAGAAGCAGATGCGGGACCTGGGCTTGAGCTCCGGCAGGCCCTGATGTGCAGGAGCTCCCTTCCTGCGGCCAGCTGAGGGTCCGGGTGCCTGTGACGGGGGTCCATTGGGCACGGGGAGGCTCTCCCCTGGCCTGGATGGGTCCAGAATCAGGGAGCGGGCCCGGGGCTTCGGCTCCGGCGGGCCCGAAGTGTAGGAACTCCCGTCCTGCAGGCAGCCGAGGTTCCGGGTATTAGGGATGGGGGTCTATTGGGCCCAGTGAGGCTTCCCTGCCCTGGCTGGGTTCAGAAGCAGGGAGCGGGGAGCGGGCCTGGGGTTTGAGCTCCAGCAGGCTCTGAGGTGCGGGAGCCCAAGTCCTGCAGGCAGCCAAGGTTTCGGGTGCCCGGGACGGGGTCCATCAGGCCCGGGGTAGGCACTCCTTGGCACAGCTGGCTTAAGAAGCAGGGAGTCGGCCTGGGGCTTGAGCTCCGGCGGGCCTTGGGGTGCGGGAGCCCCGGTCCTGCGGGCAGCGGAGGGTCCACGTGTACGGCACAGGGGGTCCATCGGGCCCGGGAGGATGGGACAGAGGTCTATCGGGCCTGGGGTGGCTGCCCTAGCCAGGCTGGGCTTAGAAGAAGGGAGCCGGCCTGGGGCTTGAGCTCCGGCGGGCCCTGAGATATGGGAGCCCCTGTCCTGAGGCCAGAAAAGGATCAGAGAGCCCGGGACGGGATTTCCATCGGGCCCGAGCAGGCCTCCTTACTGCTTTGTCCGTCAGAGCCCAGGGCCTGAGGTCCAGTTGAGGTCTCCTAACCCCCGGGACACAGAGCCCCCGAGCCCTTCAAGGGCAGGCTGGAGCCATCCTGTGAAGGCTCAGGGAGGGCCGATGGGCGTCCTTCTGACACGGGCTATCTGGTCACGCCCATCTCCTCGACCAGCTGGTCGCCAGCAATGATTTCCAATGGCGCGACCAGATGGCCGGGCTACCCTGGAAGACCTGATGAGGACCCATCTGCATCTCCAATCGCAGACAGAGCTCCAGGAGGTCAGGCGCGTTCACATCTTGGGTCCCCTCTGTTACTCTGTGCTCACAGGTTACCACAAAGAGGGGTAGCCTCCCTCCAGATTGCTGGGAAGAGGGTATGCCGGAACCTCTCACGGGCTGGCAGTTCTGAGCCACCAACCAGATGGGCTAGGACCGGGCAGCACACTCCCCCACAACCTGCCCCCTGTTCAGTGCTCCGTCCTCCAGCCCGCCGCGTGGCAAAGTTCCTAGGACGGGTACATTGGGCCCATGCAGTCCTCCCTTGGGCGTCCGGGAGCCCCTATCCTGGGCTACATCCTCCGCTCCCCCATGGGCCTGGGCGGGCCTGCCCCTGCTTGGCTGTGTGGAGGCGCTCCAGCCCGGGCCCTTGGTGGCCCTGGGGTAGAGGGCCCCCTCCCAGTCCTGGGCTCCGTCCTTAGGCCTGCCGTGTGGCAGGCCGCCTGGGACGCTGTCCCGGGGGAGTCCTCCCCTGCGTGTGCCGGCTCAGGACCTCCAGCCGGGCCCAGGGCATCAGGCTCTGTTACTCTCGCTCCACCATGGGTGTGGAAAGGAGTTTCCATCAGGACTGGGAATTAGTCGGGCCCAGGCAGGCCTCCCTTCAGCTACGCTCTCCTGTCACGTTGCCTGGGGATCCCCCGGGTTGGCGATCATTCGCAGCCCCGGGCTGAAGGCCCTACCGGGGTCTCTGACTCGCTGGGACTCAGAGCCCCGAGCCCTCCAAGGGCAGGCGGGAGTCCTCTCGTGAAGGCTCAGTGCAGGCAGATTGCTGTCCTTCAGGCCTGGGCCATCAGGTCGTACCCACCTCCATCTGGTCACTCCAGTCTCCTCTTGGTCGCGCCCAATGCTTTCCAAGGGCTAGACCAGATGGCCGGGCTACCCTGGAAGTCCTGATGAAGTTTTCTTCGCCCACGTGAGCCCAGTCAGGGCTCCAGGAAGTCTTGCAGTGCGCACGGGTTACCAGAAAGCGGGTTAACCTTCCTCCGGATTACTAGGGACATGGTATTCTGGAACCCCTTTTGGCCTTGCGGTTCTTAGCTGCCGACCAGACGGTCCAGGACGTCCCCCAGCCCAAAGCGTAGCAGGGCGCCCGGGACGGGGGTCCAGGTAGCCTCCCCTGACTGGCTGGGTTCAGGCAATCCGAATAGGGCCCCCGAGGGTCATGAGGAGGGCACCCACCTCACCCTGAGCTCCGTACTCGGCCCTGCCGTGTGTCAGGGTGCCCGGGACAGGGTCCAGCGGGGCCAAGGAATCCTCCCCTGCGTGTCCGTGCCCGGGCGCCCCAACAGGGTCCAGGGGCCCTGCCGGGCACCGGGGAGGGCGCTTTCACCCTGGGCTCCGTCTCCCGGCCTGCCATTCCACCAAAGGCCTGGGATGGAGTTCCATCGGGCCCGGGGAGCCTCCCCCTGATTGGCTGGGCTTGGGAGCTCCTAAACGGGGCCAGAGGGCCCTGGGGCGGGGAACCCTCCCCACCCCGGGCTCCGTTCTCTGGCCGATCGCATGGCAGGCGCCTGGGACAGGGTCCCCTGGGGCCTCCCCTGCACGTCCAGGCCAAGGAGCCCCAACAGGTTCCAGGGGCCCTGGGACAGGCGCTCCCACCATGGGCTCCGTCTCCATGCCTGCCACTCCGCCAAAGGCCTGGGACAGGGTTCCGTTGGACCCGGGGAGCCTCCCCCAGCTTTGTTGGGCTCAGGGCCACCGATGGCCCTGGGAAGGGCACCCTCCAGACCCTGGGAAGGGTGCCCTCCCCTCCCCAGGCTCTATCCTCCTGCCTGCCGCATGGCAAGGAGCCCGGGAAGGGGTCCCGCTGTTCCCAAGTGGCCTCCCCTGTGCATCTGGCCTGGTAGTCCGACGTGACCTGGGGGTCCGGCCGGCCCTGGGGCAGGCGCAAATTTCCCCGGGCTCCGTCCCCCGGTTTGCCTGTTCCGCCAATGGCCCGGGATGGGGGACCATCGGTCCCAGGCAGTCCTAACCCGCTTCGCCTGCTTGTCAAGGTGCCAGCAGACCCATCTCTACCCCAGCATCCTGCTTCTCCTTTCATTAGGGCACAGAGCGACCATACGGCTGTCCTTTAAGCACGGCCATCTGGCTGCTCCTTTCCCCCGTCGATCTGGTCGCACGCACAGCTTTCCAATGGGGTGACCAGATGGCCGAACTGCCCTGGAAGCCTAGGAGGTCCACTCTGTCACCCGGCGCACACCGATTACAAGAAAGGAGGGTATTTTTCCTCTGGATTAATAAGGAGAGGGAACCTAGGATCTCCGGGAGTTCTGGTGATTCAGAGCCAGGGGAAGCCAGGGCCCGGGCTTGCCCGCCCAGGCCCCCAGGGGTCCGTTTCTACGCCTGCCTCCCAGCCCTTCCCGATGGGCTTTTTCTCTGAGCCTGCCCGCGCAGGGCAGTCTGCCAGGGGAGGTGCCAGCCGTTGCCATGTACTCCGATCGATTGGGCATGCTTGGTCCGTTTAGGGATGGACTGCTTGGCTAGCCTCAGTTGTTGTTTCAAGGAAAGAGCTTTCATCATTCATGGACTGTCCGACTTAAAGGCCTGCTGCCTGGCAGAGGCCCTTCACCCTACACAGCAGAGCAAAGGCTGAGCGGCCTCAGCAGCTTGCGCCCCCCAGTGGTCCGACTCTACCGGAAGAGGTTGGGTGGCGCCAGGTCCCAGATGCTGCCGCCCGGCAGGTTCGTAGCCCTGCGCGCCACTTTCACCCCTCTCCACCCAGCACATTTCTGCAGCAGCTCAGAATGATTTTTTCCGACGGATGCCGCTGCCCAGCTTCAGCACCCCTGCGTCCGCACAGGCTGCGCCATGGTCCGCCTCTACCTTTTGGGGAAATGGCCGGACTCGCTGGTGCCCGTGTGACCGCAACTGTCCACCCCCAGTGAGCCTCCCCACCCAGGCGGATGGGTTCCTTCCCCAGCAGGCTTTCCGAGAGGGGATGTGAAGGTGTCGGTCAGAGAGACGGGCATGCGGCTCCCAACCCACCTTGTCAGCAGGTGCGGCTACCTGGTTGATCCTGCCAGTAGTATATGCTGGCCTCAAAGATTAAGCCATGCACGCGCAAGTACACACGGCCGGTACAGGGAAATTGTGAATGGCTCATTAAAACAGCGATGGTTCCTTTGATCGCTACGTCTGTTACTTGGATAACTGTGGTAATTCTAGAGCGAATACATGCAGACGAGCGTGACCTCCCGGGATGCGTGCATTTATCAGACTCGCCCGGCCGTTTTGGGGACTCTAGATAACCTCCGGCTGATCACACGTCCCCGTGACAGCGACAATACATTCGGATGTCTACCCTATCAACCTTTGATAGGTACTTTCTGTGCCTACCATGGTGACCGTGCGTAACAGGGAATCAGGGTTCGATTACGGAGAGGGAGCCTGAGAAACAGCTACCACATCCAAGGAAGGTAGCAGGCGCACAAATTACCCACTCCCGACTCGGGGAGGTAGTGATGAAAAATAACAATACAGGACTCTTTCAAGATCCTGTAATTGGAATGAGTACACTTTAAATCCTTTAACGAGGAACCATTAGAGGGCAAGTCTGATGCATGCAGCCGCTGTAATTCCAGTTATAATACCGTAAGTTAAAGTTGCTGCAGTTAAAAAGCTCGCAGTTGGATCTTGGGATAGAGCTGGAAGTCCGCCGCGAGGCGAGCCACTGCCTCGCCTGTCCTAGCCCCTCGGCGCCCCCTTGATGCTCTTGATGGAGTGTCCTGGGGGTCCTAAACATTTACTTTGAGTGTTCAAAGCAGGCCGGTCACCTGAATAATTCAGCTAGAAATAATGGAATAGGACTCTGGTTCTCTTGTTCTATTTTGTTGGTATTCGGAACTAGGGCCATGATTAAGAGGGACGGCCGGGGGGTATTGTGCTGCTAGAGGTGAAATGATTGGACCAGCGCAAGGCGAACCAAAGCGAAAGCATTTGTCAACAATGTTTTCATTAATCAAGAACGATAGTCAGAGGTTCGAAGACGATCAGGTAATGTTGTAGTTCCTACCATTAACAATGCAGCCTAGCGCTCCGGCTGAGTTATTCCCATGACCAGCCGAGCAGTTTCCAGGAATCCAAAGTCTTTGGGTTCCAGGTGTAGTATGGGTGCAAAGCTGAAACTTAAAGGAATTGACGGAAGAGCACCACAAGGAGCCCGAGTCTCCCACACAAATGTGTGTGGAAAAAGGTGATGTTTCAGGTAAATTTGAGGTTATCAAGAGATACTGGGTAGGAAAACATTGGGGAATCCTTGCAAGCCATACCAAACTGGACTCCCCAGGGTGTCTAGTTTTCAGAAATGTTTGGGTTTGGTAGCTTTCCCTAGATGGCCGCCGAGCCCGGGGCAAAAAAACAAAACAAAACAGGTGCCCCCTTTGCAAAACCAGGTCATTTTGTGATAAGTTTGAGGTCTCCTCAATAGGTTTTGGGCCCTTGCATGTCGCGGGTAATTGGCCCACCCACACGAGTGAGGTACAATTTTTATCGGGAGATCTGGGGGAACGCTGGGTGGTAGGAAATGTGTGTCAGACCGGTGATCCCACAACGTTCCCACACAGAAAGTTTTCGGAAATGTATGGGTTTGGTAGGTTTCCCTAGATGGCCGCCGAGCCTGGGGCCAAAAACCCAGGTGACCCACTGTGAGGGATAGGCTAAAGAGAAATCTAGGAGGCCGGATGCGTTTCTCAATTTTGGCGTTTATTTGAAGGAAAGTCTAGAGAAACAACTGTGAACAAAAATATATCAAAGGGAAAATAAGGAAAGACTGGACATAATTGAGGCTGCTGATAAGGTCTTGGAGTGTTTCTCTTTTCAATGGTAATCTTCTCATTCCATTTGTTTTAGGCTTGTGCTTCCGTGGTGGGTCTTCCCCGGTGCGCCAGGAAAGAAGACAGGAAGAGTAAGGTAAGTAAGAAGGTCTAGCATATGTTGTTTGTAAGGGATAGAGACCGTCATCACACCCAGGGGTGTTGGGGGGAACTCCTTTCTATTTAACATGGTAAAGCAGTCTCCCCCTCCTTTCTTTTTTTGTAATGGGGTTGTTTCTTTATTTGTTAGACCTCCTCCAATTACTACTAGGATTTTGGGAAGGGAGAGTGCGCAATGAAAAATAAAAATGTGCAATAGTGTTTAGTCTATACCGCAGTTAATTTTTGTTTACGGTGTGGGATTATCTGTGCTCCTTTTGCTATCTCTGCTTGAAAAACTCTTTCTATCTTTTCAACATTCTTTCAAGCCCAGTCTCTGGCTTTGCTTCCACTAGGATACGTCCTCCCCTTCTTTATTCCAACTTCTACCCACAAATGGAGAAGAAAACAAAAGCGTAAAACGGATTCCCCCACAAAAATAAAACACTCAATGGGCCGGGTCTCGACCTCTGGACACCGGCACTTCCGTGATTAGGGCAGCAATGCTTTCATTTAGTCCCCCAACCTTCACTTGTCTCGTTTTGCCCCCCTCCTTTTCCCAAGGAACTGTCCCTTATGTCTCCCCACCCTTACCGAGCACATACCAGGAAAGCCCCAACGCTCCTGAGTTGCGGCGGGGGAGTCACACTTCCCAGGGCGACCACCACATCTCGCTCCAGGTCTTTGGAGCCTCGTTGTCTTCGAGCCCTGCCTCCTGTCTCTGTGCAGCTGGTGGTTGGTTATTTTCTTTCTTTCCCCGTGTGGCTCCGCTCTCCTCTTCTGGGCCGCGACTTGGGCTCACGCTGTTCTCGTCCGTGTCTTCCGGGCCCCATCACCTCTGCTCCACTTTGTTAGTCCTCTCTTGACTCTTTGCTCTCCTCGGTAATTGGCTGTTAGCTTGGGTAGACCTGCCCCCTCCTTTCGTCAGCGGATACGCGACGACGATGTTAACCTTGTCCTCTTCTGTTTTAAAGGGAAGGAGCTGTTGGAGCTGCTCGCTGTGCTGGGACGAAAGAGGTAAGTGAGGGCTGATTATGGAGGTTGGGTTTGGGTACCCTAGGGATAATAGAGTGTTTTCAGGGAGCGGGTCTGGTCTGCCCCCCACCCTAACTTTCTTGCCTGCAAGATTCGCTTCTACAGGATATTGAGATAGAAAGTCAGCGTTAGTTTGGTTTCTTCCTTTTCTATGACAGGTATAGAACTGGAAGGGCTGTAATGCTAAGAACCATCTCACTAGCCGGGCATTGTGCCCTTTGTTATGAGACAGCCAATCTAATGGGGCATGATCTGTATATAAAGTTAATTCTCTGCCCTCCAAAAAGTATCGGAGAGACCCGATAGCCCATTTGATTGTGATGGCTTCTTATTCTATTATGGAGTAGTGTCTTTCTTGTGGAAATAATTTGTGGCTGATGTATATCACTGGTCTTTCCTACTGACCTTGTAGTCTTCTTGGGGGAAGACAGCCCCTAATCCCTGCTCTGATGCATCAGTTTGTAAAATGAAGGGTTTGGTATAATTAGGGGTAAGACGGACCGGTACGGATGTGAGGGTGCGTTATAACTGATGCTAGGTACGTAGAGTAACAGGTGATGGGTCTTTAAGTTCTTTCTCAACTTTCCGATCTTTCTTTAACAAATCAGTCAGAGGGGCAGCTATTTGCGAGAGTCTGGGATAAATCGCCTGTAATAACCCAAGACTCCCAGGAAGGCTCTCAGGTCTTTTTTTGTCTTGGGGAAGGGTAGGTTGGATATGGCTGCAACTTTTTCCTTTTGGGGTTTTATACATCCCTCCCCTAAGAGGTATCCCAGATACTTTGCGGACCTCGCGGTTATACGGCTCTTTGTTAGAGTAATAGTTAGCCCTCCTTCCTTTAGAGCCCCAATAACCCTTGTCATGTGTACCAAGTGTTGTTCCCATGATGCGCTATGAATAACAATATCATCTATGTAGGCAGCTGCAAAAGTGCTGCACGGTCAAAATAAAGTATTCATAAGCCTCTGGAAGGTTGCCAGGGGACTGTGTAAACCAAAGGGTAACACGGTAAAGTGCTATAGGCCTCCCGGTTTAGAAAAAGTAATCTTCTTGTCTTGTTCTCTTAGTGGCACTTGCCAATACCCTTTACAAAGTTCTAAAGTACTGATGTACTGTGCCTCACCCAACCGTTCAATCATCTCGTCCACCCGTGGGAGTGGATAGGAGTCAAATTGTGAGATTTTGTTAACCTCTCGAAAATCAATGAAAAACCTGATAGACCCATCTGGTTTGGGGATGATAACTATTGGGGCGGTCCAGTCGCTGCTGCAGGGTTATATAACCCCCATCTTAAGCATCTGCTGGATTTTGTCTTCGAAAGCCACTTGTTGGGCCTCTGGTATCCAATAGGGACGTAGTTTGACTGTTTTTCCTGGAAGGGTTTGTATGGAGTGTTCTTTAACTGGGATCGTCCCTAATGGCCACTCATTTCCTGCACCTGAGAGAAAGAAGCGGTCTTTCTCCATTCTTCTCATGTGTCCTGTAGTAAATCGTCCAAATGCAGATAGTCTCTTCACAACATCAAAGGCTCAGACAATTTGGGAATCAACCCCACTCGTAAGGGTACTGTTTTTTTTACGTATGCTGGATCTGTAATTCAGTAGTGGGATATTGTTTATTGTCCCCACGTACGCACTCGATATTTAACATGTCTGAAGTAGCTTGCACTCCCCCAGGGACCGTCTGGGGTCGCATGACACTCTGTAAACATCCAGTGTCTACCAGAGCCTTCCTGGGACAGTGACCTGGTGATGGTAATGGTAATGAGGACTGAATCCTGCCTGTGTGCCATATGGAACTTTTGTTTAAGTCAACATCCATTGGTTCTTCTTTATGCGGACATGTACGTGCAAGGTGTTCAAACAGCCCGCAATAGAAGTATCGGGGCCAGGGAGAGGGTAAGGGCCATGTTGGCGGGGTTACAGGCCCTTGTAATATGGTGAAAGCTTCGTTTTTTTCTCAGGGTTGACACTTTTTGGCCCTTGGCCTAGACACCTTCAGGATGTTCCACTGGGTTTCTTCTTTACCCTTCTGTATTTCCTGTGCCCAATAATAGGGACTGGATATTTCTACGGCTCTCTCCAAGGTCAACTATGATTGTTGCATGGGGGTGTGCAAGGATGAGAGATACTGTTCCAATTATACTTTCTCAACTATCTCTTCTTTAGTTGCAGAGGAGGGTCTCAACAACCTATCAGCCATGTATTTCACACAGTAGTACAATGCTCTTGGAGTTTCTTGGGCCCCTTCTTCAATTTGTTGCAGGCGACTTCCATAGGTCTTGACGTCCACTTCCATACTTTCGAGAATGCTCCTTCTAATCACTTCATAGGATTTGAGACCAAGGTATTTGGCGGCTTGATAAGCAGCCTGGAGGTCACCTGAGAGGCGCAGTCCGAGATACAGTCCCCACTTGTCAGTAGGCCATGCCTCAGATCTTGCCATCCTCTCAAAGTTTGCAAAAAAAAATGTGGGTCTTTTCCAGCAACATACTTTTGTATTACTACTGAGGGGAGTGTTGCTTGGGCCCTCTGTTGGCTGAGTGAATCTGCCAACTTCCCGACTACAGATTCTTGAGTTTGGCTTTGTTCCGTTAGGATCCTATGAGATTCTTCCCGTCTTCCTCGGCCTCTATCAGAAATTTCTTCATAATCTTACCCAGTCTATCCTGGTCTTCCGCCATCTTGTGCACAATGGCCTCCATCTTCTCTGATCCCACTTCTGACACCAAGTTTGTGAGGGATGGGCGAACGACTAACCTAGGAGGCCGGATATGTTTCTCAATTTGGGAGTTTATTTGAAGGAAAGTCTGGAGAAACAACTGCGAACAAAAATATATCAAAGGGAAAATAAGGAAAGTCTGGAAATAATTGAGGCTGTTGATAAGGTCTTTGAATCTTTCTCTTTTCATTGGTAATCTACTCCTGCTTCTGTTTGTTTTAGGCACATGTTTCCGTGGTGAGTCGTTCCCGGTTCGCCAGGAAAGCAGACGAGAAGAGAAAGGTAAGTAAAAAGGTCTAGGATATGTTGTTTGTAAGGGATAGAGATCACCATCACACCCAGAGGTGTTGGGGAAAACTCCTTTATGTTTAAGATGGTAAAGCAGTTACCACCCCCTCATTGTTTTTTGTGTGCATAGGGTTGTTTCTTTATTTGTTAGATCTCCTTTCACTACTAGGATTTTGGGAAGGGAGAGTGTGTGAGGAAAAATAAAAAAGTGCAATAGTGTTTAGTCTTAGCCGCTGTTAATTATTTTATATGGTGTGGGATTATCTGTGCCCCCTTGTGTTATCTCTCTGCTTAAAACACTCTTTCTAACTCTTGATCATTATTTCAAGCCCAGTCTCGGAGCTTCGCTTCCACTAGGGTATGTCCTACCCTTCTTCTTCATTCCAACTTCTACCCACAAATGGAGAAGAAAACAGTAGCGTGACACGAATTTCCCCCCACCCCCCCCCCCCAAAAAACCCTCAATGGCTTGGTCATGACCTCGGAACATTGACACTCCGCGATTAGGGCAGCAATACTTTCATTTAGTGCCCCAACCCTCACTGTCTCGTTTCCCCCCGCCCATCTTTTTTCCACTGGACTGTCCCATACACCTCCCCACCCTTCCCGAACACGTACCAGGAAAGCCCCAAATCTCCTGAGTTGTGGCGGGGGAGTCACACTTAACAACAATAGAAGGGGGCTCCCCGTAGGGTTTCTTAGAGATATGTAGGCAGGCCAAGGGGGGAGAAAGCCACTGTATAGAGAACAATAGAAGGTACCCTGCCACTGATCTATAGAGGTCCCAGCTAGAGGATCCTACTTTGATAAAGAAAGGGGGTGATTAACCCAGCGGCTGAGGCTGCACAGAACAAAATTAGGTCATTCCAAACAGATACAACCACATGTTGTGAAAAAATACATATTTTTTTATTATTTTTCTCTTTTTAGATATATCCAAATGACATACATGTAAAAATTTATATATTCACTGATTGTTCAAGAGACACAAACAGTGGATACGGCAACCCTTTCCAAGTACATCAGGACCCGTATTAATACCATCTTCCTGGATGAAAAAACCCCCCGCGTTAGACAACTAAAATTAAGATCCACTGTTGTCTGCACCAGGACTAGAGAAATGGATAAATGAGAGTTGAATGTTTCCACCGTAGTTAGGAAAATCCCTGTGTGAATGAGTGTGGTAGTTTGTATGAAGTGTGGGCAGATCTTAATTCGGAAAAGAAATTTTTTCTTTGTGTCTCTTGAACAATCAGTGAATATATACATTTTTACATGTATGTCATTTGGATATATCTAAAAAGAGAAAAATAATAAAAAAATATGTATTTTTTCACAACATGTGGTTGTATCTGTTTGGAATGACCTAATTTTGTTCTGTGCAGCCTCAGCCGCTGGGTTAATCACCCCCTTTCTTTATCAAAGTAGGATCCTCTAGCTGGGACCTCTATAGATCAGTGGCAGGGTACCTTCTATTGTTCTCTATACGGGGGAGTCACACTTCCCAGGGCGATCACCACTCCTCGCTACATGTCTCTGGTGCCTCATTGTCTTTGCGCGCTGCCTCCTGTCCCTGTGCAGCTGGTGGTGGGCTCTTTTCTTTGTTTCCCCGTGCGGTCCCTCGACGTCCTCGAAGCGTGTAGAACAGGTCCCGCTCTCCTGTTCTGAACCGCGACTTGGGCTCACCTGGTTCTCTTCGGCGTCTTGCAGGCCTGCACCCTCTGGGTCCTCTCCTCTCGCCTCCGTCATTGGCTGCTAGCTTGGGTAGACCTGCCTCCTCCATTCACCAGAGGATCTGCATGGAAGATGATAACCCTGTCCTATTCTGTTTACAAGGAAAGAGCTGTTGGAGCTTCTTGCCGTGCTGGGACGAAAGAGGTAAGTGAGGGCTGATTATGGAGGTTGGGTCGGGATCCCCAAGGGATAAGAGTGCTTTCAGGTAGTGGGTCTGGTCTCTCCCCTCCCTTGCAAAAACAGGCCATTTTTTGATAGGTAATTTTGATGTTTGATGATCTATAGGATATATTATTCCAATGCGCAGAGCCTATTGGGAATATAGGAACTACACTACAGCCTCTGATAATTTATGACTACAATATCTGGTCAAGATGATGATTCTGCCTACGTTTATCTTTTTGTTTGATAATATACCCCTAACATTTAATAAGCAAGTGTTAAAGAATTCCAGGGGGAGATCAGTAGCTTCATCTGGAGTCCTAAAGGGATTAGGATATTGTGGAAGATGCTCGGGAAGAGAGTATCCAAGAGAGGCAATGGTCCCCCGAGATCTACAGCTATACTGTTGGGATTTTCAGTTAAATAACTGTATGGGGTTGATGGGGAACCAGACATGAGCCCAATCAGTATGCTATTGCGGAGCTCGACAGCAGGTATGACGAATACTGCCTTTTTGTATTAATTTGGGTCGCTGAAAAACTTGTAAAAGATTAGCCTAAAGATCCTTCAGGCGGTAGCCAGGTTGTGGTAGGATGTACAAATCCGTTCAGGCATTCCTTACCCTTACTATAGCTTACTTACTCCCGCCTGGGACTCACCACGAACCCCGTAATGCTTGAAAGATGAATTATGTGGCCCCATCAGAAGGACATGGTGAGGAGATGGAGGGGGCAGGGGTGGATTTATGAAGTGAGGGAGCATTGGAGGGAGAGAACAAGAGGCAGTTTATCCACTGTAAAGTTTATTCCGATAACTGCATGGGTTAAGCAGCATAAAGGGATTTAGGGTAGAATGTTGTCAAACGGAAAAAGATCTGCAAGATACCCAACTCAAGAAGGAGGTTTAAAAATAGTACTGGAACTTGGTGATAGCAAATAGTGAATTAGCTCTCCTTTCCAATGCTATCTGGAAATGAGACTTGCCAAATGTCGAGAGCTAATTCACTATTTGCTATCTGGAAATGAGACTTGCCAAATGTCGAGATGGAGAAGTTAGGGCAGGTATTCTTAAATTTGTTATAAGCTACTTTGAGATCTGCTACCCTAAAACGGAGCCATTTTTTTTTACACCCTCCACAGACGCTACTGGACTCCTGCGAGAATGGCAAAACAAAGATGCAATGGAGTGTAAATGTCCTAGATGCAGCCTGAAGGAGGCTTCACATATACACATATTTGTGGAATGCCCAGGGCTGGCTATATTTTGGCAAGGCGTGGGTAAGGTGTTGAACACAATTCTGGCTTGCGATATAAAGGTATGCCCTAAATTGATATTATTTGGTGTGGAATATAGTGAAAGTGCCTGTATCAAGGGAAGAAGTAAGGTGCTTTTTTACCTAATATTGTTAGCAAGACAAGAAATTTGTAGGAGACGCACGCATGTGGAGTCCCTGCTGATAAAGGAATGGGTAGTGTCCCAGGTGAGCAGGCTAGACAGGGCAATTCATAACATGAAGAAGGGGATAACGTGGGAACCTTATAAATCATGGCTAATGAACAACCACCTGGATGGAGTCCGATGTTTACACCTTGTTTCTCCGTTCAATGTGCGCGGACTACCCACAGCGCTATATGAGAGAACGAATTAAAAGAGAAGCCGAACTGGGTCAAAACACACATGAATGAACGTTTATTGGTGATATGAGGAGGAAAAAAAAAAGTACTGCAAATATATTTGCAGTTCATACCTCAAGGGAAGAACTTGCACAAGAAGATCTAAACTTAAAAACTACCCTGCTAAGATCGCAATAAATGTAAAAAAAAAAACCTTACCTGAATAATGATAGATTTGTTTGTAACACTGTGGTTTAATTGCTGTTGCTTCTCATTTTCAGTGCTGTAATCATTAGGGAAGTGATTGGCATTTCCTCGTCCTCTTCCCCTCAACCTCCCACGAAATCCACGGCCTCTTGAACCCCTCAAATGAACAGTGTCCTGTCCTCTACCACAGCCTCTTGCCACGCCCCTTCCTATACTTATCGGGTTTGGGCATGGTCCATATATGACAGGTGAGTTTTGTACATCACCATTTCCTGCAAGGGAAGGCACTGGTATAGGTTTCTTTATAACAAAGCTGTCGGAATCAGAGGAATCCGAGCTATCAGAGCTCTCGGAGTTGGCTGAAACCTTCTGTTTATGCTTTAGTGCAGCATCTGTGGAATGACTGTCCGTTTGAGTTCTCTTCTTGTCCAGTTTGCTGCCATTCCCTTCTTTATTGCTATCAGAGTCGGAGCTAGATGATGAAGGTTTACCTGTTGTACTAATTACAGGTTTAACGCTAGGACCCCGTTTGGAAGCCATGGCGTTTTTTGTGACTGTCTCTGTAGTTGCATTTGCAATAACAGGCTGAGGAACTTCTTTTTTCTTAACGAAAGCTGGGGACTTGTTAGAAAGCGGATTTAGTTTACTGCTGGCCTTGTTGCTACTGAGAGATGATGTACTTGAGGAATCACTTTCAGAGGAACTACTACCTGTCCTGACGATCGGCAACTTACTTTTTTTGGAAATGTTTACTTTTTTAGAGTTGACAGAATCATCCAAAACCTTCTTTTCTTTAACTTTGGTGATATTTGTCACATCTGTTTTCTTATTTTCTAGCTCTATCGCTTTGCTTCGGTCTTTCTTTTCCGTTTTCTTCTGATTAAAATTAGCATTGTTTTTTTCAGGGCTAGAATCCCGAGTTCCTTCAGAGCTACTTTTCCTTTTCTTTGATTTTTTCTTCAACTCTCTACCTTCACAATGTAGACTCTTTGATGGGGAGGTTTCAAAATCGCGTTTTCTCTTCTTTTGATGCAAGTCTTCTTCCTTTTCCCCCACCTGCGCCGCCCTTTTGCTGGCTTTTCTTGGAGACCGGATGGCATCGTCTCCAGAGTCAAAGGCTTCATAAGTAACTTCTTCAAGCTTCACTCTAGCAAATGGATAAAAAAAATAAAGTGACTAACTGTAGCTGTTGAATTATTTCCTCAACTAACATTCCTGTACTGACAGTTTTCAATTTTGTTTTGCCTATGCTGCAACTATGAAGTGAAGTATACATACAAATAAAGTCTCTGCTCTTATAGCTCATTTGGAAGAGCATATCACTGTGCAAAAGCATGCATTTGCGTTTTTAATTTCCCACACACATGGGTTCATGGTCATATATACCTCCTAATAATCACTGCCAGAGATTATAGGGATGGAAGTTGTTATGCTGTCCTTGCAACAACAACAAAAAAACTTTAATGAATACCTGCCCTGGGTTCTCATAAGAGCCACAATCCATATTGATCAACTCTGAGTACTTTAAAAGTGCCTGAGGGGTTGAGTGAATCTAACTGCCAGCGTTAAAGCCCTCAGCTGTGACCCAATATAAGATCAGTTCTCTGGTAATTCCACAACTACACCAAAACGCTTCCTTCAAAAGATATCAAAAATACACATCAGCCATCCGACCACACACCCTGCACAGGGTAGCTTGATACCCGGTGGGCAAGGGCTTCAGCGACCCAGATGGGGTAGTAAGCAGTATACAAAAGCTAAAATACAATACAACTGCTGCAATACACAGTGTAGTCAAAGGCCGCGTGCAACGGGTTTAGAAATTATGTATGACTCAAAATAAAAAAAATAAAGAAAAGGAAAAAACATGAAAGTCACTACGAAAAACACAGTTAACAATTAACGTTCTCTCTCAAATGCACAAACCCACTTAAATTCGCTATGGTTAGCAGTGCACACAGCACACACCATACACCATAGCTTGCATCATTCTCAAAATACCTATTTGCCACCGATTTGCAAAGTCAACAGGTTTAGCCTTTGGGACCTTATAAGTATTTAGCCATGCAGCACATTATCGAGGGTGCTACAACATCTACTGGTGTTTAACGTGGAAGCTTTGATTCTTTTAGGCACATTATAGCAATGCACTGAGAAGGACTTATTTTAAAGTGTTATTTTTGTACAACAAGTAGTCTGAATTCACATATCTGGAAGTGTTTACATTCACTATAATGAAGGGAAAAAAGGTTTTAGCGACATAAATAATTCGCCTGATAACCGAATTTAAACGAGGAAGCTACAATGTGTCCAGGTTTTCTGGTTTCACTTTAGCAAATACGCATTGAGTTTTAAAGTGAGCAATGAAAATGGGACCTTATGGTCTAGTTTTGAGTAAAAAAATACCACAATGCGAGAGTGTGGTGCTGCTGCACCTGCTGCACTCTGGTGTGAGTTATGGTGCAAAGACACCTGCCGTGGTGTTGCAGGGCTGACTGTCACAGGCGAGCAGAGCTCTGGCTGATGTACAAGCAGGGGTGCAGAATTAACAGCTATGGTAAAACGCTGCTGGTTAGGATATAAGACGTAGGTGCAATGTCTGTGGTATAGGAGAGCACTGACAGTGGTGCCGTTCAGAACATCGACTGTGGTGAATGCCAGGAGGCCTGAATGTGGTATACAAGTGCTGCTTGTGAAGCACAAGCGTGGAATGTGGTGCAGGAGCGCTGTACCACTGGAACGCTGTATCAGCTGTAGAAGCGCAGGCTGCAGCTCCTAAACACTGCCGTGGTAAATGACTGGGTTGCAGCTTTCCAGATCAGTGCTGAGCTGTTTACCACCATTACCTATCTTGGAGCTCTTTAGGGATCACTAATGGGTAGGGCAGTGTTTCAGGCTGTGGGACTGGGTCTGGGTCTTGTGGGATACAAATGCTGTTATCAGTCTCAACTGCACCTCAGGGAAAGCCAATAGAGGAGCAGCCCATTGAGGAGCTTCCTTTGAGCATGGCCCGTGTATAACAAACTTGTGAGGTTAGACTATATATTTGCATCACAATCTATTCTACACGTTTGATCAACAGAAAAAAACACATGTATAATAGCAGACTGTAGGAAGGTGGATACCGGACTATGGTTGCCCCCAATTTTTTGCCTGGTGTTTTGCTGGTTTTCCGACTTAGTTGACCTGGGGCCCTGCCAATCAGGACCCCAGGCCTACTGCTCTCTCTCTAAAATGGATTCCATGTACCTTAGGTACATTTCCAATTGGTACTGGGCCACCTTGTCAGACCCTGTAACTCAGGGCATAGGTGTACCCAGGGCCTACCAGGGGCTGCAGCATGTATTATGCCACCCCTGGCTGGCCATCTAAATCTGACACAACTGGCTGCACGACAGCTGGGGCAAGGTGGTGTAATCACCCTTTGCTTTAGATATAGTATACCTATATCTAACCCTAAAATGGACACACAGATTCCTATCAGTCACTCCTATGGCAGGCCTTGACAATCCTGAAGGCAGAGTGCTTGGAATCGTGTGAGATGGTGCTCTGGCATGAGCTGAGCCCGTTTGCAGCTTGCGGAACCAAGTCTTAATAGCTGTTCCATGATAACGCATACCATATACTCTTAAGTGCATTATAATCCTCGCGGTTAAATGCTATCTCTGGTATCGCTTTATCAAAACATGTCGAGTAAGGTGTCATATGAATTGGAATACTAACCCCTCGCCAATTCTGGCGACGGGGTTAGCATTCCACCCTTCTACAGGGACACGACATGTATGTAACTGTGAACCCCGGTTAAAGTTAACTCAAGCCTCAGCATCACAAAATGGATGCTGCCACCACAGACATGAGTCTGACCCCCTGCAGCTGGGAGTCCTTCCAGCGAGGGGAGCTTGGACAAAGGGTTTCCTGTCAGGGGCGGTGCTAGCACCATCCCAGACAGGGTTTTGTGTATCCTGGGTAGGCAGGGCTTTACAGGAAGGTGACTGCAAGTGGCACCCCGGTGCTCAATACGCATCTGCCGGCTAGAACCAGTTCCAGGGGCACACCAGCCCCTGGCCTGGGGAAAGTCCGGCATGGGAGAGGGGTGTAACCACCCCCCTTCCTGGTCCCACCCCTAGGGCAGGACCTAGTCGCGTACCCACCCCTTTCTTTAGGATAAAGTCAGGAGCGGGGACCCTTCCAAATTAGATCATCTTTGAATCAAGAAACTACTTTCTACGAAAGGAACTCTCAACTTCTTCTCAAGATTTCTCCCTTGTGACTAAGGAGTAGTCACCCTGCATCCGCAGGCACCATCTAAGAACTCTGCGGTTTGCTGCACGTCCTTCCTCCGGAATCCGACTGACCAGCTCGACAAGACCCGGCTTCCCTGGCACCTCTGACCTCTACCTACCTCTACAGCTAAGCTGAGAACCGTAGGTGCGACGAGACCTCGAGGGACCGGCCATCATCAGAACTGCACAACTTCTATCCAGCACGACCGCCGAGGGATCCTCTGGTGAGTGCTTTGGGGTCCGAGAAGCCCCGACCCTGAGCAGCTCCAGCACCGAAGACCAGCCCCCCAGCATCCACGTGATCTGCGTGGGGCCCTTCTGCTTTTTGGCTGCACACCGCGTTGTCTGGCTACTAGCCCGCTGGCTTGTGGCCTTCCCGACCACGACCGACGACATCACCACTGCTAGTCTGGTTGCTCCAGACTGGCCCTTGCTCCCTTCCAAAAGAGGAGCACCCCGGACCCTCCTGGTCCACTCCAGACGCCATTTTAGGTCCACCGCGTGGGCTTGAATTTGCCAAGACTTGTTGCCCCAATCCTGGGTCCAGCGACGTCGACAGCATCAACCATCGTGGGACAGCTCACACCTCCATCCTGGTCGCCGACAACGCCTCCTGGTCCGTGAGACTGCAGAGCCCAGCGTCGCCCACTCACCTGGTCGAGGTGACTCCATCTGGTGCCATCCTGGTGCCCATCTGATCATTGGCTAATGATTCTGGACTTGGTCCCCTCTGCTTACAGGTGTCTTCCATCTTCGATCAAGGCTTGGATCCACCGAACAATCTTCACTGGTCGCCTGCCAGCAACTCCTTCTTTCAGGCCCCTGGTTCGTCAACGAGGATTCCCGACGTCTTTTCAGACCTATACAGCCGCAGCCCCTGGGCTAGGTAACTTCGGCATTTCGGTGCCCCAGCATAGCCTCACTATCCAAGGGTCCAGAACCACTTTCGTTTTCAGCCTACCATATCGGGTTCGCCCGAGAACACTAACTTTGCTTTTACTAGCCTCCATAGACTTTGTCCCGCATCCCGCGTGAGAGTGCACACTCTGCACCCGAGTCCCCTAGGCCGCCTACTAGTAATCTGAAGGTTCAGTAACGTAGTCCTAGCGATTCCAAAGCCTATTAGTCCAGTACTTACCTGCTAGTAATTTCGCATTCCACTTCCATAGTATATGGTTTTTCGTGCCCCTCGGGCATTTGTGCAAATTGTGCAACTTAAAGTATTTTTGTAAGAGTTTTGTTGTGTGCTTAGTACCCTGTCCTCATAAAGAGTACAGGGCTGTTGTGATCTAAATAAATACACTGTTTATTTTCATAACACTTGTGTGGTGTCCTTTCACTTGGTGTTCAAGGGGTATATGTGATGGTATAACAGCTGGCTTAACACGCCCTCTAGAGTTTAGCCCGAAGACTGCTCTTGTCCATGCTACTAGGATAGCTGGTCTATCGGTTGACTTACAACCAATCACCATAAGGGTTGTTTGGACTGATACATAGTGATCACTAGAATAGTGAACACTGAATATCAGGACAACTTCTCACACAGACATTAATCCCCTAGTAGTTGAATTTAAAGGGACAGGGTTGGGAAGTAGAAGGATGACTAAATGGAGCTTTGAACGCTCTTTACTTATGAACAACGACTACTGTACACACATGAGATTGTGGAACCCTCAATTCCTTAGAGAGAATTTGGGGAGCACAGGGATGGAAGAAGTGTGGGATGCATTTTAAAGCGGCAATACGAGGAGAAACATTTAGGTTTTCATTGTCTAGGAATAAAGAGAAATGCCAACTATTAAGCGATAAACAAAGGTGCATGGCGAGGGCAGAAGAAGAATTGATAACAGTAATACAAGGTGGGGGGAGACCCTACAGACTCGCTTGCAAAAATAATGGCAGCCAAATCCTCTCTTATAGAGATAATAGCAAAAAAGCAGCAGAGAGACTAAACTGCATGGAGACAGGAAGCTTATGAACGTAGCGAACAGGTTGGCCACCACTTAGCGATTAAGCCAAGACAGAAAGCTACACGGAATTCAATTGCAGCTAGAAATGATACTCCACAAGGTAAAATCACTGACCCAGAAGGGATTCGCAAGGTATTTTATCAATATTATCAGGAATTGTATTTCGGGACTAATCCTGATAACTTGAGAGACATCAAGTTCTATCTTGATCAATTTCCATCTGCCAGATTATCTCAGGATGAACAGATACAAATGGAAGCGGCCCCCAAATGGATAGATACTTTACTATGCATTAATAGCATCCCTGGTGACAAAGCCACTGGCTTAGATAGTATCCCAATGGAATTCTATAAGAAATTCTTGACTGAATTAAATGGGAGGTATGCAGCAGCTAATCAAGCATGTATATAAAGGGGGAGGCCTCCTGAATCATGGTCACAAGCAAAAATAATCATTTTTCTTAAGAAGAACAAAACAGCTCTACAACCTGCCTCTTATCGTTCAATTACCTTGATGAATGCTGATAGCAAAATGTATTCCAAAATCTTAGCTGTTCGTCTGGCGGGGGTAACACATAAAATAGTTTCACCAAGACAACATGGTTTTATTCCAGGGCGTGGTACTATAGATCACATTAGATGGGCTATATCACTTTTTGATGCCGCTAACATCACAAAGGATCCTACTGTGTTAACCTTGCTGGATGCCGAAAAGGCCTTTGACAGGGTCTCTAGGCGTTTTTTATGGGAGACCCTGGCAAGGGTCGAATTGGCCAAAAACGTATACAAGCATTTAAGATGCTCTATTTTCAATCTACAGCACAACTTTATACAAATGGGGAATTGACAGACTCATTTAATATAACAAGAGGTACACAGCAAGGATGTCCGAGCTTGCCGCTTTGGTTTGCCCTATACATAGACCCTTTTCTACAACAACTGGAGGTTAATCCAAACATTAGCCCTATTATTTCTCAGGGCTAGGAAACTAAAATATTGGCCTATGCCGATGATGTGGCTATACTGACTGCTAACCCGGATATAACTATGATTGAGATTGAGACAGAGGCGACGAGATTCGGTCGACATTCGGGATATTTTCTTAACAGTTCTAAAAAACTAATTTTATGTAAAAATATAGCTATGAATAATGACATTAGGCAGGTTGATAAGGCCACATATCTTGGAGTCAACATTATGACAAATCTAGAAAATATTGTTGAAGATAATATTGATCCTTTGATACCTAAAACTAAAGCATAGTTAAACAGGTTGCACAATTTACTTTTATCAATTATAGGAAGATGGAATATAATTAAAATGCTTTTTTCCCCTAAATGTTTATAATATTTAAGAGCAATACCATTAGAATTTAGTATTAACTGTCTGAAGAAAATTGAAATCTGTTTTCTTGATTTATTTGGGCATATGAAAAGCCAAGAAGGGCTTATAAGTACTTAACTTTGCCAAAAGAAAGGGGTGGACTTGCTCTACCAAACATAAGACTATATTATTGGGTTATTTCTCTTTTGAGTAATTTTACCCTTATTGAGGAAAAACCAAGAGAAAGAACTCTAGAGGATATACCGACACGGATCGAACTTTTAAAGGGTGAAAAGGCATGGGGATGGGCATGGAGATTCCTGAATGACTGTCATTACAAGAAGGTATGCTTTAAGACTGGCTGGTGGATTTAAGGTTTTGAAATCAATTCATAAGATAGTGGGATTAGGCCGATTAAATTACTATACACCAATCAGCAATAATCATAATTTGCCGGAAATATTTAGAGACTCTAAAGCTAAAAATTGGCAGGAAAAAGGCCTATCCAAATTGGGGGACTTCTACTCAATAACTGGCATAGTTTAGTTTGAGAATTTGAGGGAAAAGTATGGTCTAGACAGGAGGCATTTTTATAAATACCTCCAAATATGGGACTTTTTAAGTAAAAAATGTGGCGGCTCGAGTGGTTTTGGCAATAATTATATTATAGACAATGTGAGAAAGACTAAACCACCACCTATTAGAGCTATATATATATATATATATATATATATATATATATATATATATATATATATATATATATGCTATTTATTCAACTAACTCCAGATGATTTAGAAGCTTGTGCAAGAAAGTGTGAAGAAGAAATAGGAATCTCAGAAGAATTATTTAATCACTCAATAGAACTAGCGCAGAATTTATTAATCTCTGCCCGACTCCAGGCCCAGTATTATGATTCTTCCTTCTCACTTTATTATACCCCAAAGAAAATAGCAAAATGGGGGACAGGGAGAGGGACTTTATGTCCTAGATGTTCGTTATATCAGGCGGATTTAAACCATATATTTGCTACCTGTAGTAGTTCAAATAACTAAAAACAAGAGATTTCAATATTTTTTAGGGAAGTGCTTGGGAATGATATTGTTCTCTCTCCATCTTTGATTGGATTAGGGGTTTATTCAGATCTACAAGGGAAACCATGAGAAAAATTGCTGTTTATCGGTATGGCAATACTACGATTATGCCTGGCTTCTGCTTGGCTAGATCCTTCCCCTCCAACTTTTTATCAATGGCTGTCACGCCGGACGGCTAATTATAACTTTGAGAAATCTATTTAGGAGAAAAGAGGAACACAGGCTTGGATGAAAGGGCTAAAAATATGGGAACCAATGACTAAATGGATTAAAAGATAGAGAATGTTCTTAGAAGATAAGGGATGCTGCACAATTCCTGCATGGTGGGTGGGGGGAGGTAGTGGGTGGATAAAAAAATTAATAATTATGCATGATGAGGATTTTCATTTGCAATTTATTGTTTTCTTTTTTTCTTCTCTTTTTTCTCTTACTTCGTCTTTTCTTCTATTATTATCTAAGTGTTAAATTGGTATGTTATGACGAATATTGATATTTGTATTTATGACATCATGCAAAAAAAAAAAAAAAAAAAAAAAAAGAAGAAGAAGAAGAAGAAGAAGAGCATGGCCTGTGCTCAGTGCCTGCTTCACCAGGACTATCACCCAAGCCAAGGCCACCTGTGACTGCTGATGGGGCATAAACACAGAAAAGAGACATCCGTGACAAACACAATAGACAATAAATAGACTAAAGTCCTCTGCAAACAGTAAGAGCAATGAGAGCAAGCAAAAATAAATAAATAGCATAACTCAGCCACTCCCAGCCAAACACAATGAGAAATCATTTGGGATGATGCTTAAGCCCAGCAATATTTGGTGAGAGGATGTGGCATGACATCCAGAGCTACGAGTTCGGAACTGGGGAATTGAATTCAAATGTCCGCGTGCTCTCCCTGTGCCAACCCAAAGCAAGCATTGGCATAGCCAATAGGTCTCGCCTCTGGGACCATATAAGTGTTTTGCCAGAAGTGTTTGGAAGTTTGGTAAGAGATGCAATTTAACATAAGGGGATAGGAAAAAGGAAACAGGAAAGTGTGATGGGGAAGAAAAGGGCAGCAGAGGAGCTGGGGGAAGGAAGGGAGAAGAAAAGGGATGACAGAGAGTGAGACAAATTGATTCTTTTGAGCTCGAAACAACATTTTTTTTTATAAATCTGCTGATTATGTAGTCATTGCAAGTTTTCATGTGCAACATGTTCAGTGAGCCCTCTTTTCTTAGTAGTACGTTATATAGTGCAATTTTTGAGCCTGTGCAATGGAACAGAAAACAACTGCAATTCCCAGAACACAACATGCAAGAATAATTAAAGGCCTCACACACAACATGAAGCTATGTGGCAACTATGCATAGGGGTGCTGTAACTCTGTTAGTATTAAAATACATGTTTATACAGAAACAGTTTTTTCTGTTGCCTCCGCTTCATCAGCTCCTCGTTTTTGGAATGAGAGCTTTACATTTAAAATTCAATGCTTTGATCCAACACTAAATTTCCCTTTCCTGAAGTGTAATGGGGGCACGGTCAGTGAGCATGGGGATCGCATCAGTATTCAGTCCCGGGACTGAGCCTGCGGACCCGGTGAGGCCCGTAGAGGATCGTATTGGGCATTGTGAGCCGGTGCGCGGCTGCAACATCGGAGTACCGAAGAGCGGCCGGAGGGCTGCGGTTGCCAAAGAGTGGACGGAGTGTCTGTGGTTGGGCCCCGCCGGCAGCGGCTTGCGGAGTGAGAGTACTGTGGGCTCCTTGACTCTTGGGCGCCCAGCCATAAAACATGACAGCCACTGACTTCCGGAATTTTATTTTCCGCTTGGAGCTGGGCATGATAGCTGCTGGCATTTGGGGGCTGTTGTACAACTGAACATTTCCGTCCCAGGCCTCATTTTAATTTTCATCTATATTGCCATGGCAGCGATTGGAGCAGCGCATGGGGCACGGCACACAGAGCATTTTCGGTCATCATTATTCAATGTGGAGGGCTTTGCAAGAATGTTCGATAATTATTAGCCAATACAAGTAAATGTTTCACATCATTTTGGCCTATTTACCGAAAATACTTTCTACACACGGAATGCGGAAACGCCAAGCAGATGTGGCGGCTGCTGCCCACGTCACAGAGTTCACGGGTCGTTTCAATCCACCATGAAACTCGAACCATGTCCGCTCTGCACTTCCGGTGGAAAATAACAGGGTGCACCGATGTCGCACGTCGAAGCCACAAAGGTTCTAACACAAGAAGAACTAAAGAGTATACAAATTCTCGGTTGGGGGTAAATAGAGCATATTCAACAAGTAGAGGTGTGAAAGTGGCAATATGCATCGAGAGAGAGAGAGAGAGAGAGAGAAAGGGACTCTAAGAAAGAGAGAGGGGGAGAGAGAGCGAGAGAGAGAAAGAGAGCGGGAGCGACAGGGATAAAGAGAGAGCGAAAGCGAGAGGAGAGGGAGGGAGAGAGAGAGAGCGCGCGGGAGTGCTGCATGCGTGCAGTCTGCTCTTTTTGGAAGCACATACTCGTGCTTGTGGCACGCCCCTGCTCGCGCAAGGTGGATGCCGCCACAAGCATGAGTATGTGCTTCCAAAGCGAGCAAAGCGACAGCTAAACTTCCTCCTATGCAGCGCATGCGCAACGTAGGCGAGACCTACAAAAAGAGCCAGAGACATGCTGATCTAAAACTTTTTAATACGGTGTGCTTTTTAAATGGCTATTAGAGCTGGGATTGAACCAGCCAGTTGTTAGCAATGTTAATGCTTTTTTAAGTTGCCGCGTTTTGATGCAAACAATGCTGATTGTTTGGGAAAGAAGATGTAACTTAACATCCAGAGCTGCCAACTTTGGAACTGGATTCAAACCTCAACATACATATTGGTGGTAAAGTGTGTGTTCCCTGACCGTGTCTTCCAATACATCAATCAATCTGATAAGCACCATCTGTACTTCATTTATTGCTTTTTCTGTGCTGATGGGGAAGGGGTCAATGCAGCCAACAGTAATGAAAACCTCTCCATAGACCAATATTACCTCTTTGTAAAGGAAAACCCTCTGTAAGCACCATCAAAGTCTTCCAGAAATTGACCACAAATGTTGGGTTTACCGGTGAGCACTAATCTAACCACTTACACGCAACAAGTTTTACCGTATTGCTGGAAAAAAAACGAACTAAGGAAAGCTTCAAAGCCTATACACATCGACTTATTTAACAAAAGTTTTTCCAAATACAGATTTAGTTAAAAAATAAGCATTGGCATAGCCAATAGGTCTCGCCTTTGGGAAATTATAAGTGTTTAGCCATTCAACAGTTGATGTTGCACCAAGGATATTGTGCTGCATAATTAAATACTAATAAGGTCCCAAAGGTGAGACCTATTGGCTATGCCAATGCTTGTGTTATGTAGAAATTGCCATGCTGATAAGATTTTGTTTCTTCCCTCGACTGGGAGTGAATGTTTGACAATGTTCAACATTACGTTCATCACCTTTTTGTGTTGCATTTTCCCCTTAAGTGGGAAGGGTACACCCAGACGTGGGTCCCGTGCTCACTCCGCCTCTGGAGTCAAGCTATCCTGGCTGATGAGGGCTGAAAACCCGAAACCGGTCCTAAGATGCTTGATTCCTGTCCAGGGAAGACATGGCCTGGCAGTTGGGGCTGGACTGTTCCCATGAGGCACAGGGTCAAGACTGATTTGCATATGGCTATGTCTGAACTGGGGTGGTGTGGTAAGCAAAATAACAATGGATTAAACCCAGATCTGTGACTGGGGGTGAATGTTCGACAATGTTCAACATTCCGTCCATCATCTTTTTGTGTTGCATAAAAAAGGAATGATACAAGTGTGGTCAATCACAGTGAAATTTCCAGAAGGGTTGACGAACACCAAATACAAAGACAGATATGACCAAACCAAGCATGTCAAATCCCAAATGTTCAAAGAGGATGACTGGGTCCGCGTGGGCCTGCCCAAACCACGCAGAAGGGAAGTGTCCAGGTTCTCCGAGCCTTGCAGAATATCTGGAGTGGGGAAAAATGTTTTCCAGCTAGAAAATGGACAAACCTGGAGCATGGACAGAATAATTCCTCACAAGGGGTGACATTATTCACAGCTCTAATCTAGAGAGCGAGTCAGAATTACCCAAGCCCAGGAGATCTAAGAACCAAGTCCATTTCTGTGTGGATTGGAGTCTATTGTGTAAAGGGATTGTTTCTGCAAAATTGTTTATGCATTTTATCTTTAGCCTGGGGGTTAAAGAGCATCGTGTTAAAGTGATTGTTTATGCATTCTTATGGTTCATGCTTTGTATCTTTAGTCTCCTCTTTATCCCCTTTTCATTTCTTCTTTCTCTCTCCCTCGTTTCTTTCCTCTGTTCTCTCACCTTCCTGTGGTTCTGCCTCTCTCTCGCTCACCCTAGCCCTCCTTTCCTTTCTCCACCCTATGCAAGGAGGTGTGTGGTAATCTCTATCTTATGATACATTCTGGACCCCCCTCCTCTCAGTCCCAGTTGGTTTCCTCCTGTCACTGTTTGCCAACATTCCATATCGCCCTCCAGCTGATGGGAACCAGTGGTGGTGTGAAGACGAATAAAGAAATGTTCCCTACTTACCTACGCTTCGTCTTCATTGTAACATATATATCAATCAATCAAGAATTTGTAGAGCGCATTACTTACCCGTGAGGGTCTCAAGGTGCTGGGGGGGAAAAAGGGGGGGGGCGCTACTGGTCGAACTACCAGGTCTTGAGTAGCCTCCTGAAGGTCAGCAGGTCTGGGGTCTGTCATAGGCTCAGTGGGAGGGTGTTCCAGTTCTTGGCGGGGAGGTGGGAGAAGGATCTGCCGCCGGTGGTTGTTCTTCTGATGCGAGAGACGGTGGCGAGGTCGGCGGAGCGGAGCTGGCGGTTGGGGATGTAGAAGAAAAGTTGTCTGTTGAGGTAGGCTGGGCCGGTCTTGAGGAGTGCCTTGTGTGCATGGAGGAGGAGCTTGAAGGACATCCTCTTGTTGACGGGGAGCCAGTGCAGGTTTCTCAGGTGGGAGGGGGGGGGGGGTGACGTGGCTGTGGCGTGGTACATCGAGGATCAGGCGTGCAGCAGAGTTTTGAGTGTATTGCAGTCGTTTGATGAGCTTGGCCGCGGCTCCCACGTAGAGGGCGTTTCCATAGTCAAGTCTGCTACCGACGTGGGCCTGGGTGACTGTTCCTCTTGTATCTGTCGGAGTCCACCTGTAGATCTTGCGGAGCATGCGGAGGGTGTTGAAGCAGGGGGAGGAGACTGTGTTGACTTGCTTGGTCATGGAGAGTGTTGAGTTGAAAATGACTCCCAGGTTGCGTGCGTGGTCGGTGGGTGTCTGGGCTGCCCCCAGTGCCATAGGCCACCAGGAGTCGTCCCAGGCTGAAGGGTTGGAGCCGAGGATGAGGACAGCAAAGTTTCTCCCCCCTCATTAAGGAACAGTGGAGGTTGTGACATGTTAGCAGCTGCCATGTTTTGACCAGATAAAACAAATGTAGGGGAGGCAGGGAGTTAACAAATGCGAAATAGTAAGGGTACTTTAAAACATACCACAGTAATACAGTGAAATGTAACACAGGTCTTGAAGTAATGCACAATTAGTAAGATGTGCCTCTCAGCGAGAGGTAACAGGAAAAAAAATGCATGTGAAATACCTCCAACATCGCATAGAAAGTCCCACACTGGGAATGAGGCGAACAGCTGTGCCCACCAGCGTATGGCAGGCAATTTAATTTACACAGTTTGGATATGCCAGTAAAGATGTGCAAAGCTGTGGCCGTCAGCGTGCAATGACAGGCAGGGCAAATAGTGAGCAATCGGCTGTGCCCTTCAGCGAGGCGTTACGGATGCAAAACAAAATTTGTGGATTCTCTCCCACCTTGGAATCAGGCTCTCAAGGGTCAAATCAGGGTCAAATCAAAATCAGCCATCAAGGAGGAGTGGCTGAGGGTGGGAAACAACGCCTTTATTGGATGAGGAAAACCCCGCCTGTGGAGGAGTGTCCGGGGCATAAGAAGACTTCTCTCTCCGTTGTGCTTGACGAGCTTCGCCGAAAGGGAGGCCGTTGAGGAAGGAGGACGCGCCGCAGACGTGGATTAAAGCAAATAGCTATGAGGAAAAGCCGGTGAGCAATTTACCCAGATAATTTTAAGAGGCACAAGAATTAGCTCTCGGTCCCACAGGCCTTTACAGGGACGGAAGGATTTGGCGAAGGTTATTAAAGTGATCAAGCCAATCACTCTATCCCTCTCACACTCCGCCCGTACTCCTCTGCTTACAGCCCACTCGATGTTTCCGCTAATAACACTCCCATACCACTCTTTGAGTTTAGGCAAGTTCATAGAAGGCAGGAGTACACCTTACTCGTCCGATGCTGTTAATGAGGAAACACCTCTTAACCCTGTGATGCTCCTTACACTCAGAAGGAAGGCAAATGGTACAAGAATGGAAGCTTGTACGTAAACTATTCACTTGAAGTAAAATAGAATCAGGTCAGCTGACCTGGAGTAAGCGGTGGGGGTGGTGGTGAACCGTCCCCACCCGGTGAATCGTCGCCAGTGTTAGAATGAAGAGAACACTTCTTTATTCGTCTTCACACCACCACAGGTTCCAGTAAGCTGGAGGGCACAGTGGAATGTTGGCAAACAGTGACAGGAGGGAACCAACTGGGACTGAGAGGAGGGGGGCCCGGAATGTTCCATAAGATAGAGATTACAACAGAAAACTTTATAGAGAAATAGTAAAATAAATTACAGAAATCTTAATCAATGCATAATGAGAACATTGACAGTTCAAACTATGAGGGCTGCTCAAGCTGCACAGCTACATATGGCTACTACAGGTTTTAGCCAAGAAACACTGAATGCAGTTATGGGAAAGATTCCCACCAGCCAGGAGAAAATTCCATTGTGGATAGCACAGAAGACCGCACAGCTTGAAGAATACTGTCCCACGGGAAAAACACAGAATACTAACAATTTGAATATTGTGTCACTTGGGGTACAATCTCCCTGATGTTATACTAGAACTCATGGTACCCCTTCAACAGCAGTTAAACCAGATGTACTTAAAGCGATTCAGAATGAGCATGGGGCAGAGCCTGACCTAGATCCGGGGATGAAATTGATGGGCAATTTTGTCATGGTATCTGCAATTATGTTGAATAACATAAAAGGGGCTGCAGCAGTGGTTATACATCAACGTTTCAGGGAATTCACTCCTGCACAGCAGGAGCGAAAATTGCTTAGATTATCAAAGAAACATATGCTTCACTAGGTAGATATATTTTGGGAGCCAGACCTTGGAAACCAAGAGTTAAGAGCAATTCTGAATAGGATAACTAAGGAAGCACCAGATTCTTCAAATAAGAAATGGCATAATAAAAAAAAGAAACAAAACATAGTCACACGGTGGGTCTCCGCAACAGGAACAGACAGAGAAAATACAATTTGAGGAACCGGGACAATATTAGGAAGCCTGAAAGGTACCAGGATACTGATACACGTTCCTCTCAGGAGTCATCCGAAAAATGTTCGGAGAGAGACTGGCGGTCAGAGCACAGATTGGAAGAGCGAGTCAAGCCGAAAAGAGAGGCACATCACACTTCAGACTACATCATAAAACAGGAAGATAAACAAAAGACTTCTATACCTCAATATAAAATGTAGAAGGTAGCCGGTATTAGAATTAGAAAAGCCAAGCTACTGAGGACCCTGCTTCTGAATGGTGAATGGGCAGTGACGATGCTAGACAGCGCAGCAGAAGTCACAATAGCTTGCCGGAACTTGATGGACTTTCTAGCATTAGCAGCGCTGAGTAAGCATGTTACGGTGGAAACACCCGATACAAGAGTAAGTATCCCACATCGTTTACACAAAACAACGCTCTAAATATAGGGGGACATACTCAGGCGAGTGAAGAGTTTTTTTTGGGAAAATCCCAACATTCTTTTGGCCAAAAAGGATTGGCCACCTGATTTTGTAGTGGATTACCCAATGGCGGAAGAAGTTATTTTACAGGATTTCTCAGACCTCGTAGCAGAATCAGTTAAGAATTAATACGCGCAGGAGTTGGCTTTAGCATTCGCTCCTGCACTTTACCACAATCAAGTTGGGTAGGATGATTAGTCACCTCATCACAAGATTCCATTAAAATCAATTTCTCAACCAATAAAGAATGAAACAAAGATCCTAGATCAACTTGAGTACCACTGTGTGATAGATAATTGCACCTCACCTCTGAATAATCCCTTGTTTCTGGTAATAAATCCTGATAATTCATATTGTCTGGTCTTAGATTACAGACATTTAAATGCATCCACACGCACATTTGCAGTGCAAAATGAACATAGTGCCCCACTAATGAATAACAATGTTTGAAAAAAATACAAAACAACATTAGATATCTCAAATGGATTTTCCTGCCAGGATATAGCACCTGGGAGCAGGTATTTGACAGCATTCTCAGAGCTAGGTTCTGAAAGCCAATTTTGTGGATTACTCCAGGGGTATAAGAAAGGCCCGGGCTGTTTTCAGCCAGAGTAACAGCGTTCATTCAAGATTTTGATGATGTGGCATTGCCCAATGTAAATTACATTTATCTGCCAGAAAATGAATTAATGGAACACTTTACCAGGGTGAACCATATAATCCTTCGGTTCGCTCGACTGGGTTACAAATTTAATTTCCAAAAGTCAAAAAATTGCCGATCCTCAGTGTCCTGTTTTTAGGGTAAGAGTTGTCAAGTGAGGGAAAAACCTTGGCGACACAGATTTTAGGAAAATGTATACTGCTCCAACTACCAACGACTCTGAAAAGACTACAATCCATTTTGGGATTTTAAAATGTTGTCAGGGCATATATTTTGGATTACGCAAAATGGGTGAAAACTTTCTACAACATAATTAGACCTGATTTCTCAATACATCATTGGGCACAGGAACATACAGACATTCTATGTTCCGTACAAGCTGACATGATAGCTCCTAAACATTTACATACACAAGTTGACACAACTAACCTGGTTATCCGCGTATTTGCTGGACCAACTGTATACACATATATCGCATTCAATGAAGGTGATACAGTCCCTATTGCTTACAAATCACATTTGTACATGAATGCTGAAATGTGTTTTCCACCAGTTGAGAAAATACTCCGAGCAGTACAGACTGCTGTAGTGAGAGAGAGAGCACTGGCACAGGGGAAACGCATAATTGTAATGACCCCGATACCGATCCTAGAGGCTGTTACCAAAGCAAGCATCACCAATGCTGAAGCATAATATCCGCGATGGATTCAATGGGCTAACTCTCTCACTGCAACAGATGTAGATTACAGATTTGACTCTACATTACAAACACAAGCATTTCCGCAGTACGAACAAGAATATCCTCTGCCGAATGAAATCATGCCTCCAGATCGGTATGAATGTATCATTTACACCAATAGTTGTGCCCAGCCGGCTGTAGGAACGAAACAGCAATATTCGGCAGCATGAGCAATTATAAAAGGGCATATGCATGACAAAGTTCCGTCCTGGAAAAACACACTTCCAGTCCCTAGGGGACTGTACAACACAGCTGGCTAAACTAAAAGCTCTGCTACGGATAGTGCAAAATACGGATCATGAATTCCCCACACTAATTGTACGCGATTCATTTTACTGTGACAAATCCTATAACGAATATTTACATTTTTGGGGTCAGAATGGGTTCAGAGATTCTAAAGGTTGCACAGTGAAGCACAAGATGCTTTGGCAACAGGTGGCATTTTAACATTCACAATCACTCTTTATTAGTTTAACCGGATAATGGTATGATGCACTTTTATCACTGCACATTGATGAATGAGATTGATTTCATGCCCACAAAATATGCATGATACCACATTATTAATTGAGATTGAATATCTTGCATGATTGATTGCATTAGGAGTAGAGAATCACCAATTCTACTCACAGTTCACTAACACCAGTTTTTCTACTTATGTATCAGATATGACTGAGCTCAAGTTTCTTCTATATTTTTAGGATCAAGCCCCTGACCAAGGGCAAAGCCCGAAATGCATTGGGCGTATTTATTTGAGTTGGATTATAATCATTGTAAATTACTACAACTGAATGATGAATGAACATAAAAGATGAAAAGTAAACAAAAAATAAATAAAGAAATGACTGTGAAGAATCATACAAACGTCCGAACAATTTCTTTACAAGAAATACAGAGTGCGAATTGGGAACGCCCCTATTAATTGGGGACAGCGTATTCAGTGAATCTTTTCATCCTCATACTGAGGTGGATTTACCAATCTGACCACCAATACGAATAACTGAATTACGAAGTTCACCAGTGAGTGCGCGCGTCTATCCACTAGCTCTGTGGTTCCCAAACTTTTTTGACCCGTGACTCCCTTGACCTAATTCGCAGTTGGCCGTGGCTCCCCACCATTTTTTTACCCGCGCACCGGGGTGTCGCGGCGCACCCTTTGGGAACCACTGGTCTACATGAAGAATAAAGCCTAGACGTGATGAAGGATTCAGAGAGTCGCCATCACTGTCATAAATCTATATTTGCAATCACAAAGATCTTATAAAGTACATCTCAATGCATACATAGAGTAGTATAACGCACTCCCACTAAAAGTAACCAGGCTAGAGAAAGGCTCAAGGAGCTCTGTGGCATTACAAGAAGTTTACGTGAGGTGGGCTCTGATCATGGGTATCCGCAGAAATGTTTTCGTGGGGGGAGGGGGGGCAAATTTTTAACTACATCACCATCCCCCTTGCACCCTTCCCCCCTCTGCCTTACACCCTTCTCCCCCTCCACCCTGCACCCTTCTCTCCCTTCCCCTTGTACCCTTCTCCCCTCTGCCTTGCACCCTTCTCCCCTCTGCCTTGCACCCTTCTCCCCTCTGCCTTGCACCCTTCTCCCCTTCCACCCTTCTCCCCCTCCACCTTGCACCCTTCTCCCCCTCCACCTTGCACTCTCCTCCCCCTTCCCCTTACACCCTTCTCCCCTCTGCCTTGCACCCTTCTCCCCTCTGCCTTGCACCCTTCTCCCCTCTGCCTTGCACCCTTCTGCCCTCTGCCTTGCACCCTTCTGCCCTCTGCCTTGCACCCTTCTGCCCTCTGCCTTGCACCCTTCTCCCCTCTGCCTTGCACCCTTCTCCCCTCTGCCTTGCACCCTTCTCCCCTCTGCCTTGCACCCTTCTCCCCTCTGCCTTGCACCCTTCTCCCCTCTGCCTTGCACCCTTCTCCCCTCTGCCTTGCACCATTCTCCCCTCACACTCTCCAACAAGCAGCAGTCACGAGTGACGACCCCTCAACAAGGAGTGAGGCAAAGACAGAAGCTGGCAGAGTGCGGCTGCATCAGGGCATAAGGCACCCACCCAACGCTCTCCACAAGGCCCCTCACCCTGCACACACCCAATGCTCTCCACCAGGCCCCTGAACCTGCACTCACCCAACGCTCTCCACCAGGCCCCCACCCGGCACCGACCCACCCAACGCTCTCCACCAGGCCCCTGAGCCTGCATCCACCCAATGCTCTCCACCAGGCCCCCTACCCACCCAACGCTCTCCACCAGGCCCCTGACCCCGCACCCACCCACCCAACACTCTCCACCAGGCCCCTGAGCCTGCACCCACCCAATGCTCTCCACCAGGCCCCCCCACCCTGCACCCACCCACCCTTCGCTCTCCACTAGGCACCCCACCCTGCACCCACCCACCCAACGCTCTCCACCAGGCCCCTGACCCCGCACCCACCCAACGCTCTCTACCAGACCTCTGACCCTGCACCCACCCTACGCTCTCCACCAGGCCCCTAACCCTGAACCCACCCACCCAACGCTCTCCACCAGGACCCTGACCCTGCACCCACTCAATGCTCCCCACCAGGCCCCTGACCCACCCACCCAATGCTCTCCACAAGGACCTGACCCTGCACCCACCCACCCAACGCTCTCCACCAGGCCCCTGACCCTGCACCCACCCACCCAATGCTCTCCACCAGGCCCCTGACCCCGCACCCACTCAATGCTCTCCACCAGGCCCCTGACACTGCACCCACCCACCCAATGCTCTCCACCAGGCCCCTGACCCCGCACCCACCCAACGCTCTCCACCAGACCTCCGACCCTGCACCCACCCTACGCTCTCCACCAGGCCCCTGACCCTGCACCCACCCACCCACCCAACGCTCCCCACCAGGCCTCTCACCCTGCACCCACCCACCCAAAGCTCCCCGCCAGGCCCCTGACCCACCCACCCAACGCTCTCCACCAGGCCCCTGACCCTGCACCCACCCACCCAACGCTCCCCACCAGGCCCCTGACCCACCCACCCAATGCTCTCCACAAGGACCTGACCCTGCAATCACCCACCCAATGCTCTCCACCAGGACCCTGACCCTGCACCCACCCACCCAATTGAGGTTAAAGACAGTCATTTTATGCGTATCTGTGCTCCCAGAGAGAACACTGGGATACCGCCACAGGTATATTAAGCCGCGCACAAACACCCTCTCTCTCTCCCAATCATTAAATTATTCCACCATTTAAAGAATCCAAAATATATGTCATCAATAATGTGATTTTTCTGCTTGATAATGGACTTGGTACAACGTTGCACATGAATTTGAAAAAGCTGTTGTGAGAAGTTGGCCTGATATATAGTGCTCACTATTCTAGTGATCACTGTGTATCATACCAAACGACCCTTATTGATGATTGGTTGTAAGTCAACCTTATAGACCAGCTATTCTAGTAGCGTGGACAAAAGCAGTCTTTAGGCTAAACTCAAGAGGGCGTGTTAAGCCAGCTGTTTTACCATCACATATACCCCTTGAACACCAAGTGAAAGGACACCACACAAGTTGTTATGAAAAATAAAGTATATTTATTTATAACAAGTCTACCCTGAACTCTTTATGAGTCAGGGAGATAAGCGCAATACAAAACTCTTAAGAAAATACGTCAAGTTGCACAATTTACACAAATGTCCGAGGGGCACGAAAAACCATATACACTAAAAGTGGAATGCGAAATACTAGCAGGTAAGTAACAAGATCCAGAGGCTTTAGGATCGCTAGGACTACACTACTGAACCCTAAGGTTAGGAGCAGGAGGCCTAGGGAGATCGGGTGCAGAGTGTGCACTCTCACGCGGGATGCGGGACAAAGTCTATGGAGGCTAGTATTTCTAAAGTTACTGTTTTCGGACGAATCCGACTAGCTAGACTTAAAAACCAAAAAGGATCTGGACACTTGGATAGTGAACCTGCGTTGGAGCACCGAAATGCTCGGGTTACCTAGCCCAGGGGCTGCGGCTGCATAGGGTTCAAAAGACGTCGGGAATCCTCGTTGTAGTCTATGGAGCCTGAAAGAAGAAGTTGCTGGCAGGCGACCAGTGAAGATGTTCGGAGTGATCCAAGCCTGGATCGGTGATGGAGATGACCTGAAAGCAGAGGGGACTCAGTTCTTAATCACTAGCCAGTGAATGTGTGGGCACCAGGATGGCACCGGATGAAGTCACCTCGACCAGGTGAGTGGGCGACGCTGGACTCTGCAGTCACACGGGCTAGGAGGCGTTGTCGGCGACCAGGCTGGAGGTGCGAGCTGTCCCACGAGGGTCTCTGCTGATGGCAATGTTGGAACCAGGATTGGAGCAACAAGCCTTGGCAAAGGTAAGCCCACGCGGTGGAGTCAAGATGGCGTCTGGAGTGGACCAGGAGGGTCCGGGGTGCTCCTCTTTTGGAAGGGAGCAAGGGCCAGTCTGGAGCAACCAGACCAGTGGTGAAATCGCCGTGGTACATCGTCAAGAGGGCCACAAGCCAGCAGGCAAGTGGCCGGACTACGCGGTGAGCAGCAAAGAGCAGAAGGGCCCCACGCATTTCTCGTGGATGCTGGGGGGCTGGACTTCGGTGCTGGAGCTGCTCAGGGTTAGGGCTTCTCAAACCCCAGTGCACTCACTTAAGGATCCCTCGGCGGTCGTGCTGGTTATGTGTCGTGCAGTTTCAGAAGATGGCCGGTCCCTCAAGTCTCGTCACACCCACGAATCTCAGCTGGGCTGATGATGCAGGTAGAGGTCAGAGATGGCAGGGAATCCGGGTCTCGTCGAGCTGGGCAGTCTTGATCCGGAGGATGGACGTGCAGCAAACCGCGATGCTTAGATGGTGCCTGAGGGTGCAGGGTGGCTACTCCTTAGCCACAAGGGAGAGTCTTCAGAAAAAGTCAAGAGTTCCTTTCGTGGAAAGTAGTTCAAGATTCAGAATTATCTAATTTGGGAAGGGGGCCTGCTCCTACCTTTATCCTAAGAAAAGGGGCTGGCACGCGACTAGGTCCTGCCCATGGGTGGGACCAGGAGGGGGGTGGTTACACCCCTCTCCCTTGTCTGGACTTTCCCCAGCTCAGGGGCTGGGGTGCCCCTGGAACTGGTTTGAGCCGGCATATGCACAGTGAGCACCGGGGTGCCACTTGCAGTCACCTTCCTCTCAGCCCTGCCTACCTGGGATACACAAAACCCTGTCTGGGATGGTGCTAGCACCGCCCCCGACAGGAAACCCTTTGTCCAAGCTCTCCTCGCTGGAAGGACTCCCAGCAGCAGGAGGTCAGACTTGTGTCTGTGGTGGCAGCATCCATTTTGTGATGCTGAGGCTCGAGTTAACTTTAACCGGGGTTCACAGTTACATACATGTCGTGTCCCTCTAGAAGGGTGGAATACTAACCCCGTCGCCAGAATTGGCGAGGGGTTACTATTCCAATTCGTATGACACCTTACTCGACATGTTTTGATAAAGCGATACCAAAGTTGGCAAATAACCGCGAGGATTAAAATGCACTTAAGAGTATATGGTACGCGTTATCATGGAACAGCTATTAGGACTTGGTTCCGCAAGCTGCAAACGGGCTCAGCTCATGCCAGAGCATCATCTCACATAATTCCAAGCACTCTGCCTTCAGGATTGATAAGGCCTGCCATAGGAGTGACTGATAGGAATATATGTGTCTATTTTAGGGTGAGATATAGGAATACTATATCTAAAGCAAAGGGTGATTACACCACCTTGCCCCAGCTGTCGTGCAGCCAGTTGTGTCAGATTTGGATGGCCAGCCAGGGGTGGCATAATACATGCTGCAGCCCCTGGTAGGCCATGGGTGCACCTATGCCCGGGGTACCTAAGGTATGCTGTACAGGGGCTGATAAGGTGACTCAGTATCCAACTAGATATGTACCTAGAGTACATGGAATCCATTTTAGAGAGAGAGCAGTGGGCCTGGGGTCCTGAATAGCAGGGCCCCGGGTCAACTAAGTCGAAAAACCAGCAAAACACCAGGCAAAAAGTTGGGGGCAACCATAGTCAGATATCCACCTTCCTACAGCCGTCATAATAGGAACGTTCGTGAATGTCATTTGACAGTTAAAAAGTTTTACCCTTTTTCTGTGTTTTGGTCGGCTGGATTTTTTTTTTTTTGCTGCAGATTTATATAGCGCAAACTCAACCCGAAGAGCACCAGTCACGTTACACAAGGATACATTCATGTATTCTGTTTTTGTAGGCGCTGGGAGATTAAGTGATTTGCCCAGAATGACACAGGATTCTGAGCTGACGTCGAGGGTCGAACCCGGTTCCCCAGCTCCAAAATTGGCAGCTCGCAGTTTCACTACATTTTGAGGATAATTATATATTTTTTTCAGATCCACATCCTGCACAGCGGCGCGGCGCCCCTGGCTTCCCTTCACGGCACACTTTGGGAACCACAGATGTATTACATAGATATTAAGAGTGTACTCCCTGGACAGGTCCTGAGCATGGGTAGAGGAGGGGAGAAGATGGAGCTTGAGGTCAGAGCAACCACTTTGGAACTGAGGAATCCGGTTTGATTCTGGTTTTGGCTCAACATCCCGTGATCCTGGGCAAATAACTTAGGGGCAGATTTATGTTGGTAATGCGCCACGTTTGCGTCACGCAACTGCGGCGTAAACGTGGTGCATCTCTACGACCCATTTACAACTAGACGCATCCAGGCAGATGCGTCACGTTGTACAGCCCTGCGCCACTTGTGGGCGGGGCAGGGTGGGCGTTCCGGGGCAGGTGCGCCTCGCAAAAGTGGCTGAGTGAAGCACTTTCAGGCCAATGTTGCGTCAAAACCCTGCGCCTGCTTGAAGCAGGTGTAAGGCTTGACGCAGCATTGGACAGATAGGGCACCCCCGAGCCTTGCTGGAGCTGTGTCGCGCTTGCAACGCAACTCCAGCAATTGCGCCACCTTTACGGCACAGATGCGTCACGCATCTGTGCCGTTTTTGCCCCATGGTGCGCCGCATTGTATATGGGGCGCACCATGGGTGGCGGAGCAGTGGCACAAAAAAACTGGCGCATCCCTGGGGATGCGCCAGTTATCATAAATCTGCCCCTTAATCTCTCTGGGCCTTATTTATGAAGGTCTTGCGCCGCCAGTGCGTCACTTTTAAAATGGGAAAAAGTGACGCACCAGTGGCGCAAGGCCTTCATAAATGAGGCCCTCCGTATCTAAAAAAGTAACATGTCCTTATGAAATGTCATTGGTGCTCATATAAAGCACTCCAATATGTTTGGGTTGGGTTTGCTCTATATCAAAATTGAGGGGGAAAAAATGAAAACATTAGTTTAATTTACTCTTTCAATGCTATTTGCAGCTAAATAACCGAAGGTGCTCATGACTCCACAAGGAGCATGACCCCCTCCTGTGCTGCAACACCTTCCTTTCTGCCACTGACCAGCATCTCTTTCACAGCTCATCAGCAGCTGAAAGAGTTGATTGCCTTTTTTAATGGTTAGAACTGCCAGGCGCCAAAATGCGGGATTATGGGCATCATCTTTTGCCTTTGAGTAAGAAGTGCCTGGATCTGTAGCAGAGTCCTGTGTGCGCTGTTGGTGCACCCCCCGCCGCCGTGATGCTCTGCTTCAGAAAGGCAGAGACTAGGGGCAGAGCAACCTATTCATCACAGAGGAGGGGGCGGGGGGGCGAAAGTGACACATTCTTAGTTGGACTTAAACACCCTTTCCCACTTGGACTTCACAGGTGAGCTGTCTCCTGTGTCCACATCATGGGTACACAGGTGGGTCTTACCCGGGACAAGGGAGAACAGAGGAGCGAATGACCCCAAGACCTGGCGACATTCCTCCTGCTGCTCAGGAGTCAGGGATGGCGAGAGTTTCACAACCTCCACTGACCCATCCTTTTCTTGAGACGCAAAAAGGTCAGGGAGAGGCTCTGTGTCCTCTTCCTCTGATCTGTCAGTCACCATAACCAACATGACTTCGGGCCTCTCGTAGTGGGGCTTGAGGCGGTTGGCATGTAACACCCGATGTGGGTGCCGAGGGGTCTTCACGTCCACCAAGTAGGTAGCCTTGCCCATCTTCTCCAACACCTCATAGGGGCCTGTCCAACGGTCCTGGAGGGCACTCAGCTCCCCAGGCTCCATCACTCACACCTTCTGACCAGGCTCCAGCTCCACCGGGTGAGCATTGTGGTCATACCACGCTTTCATCACAGACTGGCTGGCTTCCAAGTTGTCAGAAGCTTGCTTCCACAACTTAGCCATTTGGCTCCGGAAGGCCAGCATGTAGCTCACCACGTCCCGGGGAACTTTCCGAGGAGACTTTTCCCAGGAGTCCCTCACCAGGCTGAGAGGTCCACGTACAGGGTGCCCGTACAAAAGCTCAAAGGGGCTAAAGCCCACTCCCTTCTGCGGCACTTCCCTGTAAGAAAAGAACAAACAGGGTAGGAGGACGTCCCATTTCCTCCGCAGGCTTTCGGGTAGACTTCTGATCATACCCATCAAGGTTTTGTTGAACCTTTCCACAAGGCCATTGGCCTGTGGGTGATAAGGAGTGGTAAATTTGTAGGTCACCCCACACTCCTTCCACATTGCCCGCATGTACGCTGACATGAAGTTGGTCCCCCTGTCAGACACAACTTCTTTGGGGAATCCCACTCGGGTAAAGATCCCCATCAGGGCCTTCGCCACTACTGGTGCAGTAATGGTTCTCAGAGGTATTGCCTCCGGATACCTTGTGGCATGATCCACCAGTACCAGGATGAACCTGTGACCGGATGATGTTGGTGGATCTAGGGGCCCAGCAATGTCGATGCCCACCCTTTCAAAGGGGGTGCCAACGACGGGAAGTGGTTCCAGGGGAGCCTTCAGCTTCATCCCTGTTTTCCTACTGGCTTGGCATGACACACACGACCGACAGTATGTGTCGGACGCCACCCTCATTCGAGGCCAATAAAAGTGGGGGACAAGCCGTGCAAAGGTCTTGTCCTGTCCCAGGTGTCCTGCCAAGGGAATCTCATGAGCCAACTCTAATAGGAAGGCTCGGTAACACTGTGGGACTACCAGGGCCCGTGACAGTCCATGCACTGGCGCCCTGGGCTCACTGTAGAGGAGACCATCCTCCCAGTAAACACGATAGTTCGATAGACTCGTTACCTGCTGCCTGGGCTTCAGCCTGTTGCCTCAGACCCTCGAGGGTAGGACATTCCCTCTGTCCCTTGCTCAGTTACTCCCTGGATGGTCCCCCCCTCCACTCGCCACTCAGCGGGGATAGGCAGATCCTCCAACGGAACCATGTCCTCCTCCGTGGACTCCGGGTCCATCTCCTCCGATGGCCTATCCGTCTCACGGGGCACGGACGCCGAGGCAGGCTTCTCCTGTCCTTGCGATGCTCCCTCATCGGCAGCTGGGTGGGCCATTGTTCCAGGCTCCAACCCATGCGACGTCTCCTCCCGAGCAGCCGCCGACCTGGTACTCACATAGGCCCAATCAGGTGTACCCAGCATCTCAGAATGAGTCCGGTATTCCACCTCCTTCCAAGCATTGTGCTCCATATTATTGCCCACAAAACAAGTGATGGACCGAATGTGGATCAATGTCGCACATTCAACCCAGTCCAAAGATCTGGGCCCAAATCCATCGTTTTTTTGCACTCCACACCACCCTGGGTTAGACAATGGCGATATGCAAATCAGCTCCGACCCTGTGCCCCATGGGAACAGTCCAGTCCGAACTACAAAAGCCATGTCCTTCCCAGAACGGAATCAAGCATCCGAGGACCGGACCGGTTTCGAGGTAACCCCTCTCATCAGCCCGGCTAGCTTGACTCCAGTGGTGTGGAGTGCCTGGGACCCACGTCTGAGCATCCCCAGCGCACCCAGGGCGGAATTTGCAAACAAAACAAGTGATGGACCGAATGTGGATCAATGTCACACATTCAACCCAGTCCAAAGATCTGGGCCCAAATCCATCGTTTTTTTGCACTCCACACCACCCTGGGTTAGACAATGGCGATATGCAAATCAGCTCCGACCCTGTGCCCCATGGGAACAGTCCAGTCCGAACTACAAAAGCCATGTCCTTCCCTGAACGGAATCAAGCATCCAAGGACCGGACCGGTTTCGAGGTAACACCTCTCATCAGCCCGGCTAGCTTGACTCCAGTGGTGTCGAGTGCCTGGGACCCACGTCTGAGCATCCCCAGCGCACCCAGGGCGGAATTTGTAAACAAAACAAGTGATGGACCGAATGTGGATCAATGTCACACATTCAACCCAGTCCAAAAACGTGGGTCCCAGGCACTCCACACCACTGGAGTCAAGCTAGCTGGGCTGATGAGAGGTGTTACCTCGAAACCGGTCCGGTCCTCGGATGCTTGATTCCGTTCTGGGAAGGACATGGCTTTTGTAGTTCGGACTGGACTGTTCCCATGGGGCACAGGGTCAGAGCTGATTTGCATATTGCCATTGTCTATCCCAGGGTGGTGTGGAGTGCAAAATAACGATGGATTTGGGCCCAGATCTTTGGACTGGGGTGAGTGTGTGACATTGATCCACATTCGGTCCATCACCTGTTGTGTTTGCATATTCCGCCCTAAGTGCGCTGGGGATGCCCAGACGTGGGTCCCAGGCACTCCACACCACTGGAGTCAAGCTAGCCGGGCTGATGAGAGGTGTTACCTCGAAACCGGTCCGGTCCTCGGATGCTTGATTCCGTTCTGGGAAGGACATGGCTTTTGTAGTTCGGACTGGACTGTTCCCATGGGGCACAGGGTCAGAGCTGATTTGCATATCGCCATTGTCTAACCCAGGGTGGTGTGGAGTGCAAAATAACGATGGATTTGGGCCCAGATCTTTGGACTGGGGTGAGTGTGTGACATTGATCCACATTCGGTCCATCACCTGTTGTGTTTGCATATTCCGCCCTAAGTGCGCTGGGGATGCCCAGACGTGGGTCCCAGGCACTCCACACCACTGGAGTCAAGCTAGCCGGGCTGATGAGAGGTGTTACCTCGAAACCGGTCCGGTCCTCGGATGCTTGATTCCGTTCTGGGAAGGACATGGCTTTTGTCGTTCGGACTGGACTGTTCCCATGGGGCACAGGGTCAGAGCTGATTTGCATATTGCCATTGTCTAACCCAGGGTGGTGTGGAGTGCAAAATAACGATGGATTTGGGCCCAGATCTTTGGACTGGGGTGAGTGTGTGACATTGATCCACATTCGGTCCATCACCTGTTGTGTTTGCATATTCCGCCCTAAGTGCGCTGGGGATGCCCAGACGTGGGTCCCAGGCACTCCACACCACTGGAGTCAAGCTAGCCGGGCTGATGAGAGGTGTTACCTCGAAACCGGTCCGGTCCTCGGATGCTTGATTCCGTTCTGGGAAGGACATGGCTTTTGTAGTTCGGACTGGACTGTTCCCATGGGGCACAGGGTCAGAGCTGATTTGCATATCGCTATTGTCTAACCCAGGGTGGTGTGGAGTGCAAAATAACGATGGATTTGGGCCCAGATCTTTGGACTGGGGTGAGTGTGTGACATTGATCCACATTCGGTCCATCACCTGTTGTGTTTCCATATTATTGCCCAGCAGACAATCGACTGGCACGGCGGGGCTTACGGCAACTCTAAGTGAACCTGCAACCCCTCCCCACTCAAAGGGAACCTCAGCCACGGGATAGTGGCTCATTCTGCCGTCAGCCATCGCGGCTGGATGAAGTACGCCTGGAATCACCTGCTCTGAGGACACAAGATGACTCCTGACTATAGTCATACTGGCTCCTGTATCTCTCAGAGCTTCCCCTCTATGGCCATTGATGGTGACCCATTGCCCATACTTGGTAGTATTTGGGGGCACCTGGATCTTTGGAACCACCTCCCGATCACCCAGGGACACTAAGGTGACACCCGCCCACTCCCTCCCCTTAACTAAGGGCATCTCCTCCCCGAGCGCTACACTAACAACTCCCGGGGCCTTTCCTCCAGTGGGAGGGGGTGGTCTCTTCGGGCATTTCGCGTCTACCTTATAATGTCCAACACCACCGCACTCAAAGCAATGGACAACCCTTGGCTGCTGACTCTGGCCAGGATTAGGGTTCTTTTGCGGGCTAGCCTTAGAGTTGGAGAAGAAACTTTTCCCCTTAAAGTTATTTTGGGGGCCTTTGGAGAACTCCTGTTTCTTATTATCTCCCCCCTCTTTCTTCTGGGGAGCGCCCTGTCCGGACTTCTGAGAATCTCCTCCCGTCCCCTTCGTGGGCACTCGGGTATTTACCCAAATGCCCGCCTCCTCAGCAAGCTTACAGGGGCAAGTAAGTTTGCTGTCTACCAGGTGCTGCCTCAGCTCGGGAAGACATTTCTCGAGTAGATGTTCCTTGAGTATTAGATTGTACAACCCTCGATAGTCTTCCACCTCACTACCTTGGACCCACCCATCCAGGGCTTTCTAGGCATAATCCAGGAAGTCAACCCAATTCTGTGAGCTCAGTTTGTGGCTGCCCCTAAACCTCTGCCGGTATTTCTCGGGGGTCAACCCAAACTTTCTGATGAGCGCCACCTTCATGGCAGGGTAGTCTACCTGATCCTCCCGGTCTAGGGCCAATAGGGCATCCCTACCTTAGGGAGGCATGTAGCGATACAATCCACCACCCCAATGCTTCTCATGGATCCCATGGGCTCTTAAGGAGACCTCATAGGCTGCCAGCCACTTAGCTATGTCATCTCCAGCTGTATAACTGGCGACCACGTCCTTGGGTAAGTGAGGCCTGAGCTCCCTGGCAAATTCCTTAGACTCGACACCCTCCGGAGTGATGTTATGGGCCCGGAGGTCGAGCTCTCGTAGCTTGAGCTCGTGTTCCATCCTCTTCCCTTCCATCTCCAGCTTGGCTAACTCCCACCTCAATTGTCTTTCCTCTCTTCTGTCAGCTAACTCGGTCTCTGACAACCCTCCTGTTGATGCACTGCTGCCCTCCCGTGAGGCTACCTTGGGGCTGATTATCATATCACCCACCCCCAGGGGACATTCCGCAGTCCTCTCAACAACAGTACCCCTGTCTGACTCCTCCTCCTCTACCGTTCCCTCCGGATGCGCTTCCACCCAGGCTCGCAGACTAATACGGAGCTCCTCTCTTTTGGCCCCTCGCCTAACGGACACTCCCCTTTCCTGACAGAACTCCTTGAGCTGCGCCACAGTATAGGTCTCCAGCTCTGACATATCGAATTCCATCTGGTCAGTGAAAAGTGTGGACAACCACCTCGAAGTAGGTTACAAGGATAGGAACTCTGAGGGTCACCTCCACCCACCTCCAGAAGAGAATTTGGAAAAAGCAAAATATTAAATTGGAGGGCCGCTGGGAGAAAACTCCGGGTGTGTACCTGTGGCGCACATGGAATTATTATGGGGTCCAAAACAAGCACGGCTCGTAATCCCACCCGCTGAGCACCAATTTTATGTTGGACCTGCGATGGGCAAGCCCAGCACAAAGGGGGTAGCTTGGCTCAAGCGTCAAGGCAAGTGAAGGCTATGGGGCTAAGCCGGCTTTGACCCGATAAGATCACCTTGTACAACCACCAAAAAGAAGGACACCACACCACTGTTGTAGAAAAATACGATTCCTTTATGTAAAAATTCTCTGTTGTGAATGGGGATCAATTAGGAAAGCACATACACATTTCTTTTGGCCACAATTTGCTGGGTTTCGATTCCAGGTTAAATACAATAAATAAGCTCAGGAATAAATATCATCAATAAATAAAATAAATATCAGGAATAAATATCATCAATAAATAGAATAAATATCACTTTTTGTTTAGCAGAATAAATACTGGTTCAGTTAAATAAACAACCACATGTTCATTCTGGTATCGCTGCCACCAATTAAATACTTCAGGAACATTAACTTGCAATACGTTTCAGGATGGAAAGATTACTCTTACAGTTTATGATGACTTCACTGAGAATGAATACAGGCTTCTCTGGGCACAAAAGGAGTGTTGGGACTCTTTAAGAATCACTCGGGGGATATGCGTGGGTATCTAAAAAGGCAAGGAAACACAGTGAACACTTCATTTACACTCGGCTGCCACCGGGTTGAGATCTCTGTTTGCTGGTGGGATCTAAGCGCGCCTACGGGCTTTGTCACCGCTAGCACTCAGGCGGCACCAGTTCAAAGTCTTTAGACTGACGAACGGGGCTGCCGAAGGGGTCAAACAATCTTCGCGCTCAGTCAAATAAATGCCGGTTCACAGTTCCTTTATGTCACCGCTTCCCACCTGAAGAAACAGGCCCACCTCACATCGGCTGCAATCGAAAAGCGATTCAGTCGGGTTCAGCACTTCTCTCGCCAGCAACGGGTTCTCAGGGGCTCCACGGACCTCCCTCCGACTTCCTCAAACAGGGATGGTTCCTGCCCACAGCTACAGCCGCCGATTCACTGGGGAGGGGCAGAGACAGTAGTCCCGCCCAACAAAGGCCAGCCTTTCCCCGCCCCGGCGCACCACCTCACCTCAGTCTGCGCAGGAAGCACTCTACGCCGGTGGAGCTCGGAGACGTCCGAGCTCCTCGCTGGAGGCGCCTGTCACAAAAAGGGGCACAGAAGACGCTTGCGGTACCGGCGAACTTGCTCTCGCCTCGCGACCCGAGTCTGTCGTAATTTCACCACCGGGGGGGCGGGGAGGCACACGAACACGGCCACAGTCTCTTGGGGACAACGAGGCACTCGCTGGGCAGGCGCTGTAGGCGCGAGGTCACCGCACACACAGCTGACAAACGCCAGTCAGGATCCACGCCAGTGAGTTTCTTTGATGTTTGTGGGGGCGCACCAAATAGAAGTCCAAACAAAGCGTTGTATTTGGGTAGTAGAAAAGTTCTTTATTTATCTTTAGCCATATTTAAAATACAGATCACCATATAGAGTACAAAAACAGATCAGCCAACGCGTTTCACTCCCTACCAGGGAGTTTCTTCAGGGCACTATGGTCTTTCCTGGAAGCGTGAGTTATAGTAGTTCCCTTTTCAAATAATTTCCTGTCGTTGCTGCATTTAGATATTCATATATCAATCTTGTTCATTGTGTTGTGTATATTCACGCTTCCAATAGTTGGCGGTTGTTGCCTCAAAAAAGTTTCAGGGAATCCAATTGTATCTTTCCCTGCCCTTGTCTGTGTAAGGTTGTTGCGATGCTGTTTGTTTGGCGTTAAGGTCTTCTCCGCGGCGGCATGGCTGGTTCCAAGCTCCACGCCAGTGACCCTTGCTTGCTCTACTGCCCGCGCTACCAGCCGCCTCAGGGGTCAACAGGGCAGGTGTCAATAAGGTGTCAAGTCTGGAATCTCCTTCACCTAGATCTGGAACATCATTATCCTATCTAGTCTTCTGGTCATCTCCAAAATGGCCGCCAGGGACTGGACCTTATATAGCCAGTGCCCTGAGGTGCTGGCTCGTGCCAGTAGGTTCTAGAACCTTCTTTGGGCTAGGCCAATGACATGGCACTTCTGAGAGGTATTTGGGACCCTAACAGCCACCATACTGAGGTTCTAGAGCAGCCATTTTGTGTACCTGGGGAAAATAAAGTAATTCCTGTCAGGAATGCGCGCCAAGTAAAAGGGCGCCAAAACCTTGAAAGGTCAAGGTTCATGGAGGCTCCAAGGGGAGTCACTCACATGAGGAAAAAGGATGGCCACCATTTTGAGGCCATTCATACAGGTTGCCAAACCCAGTCTATAATGTCACAGGTTTCGCCAGGTGTCTTGTAAATAGGTGACAAAAACCTTGTGAACAACTGGGTGTCAAGGAACATCCAGCCCCATGAAACAGCACACAAAAGGTCCTGGTAGACAAAGAAAAGCAACACATTTTGGGAGGTACAGCAGAACAAAATAAATCATAGTGGTGAGGGGACTCTCAGAAGCAGACGGGTCTAACACTGGGCAACAGAATTGGAGGCGATTCCTGAATGCCCTGGGCGAAGGACAGGAGGAGCATGACCACCAGCAAGTTGACCAAGGTCACTAGCAGGACTAGACACGTTGGGCAAGCAGGATCAGCATTGTGGGGATCAGGATGACAAGGGCCAGTAGGAGGAGTACCAAAGGGACCAGGAGGGCAAGAACCACAGAGCCAGATGGACCATGGCCAGGTGGGTTAACATCAGGACAACTAAAACTATATCCTGATTGACCAGTATCAGGAGAAACGGGACTAAGAGGCCAGGAAGACTAGTGTCAGGAGAAAAAGGAACAAGAGGACCAGGGCCAGAAATACAAAGAACAGAAACAGGACCAGTGGACCAGTAGGGATCAAGGGGAAACAAGAGAACCAGGACAATGGTGACCAGGAAACTAACTTCAGGAGAATTGGATTAAAGAGAAACAGGAGGAATAAGACTATGGCAGAAGGGAACAATTATGATGTCAGTAGGATCAAGAACTGGGCCAGGACTTTGAAGATTAGAGCAAAACCAGAACAATCAAGGTGAACTAGGACTGACAGGGCCAGGAGACCTAGGACCGGTGGAACCAGTAGTGCCAGGACATCAGACCAGGACCTAGAAGTGGAGAAAGACCAAATGGACTAGGACCAGAGATCAAGAGAATCAGGACTAGGAGAACCAGTTCAGGAGGGCCCAGTGGTTATGGAAAAAGAACTAGAAAAACAACTAAGGAGAGTATAAGCAGTACCATATCAAGAGGATCAAAAGGAGAACCTGGTCCAGGCAGAAGAGTATGGGGATAGTCAGCAGGAGCGGGGTGACCAGTGCCAGGGGGACTAGGACCAGAATGATCATGAGGGCCACAAAGTCCAGTACCGGGTGGATGAAACGTAAAACACCACCAGACCCCAGAGGAGTACCAGAAGCATAAAGAGACCTACAAAGAAAGCAAAAAGGAGGGGGGTCGCGAGAAAGAGGGCCAGGAATAAAAGGAAGGGGAGGAAAAAAAGACTGGCAACTGAAGATCAGGAGGTTGGAAAAGAGAACGACGAGGAAGGGGTAGACCATGAAGAGAAGCTGCAGGACATTAAAAAAAATGATGAGACCAAAGAGGTTTAAGAAAGCAATATTTTAGGCCACATATACATGCCCTTAGTTATTAAGGTCAAACCTCTTCTCAACAATCCTCAGTTACTATTCTTAAGTCACCCTTTAGAAACCCCTACCATTTTGAGCCTCCGTAAACGCACTCTGTGCCTAATTATGCAAACCATAATACTTCTACTACTATAGCTCCCTTGTGGACAATTTATTTGGGGGCAAACTAGTTAAAAATAATGCAGTGTGTATCTGTCACTAGCTCCACCCCTTTTTTTACTGTACCCAATTGATGAGATCCCAGAGTAAAACTTTATTTTATTTCCAGCAATGCCTATGTTGTAAATTCATACTTAGCTTTATATGGCTTCTTGGTTTCTTTAGTCCTTTCTTTGTGTTTCTATCTTCTTACCTAGCTGTGTTCTATCTGGTGTGTTGGTCAGCTGTGAGGCTTTGTGCTCTGCTGTCTTATCTTATTCTTTGTAACTTAATAAATCCAACTTTACTGGAAGACGTATCCTGCTGCCTACTTAATTTATGTACAACAGCCTACAGTTGTGGTTCAAAAGAAAGCATTTCCTTGCTCGTGTGTGCCAATTTAACATAGACGAACAGCCTGAGGGGGAAAACTACGCTCTGTGGAGTTATTAGGAACTCTGCGGTACGCGGTGTAGGGGGAAAAAACTCTACGAAGGGAGTGGGATTTTACCCTGTTTATTGCATTAATAAGCCCAAGTACTCGGAGCCCGACAACAGCAGCCCGCTTAAGCACTGCTTTCACCCCTTTTCTGTCGCAGTTGATTCACACTTGATCAAGTTATCGTATGCAATCGTTGGCCCTCTGCACATTATGAAGCCCTTTCCTTGCCATTGTATGTAGCTAAAGAGTGCTCGCCCCACTTTTCAGAGTAGGAATGTGTTGTAGCCACAACATGACGTTACAACAGAATGCCATCAGCTGAGAACCTATTTCGTTGACCGTAACTTACCTGATACAGTCATTATCACGTACCACTCCGATAGCCTCGCACGGGGGTAGAAGACACTCCTGTAAGTAGAGGCTGAGGCGTGAGCGTTGGCTGAAGCCAAAGCGGGTGCGGATCAGGCTGCTGAGGTCGGTTACCAAGCGGCACCTGCTTAAATCTAGCAGCAGCCAGCACTGGCAGCTCTCGGGAGTACTGGGTGGAGGATAATCAAAGAAAAGCCGGAGCCGAAGAGAGCCCACACCCGGCACTGACATGCTGTTGGAAGCACGGTAAAGCCCTTCTGGCTTTCCGTAACAGCTCTATCATTGACATAGAAGAAAGACCAGAATCCCATCACACGCCGCGCTTCTTTTTGTCTTCAAATGCTTTTATTGCCATTTTATTAAAGGACAGACAGAAAATGAGAATAGGTCAATCTGCATTGATTTACATGCACCTCATCAGTCAGTAATCAGTAATAGGGAGTTAGTGCGGACTAGCGGTCTGAGCCGTCAGCCCTTCGAAACGGGAAACCAGAATCGAATCCTTGGTCTTGGCAAAGCACATACTTTTTTTCCACCATCGCCCCACCCGTGACAGTCCATTTGACGTGTCCGTGCGAACAATCTGGTGCGAATCTGTGACATTGCACAACGTCACGTGCATTTGTTTTGCTGGGCATAGTGAGATTAAGTGATTTGCCCAGAATCACAGGATATTGAGACGCTGCCCAGACTGGTACCTGGTTCCCATTCCACAAAATCGGTAGCTATAACCCTGGCGTCCCTGTTGCCTAATAACCTACCACACTGTTACTTTTCGTTTCCGTGGATAACATAAAATTCCGTATAACACGCCTCTATGTCAATCTTGTGTCACGCGCGTTTGCAACCACACTTATTGCACGGATTGTACATGATTCGAGGCCCCGTGACCCTCAGTCATGAAAACAAACAAAGGACAAATGATTTAAGCGACCCTATGACTAACAACAGCAAATTATTACTTTGAATGGCGTGAAAAGGGGCGCACGTAAAGTTGTGTTTCAAGTCAGCAGTTCCATTAAGCTGTTAAAATCAATGCTGTAAATGTAATCTAAGAAGGGTATCGTCATTCTTAGCCAGTTTTTACAAATATTTAAAGAGTTTACAACAGAAAGCAATGAAGTATTTCCAAGTGAAAATTCACTGTAATTGTAGTTGACGAAAAGTTACGTTGTTTAATTTCTAATGTGCTCTGTTTTGTTTTCCCTTCAGCGGTTCATCATTTCAAGATGGTCGCTTTGTTTCAATAACATTATCTGGGTCAGAGAGAGGCTTGACACGCTGTTTCTTAAAATAGCTGCTGTCAGGTGATCGTTCTCTAACTGGAGTTGAATGATACTTCTGGCTGTAGTCATATGACTAGTTGGGGATTTACAAGCCATGGAGCTCTTGGTTGTGCTGGTCTGCCTCATCACGCTGTCTGCAGGTCTGTATTACCCTACGATACGCGGTTTGTTGACTTCATCGTTCCAGGCAGGTGCGAGGCAGAGTGTAAACCCAGAAGGCACTATTTTATTAGATAATTATATGAGACCCCCTACGAGAGAGTGGTTATTTTACTTTACTCTTAAGTGATTTCGTTCCACATTATATCTTGTTTTATGTACTATAACATTTTTGCGGTTTGGATTTTATTGTATTGTTTTTTTTTTAGGAAGCGTATGCGCCAAATGATTGCCTGTCGACAGAACGCCGTGTTGGAAGTAAATTGCATTAGGATCGGTTGTGTAATATTTTTAACGTTGGTCTTAATGTTATGTAGTTCTGGGTCGTTGTTTCCAGATTTTCGTTTGCCGGCAGGGTCCTATGATCCATTTGCTGTATGCAGAGTCGAAGTCTTCGTATAACAAAGACAGAGAACTGTGCCGTCCTGTCCAGTTTGACCGTTTATGGACTGTACTGTGAGCCACTCTTACCCCCTCCTCTCCCCCCCCCCCCCCCCCCCCCCCCCCGCCGTAGTCTGGATTTTGTGTTATCCAGAGTGGATTATAACAGTTGCCAGAATCTAACGGACCCCGCCCGTCCAACGCACAGGGTGAACGCCCAGGAACCCCCCCCCCCTCCCCCCCCCCCCCTCACACACACACACACACTTGGGAGTTCCCATGATGGTGCTTAAGTGAAGGGTGCAATAATTACATTCTCAACACAGGAACATTGGACCTCAAACAGGCACCACAACACTCGTATAAACAGCGCCCTAGAACATTAGAAAACTCCCAATTGACGATGAAAATCCTTGCTTGACCTATAGTGTACCGGTGACCGCTCCAATCTCTATTCCAATCTCTATTAGTCAGTCAAAAAGTAGGCATATCGTTTGGACGGAGTTGGATTGGAACTCAGGTAATGCCGCTCCTCTGTGTGGGTGCTTTGCCACATTCTTACGTTATAAGGGTCTCAAAATTTGGACAGACCACCACTCACACCATCAGGCTTAATCTTCACCCAATCTCAAATCAACTTTGGACTTTGATGTCTTCTTTGCACTCTCCACCAATTTCATTTCACTCTCACGGAACTAACTTAGTTCCTGGCTGTCTGCTACTCATCATTTCAAATGGTGTCTTTTTCTGTACCGAAATTTACAGTGGTGCGGTACCCACAACATGTCTTTGACCGCTCCTTGCACATCCAAGCCAAATTTATACGCTAGTATCATTGTGCCCTTCTCCAACCAATTCAGCCTCTCAACCAGGTCATTGCTCTCGGGATTGTAAAGTGAGATACACTTTTTACACCCAGTCAGTGATGAGTTTTAGCTTCTCAACCGAAGTAAGTTGAGTGCCATTGTCAGTGATTCATTTAGAAGGTATTTCTTCTCCTGAATATCTCTCCCAGCACTGCAATGGTGGCTTTAGTGTTGATACATTTCATGAAAACCACTTCCAACCACCTGGACTTGACATCAACCAATACTACAGCACACCTCTCGTGATCAGGATGGCACATGAACGGACCTATAAAATCTAGGCACATCTTCTCCCACGCAACATCCACCTCAAGCAGATGTTGATCATGTTCTTTAACTCCCAGACCGACCCTTAGTTTTTTCAGAGTTCTTGCACACCTCAGGTGCTTCAGCCCACTGTCTTGTCTGAGTATCCATTTTCGGCAACCAAACTCTCTTTGTCTCTTGATGGTGCTTGCCCTAAATGCCCCTTGTGGGCTGATTTTACTAGTTTCTCTCTAACAGCTGTCGTGGTACAAATTTCTCCTTCATCATTACCAGTCTGTTTACCACCAGGGATAATTATCCTACAACTTTATGGAAAGGTCGAACGGCATCAGGTAATGTTCTTTCCCTTCTTATTTGAAACCTTAGTATTTGTCTCATGGCCTCAAAAAACGCATCTTGATCTGTAGCGGTCATCCACTCATTCTTGGACACACAGCTGTGCAAACCATCAGTTGCCTCTTCTGTATCAGCCACCACTTCTTCATAATCAAAAGTAAAGCCATCAGCAGACATGCCTGATAATCTTGACTGACAATCCTCTACTTGATTTCTCCACCCTGGAAGATATTCCAACTCACAATCTTACGCTTGTAATTTTGCAGCCAAGCTCGCCTAGCTATCAGAACGTATGGTCATGCCATTTGGGCCTACTACTTGCAACAGTGGTTTGTGATCCGTTATTAATATTAACTTTACACCATAAATGAAGACACCAAAATAATTTGTGGCACAGGCAGCAGCTAACACTTCTCGCTCAATGACTGAATAATTATTTTCTGCGTCGGACAACAAGTGTGAAATGAAAGCTGCAGTTTTTCTGCCCCTCCAGTCATTTGTTAAAGTGCAGCTCCAATTTCAATGGCACTTGGCATCAACTGTGAGAATTGTCTTCAAACCAAATTTGAAAGGAACAAAAAGCGTAGCTTGTAAAATATCAATTTTAAACTGGTTAAAGCTTAACAGGTCATTGATGTGTGATAGGGGGGACGCAGCTTCTGGATGTGCAGCGGTACCTCGGGAAACTTAGGCGGCTACTTTAGAACTCCCAGTGAATTGCTGCAGGGCATCTGCTAATGAACTTCAAAACATATATTACTCAACTTAAAATCAATAATTTAGCTTCTCACTAACAGCAAGTCCATTACCAGCGCACCTCATCACTTACTGTTACAAGTAGAGGCAGTCTGATGTAAAATTAACCAAGTTCTTCAGGATGGCACAGGCTATTATCTGCCAAATTTAATCTACACCTCAGCCTGGTGGCTGGCGCATTCCCATGCTTGTCACCAGAAAAAGTGTTCTAATTAAAACATAACACTCTGGGTCGTCTTCTTATGTTTACTGGTAGAAGAACATCCTGTCTCTCTAACATCAGACACCTTCACAATGACCATCTCAACTGTCACAGAATCCCATAACATCCCCACCCAGAAACCCAGTACATCACTCATGACGTGGAACATTGTACTCCATGTCCACTCTAAATGGGAAGCCCACATTATATCACAGACCTTGCTCCTAAGTCGTTTTGTGGACTCGCCTAGCGATGCCGCGCCTGCGCTGATCGCTTGCGAGATCTATTGTTGTCGATTTCGCTTCCGAAGCGGGGGACAGGAGATGTGCACGTGTACAGCTCACCGCGTGCATGGTGCACTTTCACTCTAGGCTGCTGAGATGGCCTCCCTAACACCACAGGCTACTTCTGGCATTCACAAGTGCTCTTGCTCAGGGAGGCGAGGAAAAAGGGTCTGCATTCAATCTAAAATGACAGATTTACAGAGTGCATCGCATCAGAGGGGAGGCGCAATATGCTACGAGGCTACTGTTGCGGTGCATGCTCTACTTAAGATGTCAATGAACTGCTTTGGTAGGTTAAAAAAAACTGTTTATGTTGCTTTCTTGCCTGTAAATTGAGAACGTTGCACATGAGGGAGGGACGTGGAGAGTGAATCGTATCATACATAATCTGAAACGGAAACTGCTTTCCACGTCTGCCTGGGGCAGTGGAAGTGAAATTGCATGCCCCCTGACTTGCAATGACATAGCGCAGTTCGCCTCTTCTCCCACATTCATCGTTCCTTTTTCTGCAGGGTGTCCGGTTGAGGGCAAGGAGTGGGAAATCCAGAACTGAATCAAACTTTATTTGCTGCTCATCCCGCGAGCAGGGGTAGGAAGGGCTGTGCCTAGGGTACCTCAGAACAAGCCAGACCCAGTAGCTGCGACCTCTGACTCTCACTAAAGTACATCTGTGGTGCTTTTGGAAAATAGAAAATATATCTAAGGATCGGTGAGGAGTAAGAATGGGGAAGTGGTGAGGGCAACAAAGGAAGCGAGTAACACAAGACAAGGAATGATAGGACGTCTCATTGCTGGTCCTTAAATCTTCATGAAAGCACTTGTAGTTGAACATGTACTGATGTCTCTCAACTAACAGACTTCAAACTCGCCAGACACTCTTGTCCAAGCAATGATGTACTCCCCACAGCCACCACTAGGATTCAAAGTCCATAACAGGTGCATTAAGCAGGTACGGCAATGGTCTGCACCTCTATTCAGCTGCAAACCTGCACTCTAACCTTGTGATTCAGTAATCCGGTTTATTGCCTAGATTAATCTGCAACCCTGTTCTTTAGGGGCTTGGTGTGGTTTTGCTGGATCCAGTTTCATTTTCCTGAAGCATCCTGGTGGCTCCCAGCAACAAGCATTTACAATGCAATAGGTCTCGCATTTGATAGAGTTTAAGCTACTAGCATTGCTAATGACAATGCTTTTTATTTGTTTTAAAAACCAAAACATAAATAAAAGACGTAATTTAAAATGTGACTAGCTCGTGTAAATTTATCTTATTTTATTTTAAAGTTTTATATAGCATGAACCAGACCCTTGCGGGTATCAGAGCGCTTTACAGGGTAAGTTTCTTAGTTACATAGGTTCTATGTGAATAATATAAGCGTCAATGCTGGTCAATAATAATATAAACATCCTATCATAGATACATGGGTATAAGTTACATAACAAAACATTAAATGTATATCAAGCAAAGTCTAGATACAAAATCCAGGAAACCTGGATGGACAGTAGACAATTAAAGGTTCTATGTAGAAGATACGTTGTGTAGCATAATAACAGTAGTCCATGCTCGAGTGAATTTAGCCATGAGAAGCGATTTCACTTCTTTTTTGAAAGACGTCGTAGAGGGATTAAGTCTAGTTTCTGGGGGTAGAACATTCCATATTCTGGGCGCCATCCCTGAAAAAGTTTGGGTATATGTTTTCTTCGTGTTGAATCTCTGCGGCTTCAGTAAAAGGTTTTTAGCACTTCTTGAAGATCTGACCCCACAAGAGGGTGCCAGTTTCTGTGCCGAATAGCCTGGCGCGTTGTGGTGAATGGCTTTGTGTCATACATGCTATTTTCAAATGTATTCTGGCTTCTAAAGGTAGCCAATTAAGGGATTTTAGGTCGGGGATATGTGGGAGCTTCTTTTGGAGCCAGTGATGAGTCTTGCTGCGGCGTTGATTGAGGCTCTTAGAGGGGCTGTTGCAACTCTGGGCAAGCCGCAAAGAGAGACACTCCTGTAGTCAACTCTTGGGATGAATAGAGCTTGTACTGCCAGTTTGAAGTCTCTATCCGGCAGGAAAGGTTTCAGTTTTCTCAGAGTATGTATCTGAAAGTTTTCTCCTTTTTGTTGCGTTGCTGATGTGTTTTTGTATATTGAGGTTTCTGTCCAGTGTAAATCCCAGCGATTTTGCTGAGTCAACAATGAAAGGTTGGCAGTTGAGTGCAGTAAGGTGTTTGATCCAGTCTTGCATTATGGCTACTTGGGCGGGAGGAGCGTTTAGGAGGTATTCGGTTTTGAGGGCATTCAGTTTTAGATGGTTTTCTGCGAGCCAGGTCTGAGTTTTTCAGAGAGTTGTGTTGAGCGCTTTGATGTCTTCTAGGGCATGGATCTTAAGGTATAATTGTGTGTCGTCAGCGTACATGTGATATTGCACGTTAGACGAGTTGAGAATTTCAGTGAATGGTTCCATGAACAAATTGAACAGTGTCGGAGAAAGTGAAGATCCTTGTGGGATTCCTAACGTGACCGGGACGGGTTTGGACAATGAGTGGTTGACCTTAAGTCGTTGCGATCTGTTTTGGAGGAACTAAGTGAACCAATTTAGAACTGATCCAGATAATCCCATTCTGTGTTTCAGAACGTCTAGCAGGTTTTTGTGTTTGACGGTATCAAAGGCCGAGGAAAGGTCTAGCAAGTTGAGTAAGCAGGTTCTGTTCTGATCTAGGATTTGTAGAGCATCATTAATTATATGGGTCATGGCTGATTCAGCTCTGTGACCTGCATGGAAACCTGCTTGGTATTTGTTGAGTAGGTTGAAAAGTTCAATATGTCTTACCAACTGGATGTGTACACTTTTTTTTAAGAGTTTGGCCAAGGTAGGGATGTTGGATGTAGGGTGGTAGTTGTTTAAGTCCGCAGGGTCAGCCATAGGTTTCTTTAGAATGGGGATACCTGCCCAGCTTTGAGGGCTTCAGGAATGCAACCTTGGTGTAAAGAGTTATTTATGATCTTGGTCCATAGAGGCAGCAGCAGCGGGGTGAAGTCTTTTACGAAGTTTGCAGGGAGAGGGTCAGTGAAGTGATTGGCTGGGTTCAGGGCAGTAAGGATTTTGAGAATAGATTCTTCATTGTAGGTATTGAAAGACGACCAAGATGCATTATTTTTTAAGTCGAACTTTTATGAGTTTCGCTGTGGGGCATTTAGAAGGAAAGGTGAGGGGTTCGTATGTGAGACAGTGTGTGTGATTAGATCGTGAAGAAGGTCCTTCTTTATGCTGTCGGTCTTTAGAGTGAAGAAGGTGGCAAATTCTTCACAATTGGGTTGTGGGCCACATTTAGCTTGGGGGCGGTGAGGTGCATCCTTAGATTGAGTTTTGATTAACTCAAAGTTTTCTGGGATGATTTTTTTTGCCTGGTCTAATTAGTGTGTGAAGAAGTCTGCTTTAGTGCACTTGATCTTTCTGTAGTATGCGTTTCTCTTCTTTCTTAGTATTTTGAGATGATTGGCGGATGGAGCTGATCTCCATCTGCGTTCAGTTATTCTTAGGGCTCGTCTGTCCTAGTTTAATCTTCCATCGTACCAAGGCTTAGAATCTTTTGTGGAGACTCCTCAGTTGAAGTGGGGCTACCTCATTTAGTATCATGTTCATGGAATTGAAGTAGTGGTTGGTGAGATCATGAACATCAGATATCCCTTCAGGAGAAAGAAGTAAGTTGTAGCTGGGAGTTGTACTTATGTTAGGGATCTAAAGTGTGTAGAGCTCGTTCTGTCACTGAATCCGGTTGAGGAAAGAACACCGGTAAGATCAACCGATTGATGTGAAAGGCAGAAACTACCTGAGGTAGAATCTTATGGTTGGTACGAAGAAGCACTTTGTCTTTGTGAAGCTGGAAAATGTTCTTCTATGGTTAGTGCATGTAGCTCACCCGCTCTCCTCAGTGAAGTACTTGCAATGTGGAAAACGATTTTCCACTAGAGAAATTGCAGTTCACATTTATGCATGGGTTCAAACGGTGGGCACATTAATCGTGTGAGGACTATGTTAAGATTCCACACTGGGGCAGGTGGAAGTCTTGGTGGTATAACTCTTAAGTCCTTCCATAAAAGCTTTGATAACCAGCACTCTAAAAAGAGACAAGTGTTGCCTATTTTGTAGATATGCAGCTATCGTCGCGAGATGAAGGTGGATAGAAGTGTAAGTTAACTCTGAATGCTGCAAGTGCAAATGATATTTTGTATGGAAACATCAAGAGGATTGATGATATTTTTACAATAGATAACAAAACGCTTCCATTTAGCTACATAACAGGCTCTTGTAGTAAGCCTTCTCGCCTCTCTAATGATGTTCATACAGTCTGGTGAAAGATTCAGATAACAAAACTGACTTCGGGAGCCAGATCGCTAGGTTGAGATCTTTGGGATCTGGGTGTCTGTTTTCTCCATGGCTCTGTGTGAGGAGACTGGATGTGAGGTGCAGCTTTTGATTTGGAACTAGTGAGAGCTCCAACAGGGTTGTGAACCAAGGTTAACAGGCCCATATGGGAGCTACTAGAATCAGTGTAAGGGATTTTTGCCTGAGTTTCCAAACCACTAATGGAATGAGTGGGAGAGGCGGAAAAGCGTAGGCAAATATCCGTGATCATTTCATCCATAGTGCATTGCCATTGGAGAGCGGGTGTGAATACCTGGAGGCGAAGCTTGAGCATTTTGCAATTTCGTTTGTCGTTTGTGTCAAAAAGATCTATATGAGGAAACTCCCAACTTTGAAAGTATGGGAGGAGAACTTGAGGGTGAAGTTCCCACTCGTGGATTTGCTGCCTCTGTCTGCTGAGAAGGTCGGCAATCTGATGGTTTACTCCTGGGAGGTGTTCTGCTAGGAGATAGATTTTGGGGTGGACTTCTAAATGGCTCGAGCCAGTTGTGACAGTTGGAGAGAGTGTTTCCCCCCTGTTTTTGTATATAATGCATAGCTGTCATGTTGTCCGTGCGAACTAGGACAGCTTTGCCTACAAGGTGAGCCTGAAAGGCTTGGAGGGCTAGGAATACTGTTAGCAGCTCTAGAAGATTTATGTGGAGAGATTTTTGCTTTTGACTCCACAAGCCTTGAACTGTGTGATCTTGGATATGAGCCCTCCCAACCAGTGAGCAACGTGTCTGCTGTTAGCATTATCTGTGGAACTGGGTCTATGAAGGGCAGTCCTTTTGATACATTTTGTGGGTTCCACCACTGCAGTGTGATGAGTACGGCTGTTTACCAACACTAGATCGGTTAAGACACACTGCGACTGCTTCCACTGACTTACTAAGCATTCCTGAAGGAGACGCATGTGAAGCCTGGCATGGGGAACAATCATGATGCAAGAGGTCATTATTCCCAGCAGCTGCATATACACTCGAGCGGGTAGTGAGTGAGTGGGCTGAAACTGCAGAACCAGAGCCTAAATATTGCAAATTCCGGCTGCATTGGGCAAGGCCAGAGTTCTTTGAGTATCTAAAGAGGCTCCTAGATAGTTTTCAGTGTTGGAAGGTTGAAGATGCGATTTCAACACATTGACTGTAAACCCCAGGTGCAGTAACGGGTTTTTATGTAAGTGTGTTGGAGACACTTAAGGTAGGTACTGGCTTTGATGAGCCAGTCGTCCAAGTACGGGAAGACATGAATGTGTTGTCTTCGTAGGTGAGCAGAGACTACTGCCAGACGTTTTGTAAAGACTCTGGGAGCAGTGGTGACTCTGAATGGGAGTACTTTGAACTGGTAATGCTGGACCGCAACCACAAATCTGAAAAATTTACGATGAGCAGGATGTATTGAATGTGGAAATACGCGTCAATTAAGTCTAGAGTAGACAAAGTCACCATATTGTAAAAGTGGGAGCACTTGTTGAAGTGTCACCATGTGAAAATGATCTGATTGTACTTAAAGATTCAATTCTCTGAGGTCCAAGACAGGTCTGCGCGAACCGTCCTTTTTGGGTATGAGAAAGTAAAGGGAGTATAGGCCCGACCCCCGATATTGTAGTGGTACGGGCTCTATGGCTCCTTTTAAGAGGAGAGACTGAACCTCTTGTTTGAGGAGATGTAAGTGGTCTGGTGACATTTTGTGTGAATGTGGAGGAATGTTTGGAGGACTGTTGGTAAGCTCCAGGCAATAACCAGAACAGATCAATTCTAGCATCCTATTGTCTGTAGGTGTTAAATGATTGGGGGGGGGGGGGGGGGGGAGTATAGGGAAGTCACTGTTTGGTATTGGAGGGGGAGGTGCGTGTTTTGGAACCTCTAGCTTTGCCTTTGTTGCCTCTGTAGCCCCCTCTGAAGAAACCCTTGGAAGCAGAGAGCTGATAATTGCCCTTGTACGGTGCAGAGGCAGTGTCTGAGGAGGTATTCTTGGACCCTCCACGATAGGAGCGCCGAAAGGAACCACAGGGGGGACTGTAGAGCTCCCATTGATTTTACCACATCTATCCTTTTTCATTTTTCTAAGGACGTTTCTACTACGGGACCAAAGAGGTGTGGTTTGTCAAATGGTGTGTTAAGAATAGAAGCTTGAACTTCTGGTTTAAACCCGGAAATTCTTAACCATGCATGTCTTCTTAGTAGCACGCTGGTGTTTATGGCTCTAGTCGCAGTGTCAGCCGCATCGAACGCGTACCTAATGAAATTGTTAGAAATGAGTTTTCACTTGTTCACTAGGTCCTGAGCTTTGGACTTGTGCTCATCAGGCAGGAATTGGAGCAATTGCTCCATTTCGTTCCGATGCTCCCAATCGTACCTGGCTAAAAGTGCTTGGGTGTTAGAAATGCACCAGAAATGTGCAGCTTGGGAGGTGACTCTTTTCCCAGAGGCATCTATCAATTTAGACTCCTTGTCCGGAGGTGGAGCATATCGTGATGTTTGAGAATTGGCCCGTTTAGAAAATACTAAAGAATCTAAGGGTAACTAGCCCTTAATATACACTGGATCTGATGGTGCAGATTTATATTTTTGTCTATCCTGGGAGTGAGAATACGTGCCTGTACAGGATCCTTAAACAGGTCATCCACATGTCGTAGGATATCCTTGAGCATGGGGAGTGTGTGAGTGGATCTTTGGAAACTACTAAGGGTTTCGAAAAGAAAATCCTCCTTTACGGATTCTTTGTGTAACTGAACGCCGCAATAATCAACAGCTCTACTTAATAGTTCTATATAGCCTACGTTGTCATCTGGTGGAGAAGGTTTAGTATGGTAAAGATCAGGATTGTTATCTGTGGGAGAATCCTTCCAGGGTTCTGCAGGTACAGGATCATTGTCCCATCCCGATCATCAGGTGTATATGGTGGTGGTGAATTAGTAGGGGTAATTAACATGTGTTGTGTTTCTGGGGAAGGAGGTGATGGAAGAGGAGGAGGAGAAGGCTTAGTACTAACATGTTTGCTCTTTAAAGGAATGTTTTAGGTTTCTTCTGACTCGGATTTTCTTTCAAGTGGCAATTTGGTCGCAGTATGTCGAGCTTTTGGATTGGGTCCTGTTTTGAAGGTGGGACATTGAAATGCAAGACCTATTACATTGCAAATGCTTTTTTAGATTTGACTACTCCTTGGTGGGCTCTGTGAGGTAGGAGGACAGCCCGATGTCTTGTCCTGCTGGGAATGACTAACCTCAGCCCTCGCATAAGATTACCCTAAGCCATCTTTGAGAGTTCTTGCTGAACATGATGTGGCGATTGGGAAGTTCATTTCACATCTTCTGTGCGATGCACAGAGTAGCACTTAGGAGCCTGCCAGTCAACAGTTAGTACTACTTGGATGACCAGTTATTAGCAGTCATCTCGCCCTGTGGCCTCTACAATGGCCAGTACGGACATGGGGATCGGTTTAGACCTTTCACTGACAAAGCCACCATACTGCTCCGAATCTTGCACTTATTTTGCATTGGGGGGTACGTGGCCGAGCCTGGTGTGATATCAAGTCTGCATGATTGCGGGGGCCTGGTTTGTACTCTACTTTAACAATGAACTCCTGCAGGATCCATTTCTCAATTTTCGGGCGTGGTTTGGATGCGGACCATCGAAATAAAGGAATCGGCAGCTTGTGGTCCTTCAGTGAAGATGGTGAAAGGGTGGCTGTACAGGTACACATAGAATTGACTGCACCCCTAGAGAATAGCAATGGCCTCCCTCTCTATCTGGGAGTACCTCTGTTAGGAAGGATGTGAGTTTCGGGCTCTTGTAGGTGACTGGGGCCCTCTCCCCATAATCCTGACATTGGGGCAGTATGGCCGTAGTCCACTACGATTTGCCTCTGCCGCTAGCTGAGACTCATGCTTGGGGTCGAAGTAAACCAGGGTGGCATCCACGGAGAGGGATTGCTTTGTGTTGCCAAATGCTTGCTCCTGCTCTTCTCCCCACATCCACGGGCTGGTGGACATGGTAAGTTCATGGAAAGGGCCTGTGATGTCTGACCGTTTATTCATGAATCGTCTGCTGTGAGTAACCATTCCAAGGAAACTGTGCCCTCCCAACGCAGAGGTGGGTGGTGGAGCATCTTGAAAGTCCTTCACATTTGTTGCCTCAGGCCCAATTCCCGGGTCGGAGAAATGATTGCTGAAGAAGCTAATGCTCTTCTTCAGAAACTCGTGCTTCACTCTGTGAAGAGTAAGCCGGTGCTCTTTTAGATTGACAAAAATGCTTGGAGGCAAGTGAAATGGCTGTGCAACGTTTGGCATGCACCAAGATGTCGTCGCTCACATTTAATACCCAAGGGAGGCCAGTTAGCACCTCCTTGATAATGTGTTGGAAGATTTCAGCTGCATTCGATATGCCAAGTTTAGCTGGGTGAAATGCCAGAAACACACATGTGTGGAGAAAGTGGTTATGAGTCGGGAGTCTGGGTGTAGCTGTATTGGAAGATAGCCAGACCAGAGATCTATTTTAGAGAACCACTTTGAATCTGAAAGTTCCCCAATGATATTGTCAATAATCTGTGTCAAGTGACACTCCCGCCTGATGATCAGGTTGGGCACCCTCATGACCAGGCAGATCCGCACTCTGTCCAGCTGTTTGGGTATTGTTGCAACCACGATGGGGGAGACCAGGAGTCGGGCCTGCTAATCTCCCAATGATGGTGTTCTCCTTCAGGACTCTGTTCCTTCTCAGTCTTGGGGCCAAGATGAAAAGTTATCCGCTGCTGGCAGAGTGCTACTGGTGCAGTTGATTTGTTGATGTACAAGCATAAGGTTTTTCCCTCAAGACATCCAATGCCAAAAATACGGATCAAATCTTGTGTAAGCCCGTCAGTGTCATTGGCATGAACACTAAAAGCAAAATGCACTAGCTTGAGGTCTTGGAAGGTTTGCCAACTCGGAAGGAACCCAGCACCTTCCTGAGACACGCAGACCTTGGCTTTTGTGGATGTTGTATGTTTGGTGACCTCCATGTGGAAGACTCCTGCCAGCTACAGAGGTGAGCGGTTACCAAAAGCGTACACCTCGTTCTTGGTTGCATGCAGGATAGGCTGAGCCAGCACCTTGTGTTACAAATCTGAAGCCATGACGTTAATGGAGGTTCCGGTGTTGATTAGCGAAGTGATTAGTTGTACTTGGACTCTGAGGAGGCACATGGGTGCCGACTGGGGCGCTGAGCATTGCAGATCAACAGACGGCACCACATGGACAACTTCTTGTTCGTCGTCAGTGTCGCTCTATGCCAGTGGGTTGTGTGTCGACCGATTGGATACTCTCCTTTTGCTGGGTTGAGTATTCCTGAGTGGAACAGCATATATTGAAGAACTATTTCAGTTTACTGCATGCCTTTAATCTGGAGAGAGGGACCCTACAAGGTTGCCCCCTTTCTCCTTCACTTTTCATTTTGACACTAGAGCCCTTACTGCTCAGGATCATACCCAACACAGGTATTTCTGGAGTTTCTTTCAATAACTTGAAAATAAAAGTGGCTGCATATGCGGACGATATATTAACCCTGTCCGAAGATGCATCTCACTCAATCTCGGCCTTACTAAAGTCAATAGAAGATTATGCCCAGGTGTCCGAATATAAACTTAGTGAAATGAAATGATTACCATAAGGCATTCCAGTGCTACTATAGAGTCAGACTCGAAAAGGGGGAGAGGAGACCAGGGATCATTTGGGGAAGAGGAAGGTTTTCAGTGTTTTCCGGAAGCACATATGACCACGTTCCGCACGTAGTTTCAGTGGGAGGGAGTTCCATAATGAGGCGGCGTTCACAGAGAAGCAGCGTTCTCCTGTGCGTGCTTTCTTGACTCTTGGCACTGTCGCCAGGAACCCCTTGTCGGAACCCAAGGGTCTGTTGGGTTTGTAGGGCGTGACTAGGCTTCTCATAATCGGGCGACCTTTGCCTTGCAGGAGTTTGTGGGTAATGCATAGGGACTTGAACATAATCCTTTCCCGTACGGGGAGCCAATGGAGTGATTTGAGGGCAGGTTTAGCTGAGGTCCTAAGGGGGACGCCCATTAAGAGCACGGCTGCGGCATTTTGGATTTGTTGAAGCTTATTGATAGTAGCTTTCAGGGCTCCTAAAAAAATCGCGTTGCTGAAGTCTAGTCTAGAGAGAACTAGACCTTGTATCAATAGCTTCCTAGAATGATGAGGGAGGAGAGAAAGGATTTTCCGGGCAGACCGGAGTAGCCCAAAACAGGTGCCTGCTGTCTTTTTCGCTTGTGTTTTGAGCGACGGGTCCTGCTCCATCCAGACCCCTAAGCTTTTGATTTCTTTTTTTGGGGTGGGTGGGTCCCCTAAACAGGCAGGCCAGATGGAGGAGGGCATTGAGGCCGACTTGTTGCCTAGGAACATAATTTCAGTTTTAGACCCATTTAACTTCAGTGAGGAGTCACACATCCAGGCGTATATCTTCGTCAGGCATTGATGGAAACTGCCAGGGCGTTGATCGAGCTGGGAGAGAGAAACGACCAATTGAGTGTCATCAGCGTAACTGACTATTTTGAACCCAAACGGGGCAACCACGTCCTCCAGGGGGGCCATGTACACATTGAACAATGTGGGGCTTAGGGATGAACCCTGCGGCACCCTACAATGGAGGGGTATTAAGGCGGAACGTAAGTTGTCTTCCCAGACTTGAAAGGTGCGGTTGGAAAGATAAGATGTTAGCCAGGTCAGGGCAGACCCTCGTATTCCTGCCTCGGCCAGGCTCTGAATAAGGATACGGTGATTCACCGTATCGAAGGCTGCACTAAGGTCCAGGAGGTTCACTGCCACTGATCCTCCTGAGTCCAGAATGCGCCTTGCCTCCTCGATGACAGAGAGGAGGGCCGTGTCAGTGCCCTGGCCTGGGCGGAATCCGGTTTGGGAGTTACGCAGCAGATCATTGGACTCCAGAAAGTGGGAAAGTTGGTAATTCACCACTTTTTCTGGGATCTTGCTGAGTCTGGGGAGTAAAGAAATAGGTCTAAAATTAGCAAGCTCGAGCGGGCCAAGATGCGGTTTCTTTAGAAGGGCCTTCACAATGGCCCCTTTCCAGCTGGGCGGAACAATGCCCTGAGAAAGAGAGATGTTGATGAGTTCCGTTGACGGAATGGCGATAGAAGTGGCTATCTGTTTGAGGAACCGCAAAGGGGCAGGGTCGCTAGTGGAGCCGCTTTTAATGCCGGCTAAGATTTTAAGGAAGTCCTCTATGGAGACAGGATTAAAGGCATTGAGCTGGTGGTCCGTGTCCGGGGGCAGATTTCCAGTAAAGGCAGGGCTCTCCATTTGGGGTAGGGTGGATGTAATATTTTTGATTTTTTTGGTCAAAATAAAAGGCTAGTTCATTGCACTTAGCCCCTGTTGGATCTTGGGATAGTGGGGGGTCAGGAATCTTCAGGAGTTCTTTGGTGATCTGATATGTTTCTTTCATAGAGTTGGAGGAGTTTTTAAGTCTCTGATCATAGAATGCTGTTTTGGCATTTCTGAGGGCAACTTTATACGCCTTAATCGCGTCGCGATAGGTGTCTTTGTTTGCTGTATCCCAGTTTTTTCTCCAAATACGTTCGAGCTTCTTACAGATTTTCCTTAAAATTCTGAGCTCCAGAGTGTACCAGGGGGCAGAGCTGGCTCTGGCAGGCTTTTTCCCCAGAATTGTTGTTGGTAGGACTAAGTCCAATGAGCTCGTAAGCCATTTTTAAAAATTGTTGTCAGCTACCACAGGGTCCTGAACAAGGAGAGGGGGAGAGCGTTCCAGGGTATGAGTCCAGTTCTCCACCAAGAGTTTCGACCACGCCCTCTCATAATTGGGTGTACTGAGCTTTTGTGATGTCTTAAACTCTGCCTGCCAGGTGAAAGTAATAAGAAAATGGTCTGACCAAGGGAGGGGAGAAGGGGGGCTGGCATGAAGTGACCTAATGTTAGTGAGTACCGGGTCAAGCAGGTGGCCTTTATCATGTGTGGCACCTGTGTTCACAAGATGGATCTCATACGATAGGAGATCAAGGAGAAGGTCAGTAGCCACTTTGTCTGAGGGGTCGTTAAAATGGAGATTAAAGTCACCTAGGATGGTGAAATTGGGAGAAGAAGAGGCCAAAAGGGTAACCGTTTCGAGGAGAGAGCTAATAAAGTGGTTGGGGGTCCCTGGAGGGCGATAGACTAAGAGGCCTATGAAGGATATGGTAGGAGATAGTTGAAAATGGAAGTGGCAATTTTCGGAATCCGAAATGCCACCGTCCTTCATCCCCCCCAAACAAATGGTCTTTATACAATATGGCCTAGCCACCTCCTTTACCAGAGGGTCTGACCTGCGAATGGATGAGAAACCCGGGGGGGAGAGCACGAACAATGTCGGCCTCGGAGTTGGAGGTTAACCATGTTTCGGTGAGAAACAAGATGTCAAGGTTATGGTCCTGTAACAGAAAGTTAATCTCCAGAGAATGCTTGGGAAGGGACTTGCAATTCAAAAGGGCCATACGTAGGTTAGTGGTGGCTGGAGGGTGAGTCTGTGATCCCTGTGATTCTGGACTGCAAAGATCGCAGTGCGTATAAGTATCCGCTTGGTTGAGCACATAGTGACAGCGTGTATTCCTTAGGGGTCTCAGTAAGAGGAGTTCACTCCGGGAATAGGAGATGAGGCCATCGACTGAAACGGGCATAGGTTCTGGCCCTGGGCCCGGCAGTGCCCGGATGGGCCTAGACGGGCTTGCCTCTGGCGCGCCCGCTGCGCCCACCCGCTGCGCGGACGGGAAATGCAACTCATTTTATAGTGCTTCGGCCCTAATCAGCCTTTGCACTAGAGCGCTGTCCTGCCCCTCACACAAGATGGGGCCCGTTGTCTGCGCCTGGGGAGGAGAGGAGTGTGTTCCTGTTGAGCCCGTGAATCGGCTCGAGGAAGAAGGCAGGGGACCCAAGAGGGGAGCAAGTACTGAGGTAAATGAGGCTTTTAAAACGGGGGTTGTAAGTGCACAGAAAGGCTTGTGGTGATATTAAAAAGCGGCGAAAATCGTAAATTAGTAAAAACAGCAACAACAATTAGAAATAACAGTACAGATAAGCGCCTAGCTCCCGGCTTCCGCCTCAGGAGTCTTAAGACTATCGGATTAGTAAAGACAAGTCTGAAATCATGGGTCTGAACAACCTTTGTACTAGGGATCGGTTCAAATTCACAGGTCTAGCTTGGGAACCCGACTACATTAAATACCTTGGTCTAGAATTTAATGCGGACTTGTTAGAATCGATCTGCCACAATGAAAAACGAACACAACATTTTTTTTTATCGCTGCTGGAGGGATGGAATTCCAAATTTATCACTTGGGGAGGGGGGCCGTATCGAGACCATCAAAACGATGATCACACCAATTGTCAACTATCTGATTAGTATGCTACCGCTTATTCCATCCGAGGAGTTCCATCACAAACTGGACAAAGTTTTAACAAAATTCTTATGGCAAAACAAAAGTGTGAGAATTTCTCTCAAGAAAGTACGTCTAACTGTCCACCTAGGCAGTGTTAACCGGGCCGATTTCACAAAGTACCAAACCGCCGTAGCTAGACAAGGCTCCCTTTGGCTGTCCCCTCCACCTGGCAACACTCCCTCCTGGCTATTAGTCAAAAAATAATTACTTGGTGTTATTCACTCTATCGCGCTTTTATCCAGTAACATATTACCACTTACCTCAGGAAAATACTTAATCTCCAATACAAAAAGAGCTCTGATTAAAATTGATAAACTCCTAGAGACATTCATTCTTACATGATAGTGCTATGCAACAACACAAAGATCAAAATCAAAGGGAAAACAATATCTGGAAATCGTGGGCATTGAAAGGCATCCACTTCCCAAGTAATTTGGGCTCCTTGAATGCCCCTCTCTCCTTCAGAGAATTTAAACGGCACTACAACCTTTCAGACATAGACTTTTATGACTTTCTTTAACTCAAAGCAAGCCTGTCCAATTGAAACTTCCCGCCCCCCCCCCCCTATAAAGATCCCTCCATCATCAAGACAATATTGGCCTTCAACAAATCAGGCCACCAAGCCTCTAAGTTTTATCACCTCTTATTACCTAAATCCTCATACTCCATGAAGGCTGTATTAGAAACCTATCTTGAACTCAGTTGTCTCCCACAAGTTCTCCCCAGCACTCTCCCAAACTAAGTATTGGCTTCTGCCAAGGTCTTTTGGACGCCGGCAAGGCTTCACAAAATGTCTCTTAAAGATAACCCTCTATGTTGGAAATGTCATGCTGCTACTGGGAACCTCTGTCATTTTCTATTCTACTGCAGCTAGGTTTCCTCCTTTTGGGACAGTGTGTTTGACTTTATTTAGAGTCTCTGTGGTATCTGCCTTAACCCCTTCTGTACGGCTGAGATTCCCCCCCCCGGTGCTGAGCCCTAATACGGGCGTGGTCAAGACGGAACGGTTCCGTCATAAGCACAGCTCGACCGATGCTCATGACGGAACAGTACCGTCATGAGCATGGAAGGGATTAACTAGGAATTCCTATCATTAATTCAAGGCTTTCTAGACTCTCTAATCCAAACACAAAATGATAGACTCTTGGTGGACATATTACTGACATCGGCATGTAAGTTGATACTAGCCAACTGGAAAAGCACAGCTGCCTCCTATTTTAAGGCTTTGCTCAACTGGATCTCTTTTTTAAGAGGCACAGATAATACCTCTCTTCAGAATTCTCCCTGAAAACATAAAAATAACAGGGTACTGTCATCTTTGGACACTTACTTCTCTTTGAGAACCTCCCTGAACCCCCATAGATCATGGTCCACCCATTCCTCGTGCTCTGGGCGGGTGTGGTCTCTTGGTATTGGATGTTGGATTAAGTCAAGCACCCACACATATTTGTCACCAGTAAATGTGTTATTCTCTGGTTGTACTCCCCCCCCCCCCCCCTATGCCTGACCGCTGGAAACTGTCCCTGTTATTGGACGGCAAGAGGCCCTTCAGTGAACCACTTTATAATTTCCTTGTGGTTTCCTTTGTATAAAAGCAAAAATTTGTATATTATATATTGTTTTTGCTTTACATTTTGTTAGTTTCCTTCTCATGAGAGAATCCATAGGGGATCATCGGACTCTGTACATGTTGTCTGAACATTTGGTTTCTTGCTACAATTCTGTATGGCAATTGTTTTTTTTTTCTTTGTTTTGTCTTGCTTTGTTTTTGAAAACCTAATTAAAACTTTTTGAACCTCATCTGGCAGCGTGCATGTGATCGTCCACTCCTTTAGATGGCTGTGGAAGACATACACCAACTCGTGCAGCCTCTGCCATGCTTGGCAGATGAGAAAAGGCTCATAGTCTGGGTTTGCATAAGGTTCAAAACGCACCAAAATAGCGTTCTTGAGTGTCCTGCATATGTGTGGCGGGCAAGCATCTGCTACAAATTTGGATATCTAGTGCGCATCAGTTTCTCCCAGGTGAAGAAGCAGCGCCCTTTTCCTGTCGTTGTCAATGTGCACAGCCTCGAAATGTGTCTCAAGGTGTTCCACCCAAGCCTTGCAACGGGCAGCCTGCATCAGTGGTATCAAAAAGCTCTAGGGCTAGGATGGACATCCTGCTGGACCGTCAGCAGCAGGCATAGGACTCCACAAACCCCCTTTGCTCTCGCCAGCATGTCGGTCAGGCAGGGCAGGACTGACAGCGTAGACTCCACAGGTACCAGGCCCGGTTCTAGCGGGTGGGCCAGGCCCACCCAAACATGAGCCTGGCCCACCCAAACAGGATCCTTGGCCCTAACAGTGAGGGCTTGAAGACAGGCGGGCAACGCCTTTGGGGTCAAAGTGCTTCAACCCTCCCCCTTCTTGTGTGTCAGCCCGGACCGAGACAGCTTCTCCGGGCGCACGCACAGACAGTTTTACAGATTATCACAGCCCCCCCCCCCCCCCCCCCCCCAGTACTTCACAGGTCTTACAAGACCATTTACATGTTAACGAGGCTTTGCTTATTTTTTCACCCCTTTATCTCTGCATGGCGAAAGGCGACACATCCTCTTTGACAACGGTAACCTTTGGTAACCTTTGCCTACTGTCATGCTGCATTGATATTTCTTTTTCTATGTAGCGCAGGAGAAAAGACGTTTGTTTGTTTATTTATTTACGTATTTTAGGTTACTTTATTAGCAGAACATTTATATACAAATATATAATATGTAAATTTAAGATTGTTCATTTGCACAAGAAAGAAAAATAAATCAAAAAGTGCAATTAATTGTGTGTTAAGCAACTCCATGGGCACTGAATAAGCCAATCTGCAAATTATGTGCAACAGCTGCATTTCTCCGTCGATCCTCCTTTGCACACACACCCCTAGCCACATTTATCGCACCCGGGAGGGCAACAGGAACAGCAGCTTTTTTTCGAGGATGTACATTTCAGTTTTTACACTTTCATGACCCAGTACATGTACAAGAGCCACTGTTGGCACAACCGCAGTTTTTAGGGTCCATGTTTTGAAGCAGATGTTAGCTACGGATTATCAGCCCAGTATTCAAAGGTCTCTGTAAAATTCGTTTATTTCTATTCACCTTTCCTGACCCCTGCCGTGGCTTATCACATAAGGCTGTGACACAAAGTTTGACTAATGTAGTAGGTAAGAATGCATTGCAACATTTTTTTTCTTTTTAAAATCTGCACAGGCCCAGCAGGACACATACTTCATGTTTGCTTCATTTAAACAGTATTTATCATTATCATGGCTGATGCAGGACAGCAATAATACAAAATGCCCAGCTAACGCTGGTGATTAATTATCCTGCCGGAGAGCAATCATTTGTCTGTTAGTAGTTTTTAAATGCTGATAAACTGTATTTTATGTGAATAAATTCAGTGCTTTAAGTGGGATGAAAAAACTGGGGGGGTCTCTCAAAGGGACGTGGCCAATGTAATTAAGGACGTGGCTTAAAAACAGTACATTAAAAATCTGTGTTTAGCAGTGTGCGGCCCGACTTGTATTTTGCTGTTTCTGTCATTGTATCCAGGTATATGATACAACAAGTAACATCATACCTACAAGCCAGGACTATTGGCTTTGTCAATGGTTGTTAGTTGCATAAAATAAATAACAGCAACTATGGCTTATATATAATATTGCAAAAGCTTCCACTTAAAGCACTTAAAGCACATCACACCACTTAAAGCACATCACAACAATGTTGCTGCTCCTGAGTTTCAAAGAGAGAAGGGAAATCCAGAGAGAAAATGACTCTCTTTAAAGGATTTCCCTTTCCCTTCTCCCTACAACGCTCACCTGGCATGAAGTTATGCCGTAACTTTCCACTTATGAGTAGTGTGAGCAGCATACACCGATGTGCCTGCTGTCTCGAAACGGGTCTCTATCGGGCTCTGTTTTGTGCCCTGGCACTTTTTTCCGGACTGCGGTGACAGCAGACTGCTGACTGCGGTCACTGCAGTTCGGAAAAAAACGGACTACCTGTGACCAGCGCACAAAACAGAGCCCGATAGAGACCCGTTTCGAGGCCCCTTTAAAAAAACTGCCTGTGCTCAGACCCAGTGAGACCCGGCCCACTTGTAAATGTAAATGTATTGGCATTTATATAGCGCACTACTTACCCGTAGGGTCCCAAGGCGCTTCGACCGCTGCGAAACCCTTCTTGGCTTCCCTGAGAGATGGTCCCTTAATGGGTATCTCCAGGGTGAGACCAGGCATCCCCGGGGGTCTGGTGGGGCCGTTAGTGAAGATGAGGCAAGCTAATGCCCAGAGTTGCCGAGTGTGATCGCTGATCAGAGTGGGCACCGAGGCGAGAGAATTATCGAGTCCGCTGACCCTGGTCCAGAAACCTGCCGCGCCGGGAATCGAACCCTGGTCCCGGGCCGTCCTCTGCTCTCGGGTCTGCTCAGTGGGTTACTGAATTTGTCACAGAGATCCTTGTTACTTGCAGTTTAGAAGTTATAATCCTTACATAGGACAGTAACCAATGAACTGTCATCAAAGAGCTGCATACTAACATGAATGGTATAGTTAGAACTTCGCTTTTTTTGTTTTGTGATATAGTTATAACTTCCTCAGTCTTTCATTATTCTAATGTTGCCAAAATGAGTATGTTTGGGCATATATACATTTTTATCAGTAAAGCTGACCCCCATGGAATACTCTTTAAATCCTAAGGTTGTGTTTCCCCAGACCAAACCCTCTTAAAATATCCTGCCCACCAGTATGGATGACATGTGATTCATACACCTTGTAATCCTCATTGGCTTATATGACATTTCCTATAGACTGATTTACATACTTGTACAATTCATTGTCTCTGTATAATGTGTGCGTTGTGTAAAGTACTGACACACACTACACTGATATGAGTAGCGCTATACAACAAATGAAATGCATATGAGAGAGGGGCTATGTAAAGATAAGGGGCACTGATTGAGGGTGGCAGTGAGGGAATCTGAGGAGGAGGTAGTGGGAGGGGCTCCGGAGAGATGAGGGGCACTGTTGGAGGGTGGCAGTGAGGGAATATGAGGAGGAGGTAGTGGGAGGGGCTACGGAGAGATGAGGGGCACTGGTGGAGGGTGGTAGTGAGGGAATCCGAGGAAGAGGTCATGGGGTGGAGGGGGTAGTTAGGGAGAGATGAGGGGCACTGGTGGAGGGTGGCAGTGAGGGAATCCGAGGAGGAGGTCAACAGGGAGAGGGGCTATGGGGAGATGAGGGGCACTTGTGGCGTGTGGTTGTGAGGGAATACGAGGCGGAGGTCAATAGAGGGGGCATTGAGAATTGAGGGGCACCGTTGGAAGGTGGGAGTAAAGGTATTTACGGAGAAAGAGGTTATTGGTGCGGCGCCAAAAAAGACTTTCGCATCAGCGCTGAAGCCGGCCTTTCTGTTTTTGTTTATCTAATTAGCTGTTGGGTTATAAGGGCTACTGTGGAACATACTTTAAAGTCCATGCTAATTATATTTACTACTATATTCAATGTTTTAAGTTTGAAGGTGATTTTACTAATGTTTTTACTGGGAAAAATGAAAGTGGAGCCTGATGGTGCCTGATATGGGGCTGGGGCCCAAGGTCATCTGTGAGATGAGGTGCACTGGAGAGGAGTAGTGGATAATCAAGCCTGTATGGGAGTGCGTTGCAGAGTCCGTAGTCAGGTGGAGGTAGTAATGAAGAGGGATTCTCTCGGAAGGCTCACACACAGAGGGAGCCAGAGAAGTGTCACTTGCCTGATACTCCCACCTCAGACTCAGAAACCTCCTCTTCCCATTAAAGGGACATTACATGGAAAAAACACTTTTTGAGAGTGATTATATTTAGAAAGAGATTTGGGAAAGAGTGCATTTTACTGGGCCTTGTAAGACTAAGAAGAGATAAAGAAGGGCCCTGAAGCAGGCCTGCCTAGACATATGTGCGACAAATCGAGCCCGTAGTGGCCCATCTGAATGCACCATTGGCCCACCCAAAAAAAAATTCCTGGAACCGGGCCTGACAGGTACCCGTCTTGTCTGCTGGGGATGGCAGGAAGATGAGGCCCCCAAGAAGTGCCAACGGCAGGTGATGGGCTGGCAGCAGACCCATGTATCTGCAGTGATTTAGGCAGGAAGTGTGGCCCTGCTGAGCTGTGGCCTCAAGGACAGGTAGCACAGTGAGGGTCAGCCACCTAGCAGCAGAGCCCCGTCTGGGTAGACAGCAGGCGAGTCCTTCGGGCCAATGAAAGCAGGCAGGGTTGCCAAAATGACCACATGTTTGCTTAAACGGTGTGCAGGGAGCTGGTGGGAGGTACTCCCTGCTTGGGCCTATCGGCTGCGACTCTGGGACTTGGCCACAATGGTAGAGCCAGTCTGCTGTTCCAAAGTGGTGGGACTCACAAGGCTGATTGGCGGGCCTGAAAGATGCTGCAGCGAGGCAAAGAATGGGCTCATGGTTCTCTGCGAGTCAGAGAGGCTTGCTGCCATACAGTAGCTCTGGCAAACCAGTTGCTGACACGGCAGTCAAGGGAGGCTGGTGTTTTGGAGGGCCCGTGCGGCCTCCTTGATGCCAGTGTTGTGTGCTACTGCAGGTGAGCTGCAATAAGACACGGAAACCAGATTCTAACAGAGGCAGGAATCTAAATGACCTGGCCCGTCCTACAGGCTATATTTATTAGTTGGCCTGATACCAGGGTATTACTATCATATGCACGCCCAGGGGAAAAGCCCAGAAACCCTCCTGTTTTGAGAGTTTCCATAATGGTGCTTGAGTGAAGGGTGCAACACTACAGTGCCCTTCAGGAAGTGCGGAAATGTTTTATCTGATGTCTGCTTTTCTACTTTTGTTTCGAAGTGCTCCGTTCTCCATCATAAGAGTTTATTTTTCCAAATAGAACTACATATAACAGTTCTGTAGGCTCCCCAGAGGTTCATTGTAGCTGCACCTGCCCGGATATTATTTTGAAACGGTTTATTATCTTTGAAAAAGACGTTACAGTGAATTTATTGAACGAAGAAAATGTCCCACATTATGTGTAGATAAAGAAATATTATTGCTTCAGTGGTGTCTTTCAGGAGATGAAAGTAGTTCTTAAAGTGCCTGGGGATAAATACAAACTTTGGCATAAGCTGTGTTCACTACTTCAACCAACCTTGTACGTCTCCTCGGTAAACTTTCATTTTGTAAACAGTTCTTTTACAGTTTGACTGCAAAATTCTTTGTTTTGTCTTATTCGCTTGTGGGATTAGGGGTAGAAGTAAGCCCATGACTGTTTAATATTTGTAAGGTCATCTCTCGTTCCTGTTGGTTTCCTTTTAGTAGACCAGAAGAAGCTTTGAAGGTTTAACGTATGTGCTTTCCGAAGTTAACACCACATTATGCTTTGGGACAATTACTCTTATGTTGTATATTTCCACCCTACTGGCGGTCAGCGTCATCGGAGGAACTCTACATTTGAAATTTGTGTCTGATCAAACAGCCTGTAGTGGAAACAAGTGCAGTGATATGTTGCCTATAAAGACTACAGCTAGGACTTTGACTCTTCAGAAGAAACTTTACGGTGGAGCGAGCTAGATGCAATGAATATGAAGCCACTATTGAGGACTGTGATCATGAGCTTGGACTACAATACCTCATTCAAACTATGGTGGGGTTAGACAGCCAATGGAGTGGTGGATTGGATGAAACAATGGTGTGTGTTATGCATTGTGAAGGAAAGGATTCCCATCCTTTTTATTTGTATGAATGTGTCTCTTCTGATGAGGACTCCTGCAGGCTTACTGCAGCTTTTGGCAAGAATGGAGGAGTAGTGTAAGGTATGGGTGCAACTAGACCCAAACATCAGGGGTGTAGGTGGGTGGGACGGCTAATAAGTCAACCAATGGCGGCACGGTCAACATTTCAAATAATGGGACACAGCTATCGTAATCAACGGAGAAAAGTAGAGTGATACATTTTGTACTTTAAATATACTGGTCAAACCCAATAAGATTATAACAAGCAGGTTTTAGTGGGGTTGGCAATATTTATAGGCTACCAGCAGATCTTTAAAAAGCAGAATGAGTGTGACAACATCAAAGCAACTTTTGCAGATTTCAGTCTACAGCACATCAGAACCCGTTTTCCAAAGTTATTTGAAGATAACGATCCCTTTTTCTAGTTCCTTGAAAAATTCCTTCTGTGATTCTCAATCCAATTAAAAGTTATGTTACTTATATATATATATTTATTTATTTATTTAGGCATTTATAAAGTGCAAACTGTCACCATTGCAGGCATCCTGGCGCTGACTGAATCCAAAGGGGCAAGGAGAGCGAAGCATCAGGGACAAGAGTTATCAGACAATTGTCTTGGGGAAGAGCCAAGTTTTAATCCTTCTCCTAAAGGGGAGAAGTTCAGAGATTTGCCTAATGTCAGCTGGAAGCGTGTTCCACAGCTTGGCAGTTGTTACCTCGAAGGATCTGCCTCCTGATCTGACCTTCTTGAATCTGGGAACCACTGCCAGCTTGGCTTCAGAAGAACGAGGCTGCCTGACTGGTGTGTACCACGCAAATTTGGATTGGAGGGAGGCAGGACCAATTCCATGAAGCGCCCTGAACGCTATACAAAGGGCTTTGAATTGTACTCTCTGCCTGATCGGTAGCCAGTGGAGTTTGCTCAGTGAAGATGATCCATTTGCTCTTCTAGGAAGCCCCAAGGCCAGCTTGTCAGCTGCTGATTGGACACTTTGGAGCCTATCCAGCAGGAACCCAGGGGATCCCAATAGAAGGGCATTACAATAGTCTAGTCGACTAAGAATGGTGCATTTTACCACTTGGGCACGTGCATGAGTGGGAAGGAGAGGCAGTACCTTCCTTAGGGATCGGAGGATGGCAAAACAACAAGCAGTAGTCTTTTGAATGTGCGTCTCCATACTAAGTCTCTGGTTCAGCATGACCCCAAGGTTACGGACTGAATCAACCGGAGGAACTGTGGTCCCGGTTTCAGGGGGCCAGAGGTTGTCTGGGAATGGCCGAGGAATCTTCGTCCCAGCGCTAAAAAGTACCTATGTTTTCCCTGTGTTAAATTGAAGGGAGTTGTCTTTTAGCCAGCGAGAGGTGTCACGTAAACAGTTGTGGAAAACCTCAGCAGAGGTGGAGTCTTCTCCCTCCAGGGAGAGGATCAATTGCGTGTCGTTGGCGTAGTTGACAACTTTGATATTGAAGCTTTTTATTAGTGTGATCAACAGTCTTAAGTACAGGTTAAAAAGAATTGGGCTAATTGCAGAGCCCTGGGGACCCCATGCGAGATCAGAGTAAAAGCCGACTGAAAAGGGGGAGTAGACACCGCCTGCTGCCTATCCTGCAGAAAAGAGTGGAACCATTGTACAGCCGACCCTCTTACTCCCGCGTCAAACAACCGTTTCAACAAAATGTCGTGGTTCACAGTATCAAAGGCGGCAGACATATCAAGCAGGATCAAAAATGCTGCCTGCCTTCTGTCTGCACGCCTCTGCAGCTCGCCCATAGCGGTGATTAGGGCGGTCTCAGTTCCATGGGCAGGTCGGAAACCAAATTGATCAGCGTCAAGAAGTTGGTGGCGTTCCAGGTGATTAGAAAGGATGTTACAAATCCAGCTTTCGACAATTTTAGCTGGGAATGGCAGCAAGGAAATTGGACGGTAATTTTTAGAGCAGTCCGGATCAAGAGAGGGCTTTTTTAACAGAGGGGATACTAGCGCTCGCTTCCACTGAGTAGGCACAGTCCCAGTTGCGAGTGATTGATTGCAGATTAGATGAAGGGACGGAAAAAGTTCCCTCTCAAATTCCTTCCCTATTTTATGTGGAACAGGGTCTAAAGGGGACCCAGAGGAAATCTTTCTGGCTATTTTACAGAAAGCCTCATACGTGAGGGATGGGAACTCAAGTAGGAGATCATTTGAAGCCAGGGTAGGGGCTACTGGCTGGTTCACTGGGGGTCTCAGTCTCCGTTCGGGAGGAGGGATGGAATCGGGTGAGACTTCAAGGTCCTTGATAATGAGTTCAATTTTTTCTTTAAAGAAAACCGCAAGGTTCTCGCAAAGATCTTGAGACGGGATAATGGTGTTTTTAGCACATTCCGGGTTAGTAACGCTGTTCAAAATATTAAAGATGTTTCTGGAGCTATTGGAGGAATTTCAAATCATGGAGGAGTAGTATTCAGCTTTTGATTTTTTAATCAGGTTCTTATATTCCCGCACTTTCATTTTCCAGAGTTCCTTAGCGGTGTCAGAATAGTCTCGCCTCCACCTTCTCTCTGCTTGTTTGCAGTCCTACTTCGGAACTTTTAAGCTGTCCTTGAACCAAGGCGCAGAGTTGGTGCCCTTACAGCTGCGAGTTTTAAGGGGGGCATGAATATCGAGTATAGTAGTAATCCTTGAGCAGAGAGAGGAATAATTGTCATCTACCTGTTTATCCTCGTCAAAGAATGGTTCCAATTGGAACACTTCCTCTGAAGAGTGCAGACGTGTGAGAGCTTTCCAGTTTCTGCATTTAACTTTGTTAATCAGCCCAGGAGCCTTGCAGTGATCACCCTTTAGGTGTAAAAAGAATTTAATAAGAGAGTGGTCAGTCCAGACCATGGGTAAGGTTTCTCCCATTGCTACCAATTGGGGACCCGTGAACAGTAGATCTAGGAGGTGTCTGCCCCTATGGGTTGCGCCAATAGTCAACTGGGAGAGACCAAGGCTTTCACAGGAGTGAAGTAGGTTGCGGAGACCAGAGTCAAGGACGCCATTCGGCCAAAGATTAAAGTCTCCCAAGATGATCAGTTTGTGATGCGAGAGAGCAATATTGGTCCGGGTGGTCAAAAGCGCTTGTTGATGTGGAAGGCTGAACGCACCCGGTGGATGATAACAGACTATCCCGGTAACAATAGTCCCGGATTGAGTCTGAATTGACAGACCTAGGAGTTCTGTTCCTTCGGTCAGATCAAGAGCAAAAGTCTTAATATTGCAAGATGCAGTAAAAATCACACCAACCCCCCCTCCTCTACCAATAGCCCTAGGAGTATTTGAAATAAGTAATGCAGTAAAACAGCAACAGCCACATTATACAAAAACTAAAATAGCAATATACAAAAGTAAAAACCTTTTACATCCTTTTAAAAAATTGTTTGTCAACGGATGTTAAAAGCAGTAAAACAAATTCTGAATAGATCCATACATTACAAGGCAAAAGACCAAAGTGCAAAGACAGTGCTTCAAAGACTATAGGGTGACTTGTGCATCAGTCTGTCCTCTAATCACATGCTTCCTTAACACTGGTCAGAGGGCCTTTTTTTCTCTCACTGATAAAGAAGGGACAGTATAGGATGTGATGTACCACTGACTATTTCAGTTTAAATTCGCACAGGTGATATCCAAAGTTTTCGACAACTTTTTTATAAAGCCAGCAGTTCTGCACGTTCGAGCCACACCTATTAAGAATCGAAAAATTACACTCCTTACCTACCTGTTGGGTATCCTATACAGATAAGAAAAGTCCTAGCATCTCAAAGACTAGTTGCCATAAGTGCTATTGACTGCCTCTTCCCTGGAGACAGTCGATCTAGAAGGATAGTATTCCCTCTTACTCCACCCTTCAGAGGATTTTTTTATGGGGTAAACTATCAGTTTTTAAAATGTCTCTACCTAACTTTTGATTTGCAATACGTTTTTGGAAAATATTCAAAGGTTGTGCCGATCGAGTATGCAGATCCTGCACCATAAGAGTGGAAAGTAATTTTGTTGGTTTTGTTCTTTTTCACTGTTTGTGCGAATAGTACAGAAAAGAAACCACAGGGCTTGTGAACATGCCTGCAGAGGCCAGGAGTCAAAAGTCAGTTTCTGCCTAATTGCCTAGATTATTGCAATTTTAGGTAGATTCACACGCATCTTTGTGCAGTGATTCACTAAAAAAAATCTCAATTCACACAATGATTAAGAGCTAATAATTTAGTGCCATAAAGTGCTCGGGAAATACATTTGCTCAATATGGAATTCCTTATAGGGGTTGGATGTATAACCCCCAAACGTCATCATACTGTTTCAGTGCATTCGAAGTTGATAGCACTTCTATCCCTTTTTTTTGCTTATCCCAATTAAAATTGCTTGTAAATATAAGTCCAAGCTATTTATACTCCCTGACCTGCTCAAGGGAAGCTTTATTGAAATACCACGTACATTAATTCACGCGTTTGGAGGTTCGTGTTTTAGTTTTTTTCACTTGAACTGTAAGTTTGTTTAATGTGCAACAGAAATGCAAAGCCTGCAATTTTATTTGAAGGATTTATGCTGCAGAGCTATTTCATTTTAGCAGATTTCAGGAAAATCTATTCGTTTTTTTCACCAAACTGAGAAGGCAGGTTCTTTGTTTTTTTCCATTTAGGTGCTACGATTAGAACAGAAGACAAAGAAGCATGGGGATATATTCGTGTGAGGAGCGATGCATACATGTTCTGGTGGCTGTATTATGCTAATAACCCCACAAAGAGTTATACTGAATTACCTCTAGTTATGTGGCTTCAGGTAAGAATTATTTAATGTTCATTTCTAACAAACCTAGGAGGCCCTTTAGACAGAAACCTTTGTCAATAAGATGAAGGGGAAAGTGATGGTACCCGAAGGTATTAGACATACAGCCTTGTTTTGAGTTTTCTTCACAACGTAACACACGATGATCCATGCTTGTAGGCTTTAAATGTTCACTATTTAAGATCCCTTTGGTGCTAGCTTGGGTCCTCAGGCGTGCAATTGTTATTGCAAACCCATTCATAACCTAACCTATTGGCCGGATTGTAGATATAGATTGCACATATTTATTTTTGTATTGATGAAAGCATTTCAGTTTTCTTATAGGTTTACATTTGGAATGGTTGAAGAGAACTGGAATGGGTCTTTCTGTGTGACCTAACCCTGTTTAACACTGATGAGCAGTTTCTCACGTGACCGATTGCTGATGGCACTAAAACTTGCAGAGAAGTGTTTACTTTTTTCCCTTTCTCTGATCAGTTATCCTACTAACATTATTCAATAGCAATTGTCCTCCAATTACTTATCTTAAATGGTTTCCATTATGCAAGTGATATCTGTTGTGTATGTTTATGGCATTGTACTCTTCTTGTAGTAGTGAAAAGGGCATCTCTAGCATAATATCAGGTTAAGAACGTGCCTCGTGTCTGCTTACTTGTTTTCTGCTATGAAATAATCCAACATAAAATGCTTTTAAAATTGAGTTCAGTGGTTACTCTTGTCTGTACAATTATATGTATGTTTTTAGTATATCCATAAAGCTTTAACAGATCAAAGGAGCAATGTTCAGGTTTCTGGGGTTTGGTGATGTGAGGGAGTGAAGAGGTTGAGTTTAAGGTGGTGGATAGGGGCAGTTGTCTAACTTGTCTAGCTACCGTCTGTGGGCGAAATGCATGTGGTCCTTTTCTTGGTGTGGAAAACATGTTTCTATCAAAACACTGCCTTCTCTCACACTATATTAAAACTAGGTGTAGTACTTGATCCCCACAGCACATCGTTAATGCGTACTTTTATTTAGGGATAAGTTTAAAAGTTTAGTGAGTGGAAATTAATTGTAAATGTTCATGAAAACCCACGAAGGTCTGAGTTTTTTGGCATACTCCACAGTTGCATTATCCGCAAAAATTGGGAAAACACATTTTTGCACATGTAGACCACATTTAAGCTATTCGAAGGTATGAAGATCTTCTGCAGTCATAAGTAATCTTTGTACTGAAAGATTTGTAAAACATAATTTTGTGAATATGATTTTGGGGTTTCTAAGCACAGACTATATAGTTTGTGTGCAGGTTATACTTACTAGGATAAATTGTTTTGGGGAGCGTGCTTTATGATTGTTTCACTGCAACTCAAGTAAGTTTCAAGTTGCTTTTTTCAAAACGATATACTTCACATGCTACATGGTTTTCAAATATATAATCTTTGTGTAAAGAGACAGTAAAACAACAGGGGTAACCCTTATTATAATCCTTCTGTAAATATGAGCCATTTACACATATAGAACAATGGTCCTATGTGGTAGAAACAACAGTTAGTTTAAAAGTCAATTGGAAACAAATCCATAATTCAAAACCTTTCTGTAGTAAAAAATAGACTTGCTGGAAAAGGAAGACACACGCTTTGAAGTTGTGCAAAATTATTTACTACTTCATCTAAAGTGGTTGGTGCTTATAAGTGCTCACGCAGAGAAAATGCAGTAGAAAATACAGAGTATAAACACAACATGACAGTGGGGGCCACATCAATTGCCTCAGAGTGACAATGTCAGTACAGAATTGTGTGCATCACTAGCCAATTAAATCCTGGCTAGGCCCCATTTGTCGATTATGTTGACGTCATCCATCCCTGGACACTTTGTCAGAACTGTAATCAATTTGAGAAGCAGCAAGCCATGTAACATGCCGACTTTCCACAATTGGTAAGGAAGTTGGTGACGATGTAATAGTTGAAATTGATATACTTGAGAAAGGGCGACAATGAGATAGAATCTGGTTAAAGTAGAGGAAGGCACTAATTTGTATTGAGTAGGCTTTGGACAAGCGTCTGCTAGAGAAAACTACTTCAGTTGGCATCCCAAAGTAAATAGATATCTATTGGGCTACCCCAGTGCGATTGATATGTTGCTTCTACCACCTGGGACCATTGTGTTATTGATATTTAAAGCTGAACCAGTGCCAAATGACGGTCTGCATCACACCTCTGCTTATGTACATTCATGGTCTTTCAGACTTGTGGTATGTTTCGTGGCAGCTCACAATTCCAATATAGATTATTAATATGCTGAATTGTGGAAGAAGAGCATTTGCTTTTGGATTACACCATGAGCTCTCATAAAAAAAATAACCTCTAAAAACATTGAAACAATTATTTATTAAACTGTTTATGCACTCATACCAAGGATTTTTCCTTTACCGATCCAAATATGTTTGCTTTCTTGTATAGAGTAAGCAATCCACAGGGGCAAAGACAACTAATATAGGATTTACTGATATTGTGCTACCAAAAGTGTAGGTTTCTGGATAGACTTCAATATTTTACCGTCACTTGGCAGTGATACATGACTATATGATTTGTAATCGTAGTTGAGTCATCTAGAAGACAATGTTCTTTAATTATTTTCCAGGGTGGTCCTGGAGGTTCAGGCTGTGGATTTGGAAACTTTGGAGAAATAGGGCCTCTTGATGCTGACCTAAAACCAAGAAACCTCACTTGGGTAAATAACTGTTTTTCTGTATTTTATTGAACACAGTGTATCCTTTCGTTGTGTAGTTGATATTTGCATTCTAAAATGAAGTAATTACAATAATCCAGGTTGCAAGAGTGTGGGCAGAGCGGGATATGTGGCACAAATCGACAAGGATGCCTCCTATGAAACACAAAGTTCCTTTCTCACTAACAGTCAGAAGAGGTGCTGGGTTTTCGATTCCATAGCCTCAGCTGTCCACCACCAGGTTGCAAGGTCACGCTGGCAGTTGCTTCGCCCTATTTAAAGCAGAGCTACCATCACTGGATTTCCCTGCCCCTTGTATGACTGACTAAATTATTATAAGCCTCATATGCAGGGAGGTTCTGGGGTATTTTGGGGTTTTTGTTTTACTTGCAGACTCCATGTTTGTGAACGGCTTGTGTAAAATAGAAAGCAATGCAGAGTGGGTTACAGAAATACTTCTTTGCATTCAGACCTACCTATAGTATGTGCAGTGTAGGCAGACAATCCTACTAAACAGATTGGTAAGTTTAGATACAACACCAGAAAAGCAAAGGCTTTGGCATCTACTGATCTAGCAGGTTGGCAGGGATTCACCACATCTTAAATGAAGACCATACTCTGATTAATTCTCCATAGTAAATGTAATGCAATTAATGTTTGATTGGATCATTCAATCACATCGAAGTATCAACTTAATGAACACTTATCCTCCTAGTCAACAGCCTTGTTGATTTCAAAATACTTAAACTGCTAATATTCTCTGTTCTGGTCAGCTTTAGACGTTATCCCAAAGCTCTGCCTCATTCAAATGCTACTACTCTTCTCTTAATAGCCACATCTTCTTCTGCATGTGCTATATACACCCTTCTTTACTCCTATCACATCATTATAGATTTCAGAAATCCTCTTTACTTTTGCTATGTTTATCTCCAATCTCCGAATTCCAAAGACTTGTTTATTTGGTCAATTGTTCTGTTTCTCGTGAAGCAAAGTAGACCATATCTCCTGCATTGAAAGACCAACCATATCATTACTTGTGCACAAAGCAAACAAATTCTTTCTTTGCTGAAGGGTTTGCACTTCCCCTTTTCTAACTTAACTTCAAATTAATAAATGAGATAGTGAAAGTATCTAAAAATTACTTTTGTTGAACCCCCCCAGATCTCTTTATTATTCGTAATGAAAAACAAAGTCCATAGTGAAATAAAACAATGGTTTGTACATCCAAAAACCTATGTCGCCTACATGCACCAAATTTTTGGGGCGGTAAAAATCCAACTTTGTAAAAGTAGCGTTTTCAATATTGTAACTCAAAATCCGCCTTCATCATTAAAGAGGTTTTTAAATTATTAATTTTCAGACACCAAACATGAATACCCTACCTCTTTACAATCGGAAGTTTGCACTTATTACATTTAAGAAGGCAACCCCAAGGGTATCTTATGTGAGAGGTAGGCCTTAAAGTGGTGAAAGACGAATTTGTGGGGTTTTTTTCACTACCAGGGCAATAAAAAGTACATGTCCAATAGTTTAATTATGTGATGCCTGGGGGCCTACCCTAGGGGTGACGGATATGTAATAAAAGTGCATTTAGCGCGTGGCAAGGCGTTATTTTTCCAAGTTGAATTGGCAGTTTAAAACTGCTTTCAGACTGCAATGGTAGACCTGAGACATGTTTTAAGGGGCTACTTAACTGGGTGGCGCAATAAGTGTATCACGCCCAAAAGTAGCATTTAATGTATAGGCCCTGGGTATGAGGTATACCCCTTTACAAGGGACTCGTAAGTAAATTAAAAATGCCATTCAGGTTTACCATGTTTTAGGGACTGAGCACAAGCACTTTAGCACTGATTAGCAGTGGTAAAGTGCACAGAGACCGAAGGTCAGCAAAAGCAAATTCAGGAAAATAGGAGAATGCAGGCGAGATGTTTGGGGGGCAGGAAGACCACCCCAAAGTTGACGGCTCTAGCACTACCATAAAGAGTATTTAGCTTTACCTTTTCAAAATGAAATGCATGTTTACGTTTTAGCATGTTAAAGGGGCATTACGTTAAATTATTAAGTGAAAGTGTTCTCATGGATGGTGGAGATTTCATTAAAAACATTGCTTGGGTGAGTCCTATTCCAATTCCTAAGCCAGTATATTTAATAATCTTGAGTCTTAAGTTGCACTCCTTTTGAGGCTCATAAAGTTTTCAAAGGTGCAACCCCAATAATTTGGTAGGTAAAACAGTCTCTTAATTCATGTTACCTCCTCAATAAAGGTGAATTGCCTCATTTGACTTGCTAATTGAAATTGCTTGTTAAACTAAATTTCATAGATCCATTATATATCGCCGGTCTAGGATTTAAATATAAACCACTGTTCTTTATTATTAATCAAAAGAAGAGTATGGCATATTTGGCAACTATATGAAGTGTGTCCCATCTTGCCAACGTATATTTTTTTATGCCAAACCCATGTTTCTATCCAGTGAGATACAAAATCATGCAAGCCCTCTTGAAATGTTAGATTGTTTTAGTTTTGTCAACACTAGAACTTGTTTGATATCACCCCCTTCTGAGTCGCTGTCTGTCAGTCAGTCAGTCATTAAAACTTTATTCGGGTTATTACAACCATAAAAGTATACACAATACATTTATAAAACTTTATAAAAACACAAAATATATAAAATTTGTAAAATTGCAAATCAGTCCTTTCCGGGAGGAAACCCCAGTAACTTTGTTATTAATCAGTATCCTCCTAGGATGTGAAAATTACAAGGGTGAACATGAGAAAACATATGTGACCAGGTCTTCCAAACATAATACATACATTGAAGTGCAATCTCGTTACCATACGCCTATACCTCTGTACTCTGGAGAAACCCCCTGACTCGCTGTCTGTATCTCGAAATAACCCATGTGGTACTGGTATCTAGATTCGGAACAAGAACTACTGCCATTTTACTTGAACCTCTATGGCGAAAATACCTTTTATCTCCCCTGTTAAAGGACTCTTCAGCCCTCCATAACTATCCTTATTTCGGGCACATGTATAAAGTATACCTATTGTAAGCTTGCTAATGTGTGCCGAGTGCTGGTGTCTGATGGACCCACATGTTTGTGTGCTGCACAAAATGGAAGTTTCATTTGTGCGAGTGGATAATGTTTGTCCATGACTTTCCAACCTGCCCGTGCCCTATCCCTGTCCCCAATCTGGCTGAAAGCGCTGGAGGTCTCCAAATTTGTTTTGCGGGTGCATATTTTCCCTGCCTGGATGAAACCTACTCATCCCCTGTTTCATGGGTTGCGGCCATCGACCTTGGCTACAAGAGCAGATTAAACCTGCAGACGGCAGCAAATACAAATAACACTTGACCCAGTCAGAATTGACCTCCATGTGAATATTTGACACCTGCCCTCCCAAAATGGCCAGCAATCTATTACGCCAGGATTTGAGTATCTTGCAAACCTTTGAACGAGGTAGCCCACCTAAAATGCAACATATTTTTCAATAACCGGTCCCCAAACCGGTACTTTGTTCCGGATTCCTGACTTGTCGCGGAGGAGGCCTGTACACCTGTGCAGAAAAGATCATTTATAGATTGTCCTTGTAACCTGGCCAACATCCCAGGAAAGCCTGCAGATGTCCTTCTTACTTCAATGTTTCCTTTCTTTCATTTTTCTTCTTATCTCTTTCATTTTCCATTTTTTTTCCTGCTTTTTGTCTTTCATTACTTTATTTCATGCTTTTCCTGCTTTTTTGCTTTTATTAATTTTTACTTGCCTTTTTTCATTTCTTTCTTTCCTTCCTTTTTTCCTTTGTTGGCTTCTTTCTTTCTCAAAGGCTAATTGCACACCAATTGGCTTTTTAGGGCTGTTAGCCAAGACCTGTTAATTTTACTAAAAGTATCTGTGTGATTTAGTTACTCAGCCACACTTCATCCATTTGTCTGTGGTTGAGTAATTTATGTTTTCCTACAACCCAATCAAGCAAGCAACAAGGAGCAATGTGTCGTGCCCCAAACACCCTCCCCTCCATTATAGCTGTTGGCTGACTTCACTATGATTTGCGGCATACTTCTCTTTTACAAGGAGCACATCCAGACACAAAGTAGTTCCAGTCAGTGCCAGGGCTACTATGGATTCTAGGCATGTGATTATTTTTTTTGTCTTTTGGTTGACAAACGCCCGGCAGCTTTACAAACAACGTTTTGCAAAAGCAATGACAAACCAAAACAAGAATTAAAGAATTACCAAAAGGCCAACGTCCAAAGCCAGACCTATTGGCTTTACCAGTGCTTGTTGTCTAGTATAGCCAAGATTGCACCAAGAAATCCACCCTACAAGATAAAAAAAAAAAACCCTCTATCCCCGTTGTCTTCAAAACTCGCACTTATATCCAGTAGTAAGAATTCCACAGTTTGTTTCCGGCTAGAACACTAGCATCATTAATACTTCACTTTGACTGTAGAATTCACACCGTTTGTATGCAAGCACACACCCCACCCAACCACATAAAGCCTAAGCATGAAGTTCATAAAGTTCAGTTTGTGTGCCTTTGCGGTAACCTTTTCTTTTTGTGTGGTACAGGTTCGGGAGGCCAGTGTTTTGTTTGTGGACAATCCTGTGGGCACCGGATTCAGCTATGCAAACAACAGCCAAGCGTTTGCAAAAGATATTAATACGGTAGCTTCTGATATGCTGGTTCTTCTGAAAGGATTTTTTGATGCTCAGCCAGAGTTTCAGGTGAGGGCATTTCTCGCAGTTGATATATTGAAACTTTCAAGATTGTAAAATAAGCAAACACCCATCTGACAATTTTGTTAAAAATTTTTTTGCAAACAAAACCTTTATTATAAAGCTGTTGTAGATTGGCTCATCGACATGAAAATATGTTTATTGTATAGAATAGCCATGTAGTGTTTTACGAAAACGTGTGTAGGATTGCAAAAGGTAGGTGCTTATTAGTAAATTATTAGTATATTTAGGAAGAGTAGAAATCTCGTTTTGAAACTGTCTGAAGCAAGCAGTTGAAAGTATTTATCACTTAATTGTATGTCCAACCTACTAAAGATTACGTTTTCTGTAACCGTCGTGTTCACTCCATAACATGCCCTATACCTCTTTTGGTGAAAAAGTGGTTTGCTTTTCCTCAAGGCCTACAAATGCCCCACCGTTTCTAACATTGGCGTTATTTTATATATGGGAGAAAGAAGTACCCCAGATCTGTAACTCTGGATGTCCATGACCATATAGAGGCACAAGGCCATAGTCAGTAGTGGCTCTATTGGTCAAAAAACTCCAGATGACTTTCACTAAACAATAACATATTAACAAGTATAGAGATTTTTAGTCTATATAGTATGCTGGCCTGTTGTCCCCTCTATATGAAAATACATTTCATAGCTCACAACGGGCTCCGGGTGAGGCTTTCTCCTGGCCATGCCTTGTTAGCTCATAGCACTTCTTCATGTTGGAATTTTTAATGGTGAAATAAAACTTCCTGTCCCGGAATGCAACCTAGTGTAGGTTAATAAAAGTAGTACTTGCTGAAGGTTTCACGGCCGAAGTGGGGCCTCTTAGCAGCCTCCAGGAATCTGTAGCACTGCCTAATCCAAGAAACGGCAAAAACATTTATTTCAAAGGTAGGTAGGGTGTCTTTTTGTTTGCTCCACTATCCTTCACTGTGACGGAAATTATTTTTATTTCTTGGACGAATCAGCACTTCTCCTTATTGCATATGACCACTTGTGTTCTTTCTCTGAGATAACCAGGAAAGTTGGAACGTGGGCCACAAAGCACTGTAAAACTATAGTTTGTTAGACAAATAGCTGCTCGTGGAGTCCATGAAATTTGTTTTGGGGGAAGATATGTTTTTGCCCCGCTTGTTCATAATAAAATTACATGTAAGTATTTGCAGTTAAGTCCTTATTAAGTCTAACAGTGCTGATTTATGCGTTAAACACTGGGGCATTCAAAACAGCCGAAAACTCAAGCTGCCTGCATCCACCAGCCAGAGAGTTTGGGAAAAAAGCCTGGACAAGCATTGTCCAGACCCATTTCGTTTTTCTGCTTCTAGATAGTTATTGTTGTGCTGGAACACTATTTACTTGGAATTCAGTGGCTAACCAGCCTGTTCTTCCAGAGTGAAACAGAAAAAAAAATGCCAACTTGATCGATATTTAGTTGACTAGAGCATAACCTCGAAATTAGACCTATACCGATGGCGCTTGAAATTGTAGCTTTCTTTGCTGAATATTCATGATACATAATTCACCTTCATACTTGCATTCCTACTGCCTCAGGAAACATCAAAACCTTCCTCCCCGAATCGTCTCATTTGTATTTGATGAAATATGATAATGGTCTCCTTACTTCTGCTCACCTTTCTCTGTCTACCCTGCTCTGGCAAACACTACAAAAAAAAATATTACCGGGCAGGAAAGTGGTAGAGCCAGGGGTAAAGTAGAGTGGTGAGTGAGAGTAAGGATTGAGAGAAAGGGTAGGGAGGCAAAATATGGAGAGAAATTAAGAGATGAGGTAAAGAGAGGAGGGTGAGAGAGAGACTTAATTGAGATGGAGGAGCGATGCGGGGAGATGAAAACTGCAATGAGGAGTAGAGAGAGGGCTAAGGTGTTATAAGATAGAGTATAGGGGGTAACAAGGTAGAGTTATGCACCAAGTGATAGATAGTCAAATGAGGAGGTTGACTGATGGTGATAAGCAGAGAGTGGTGTATTGAAAGAGGTGAGGTAGAAATAGTAGAGATAAAGAGAGGGCGTAGAGAGTCTAGAGACACAAGGGCAAGGTCGAAGTGATGGGGTAAAGTAAACCGATGAGAGACAACTAGATCAATATGTTTAAGGCAAAGAGAGGGCTTAGAGAGAGGCCATAGAGGTAATAGGAGAGAAAGGGAAACAGAAGTGAAATAGAGAAGATGGCAGGGATTTAATGATTGGTGAGGTAGAAAGAGATGAGATGCAACATAGAGAAGCTGAAAGGTGAATAAGAGACAGGTGTGAGGTTGGGAGAGGGGAGGTACCTGTAAGTTAGAAAGAGACTGAGGCAAAGAATGGTTTACAAAGTAGGAAGAGCGACTGGATAGATTGAGGGAAGAGTGACATTGGAGAACTAAAGCGTACTAAGGTAGGTATAAGTAGAGAGCCAGAGTCTTTCGAGAGAAGGGATGTTTGTACTGTTGAAATCACTTTAGCAGGATCACTTCTAAAAGGTGGGTGACCTTGGAAGTTGTCTACTTTGCCCTTACCCTAAAACGTTTCTAGCTTTTGGCACATAAACAATATTGGGCTTCTGTGTATCAAACTCTTTCACACTGATTGAAGGCCATTGTGCTCCTTGGCCACTATGACATCACAGCTGGCATGTAATAATTTATTGGGCGCAATGTGTTCTTGTTACAGGCTTATTCTGACGTCTAAACCTACTTGGAATAGGATTGTAAAACACATCAAAGGGAGATTACTGCCTCACACATTTAATAATGTAATGTATTGTTATATATAATATGTGTATGTATAGTGTATTTATTTTCCAAGCCAAAAGAATGATGATCCGGACCGATACAGAATACCCTTAATGCCTTTTTGCTAATTGGCAATGAACGTGCACTGGTGACCAGATACATTTGAAGAACCGGGTTTTCAAGTACCCAGCGGCGTCAGGGAAACGCCCGAAGTCCTCTAGGCTCCCTTGCCTTGGTATACAGAGACACGGAATACTTCTAGGTGGCGTCAGAGATCAAATTTATTAGCTGCAGCTAGTAGCAGAAATCCCAGCAATACAACACGGTGTGCAACTCAAACTGCTCAATTTTACTAAGGCAAGACATCCCTATTTATACACAAAAAGGTACATTTAAAATGCACGCCCCTGCACCAAAATTCAACCAATAGAAAATACATGAAATCAAACAGCATCATACAGTAAAGCTCATTTTACAGTGTCCCAACCCACAAGTTAATATTTAGGCATATCTAAGTAATAATCTGGAAGGCCCGAACAAACCCATGAAATGAAGAAATAGTCAAGAAAAGTAGTTTCAGATAATGTGCAGGATAACCGAGACGTAAAGAAACTTTAAAAGTTAACAAATGTCTTGAATAGTGATTGGAAAAAGTAAGTAACGATCTTGCAGGGAAATTGGCTTGGCAGGGTCAATTCCAGGTTAAAGGCCAGCTTCTGAAATTAACTTCAGCGCACGGAGAAATACTTGGGTAATATATATATATGGTTCACAACAGGTCAGACTGCTTTGCTCACAAACTAACTTCTGAGGCCTACATAAAAAGTAACACCAGATGGCAGTCATGACACATGGCAAAAACCCATGTTTCAGAAAAGAAAGTTTTAAGGAAAGAAACCATTTAGATATTGTTTAGGATAAAATATGTGAAAGGAAACTAAAGGTTAACAAGGTCCTGAACAGTGATTGAAAAACTCAGACAACGATCAGCTAGCGAAACTGGTTTTGCAAAAGGTCCGTTTCAGGTGAAAAGGGTTACTCTCTCTCTGCAGTTCATTCAGAGTCCGAGAAACCCAAATTAATATATGCACGAACTCCGAAGGCAAAGCCACTTGTTCGTTGGGCCTACTTCACTGGCCTACGTGAGGGCAAGAATAAAGTGCAGACAGGTTTGAGAACTACAGAACCACAAATTGGAGGAAGTACCTCTTAGATCAGTTCAATAATATTGTAGTGCTTAGTACCCTAAAGCATCTCATCTTTCCTATATTTATTTGATTGTAGCATGACTTTGTACCTTATTGTACCAAGTTTGTTTCTTGTAGCTAAATATACTCCACTCACTATAGTATTAAAATAATTTTTTTTAATACTGTTTATTGTCATTTATCAGCACGTAGGCCACACAACACATGACCCGTATCCAGCCAAACTGGCACCAAGTTCAAACATACCCTTAGCTCCCCCACCCCCCTGACAGACCGCATCATATCAAATTTCATGTACTGTGCCCAGGTTTCCTACCACTGCTCCTATTAATATTACCAACTCTCCCACACGCACACATACCGCATATAGTGGCGGAGGCTGACCGTATTCACCCACACCGACTGACACAATACATAGCAGACCCGATCAGCTACTACCCAAATGATAACCTACAACCTGTTAAATGCACATCCAGGGCATGGCACACGTTGGCGTTAAGAGCGCAGAAATTACGACTCTATGCTCCGGCACTCCCGCTGGCAAATCATCCAAAAGTAACGGTCTCGCAGGAGCTGAAAATGAGACGGTTACTACGAGACATGAGATTTGCGACGATGGGATCATTGTTCCCGCACAGTAAATTTATTCCCCTCCAGAGTCCCTCTCTATGCGCCCACCAAACACCGCAAAAAATGTTCGCGTACTATAGGTTAAGAGCTGCCATAAAGGAACTGTATGGCACGTTTCCAGCTTAACCCCTGACCTAATAGTCCGTACAAATATTGCTAACCGCGCCATCGTGCTCACAACTGGTCACTAGACTATACACAACATCCCAAACCGAACAGATAGAAACCCCTAATAGCTCACTTAAGAAATGGGAGGAACAGACGGGAACACCTATCTCAGAAGAAGACTGGAGTTTTAGTTGTGCACAGTTGAGTCTACTTACACCAAATTGCAATCTACGTATTATTCATTTTAAATTCTTACATCAGACATATTACACCCCGGCCAAACTGTATAAGTACGGGCTTAGACCGGATGATACTTGTCGGCGCTGCTCGGGCCACGAGCTGATTTTCTACACACGGCATGGGCCTGCCCTACCCTGCACAAATATTGGCAGTAAGTTACGGCTGCACTCACACAAACGCTAATTGAGCAGATACCGAATACACCGCTAGTGTGTCTGTTTGGTATATACAGACTCAAACAGCTTAGAAGAAGGAAACTGCTGGCGGTGGCGCTTTTAATGGCAAAAAGACGTGTAGCCATTAAGTGGGGTAGTAAATGCCCGCCCAGATTCAAGGATTGGCTAACTGATCTAACCTACTGAAAAGAAACTCTGGGTAGATACGAGGAAGTCCTTCCTCAAGCCTCCAGACCAAAAGATTTCTGGCAACCGCTGGTGGACTATCTCCAACAGCAAGACGGATCGTGATATGTCTTGTGGAAGAACATGCTGAACTGACTTGACTGATTGAGCCCGGGGGTTGTATGGGAGATGTGAGTTTTATAGAGGACTGTCCTGCGGAAATATTGGAAATGATGTATGCAGTCAATGTCAGTTGTTTTTGTACTTGCACTGTACCTGAAGTAGAGCTGTTTAATATATGTATATTGGCCATGAATCTTATGTTTAGTAAAAGACGTCATTGGATAGGAAGGATAACGAGATATGTAGTACTCTGCAGGAACAATTATGTGAAACTGTAACTAATTTGCTCATTTTGCTGTCTGGTGAAATAAAAAAATTAATAAATTTAAAAACAAAATATTACCAACTTTCAGAAATTGGTGCCCTTTCACTTCACTCGAGGATGCTGTCCAGTAGTGTAACGTCGCCCCCCGCAGCCCCTGCGTTGCGGGAGGGACCAGGGTTCCAGGGGGCGCCTCAGCGTAATACCTTGGCCTGAGCGCTCCCGATTGAGTGAGGTGGGGTGGCAGCTCCATGTACCTTGCAGGAGGACCCCCTCAAATTTTGTTGCGCCACTGATTCTGTCCCCCATAGCGACCCTGACGTGAGGCCCAGCTGCCTTACCCACACTAACCACCCCACGGGCACCTCAGAGGTCACCTTCCCTCAGTCAGTCATAGGCCCCTGCATCACACCTGGGGTGTCAGATCTGTTCACACCTGCAAGGGCATCCCCTAGCTCTATACACCGGTTCTCGGCTCGCAATCAGAACTAAGATTTGATTCCCATTCCCACTGTGTTGGCAGGACCTGGCTTGCAGATTGGCCATCTGGTATTAATAGCCTAGTTCTAATCCTTTCACATGGATTTCAGTTTACCTGTATGCACCAACCATTTGAGCTGACCAGGCTCCCCAAAGTCATTGAGCAGGTGAATTGAAATGTGTGGTCTTTTGCCCTTCTTCACCTGCAGCAGAAGGCATTTCTTTTCATGGGTACAGTCGCCATATAGAACTACAGATGTGAATATATGTCCATATCGCGCACAGTCTCCTACTTCCTGTTCCAGTGAACGCCGTCCTAATGATAATAATAGTTTGAGCTAAAATTTCTCCTGAAAAGTTTACCACTGAATCTATGGGTATGAAATACATGCGTCCATTTCTAAGTGCAAATGGAAGGGGCCACTAAGGCAGATCCCGATAAGCTGACCAGATAGGCACGTTAGTCACTAGAGTGACACCCAATCAATCAATCAATCAATCAATCCATTATATCATTTGTAAAGCGCACTACTCACCTGTGAGGTTCTCAAGGCGCTGGGGTGGGGAATGCTGCTACTGCTCGAAAAGCCAGGTCTTGAGGAGTTTGCTGAAGGTCAGCAGATCTTGGGTCTACCGTGGGTGGATGGGGAGGGTGTTCCAGGTCTTGGCGGCGAGGTGGGAGAATGATCTTCCGCCGGAGGTCGCTCTTCGGAAGTGGGGGACTGTGGCAAGGTCGGCGGAGCGGAGCTGGTGGGTGGGGGTGTAGAAGCTGAGTCGTCTGTTGAGGTATGTTTGTACGGTGTTGTGAAGTGCCTTGTGTGCGTGGGTGTGGAGCTTGAAGGTTATCCTCTTTTTGACTGGGAGCCAGTACAGGTCTCTCAGGTGGGCTGTGATGTGGCTGCGGCGAGGGATGTCGAGGATCAGGTGTGCAGAGGCGTTCTGGATGCGTTGGAGCCGTCTCAGGAGTTTGGCCGAGGCTCCTGCAGAGGGCATTTCTGTAGTCCAACCTGCTGCTGACTAGGGCCTGGGTGACCGTTCTTCTCATTTCAGTGGGGATCCATTCGTAGATTCTGCGGAGCATGCAGAGTGTGTTAAAGCAGCAAAAGGAGGAGACGGCGTTGACCTGATTAGTCATGGAGAGGGTGGAGTCAAGAATGATCCCTAGGTTACGTGCGTGGTCGGTGGGTGTTGGGGTGGTTTCCAGTGTGGTCGGCCACCAGGAGTCGTCCCAGGCCAAAGGGGTGGAGCCGAGGATGAGAACATCCGTCTTGTCGGAGTTCAGCTTCAGTTGGCGGTTCTCATCCATTCAGCGACTGCCTTCATTCCTTCGTGATGGTTGGTTTTGGCGGTGTGGGGGTCCTTGGTGAGGGAGAGGATCAGCTGGGTGTCATCGGCATAGGAGATGATGTTGAGGTCAAGCGGACGAGCGACATGGGCGAGCAGTGCCACGTAGATATTAAACAGAGTTTGGCTGAGGGATGAGCCCTGGGGTATGCCGCAGATGATCTCGGTGGCTTTGCAGCGGAAGGGTGGAAGGCGGATGCTCTGTGTTCTGCCTGAGGGGAAGGAAGTGGCCCGGTCCAGGGCCTTCTCTTGGATCCCGGCGCTGTTAAGGCGTGTTCGTAGTGTGTGGTGGCAGACCGTGTCGAAGGCGGGTGACGGGTCCAGTAGGATGAGGCCGCCGTTTCTCCGTTATCCAACAGGGACTTGATGTCATCGGTGGCGGCGATGAGGGCAGTCTCGGTGCTGTGGTTGCAGCGGAACCCGGACTGGGAATGGTCCAGGATGTTGTTCTCCTCGAGGTAGCGGGTCAGTTGTTCGTTGACCGTCTTCTGGATGACCTTTGCCGGGAGATGGGCCGGTAGTTCTTGAGGTCCTTGGGGTCCGCCTTGGGATTCTTGAGTAAGGCGTTGATCTCAGCGTACTTCCAGCTCTCCGAGAAGGTTGCTGTCTCGATGGAGGTGTTGATGACATTCCGGAGATGGGGTGCAATGGCTGTGCTGGCTTTGTTGAAGATGTGGTGTGGGCATGGGTCTTTGACGGAGATCCTGAGTGGATGGTGTTCATGATCTTGATGGTGTCGTTGATGCTGTTCCAGGAGTGCAGGCGGTTGGTGCGGATGGTGGTCGTGGGGGCGGAGGTCTCCGTGGTTGTCTGGGCGGTCGTGGTGTTGAAGCTGTCGTGGATGTCTGCGATCTTGCGGTGAAAGAAGGTGGCCAGCGAGTCGCACAGGTCTTGCGAGGGTGGGACGTCGTTGGAGCTGGGGTTGGAGAGTTCCTTCACGATGTTGAAGAGCTCTTTGCTGTTGTGCGCTTTGTTGTCTAGGCGGTCTTTGAAGGAGGCCCTTTTGGCAGATCGGATGAGGTGCTTGTGTCTGCGGGTGGTGTTCTTGTGGGCTGCGTGGCTGTCTGGTGTTCGTTCACGGAGCCAGATCTTCTCCAGCTTTCAGCTTTCGACACCCTATGCATTGCTTCTGTGCCTCACTAGTCTATAGATCAAATCCATAGGCAACAGTGATTCTAGGCAGTTGATTATAATTGTAAACATCAGTCGGTGAACTTTAAAATCACTGGCTCATCCTAGACAGAGCCACTGGAATAATGCGGCTGGGGAGGATTGAATTAGGCTTCAAGGCTGACTATATTGTGCAGAAGGATTGACTATATTGTGCAGAAGGGTTGAGGAGATATATATTCCATCAAGAGTTGCCTGCAATGGAGGGAGCCACACGACAGGTGAGTCTTTTGCCATCCATATTTATTGCAGGGTACAGCAAAGAAACAGCCTTGGATCACACAGGTATCATCCAGTTTCACCCGACGCTTTTCAGGCTATAGTCGTCAAGCACGCCAGATTACCAGGATTGTTAAGCAGCAATGGCCAATTATTCTTAAAGACCAAGTCCTTAAAGAAATCTTGCCCGAGGTCCCGACGGTCACGTTAAGATGCGCTTATGTCATGCGCAATGATCTGGTCAAAAATAACCCAGAAATTGCACCTGCGGGTGATTGGCTGTCGGGCCGAAAAGGATTTTTCCGTTGCAGTACTTGCAGGGCATGCAAGTTTGGGGTTAATACCACTACTTATGTTACCCCCTTTGATGCAACCCCGGTATCCATTAAAGCTCACTTTACATGCCGCACAGAGCTTGCGGTCTATGTACTGAGGTGCAGTTGCAATTTGCTGTACGTAGGCAGCACCAAGTTGCCAGTCCACATGCGCATTTTGCAGCAATTGAGGGCTATAGTCCATACCGACCAGAGCTACCCAGTAGCACGGCATTTTCAATCCATTCATGGGAAAAACTAATCACACCTTAAGTATTTTATGATTGATGCAGTGACCCCGAGCAAAAGAGGAGGAGACAAAGAAAAAACTTTGAGACAACTGGAGTCTAGATACATAGAGCAACTCAATAGCAAGGCCCCGGGGGGACTTAATATGGGGGAGGACCTACGAAACTTCCTGTGACTTCCCCACTCCAGTTTGGGCGCAGTATGTCGTGATAAGGGTTAGAACAGTCAGCAACTTTGATCCTTTGGTATCAGTTCTATAATAGAGGTGTCCGTATTCTCTGGTTTCCAGGCACCTATCAATTATTGTATATTTATTCCCAAGCCCTTTCATGGCTAGTATGAGGTTAGGCTTGATTACAGCACCAACACATAGCACTTTAACACAATATCTTTTGTTCACGAGACCATCCTCACATTGAATTAAGCACTTTTTTTGCACCACATGAGAGATTGTCATGTTAGTACCCTAATAGCGCTATGCATTAATTGAACTATTGCCAACTATACATAACGAGATGAAACTCAAACAATAATGCTGCTCTACTCTTATAGACAGAATATGAATGTGCCACACAGCACTAGGGCTGGATATACCCATTTGATCATAAGGTAACAATGTTGTGGGGGGGTCATAATACATGCAATCATATGTGGATATTAAAGTCCGATGTTCCATTATATTTTAAACATTATTATACGAATTGATGAATTTTGCATACCCTCGCAATTGTATAAGGTTACAACGCAGACAAGCCTACACTAAGTGTTTCATTGCAGTATTTGTACTGGAAGTATGGGCAAAACAATTGAAGCTCACAAACTTAGTAGAATGAGCACATGAAGTTTACACATCTATGTATTTGCACAGAAAAATGTTTCTAAGCAATTTGCACTTTAGCCTTGTTCAAGTCCGAGATATTTTGCATGTAGTCTGCGATGCAGTGGAATATTTTTCGATATTCATCAAAACATACTGTTGGCCATGTAAATTAACTTGCATTTAAGCACTTTATAATCTGTCATATAAGACACCAGTTCATTAGCCTTGGCATGATGTTTTTGAATTAAAATTGTGGAGTATTCACGCATCAGCTGAATATACAATGCACTTTAAAAATGGCGCCTGCGTTTACAAAGATATCCAGTGTTACTTGTAATGCAGTCCGTTCACTCGGTCTAATTAGGAATTAAAAAATGTTGGCGCGAATTGGGTACCTGACTATTTTAAATCACAGTGGCTATGTACCGTTTGACATCAGTGAGCAAGGGCACGGACGTGCCCGAAAAGCGTCTGACGACATGCACCACTAAATATTCATAAATAAAAGCAACCGAACAAAGAAGTCTGACTCTGGCGATTTTATTGTTGCTCTCTGCGTACCTGTCTGTGCACGAAGCACGCTGAGGGCAAGTTGGATTATTTATATATATATATATATATATATATATTTATTCATTCTCCAATTTCTTTCGGGGAGAAAGAACTGACTGCGCTCCGTGCGTGAGAAAATAAACCGGTTTATTTAAACCATTAATACAACAGGATGCGTTTCGGCTTCGCGCCTTCTTCTTGCTGCTAAGCACAGTAACTCGCCACAATGTTTAAATAAAGTTTCAACAACAAACAAAATGATTGACACAAGTCAACATCAGTGATGGACTGGTATATATGAGTCACTGTGGCAGACATCTTAGAGTGTGTTTCAACATTATTGTAAATATAGGAAACAACAGATTCAATCAAGCCGTGTATCGGCTAACAAATTGCACAAATCATTTGCATTATGATAAAAAGTATTACATAAATAAAGTCTGATGAACCAAAATTTGATTTCTGAGTATTTCATTCTCATTCTCCTCATTTTCCATTATAAATTAAATCATTCATCATAAGAAATTAATTGTTGTATCAACAGTACGCTATTATGTCTTAGATAAGCTACATTATTCTATGTTGTGCAAAAATAGTTCATTTCATCCACTGGTGGGTTACAAACTGAGGGAGAGATGATTGGGGGGGAGTCACTTTCCTAGGTGAATTGATCACTCCTCCTCGATATTGAGGCCTGTAGGTATCTTGGTTTGTAAGTCAATTATGAACCGAGATTCTAGCCTCCGTAACTGTAAGTCCCTATCTCCCCCTCGATCTTTACTAGGAATGTGGTCTAGACAAAAGTAGTGAAGGAGGTTACGATCACTTTGATGTTTTAAGGCAAAGTGTCGTGCTACAGGATAGTTCACATCATTATGTTCAATAGCTCTTGCGTGTTCTAAGATTCTTCTCTTGACAGGGTGTTTTGTGCTGCCAATGTAACGCAGTTTGCAAAAACATTCCAAGCAGTAAACACAATAAGGGGTAGTACATGTCATGTATTTATTGATCTTTCTAGATGAGATGCTTCCAGGAATTTGGTAATGAGTATATTTGGTATATGAATGAATATATATATATATATATATATATATATATATATATATATATATATATATATATATATATATATATATATATATATATTACCTACTGGCGGTCGCCAGTAGGTATATATAGTTAGGATTTTTTCTCTATGGGACTTTTGAAAATTCTATGTCTAATAACTTTGGCGTTTGTGGACGGAATCGGCTGAAATTTTCAGGAAAATGGCACATTTCGTTTCTGAGCAGCCCCTGAAAATTTGGGAGGGTTTCGTTAAGGGGGGGCCGAGAAAAAAGGGGGGTCCCAAAACGCGTTTTTCCCATGTTAATTTCCATAGGGCGTTTGGCCTCACTTTTAGCTCGAACGGCTGAATGGATTTGCACGAAACTTGGCAAAATTGTAGGGACTGTTAGCCCGATGTGCCTTTGCTGGGTCTCAATATATGTGCTCCAGTGGATTTTGAGAAATTAACGTTTTAAAAAATGTATATATCTGTGACAGCGTCCCAGATAGCGCTCCAGATCGCGTACTTTTCGCGTCACGGAGCTTTTTGAAGCGAAGCTGATTGGCTCTCCGGTGTCTGTCAACATTCTAAACAGTCCGGTGCAGCCGCCATCTTGTCTCTCGGTAGGATCGAGAGACAAGAAGAGGTGAAAAACGAAGGGGGAATTTAATGAAAGGGGGCAAGGTAGACCCCTCTTGACCCCCTAGGAATGATGTTGGGGTTATTAAAGGGTCCTGTGGGGAAAATAAAAAAAAATAGATTTTTCACGGTAGAAGCGCTTCCCGGATCGCGAACCGGGCCGCAAACTGGTAGCGAAACGGGAATTCACCATTTTGTGTTTCGATTTAATTAAATTACTAGGTATAAGGGGGTACGGGAGACGTATCCTGATCCCTTATGTTTTCTGAGGGTGGCTGAGGAGGCTCATATATGTTGATACATGTCTTCCAGCGGCTGTGCGTGAGCGTTTTATTTTTTTTGCTGCGTGACGTCTGTTAACGTTCGATTCAATGGAAATCAGGAAGTGTTGACCGCCATTTTGTCACTGCGATAAAATATTTTGTTATAAATTAATCCTTATTGATAAACATTGTCTGCGCCATCTTGCCTTTCTTCCAATGCCACAATTTTGCCGTGCACGGCAGCCATTTTAGATGCCTTGACCAGACCCACTCTCTGCATGCCGTCGATTCTCAGCACGGCTCCCCACCCTCGCAAGCATCTCCCCCACGCACTGGTCACCCCCGCTCTCTCTCTCATGCATGGGCCATAAACCTCCCCCCATCTGCGCTGCTCTTCCCTGAGAATCACACCCCGTGCCCGCCCGACACCTCCCTTTCACCCTATTCACTACCGCACCCTCTGACACTCCTATTCCTCTGTGTCCAATTGTCCAGGCCGGTCCCAGGCTATCACCTAGCCCTGCGGATGTAGTTTATGGCCCCAGCTGTAGAGAATCCAGACATGCCAACCCTCCCGATTCAGGCGTGAGACTACCGATTTCAGTGCTAGTCTCCCGCCTCCCGATTCCTGCAAGCAAAAACCCGATTCCTCGGGGTTTCAGCTGACAGGGCTTGGTATTTTGTTACGTGCTAATTCTTCCAGGAAACGTCAGAGGGCCGATGCAGGGGCTCTAGAAGGGGTGATAAACCATTTAAGCCTCATTAACAAGCGCATGGTCTTTTAAAGATCTGTGAAGTACTCGGGGCGGCGGTGTGTGTGCCCTGTTTCAGGAGCGGGGGGGGGGCACTTCCAGCAACTTGCCAAGCCAGGCAGTGTTCAACACTTGCATCACCCTTTTTCTGCCTGCTATTGCGCTCCATGCTTCGGAAAGGTAAGAAAAAGAACGTGCATTTGAGTTTGAAATGTCCGATCCTGCAGCAGCACACTTCCAAAGCCCACACATAACAATAACCCGATTCAAGGCCCCATTCTCCCGATTTTTTTTTTTTAAAAAAAAATCTCCCACTTTGCTCTTCTGAAATGTTGGCATGTATGAGAATCATCCCTCTTCAAAGGAGTTACAGTAGATGAAGGCCCCCACCCCATGAGATCCGTCAGACCATACGGGTTCCTACTATCTGATAACCATCCTGTATTGTGCTTGGGGAGGGGATTCTCACTGTGAGGGTGTGTGGGACCGAGCCTGAAGCGGAAGATTCCAGGGATGCCTCTTTGTACATCAAAGTTTTTACAATTATGTGTCACATTAAAAATATACTCCAACAAAGTAGTAGGATTATAACACTTTAATAACTTATAAATATATAGAACGCAACAAAAACAGTAAATACATTTAAACATTTTTTTGAAAAAAGAAGCAACAATGGTCAGTAGCTGTGTTTTGTGCGAATAGTCCCAAGGCAGCACAACGTGCTGAGTTCTGGACGGCACCCAGGTGATGTTACCTGGGTGCCGCACTGGTTTTTGGTATCCTACTATGCAGCTCCGAAAAACGGCGTGGGGCGTCCCGGGGGGTGCGCGGGGAGGCCTCGTCAGTAGCGGTCTGTTGTGCGAATAGTCCCAAGGCAGCAGAACGCGCTGAGATGTGGATGGCACCCAGGTGATGTCCAGTAAGTTGTCGCACTGGTTTTGGCATCCTACATTGCTGCTCCGAAAAACTGCGTGGGGTGCCCCGGTGTGGGGGGGGGGGGGGGGGAGGGGGGCGGCGTGAACGGGCCTCCCCAGGTGGCGGCTCGTGTGCTGTAGTGGGGCGCCCCTTTACCGTTTCAGTTGCCATTCCGCCCGCTTTTGGTACACTGTGCCAAAATCCGCCATTCAGCTGAGTTGTGCCTACTCTTGCTGTTCAGTGATAGGCGGCTGCCACAGGACTCTCAAAATGGCGGCAGGCTCTTTCCTTTTTGGGCCTGGTCCACTAAAATGGCCCTGGGACACCTTGGAACTCGGACGCTTGTCTGCTAGGTCTTGGACCCCATTCTCGAAAGCGTCCCCTCAGCCGTGAAGATTCTACAAAAGTCTTGGGGGCCCTCGACTCCTGCAGGCTTCCGGTGGGGAGCGGCTGCCATGATTGCTCGCGGAATGACCACGACGGAGCCACGAGATGGTGGTGCTTTCATGCTGACGCCAGCTTCAGTCTGAAACATCGAGAAACAAGGTGGGGCTTTCATCGTTTGGGAAAAAAAAAGTTCTAAACCAATGAAAAGTGTTATTTTTAGGTCATATGACCAAGCCTTCCATCATTAGGAAACCAAAAGTAAAATGAACCAATGAAAAGTTTTATAAACAAGTCACATGACCTGTTATGCGGCATAGGGCTTTAAAAAGCGTAGAAAATCCGTTGGCACGTGAGGCGGCGTCAGTAGCGGACCGATGTGCGAATAGGCCGAAGGCAGTACAACGCGCCGAGATCCGGATGGCACCGAGGTGGTGTCCAGCAAGTTGCTGCACTGGTATGGCTATCCTACAATGCTGCGCCGAAAGTCGGCGTGGGGCGCCCGGTTGGCCTGTGAGGTCGCGTCAGTCAGTGGGGGCTGTGCGTCTCCCCCAAGATGGAGGCTCCTCGGTTGCAGTGGGGCGCCCCTTAGCATTTCACTCGCCGTCCAACTGAGTTGCGTCCGCACTTGCGGCTACAGTAGGCCGAAGGCAGCACAGCGCGCCGAGATCTGGATGGCACCGAGGTGGTGTCCAGCAAGTTGCCGCACTGGTGTGGCCATCCTACAATGCTGCGCCGGAAGTCGGCGTGGGGCGCCCCGTTGGCCTGTGAGGTCGCGTCAGTCAGTGGGGGCTGTTTGAGGATCTGACTGCATTGGTGATGCTGTGCGTCGCCTCCAAGATGGAGGCTCCTCGGCTGCAGTGGGGCGCCCCTTGGTGTTTCACTCGCTATCCAGTTGAGTTGCGTCCGCGCTTGCGGCTACAGTAGGCCGAAGGCAGCACAACGCGCCGAGATCTGGATGGCACCGAGGTGGTGTTTAGCAAGTTGCTGCTCTGGTGTGACCATCCTACAATGCTGCGCCGAAAGTCGGCGTGGGGTGCCCCGTTGGCCTGTGAGGTGGTGTCAGTAGCGGACCGATGTGTGAATAGGCCGGAACCAGCACAAGGCGCCAAGATCTGGATGGCACTGAGGTGGTGTCATAGTTGAGAGTTCTGAGCAGTGCTTGTAACACTGTCTGAAGCTTATTTGCACCTGCTGCAGCTTCACTATCGCCCTGGTGTGGCCAAAGATCGCCCATGACATAGGCGGCCGGCTCCCGGGGTCTGGCGGAACTTTTTTCCTTTTCCTTTCTGTATCTTGTCCCACAATCTGTTTGACCTGAAGACACGACCAGGTCGCTGAATGTGTGCAGGGGGACGTTATTGATTGAATCAAAATGGCGGCTTCACACAAAGCTGAGTCAAGCGTTGCTGTTGATGCTATACAGATAAAAATTGGTTTTCAGTTTGTACATTCTTCAGGATTTTTTTTTCCATCCAAGGCTGGTTGAGAGTTTGTAGAACAATGGCTTCAGATTTTCAACATACTACTCTTCAACATTCTTCCTAAATGTAACAATGTGAGACTCACTAGGAGAACGGCTGTTTATCTTTCTTTTCAAAATGCTGCCAACAATATTTTCTGAATGGAAGACACCATCTTGTAGCATAAAGGGCCGAAAGGGGTTCTGGTCTGGCCGATGGTTGGTGGAGACATTTTGACTATATCCTGGACCTGCCCGGCCTCGCCCAAAATGGCGCCGGTATAAATGGGACTCGTAACTCCTTGTTGTGTACTGGTTGAACAACCTTGATATCACGAGATATGAATGCAGTTTTGATGCACATGGCGGGCGGGGACGAGAATTGATTGAATATTTCGACATCCCTATTGATATTAAGTTCTGATGTGTTATTGATTACTGTACTATTGAAAGTTCAAATTAACGTCACCCATGGTACTTGCCCGCAAATGTATATCAAGATAATTTTATTGAAAGTGGCCCTGTCGTATTTTAATTACAAAATGTACGTCCACCGATTCCGCAACTGTTAGACACCTTAGTTCTTGCAACCTAATGGCCTGCTCGTTACGTTCCTCTACAATGTAAATGTCTCCTCATCATATACGATTTCAGTTTGCTCCGTGGCCGGCCCACGTGGTTATAGGCCCGTATTTGTATACTGACATTTTCACAATAAAGGTTTTTAAAACAAAACATGGTAGTAGTATTTACATTGGTAAAGTTTTTAATTTTAGTCACTGTTTTCGAATCGGTAAAAGGCAAGTGAAATAAAGCAGTCCAATTACATGACGGATAAAAGGTATAATACGCAGGAACGCAGTAAAGATAAATGGTCAAGGGCAGTTGTGTTTTCCACTCCTGCAACATAAAGTGATCGATAAGAATCTGATAATCAGGCGTATCGGCGACTAAGACAGCAGGCCGAGCCTCTTTTACTCAACGGCTCCGTCATGGGACGAAGAAACGCCCTTTTTCTCGAAAAAGGAATATATTTTACTTGCAGGACAGTTGTAAATTTTCCGGGAAAGTACATTAGCCTGGAACATTATAACATATATGTTTAAGAAAAAATAATGTTCGAAACCAATAAAAAGCGTAATTTTTAGCTCATATGACCAAGCCTTTCATCATTAAAATAACAAAAGTAAAATGAACCAATGAAAAGTTTTATTAACAAGTCACATGACCTGTTATGCTTACGTTACGCGCTGCGTGCCGTGCCCCGGATCGCTTCCGGGAAGCTGCGCTTCGCGCACCGGAGCACTTCCGGGTGCGCTAATGCGGCGTGTCATATAACGCATTACGCGACAACGTAGGTCCAGAATATAGTCAAAATGTCTCCACCAACCAGCGTTCGGAACACAACCCCTTTCAGCAGTCTAAAAAGTTCTGTTAAATGACAACAGAAGGGACAGGCAACAAGAATCATCAGTCAAAGAGGGGAGGGCAAGTTCTTCTCTACCAGGTCATGTTGGGGCGCTACCGGAACTGATCGAATTGGTAGTCTACAGTGTTTCTGGATGTTTCAGACTGAAGCTGGCGTCAGCATGAGAGCACCACCATCTCGTAGCTCAGTCGTGGCCATTCCACGAGCAATCATGGCAGCCGCTCCCCACCAGAAGCCTGCGGGAGTCGGGGGCCCCCAAGACTTTTGTAGAATCTTCAAGGCTGAGGGGACGCTTTCGAGAATGGGACCCAAGCCCTATCAGGCAAGCGTCCGAGTTCCAAGGTGTCCCAGGGCCATTTTAGTGGACCACGCCCAAATCTGAAGAGCCGGCCGCCATTTTGAGAGTCCTGTGGCAGCCGCCTATTGTTGCATCGCAAGAGCGGGAGCAACTCAACTACATGGTGAGCGAGACGCTGTAGTCGCAAGAGCGGGCGGTAAACAGCTGAATGGCGGAAGAGGCACAGTGTAGCAAAAGCGGGCGGAATGGCAACTGAAACGGTAAAGGGGAGCCCCACTACAGCGTGTCTTCAGGTCAAACGGATTGAGGGACAAGGTCCAGAATGGAAGAGTCATCAAAAGGCAAAAAGTTCCGCCGGACCCCGGGATCGGCCGCCTATGTCGGGGGCGATCTCGGGCCACACCAGGGCAACACGACTTGGGGAGATGGCAGGAGCTAAGTGCCATCTCACCGCCCCTCGGGGGCCTCCGTCAAGCGGTTCAGGGAGGCACCGCATCACATTGTTTAACAATGCAGTCAGGTCCACAAACGGCCCTCACTTACTTTGAGAATAGTGAAGCTGCAGTAGGTGCAAATAAGCTTCAGACAGTGTTACAAGCGCTGCTCAGAACTCTGAACTATGGCACCCAACATCCAGGACTTATGCCATTTGAGCATGGCAGTGACATCGAAGCAACTCAGGGACCAAAACCATGAACGTACACTCACGTATGAAAATCTTACTTGGGGAGGGGGCAGGAGCCAAGCGCCCCCTCCCAGTCCGCGCCACCACACCGTATGTTGAAAATCTGAAGCCATCGTTCTACAAACTCAACCAGCCTTGGATGGAAAAATCTAGAAGAATGTACAAACTGAAAACCAGTTTTGGTCTGCATAGCATCAGCAGCAACGCTTGCTATCAGAGTGCATGAGTTTCATGCTCGATCGATTGAGCTAGCCGGATCGGGCAACAAAAAGTATAAAATAGTTATGTAAATAGTTATTTAATAAAATGTTTTACCCTGTTAGTTTGCTGGTGTGTTGTATATATTTATAATATTTGCATAGGGTTTGTCGTTATTTTGGGTGGGGTGGGGTGGGCGGCAGAGTCGAGCTGTCTTGCAGCCATCATGGTGTGGAGCTAAGTTCATCTTACTAGTTTCGTATTTCTCATGAGGGGTTGTTCTTAATGTTTCTATTTTAGCGAGGTCAAAAACAGATCCCATTAGTGGCCTACTGATTTTGCTTGATTCCTTTTGTTTTTTTAAACTATTTTTCACTATCTGCAAAGACTAAACAGAGTATTGCGACTCTGTGCTTGTTTGTAAATACAGAATGAACCAAAGAGAACAAATTCTAAAACAGTAAATGCTTGGATAGCAATCAATCAAATAGGGAGAGAAGCAGGCACGACGGATTACAACGGGGGCAAAGGCCTGCGTTAACTACCCTTCACTATCTGCAAAGAGAGAGTACTGCTAAGAGAAAAGAGGGGGGGGGGGGCGGCGTTCAAAGCACATCAGCGTGCATAAACACGAAAATGTTTTTACTTATCATGTACTTGACATTTGACAGCATTTGATATTTGCTATTAAAAAACCATTGAAATTCACTGAAAAAACCATAGGTTATAGACCATATATAGTTAGGGATTAGCATTTACACATGAATGATGTCATCATTGATGTGATCAGTAATGTCAAATGAGATGTCATCGGTGATGTTATCAGTGATATCATTTGAGATGTCATCAGTGATGTCATCAGTGATGTCACTGACCATGTCATGAATGATGTAATATGTGACATCATCAGCAGTGGATTGCGGGTGCGCGATATATAGTTAGCGCAACTAACTATATATGCGAATTTCAATGGTTTTATGCGAGTAAAATAAGGTTTTGTAAATGCTAATCCCTAACTATATATGGTCTATAACCTATGGTTTTTTCAGTGAATTTTCAAGGTTTTGTAAATGCTAATTCCTAACTATATATGGTCTTTTCAGTGAATATATATATATATATATATATATATATATATATATCTATATATATATATCTAGTCTACAAAAAAACATATATATATATATATATATATATATATATATATATATATATATATATATATATATATATATATATATATATATATATATTATTGTTTGGCCCAAAAAGACTAAGTATGTGGTGTAATTTGGTACATATTAAAGCAGTATCCTGACACTATTTTGTCATTTTACACATTTACATTTCATGGGCAAACACATCAGTGCTACAAAAAGAGGAGCCACTTGCCAACTCTACACATTAAAGAAAATCAAAAAGTTCCTGCCACCCTCTGACCTGCAACAAGCTATCCAGTCACTGGCGCTCTCTCGCTTAGAATACGGAATCGTGCCCTTGGCTGGTCTCGCCAAATCCAACCTGACAGCTGTAAGAGCCACTCTGAACTCTGCTGCCAGACTCATTACCGGCTCAAGAAAGAATGACCATCACACCTGATCTATGGCAACTGAATTGGCTGTCCATTAATGCAAGAATCAAATATAAGATAGCTTTCTTAACTCACAACGCTCTGCACCATAACACGCCCTCTTACCTAGCAGATAAACTAGAACTATTGGGTGGGAATCAGGTTTTAATAAGTACAAACACTCTACTGCTGAAACCTCCAGTTCAAAAAGAAAAGAACTTACAACCGCGCTTTCTCCGGTGTTGCACCGAGAATATGGAATGCTCTCCCGCCAGAAATCATAAGTCTCTTCGTCCTCTTCCTTCAAAAAAGAGGTCAAATGCCTGCTCATGAACAGCCACCTGTGACAATAGTTCTGTAACTTCTTAAACCTTTGAAATGACCTTTCAATGTCTTCCCCTACCGCGTTGCTATCCGCTTACTGCTCATTATGCAGATGTTCCTATCCATTTTCCTTTTATGCTTGTATTGTTTTTGTACAGTTCTCTAGGGATTTTCTACCTGTTGAAGTTCAACCAGCAGACATCTTTGTACATTGCCTTGCTATCGACCGGGTCAGTAACTTTAGTCTCGATCGTGAATAGAATTGTGTGTCAATAGCTTGTAACATCACTTTCAATTTGAAATGCTGTCGCAACTTATGTGCTACCTGTCCTTGGTTGCAAGCTACCTTGTGGCCATCACAATGATGCCGATCTACCTTTGTCTGTAATCTGCTTTTACTGTTGTTACATTGATTTTTGACTATATCTTCCTGCTCTAGCCTAACAAGCAGGCGACGAGGTACAGCACTCTGATACCCTGTCGGGTCATGTTCGCGCTTTATAAAACTTTTCAAATAATAAAATAAGTTAGACCTCATTAAATCAATTTAGCGCATAAATACAGCAACTGAAAGATGCCCTACCTCTGCGCAGCAACGTGTTAGTGTTTTTAATAAATTGTGATTCATTTGAGCTAGAAGCACTTAACAAAAAAACTGGAAACTATTCAGAAAATGATGGATTTTGTGGCGTATCTGTTGCAGGCACAGATGCGCATAACTCCAGTTGCCCTGACCATAGGGGCCATTTATAAATGTTTGAATGCTGGCCTCAATACATTTTGGGACAGGCAGTTTAGTTTCTTCATCTGGGTTCTGTCATGCAGTGAAATGCATATCTACGATTTGAAGAGGGAAAACCAGAAGGTTTACATGATGTGTAAAAATCAGGGCTGCTTGAGTAATGCATCAGAGAAGGACCTAATAATTCGCAAGGATTGACTAAATTACTCTGTGTAATGTGGCACATTTTGTGATAGTTGATTATTTTGTCACTTTTACATATGCTAACACTGTTTGGGCAAATATTTCACCTCATTAATACCAGTTTCACGCCCAAATGTGACAATAAGCAACAAAAAGGTGACCCAGCTCAACCTTTGCAAAGGGCCCCTACTGCGTGACAACTCGTATCACACGTTTTTGGTAATGTTTGATCCAGGAACAAATTATGTTTTGTTAAAATCTGCAGATTATGCCATAGATTATTTGACAAATGCAGCAAATCTGTATTTATGAGATTTATTCAGTTGCCGCAAAAAATCGCTTTATTCAATTGACCCAGGGAAAAAAAAAAGTACATGAAGGCATGAATGAAAATTAGTCAAACAAAAATCACTGAGTACATTCAAATGAATTTATAACCAGACAATTACTGAAAGCACCCATTTTATTGAAAAGGAAGTGAAATATTCCTTTCCTAATTAGCCTGAAGAGGGGACCCCCCCCTCCCTCTCTCTGGTCTACAAAGGAATGAAGATTGCCAAGACGATGTCAACAGTTATTGAGGATATCTATTAAATAAATAAAAAGTCTCTTATGAAAGCTTTCCAGTACCCCAATCGTAAATAAGCCTAAAGTCTTATTGCACCCCCTTGTTAGAAACCACATTCCTTCTAGTTTGGGCTAGTGAGAAGAGAGAGCAGTGTCTGCTTCAATAGGGTGTTACATCTAATGGAGCATGAGCATGTTTTCCTTCCTATCCTTTTACACTCTTGTGGTCTGGTTCTGCCATGTGTTCAGTGATGCTTTGAATGGCTCTGTGCCATTGACCTAAAAAAATCCAATGACCATTTAAATCATTTCACAACTTCATCTAGAAGTGATGAGAACCCTCTGCCCCTGGGCAGCTGTGACAAACATTTTGAAATTATGTTGGATTTGTATTACACTTTGATGGAGGCAGTCTCCTGTACTAATGAACTACCTGTCGCAAGATAAATCGGGTCCTCCATGTTAACTCTAATGTTCCACAATCTAATCTCAAAAACGCACTTTTTATTAATTGTATTTGACACTAAAACAAAACTTTCTGCTTTTCTGTGTAAAGTAATACACGGTAACAGTCGTTCTCAAATATTTTCCATTCACACATCAATCAGCGGATCATGGTTTAAAGCATTCACTTGCCCGTCAGCCCCACATTTCAGTCACTTGCACTTCTATACATTTTTACACATAGTTTGAAATAGTGTTGAAAGCTTTCTGTTCGGAACCATAGAAATTAAACCTTAATGAACGAGCATCCTATGTTCTATAACACTTGCGTACCTTTAGGTGATTCATGGACAAAATTAGATATTTTAGTTTGATTTTGCGTCATGTATCCATCCCCGAGGTATGACTGCAGCAAATCAACAAGATGACCCTTCTCTGTTACATTGAATATTATCTTTCCCACGGTACAGAACCGATCATAGCCAGAATTGTTATTTTTATTTAGGTTTGGTGTAGAGGGGGAAATCCGATTTTGTTTTGACGGTGTAATTAATTACTGTTTAGGTAAGTATTATTTCCCTCCCTGAAATTATGAAAAAATGTGGAAAAGCTGGTTTAAACACCTTCCTGATACCCGAGATGATGACTCAAGTGAGGGAAAATGCCTCTTTTAATACTATTTAACACACTTCTCCTTCCACCGTGATTGTTCAAAAGCTGACTCAGTAAGTCATTGCTTGTAGCTAAAAGGTTGTCAGTACTGTCATTTAGCTACAATTTGCTGTGCATTTGTTTCAAAGGATCTTTCAGTCGTTTGAGAAGTTAAAATCTACATAACATTTGTTTTTATAAAGATCAGTGATGAAATCTGTTTTAATGGAATTTGGGAAATGGGGTAGAGTGAGATGGTATCGCACTGGACATACGAGTAATTTTTTTTGTTTATTTCCAGAGCATTCCTTTCTATATTTTTTCTGAATCGTATGGAGGCAAAATGGCCGCTGCTGTATCGTTAGAACTTCATAAGGTAACAACAAAGCAGAAACAAAAGTCGGTTTCCAAGTGCTATTGTGGTTGTATGAAAAGGAGTTTGGTTTTGTACCTGCGATAAATTGCATTTTGAGCTACTAAGTGACACTTTTCTCTTATTTCAGGCTATTCAGGCTGGGAGTATCAAGTGCAATTTTTCAGGTGCTGCTTTGGGTGACTCTTGGATTTCTCCTCTAGGTATCTTGAATTTAATTACACATACAGACTGCATGGCTTTATCATTTTTGTTCCTTTGATTATCTGTTCTTTAATATGGATGATCCAGCCCTGGTAATTGGGTCCAGGCTTGTATTTGGAAGTAAACCTCTTTATGCAGTTAAAGATGAATGCACATTGGTACACATTTGAGTGAATGAAACATATAATCGCTACTAGTGCCTTTATGAACAGTATTGCACTATGTCTATGTCTCACACCCAGACCATTTACTAATGTGTAGAAATGCTGAGTGACTGCACGACATTTAGGTACCTTGAATTTCTGCATTGATTTGACTTATTTCATGGTAGAGGATGTACTACCCACTCATAAAGGGCCAAAAGAGGAGTCCCATGAACATTAAGTAGTGTTTCATTGTCCGAACAACATAATTTCAATATTTTGATGTTAAAGATCTTTAGTTAAATGGGACAAATTCAAGTTCAAAGACTCTGGTGGAGTCAAAAATATGAGTAAACAAATTGTATGTGTTGTGTTTTTTTTAACAGAATATAAAACCTTGTCTGTCTCCATCTTGAATGTTTGGTAACACTGTTATACGATTTTAATTGCATAATTTCTAACACCTACACAAAGCTCTGGAGAGTAACAGCATATCAAAAGCGTAGCACAGGATAAGGGTCCTGGAGCAGCAGAATTGTGTTGCTTTTCCACTATAGACTAGATTTTTTTTTTCTTGACTGAATGACCAATCTAAATGTTTCTCCAGCTACAGTGGATTGTTCTAACATTGACCTTATCTGTGATTGATTCTGAGGCTTATGCCATCCTCTTGTGGCTTTAATAATATAATGACATTGGAATTATCATACTACCTTGAGTGCAGTTGGACTTAAGATGTTTCCTTGACGTTAGTTTTTTTTTTTTTTTTTTTGAAGGAACAAACTCATGAGAATGCCATAATGATATATTTTCCCCATTGTAGGACTTTTCTTTTCGGTCGTCAAATACCGGTTGTACCTCTCAAAATTCTTTGACGATTGTTCTTGTACTATCATCTTCTTTTTCTACTACTCTCTGATTTAATTACCATGTTAGCTCTTCTTACACCAACCACAAAGTTTCATACTGCTATGCATGGCCTGGATTATCTGCTTGTCTTTTTGTTTTTAATTTTCTGTAAGTCTCTTTGATTCAGGGTTTTCATCTCTCTCTTCCAGGGTTCTACCTAGCTTTGATTTCAGCAGCGTTGCTTGATATCTCTGATTGTTCTTCTATTTAGCTTGAAATTGCTAATACTATCATTACAAGTCAGAGCTGCTGGCCCTACCTCTTTGATCACCTAGTTTTTAATGCTGCGCCTCTGCAGAGGTTGTCCAGTTTTTTTTAGCATGTTGAGAAACTGATCAGGAAAGTGCGAGGCATGTGTGTCTGTAGATTCACGCATTATGTGCATACTCCTGCCATCTAGTGTTCTTTTAAGAAGTGTTCTCGAATCACGAGGTATGATGGCTCCACCTATTGCTGATAATGTGCCTGGGCTTCAGCTCCATTGTCGGATTGTTTTCTTTCCCCCGGTAGTTTGGATGTGTGTTTCAGAGATCCAGATTGACACTGTTGCAGTGATCTCTGCTTTCTCGGTTCTTCTCTCTTCTGTCTGTATTGTTTTCTATTGCTGTATCCGTTCCTACATCTATTTGATGCGCACTGCTTCATCCAGTTCAGGGATTGGAACAACTTCAATACCCCCATAGGGGCCCTACCTTTAGGTTGTCCCCTGTTTGCTTTTTCCACGGCAAGCGTGTTTCGCTTAACTTGTAAAGGATTCCTTTCCACTACTGTCTTCGGTGTTGTGCCAGATACCCCAGGGCCGATCTCCACCAGGTCTGTAACCTTTGTCTCTCTTCCAAGCACGGCAAGGCCTCCTGCAACGCCTACCACTCCTTTCTTTGGAAGAAAACGCTTGGATTTCGTTGGGCTCGACATTTCAAAATGGTGAGGATACCCCGGACCTGTTCGACACCCAGAACATCGAGGGCGAACCTTTGCTGGAACCCTAGACCACTGAGGAGGCGTCCTTATCGCCTGAAGCCAGCTTTGGTTCCGAATTGGTGATTGATGTCTTGCCATCCGTTATGCAGGTAGGCTGTGAGTATGAAACCCTCCAACCCAGACTCCTCAACTTCGCTTGCACTCCGGGCAGCCCTCCACCCAGGGTACACTCATCGAGCCTCAAAGCCCACCTACAGGTTTCCTGTCTGCCACTACCACCCTGCCATGGTTTGCACCAAACACATGCTTGTACAACAGAAGATGATCTTAAAGTTGACACACTCAACGCTGACCCTCACCACTTTGGGACCGACCACTGCACCGAAGCATCCTTCAGAGTCGAAACCTTCGACATAGAAGTCTCCCTTGGCCCCTGTGATCCTCCGCACCAGTGCCAAAATCCTTGGCTTTGAGACAGACTACTTTTACCAGCTTTCACAAACGTGTTCTCCAGGATTTACGGGACTAACTTGACACTCAACAGTCACATCCTCATTCATCCCTACACTGTATGCTTTCTCACCCAGCCATCGGCATTCACCACAGATGGATCCATGTGGAAGTTTAGCTTTGAAGAAGCACTCTATCTTCTCCCACTACCATAGAGAGAGGAGAGGCATGACCAAGCCAGTAGACCTCCACCATTGTCTCGTCCATCTACCCCCCTTGACTCCTCCCACCTTTTCTCCCACCACCTCTTCATCCTACCACTGTATCATCCCGCCTGCTGACCCCCTTTCCTTCACTCCTCAGTGCTCCCCAAACTCTTGGTTTGGGTGACCCTCATGACCTGCATCCACAGGAGCATTCCTGGGATCTTAATGACGTGGGTTCTCCATGGGACTCCACCTTATCCTGTATCCTGCCCGTCATTCCCCGCCAGATAACATTACCTCCTACCATCAGGCCCTCTGTAGGGTGGGCTCTTAAAACAACGTATTTTGTGATGGAAACCATTTCTCCCTCCCAGCACTGGAGATGCCTAAAACTTCTTGAGATATTTTCAAAGAGCCAGTTAAAGCCCGGATAGGCAACCCTAAGATGGACAAAAAATGTAAGGCCTCCCTCCTCTGACCCAGTCTACATCAAGGGTCAAATCCTCCCTACCCCTCAGATTCAATGGTGGCTCACACTGCCCGCAAAAGGGTAATGTGCAAGGCACCTGCAATGCTATCTGCCAAACAATGGGCATTGCTAATTTCATAAGTTTGCCTTTCCTGAAATGACAGGGCTCACAGGGATGAAATGGAGGAGGTCCTCTGTGGGAGGGCAGGTTTGATATACAGGCGATATACAGGCGAGGAGGCTGTATGTATTTGCAAAAAGGTATCTGTTTATTATCAGAAGTAACACAAGTGGGTGACACAACAAGAGAGTCTCCATCTTCTTCCTCTGATGTAAGGCTGGCCAAGCTGGAAGGGTCCTTAGAGGGCAACTGTTTCAACTCCTCTTCTTGTTGGACAAAATCTTCACCCCGGAGGCTCATAGAGAGGGAAAAGAAAGGAGCTGTCAGCAAGATGTTTCCTATTACTTCTGTGTGTAAAGAACCCTTCACCACACCGCAAAGTGCACCAGAAGAAACGTTGTGGTAGGTTTTTGTTTTTAAGAAAGAACAAAAAGTTACGTAAACGCAATAGAATTATGTAAGGGTCACTTAGGGGCCCGACGTTGTATTAAATGAGGGATTCTAAGGTTTCTTTCTTATAAAGTCGGGCGTCTAAGCAGTGAGGAAGTCTGGGTGAAGAAAATGTCTGCCACTATACTTTTATCAGAACATAAAACATTGTGAAGGCAAAAACTTGGTATATCAATCCTTAATTTGTAGGGTATGAGACACATGCATCATCCTTGGAAACAATACCCTCTACTCCCTGTAGTTCTCCACCCTCGTTCCTCCCGCCACCCTCTTGTTCCCCGAAGACGCTGCCACTCACCCGCTCCGCCGGAACTCTCCTGAGTTGCGGCCGCTCTCCGGCATCCTTCGGCGAACTCCATCAGTCTTCGCACCACTGCTCTCCAGACTCCTGGTCCACGTCCTCCTCGGTGTCTTCACTTCTGGGCTCTTCGGGGTTCAGCGGGTACGGCTCGTTTTCTTCCGTCGTCCTTTCTGGCGTCTTTCCTGGTTCCTTTGCGCTCCTCGAATGACCCGCCTCCTCCTCAAGTTCGTCTCTTTTCATTGGCTGATTGGCAGTACTTCCGGGGTCGTGTTCTTTTACTTCCAGGTTACTGTGGGCTCCTCGCTGTGAATACACAAAACCGCGGACTGGATTTCTCCTCTCAAGTGAAGCCGGTCGGTTCGGGTTGTCATGGAACCCATGTCTGTATGGTGGGGAATATGCCCCTGGTATCATGCCGGGAAGGTCCTTCCTCACATCCACCAACATCACTCAGAAGAGTACCCCAAAAGCAGCCAGGAGTTAGTCTCAGAAGGCAAACTCACCTCCAGCTCCACCATAAGATATGCCCTTTATGCTGCTGGCGCTGCTGCTCGCGGCAGCAATTCAAACATGCTCCTCCGCAGACACACCTGACTCTGTGTCTATGACTTCAAGCGGGATGTTCAACAACATCTCCTCAATCTGCCCTTTGATGGAATATATCTCTTCAGGTCACGGGCTGATGAGATGCTGGAGAATATCAAGGAGGAGACAGACCGCCAAGGCCATGGTTACCCTCGAACCACCTTCTCCTCGCTGGTCCTTTCGGTGGTCTGCCTACCAGGATTGTTCCAAGGCCACATCCCCAGAGGCTTCCAGCACCTGCAGTCTCTGCATCCCTTCCAAACGGGTTATTTCCGAGGCATCTACTAGGGCAACAGCTCCAAAGGTAGAGGAAAAGGGGGTTCCCCCCAAGTGAACTGCCCCTCCCAGGCAGTAACTTGGCCCTCATTCCCCACCTCCCCAATCACAGAGCCCCTGTCTGGCTTGACTGCAAGTGTTCTTCACCACTTGGCAACATGTCACCATGGAACAATGGGTATTAGACATCCTTTTTAGGTCTCACACCTAGCGTTGCACTGGGGTTTGGAAGCTGCCCTAGGAATCTCATACGCTTGTGCATGTGCTTTTCCTTTTGTGGGCTGCTATTGGCCTTTGCGTGCATCTTTTTATAAAAGACTGCACGCAATGGGCCAAAGGCGGGCGCATTGCTCTGCCCAGGGCCAATTGGTGTGCGTAATAGACACCAATAGGCCATGTGGTTTCAATTATCGTGCCCAGACACGGGCGCGATAAGTGAAACCACATGGCTCGCTGTGGCGCGCACGCGTACCACTCGCGAGCTTCTGTTTTTCTTTGGAGGCATTTCACTATGAAGCAACCCACAGGAGCCGGCTCCCGAGGCAGCCTTCAGCAAGGCGCAGAAATGGATTGAGGTGAGTGTCGGGCTGCGCGGACCTGCCCTGGCAGCCCCCGCGCCGTCAAGTTCGGTGTCCCATTTGCATGGCGGAGTGTGTCTGGTTTTACTTGTTTGTCTTTGTTTCTGTGAAGTTTTGTTTTTAATATTACACAGTTTTATTGTCTCCAAATGCTTATTCAAACAGCTCGATTCCCTGAGCCAGATAAAACCAGGCTCCTGGAGCAATGATACAGCTCGATTTGTGGTTTAGGGAATGAGTCACAGTCTGGTATCTAGTGTCTGAAGTGATGTGACAGATTGAAGTGTGATTCCCTGGTGAAGTCACTGTCTGACTTATTTTTAAGTGCAGTAAATATCCAGTGTTACTATCACCAAATTCAATAAATTTATTTTAGAGCTCGCGAACAACTTTGGGTAATATCCGCGCTATATAGAAAAGACAAATGTTGACGCATGTTACATTTTTCTTTAATTGGGTTATGAATGGGTGGCTTAATTCCTTTTAGTTAACGCCTCAGATAGGTGATGGCGAATGCGATAATTGGGCCAGGCACCGCATCACATGTTTAATAATGGTGTTCTGTGTTTTAGCCCACCTCCACTGGTCACTGGCCCTTGCTGGCCTGCCTCGTGTGCGTGTGTACACAGCTCACAAATCAAAGCGTGAGGAAGGGTCCTGCCCTCCGTGAAGCCTTCTGTGTCCCATTAGTTGAAAGTACAACCGGTGGGAGGAGCACAGCTCTGAAAAGCAAACTTTTCTCTCCCCCCCCCCCCCCCCCCCTAGGCCCCCCCTAAGTGGGCAGTCAAAGAAGACATCTTGCCAAGGGGTTTTAGGCTGCCTCCGGATGTAGGAGGTGAATACAGTCTATATATTTTTTCCTTGCACAAAGATAATATTCCATGCATTTGTACAACGTTTTAACCAGCAGCCCCAACAAGCTGTTGAGTTTCTGTGCGCAGGAGGGAAGGGGGCAATTGGGGGAGTGGGGAGGGGTGACGCTGCTCAATGCCCTACCGGTGAAGGGAAATGGATGGTGCGCCTAATGTGTATCACTGGTGTTATTGGACAATTCCATGTCACTGGGACACCTTGTTTCCTCTTCGGGCCACCAATTTAGCAGATCGGTGCATTATGGGAGCTGTTGTTTTGTTTCCACCCAATTAAACGGTTGATTAATACAGCGAACGCAATGATTTGCACAGGGAAGGTGCAAGACTCGAAAAGCAATGCCCCAGTAGCGCAGATTCATCCAGTAACCCTAAAAGCCTCGGATCCTTCCTGTGTTTTACTAAAATAGGCCCCTTTCATCACCGCACACATCGTTAATCATCTGTCTGATCTGCCTACATATGGAGCCATTCTTCTCTTCACCTTTTTGATGGATGTAAGCGTCCATTGGGGGCGTTGGGGCGTTGCCCCACTAGCTGGACGACCGCACTGCCAAGTATGAAAAGGGATTTGAAATAATTAAATCTGAGCGGCGCGCAGTGACTCGGGCTCCCGCACTGCGTGCTACCGCCCCGGGACAAGCCCGACAGAATCGGGCATCGGACAAGGAACTGGGCTGTTGGGTGCGGGGCTGCAGCAAAGAGTGACATGCAACCAAAGAAGAATAGTGTAGAAGCAGCGAGCGGCCTGCGCATGTGAAATCCAGGAGTACTAAATCTTTCGACTGGCCGCGCATGCGTAGACTGGTAAACCTCCCCCCGTGCCCCCCCCCCTTCCCCCTCCAAATAGCACTCAGAGACTGTGGCAGGGACCCGGGGCCTCGGCCTCATTATGGGCAGAATAGTACCTGCTCGTAGGCAATCCTGGCGCAGTGGCGCTGTGAACGCTGCGCCAGGATTGGCTGCAGCAGCAGGATGGTGCGGCGCGTGGGTGTTGGCTGCTCTGCTGTTGGGCCGCATTGTATGGCCAATCACCAGCCACTAGCAGAACAGAAGACGAAGGCGCCATTGAAGACAGCAGAGGCGGCGCAGACCCGGTCACTGCGGTCAGTTAATTTTTTTACTTTTATTTTTAACCCCCTACCCTCTTGGCCCCCAACCTTGCGCAACCCCCTGCGCGTATTGCGACTGAATAAAGCAGGAGCCAGGATTCCTGGAAGACATGCCGCGGAGCCACAGGTTCGGGTGCAGAGGATCACACGTGCATGCGTTTCTCTTTGTGATGCACCTGGGGCAGAGGCGCCGATAGCAGCGTGTGTAAATTGGAATAATGGGACTTGTTTGATATTATCATAAGTAACCCCGAGGGCCCGGCCCAGGTACCACGGGGGTCCAATCTCAAGCGCTGATCAGACTCTGATGCGTATTGTAAGTCCCTTCAGGTGCAGAGCAGGGACACACCCCACTATGCCTTTCAATTAAACTTAATGTGACATTACCGCACAAAGCAGTGTAGCCTTGGACACTATAGCTCTTCATTTAGGTGAGTAAGGCATGCATGCCATTTCAAATAAAACAACTGTGTGGCTTTGAGTCCTAATCACACGGTCACATCTTTAATATATGTTCTAGTCTAGCAATTCAGAAATCTTAATTATATTAGGAATCATGCAGAGTAATCTACATGGATTTAAAAAATGTGAATAATACCGGGATGTGTTCACTTAAAAAAAAAAACTATTATTGACTCTGTCTTCTTCTTCTTGTCTGATCGTCGCCAGAGCGCCAAGAAACCACTGGTGAACACAAACACGCGCTATGTAAAATCGATTAACATAAACTGAAACCCATAGAGGCACGCTGTGCTGTAAAAATATAGGTACATAAGTTCTGCACTCATTATCTGACTATGCTCCTTGTTTTTAAAGCAGGTTGTATGTGACAGCGTATTTTGTCTTCTCTGATTGCACTATTTATTCTTCGTGCTACAATTGTTGAGGAGCAAGAGTCGCTGATGTATAATTCATGATGAAAAGTTTTTGGGATTTGCAGTATCTGAGATGCCATATTTGTCGAAGTGCCACGTCATGTTTGGGAGATTTTTTAGTTATTTAATTTCGATGAGTTTGGCTACTTATCTAAGACCAGTATATCAAATAACTCTGGGGTGACTTACTTTGAATTTGATGGTGCATTTCAGGCATGGAATGTGTACGTAAGTGCCTTCAGATTGAAACTGTTGTGTTCTGTGTAGGCTTTGAGGGGCAATTACATGCAACGGGGCCCTATAGGTGCCCTTGCTTACAGAGTTGATTGCTAGTCTCGGAGGTTGAGGGGCAGTAGTCTTTTATGACACTCCTTGATTGTCCTGGTGAAAACTCCAGGTAGAAGGGAGTAGTAGAATCTCCTTTCTAACCGGAATTATTGCTTTGAGCAAATCCATTTTTGCAGCAAGGAAGTGCAAACGCTTTCTCTTGTGTTAACAGAAACTGTAGCTTTGTTTAAACGGACAGGGCCTGTTCATTTATCATTTGCCCCTATAGATATTGAGAACAGATGTCTCTGCCCAATAACAGTACTGTTAGTACACCTCCTGCACCTGTCCCCAGCAGTTTGACTCATTTCTCTTGTCTTCATTTAAGGCTTTCCGGTTTGTTGCCCTGTCCTACTCGTATAAACTAAAGCACAGACCCTCAATTCTGATGCCTACAACTCTCAACAGCACACTACCCTGTGACAGTCCCTTAATGCCCTACCCTTCACTGTACTAAACTATCCTGCCTTTCACTGTTCTGTCTGCACAGCTCTTCAGTGGCCTTCACTGCCCACCGTCTCTATCTTGCTCTGCCCATCACTAACTGGCCTTCAGTCCACCTCCCTGCCATGCTTCTTGCTTCCTTGCACGACCGTCTTCCTCTGCCTTCTCAGCCATGCCCTGACCTTCATTATTATCTCACTTTTATTATAATTTTACTACCCTGACTGTGCCAATCCCTCTCATCTGGTTCCCTTTCCTTTCACGCCCATCCCACTGCTGAGCTCATCCTGAAATTTCACTGGCAACACACCGCTCTCATCCTTTCCCTTCACGCTGAGCCTAACTGCACTTTCACAATTGCTTTATTAACCTTCCTGCGTTCTCAAATTTGCATGAAAATGCACCATTTTTCCTCTTATGTTGTTCAGGCTTGCTCGCTCGCAACAGTGCAGTAGGCAAATTATTTTTCGCCCCACCACTTTCAAATGTCACCAGCCGACTGTCTAGGCCCCTCTTTATTCTGCACACAGATGGTAGGGTCTGTCCCGTATTATCGCACTAGGGCCAGTTCCAAGTTGTGTAATATCAATACTCCTAAGTAATCACTTACCACACCAAGGTATTGTGTGATCTGTGTCATGTGAAGTCATTTTGATCACTTTGGGGGTATTTAAGAGTGTGTACATGTATGTTCAGTATGATGTCTATAATATACAGCCATGCTCTTGTTTATCATACTTTCAGCTCACTCTGCCAGACCATAAGACCACTGGGTTGGTGAAATTTTGTACAGCAGACGCTTTGCTTTTGCTGGAGTTCGAGCCCCAATTTAATAATTTAAGGAATGTTTTGTATTATACAAGCACTTAAAAGGCAGAACCTCTAGATGGAACTCGTATATACATTGTGTGGCAGGGAACTACAAACGTGCTATATCTGTTTGAGCCAAACACTCAACAAAGCAGCTTGGCACTGTAATGTCTTCAGTATGGCATGGGGTTGAAGGGGCCTTCTCTGAAGGTTTTATACATACCTTACTTTGGACTGCCCGGAATGCCAATGCGAGTGGCCCTTTGTCATTTTGCCAACATGAAGTGGCCTGTCTGTTTACAGTCTGATCTGGTGCCTTGTCATTGAAACTGGAAGAAGGCATTCTTACAAACACAGGGCACCCTCAGTGGGCATGTGGAAAAACACAGGAACATGAATCTGTCACAAATCATGAACCGGTACTAGTAAAATAAACGGGCTTTAAAATGTTCATTTTTGAGGCAGACATGACCCCGGTATCCAGTATTACACCTCTGGCAGATGTTTCATGCGTCCTGCTCACAGATCTAAAGTTATGTTCATCTGGAAAGAGGGGTTGTTGTTCCCCCGGGTTGGTGAAAGAGAATGATTTACTTGCTTTCTTAAAGTTTAAGTCTCAAATGTTCCCTATATTAATATGTGAAACTCATTGTTGGCTTGGGTTACAGAAGTACTGAAGGTATGTTCTGTTACAGACTAATGTAAACCAACTGTTGAAGATTGGAGCCAGTTATTAGCATTTGTTATTGACTGTCTTTGGCTTGGAATTGTTTGATTGGTAACTCATTGCCCCCTTGATTTAGCAGAGTTTTTCGGCGGTACATCCAGGATGGCTTAAGTGATTTTAAAAATGGCCACTAGCAAATTCTCCGAATGGCAATAGCGCTATGCAAATTTCGTCACTCAGCTGCATAAAAAAAGTAACAAACATTGTCACTTTCAACACCAACAGTAACTTTTATAAAGGCAAAACTGAGTGCATGGCAAATGCTTGTTTATACGTCCACTCCAAAGCAAAACACATGGGTAAAAGGCATTGTTAATCTACACAAATAGCTCTAACTCTGTCAATTGCGACACCTATTGCATTGCAAATGCTTGTTCACGTTACTATTTGGAGCTCCTTTCCACTTCTCCCTACATCCCACCCCACAGACTCATCACCAATGCCTGCTTCAGGCAGAAGTAGACTCTCTCCTCATCTAGGGCGCCTTCACACCTGCAGGGCACAGTGGTGTATTCCCTCTATTTTCTCTTTCCCAAGAAGGACTGCTACCTCAGTCCTATCCTAGACCTCCAGCACCTCAACAAATGCATCCAGGCAATACATTTCCACATGGTCTGTCTTCAGGATATCATTCCTCTACTGCTGCAATGTGACTTCATGACTGTCCTCTATCTCAAAGAGGTCTACTTCCACATCCCAATTCATCTGGCGCAGTGTCTCTACCTCCGTCTTGTGATAAGTGACAAACATTAACAGTTCAAGGTGCTGCTGTTCAGTGTCACAACCCTTCCTAGAGTGTTTACATAGTGTTTAATATAGTAGTGGTAGCTGCGCACCTGTGGCGCCAGGACATCTACACGTTCCTTACCTGGCCGACTGGCTGATCAAGAGTGCAACTCAGCAAAAGTATCTTGCACACACTCTGTCCACTATAAACCTTCTACACAATCTGGAGTTTACCATCGACGCAATAATGTACCACCGCCAACCCCTTCTAATTAAAGCCTATCTAGGGGATATTGGGGGATGGGGAGTTCTCAACTCAGTGGTGGGCAGCCTTCTCCCAATCCTGCAAGGCTGCAGTCCTTCCAAGCAATGCCCGCTCTTTATCAGCCAGATCAACAGATCAGTCTGGACAGTCATGCGCCTCCTGGGCATGATGACCTCTTGCATTGCCCTAGTCCCACATGCCAGTTTACACATGCGCTCAATGCAAGAATGCGTAGCACAACAAGTGGACTGTCTTTTTCGTTTTTTTATATGCAGGAACAGCTATAGAGCACCTATAAATGTGGGGGAGGCTAATCTGTGCATGCTTAGTCAGGCCTTTGCTTTGCCCATACACACATGAAGAATGGTAGTTTGTAAGGGCATAGTTGGCAGTCTTGGCACTGGGGTTGAATTCCCATTGTAAATAGAAATAGCAGATATGTGAAAAAAGTCCTCAAAAAAGTGGCAGATGTCTGGCAGTTAAGGCCTTGAAATAGGCAGGTACTATTTAATATTTACCATGGTTTGTCACAGCGAGATAAATGCCCAAAACACAAATATTTGAAAAACTGTTCTGGGCTTTAGGAGTATGGTTTTAAGTTAAAAAAAAAAATGCAATAGTACTAAAAAAAATGCCGAATGATATCCTACGCGAATGAAAAATACTAAAAATAGGATCTTAATATTATTCTCTGTACAATCAATTACCCCTGAAGTAATTATTGAAACCTATAAAATGCCTTAGCACCCCAAATGATGACTTGTATGGAGAAGGAGCATGGTTATTGTTTTGACCATCTTGAACGTTGCTGCTTTGGAAACAATATGGCTCTTGGCTAGAATAAGAAGCATCAGACAGGCCTTAGTCTAATAAGGGTGCCTTTGTCAGATCAATTCCTTTAGCCCTAATTACTGTATTGTGCCCTATTAAAGTATTTCCAATGCATCGTTCATAAAACTATAATAAGATGGAGCATTTTAACTTTGGTGAATGAAGTTTAGAGTCGAATCGCATACCAGTTTAGCTGTATAGATGATGGGGATGGTGGAGGCTTCAAATTGAGTGAATTGCCAACTATGCAACCTAGTCTGTGTAATGATTGTGACGATGCGCTGCTATGCGAAAACTTTTATTTCTACAATTGTAACGACCAATGGATCAAAACCCAAAATGTTTTGTTTTTCAGATTCTGTCCTTTCATGGGGCCCATATCTTTATAGCACAGTAAGTTATGGCTTGATAATATTTATTTTGTTGGTCTAACTCAAAGCTTCAGTGAATGACTAAAGCTCTTCTATGCATTCTGAATGAATATACAAGTAAGATAGATCTTCTTCCCCATCCCGGACCCACAATGGCTGGAGAGAACCCTTCCCCCACATAATGCCTAGAAAAACTATGTGACTGCAAGTTCATTTTTAAGAAGTGTAATTCAATGGCTGCCTTTCTCTTTTCTAACAACATGCAGGCATATCTCTGTTCCCTCTTTCGTCCTTAACTACCTTCCACACACACTCAGCCAAATCAAGGTTTGTTAAATTCACCCATTCAACAGTTGAAGGGCCGCTGTGTTCTAAAATGGAAACCATGCCAGAATGAGAATCAGTTTTTTGGCGTCTGTGTGTTATGCTATCTACTTTTAGCTAGCTGTTCTGGGGTCTGTCTGTGAGGTGGTGAGGATGGGTGCAGAGTTATTAATATTTTATATTTCCATTCAACTGAAAAGATATTTTTTTTACCCTTCCTCCGCAACAGTTGTAAAGAAAAATCGTCTTGAATCTAATGATGGTTCAATACTTGCGAAGTACAGGTTATTGAACTTTAACACTAGTTCACCATCACTAGCGTCTTCCACAGATTACTATTGGTTCTTCTTTCTTTCCTTCCCTGGGTATAGAGATCCTCTGTGCCACCATGGTCTGGTAAAAATGAATCCAAAAGTTGGCCAAAATATGGCCGATTATGAGAAGCCTCTTCAAGTCAATAGTGCTCAGACCGGTTTTTTTTTCTTATGGGGTTGATGTTTTAAGTAGACATGGGGAAGATGGACACAGTGTGAGACGCATTTGTGAGCTCCCGACAGATCACCTTAATAAACCTATCCTGCTGAAAGTTAGACCCCCCTTAGTTATCGTCCCATCGCTTGATGTGATTCATTCCCCCTGCTGGCAGTAGGCCCATGTGGAGTGACTGTTTTGGCCAGTTTTTAGGAGTTGCGAGGGGAGGGGAGGGGAGGGGAGTTGCTGGTGGTATGGCATACGAACAGAGGGGATACCATGGACTGCGTTACTGAGTGGTGAGAGAAGGCTGCAAGCTGAGACCCCTTGGAGGAGGATTGCAGGAAACTTATGCAGTTGTGCACCAGATTGTCAGCGGATGTGAGCTACCTTCTCCTGCTGGGTAGTCCTGAGATTGGAGACTGTGCAGGACTCACAGAAAAGGTCATTGTGTTCCCCTGTACCCATTCACTTTAATCAGTTGTGCAGAATTGTGCTTGAACTTTGACTGTTCCCATGAGGCACAGGGTCAGACTGATTTACATATAGCCATGTCTGAACTGGGGTGGCAGAGTGGGCTAAAGAACGGTGAAGGATTAAACCCAGATCTTTTGACTGGGTGTGAGTGTTTGATTGATTCAGATGCTCCGTCCATCACCACCCCCTTTTGAACTTTGATGGGAGTCCGCTATCCCTGGGATGGCAAAGGTGACTAGCATGTCAATAGCTATTGCAACGAGGAGTACAATGCAGCTGGTGTTGCAGGTAGATTAGAGCTATAACTGCTCCCACCTCTATGTAAGAAAATGATGATGGAAATACATGTTTGTATTTAAGATGATGGTTTCGCCCTCCCGAGGTCCCTGATGGCTGCGCCGAATTACAGACTTGTACCAAATGGGGAGGGAGATTTCGCCACTGTTCGTTAGATCAGCCTGAACATAATTACTCCTGAGCCCATTACTACTCTCCCCCACAGCCAATACTGATCCTATTCAGAATACGTATAAAGAGCGATGGACACATCAAGGTGGAAGCTTGATCATCCTCTATGAAATACCTCAAAGGCTAGGTTGACTTGATGCAAAACACCACATTCAGCCTATCAAATTAATGAGGTCACTCGCACCACAGTAATAATCCGCTCCTCCTCGATCTCTTAACTGATTGAGTACCACTGAGAGGTTTGTCATAGGAGAGGGAGACCTATTGCACACTGACTCTACAACTAAATGGGTCTGGCAGTCAGACACGTGGCTGGTAGAGTAAAGGTGGACCTCGTAAGGAACTCACCATGGTGAAGCCAAATAATTCCAAGGCTGGTGGTTTGCCTGATGATGGGTTAACATAATGCGCAAATAGTGATGATGTGAATGCCCCCTTTAGCCATATACTAGCAGCCCGCCCTTGCGTTGCCCGGGGCAGAAGGGGGCATAATTTTCTGTTTTTGTGCAGTCCCGGCCGGGTACCCCGACCCCCGCCCGCCCCGACATTGCCTAGACTGCCCCCCGCCCGCCTGCCTCCCGCCCGCCTGCCTCCCGCCTGCCTGCCTCCCGCCTCTGCCTTACCTGAGCCGCTCCGGACTTGACCGCCACTCCCGGGCCCCTGCCCGCCCCGACATTGCTCAGACCGCCTCCCGCCTCGCCTTACCTGAACCGCTGCTCCTCCCGGAGGTCCGGACTTCACCGCCACTCTTCGCTGCTCGTCACCGCTCTTCCCCGCCTGTCGTCATCACGCACATCTAGGTCACGGTCAGCGCTACATCGCGGCCGGCGCTAGTTTTAGGGGACTACTTTGTTTGTAAATTTTAATTTTTCAATTTACGTTTTTTTTTAATTTTATGTCGCCTATGTCCATCTACACACCCTGAGGATTCCAACAATGTATTGGGTGTGTGGATTGGCGCTGTGGTTCCCGAGTTTACCTTGCCAAAAGGTTTCTGTTCTCGCTTTATAATAGTAGTATAGATAGAAGACCCTGCAGGAACACTGGCAAGTTTGACAAAATCTTAGTATATGGACATTAAATCCAACACTGAACCTTAGATTGATGCAGTTACAGTGGAAGTGGGATTGCTTCTAGCAGATCATAAGAAAATAAATGTAGAGGGCGGAGAGCCAAGAATCAAATGTGACTGCAATAAGACAATCTGTGAAAGATATGCAGACCCAACCTAAAGTCCAAAAAGAAGTTTGATTTCTTAAAATGAAGGCGGGTGACGGAGAAAGCCGCTCATGTCGTAGCAATATAAGAATTGTAGGCTTGCTGGAATGAGCTGAAGGGCTGAGCATGGAACGGTTTATTGAGCACTGGCTGGCCCAAACATGCTGAAAGGTAAAGTATCTCCCTTTTTTCTCTGTGGACCAGGCGCACAGGGTACCCTCCTGTGGTACGTCCCTGGTAGCCCCTCTCAGACCAGTAGTGGCGAGACTATTCAACTGTTGTGATAGAGATCACATTGTTAAAGTCTCAAAGAAGAAATCACTCTGGACTACGGAGAACAATAAAGAAAACTTACTTATGGACTACATACAGATGTTCAGAGGAAAAGGGAATCTTTTATCTAGTTAAAACGAATTACTGCATCAAATAGATGTATGTTATGCACGTATGCACTAAACTCTGACTGAAAGATGGGGATAAAGTCTGCTTCTTCCTGACCACAACAGAGGCCTGGGCATTGCTGGAGTCCAACAGGGATGTTGTCACAACAGACAAGCGTGACTCTGGATGGTCATCGCAAAGAAGAAGGTGATCTAATAGGAGCATGTAGGCAGACCCACCAAGGAACAGGCTGCCAGAGAAATTGTGGTTGTATCAAATGTAGTACATCAAAACCACCAGAATTAAGAGGGTGCTAAGGCAGGAAGAATTCCCCAAAGGCCTATAGGAGCAGAGTGATCTCAGAAAAGATAAATGCAGGGAAGGGTGCTAGTCAGGGTGCCCATTATTTTCCATCATCTTTGCACTTGCTGTGGACCTGCCATCATGGCTGCTGAGGACGAGAGGCCCCGAGTGGTGAATAGGCATAGATGGTAGCTTACACATTATACTTTTATATGCCAATGATGCACTTAATTATCTCCGATCCTATTGTGTAAGCTTAGCTATTTCTTATAAAATATGCCCTAGGCTAAAGCGAACCTGAACTGAAATTACATTTTTGACAACGGGTTCTTTGCATAATAGGACTGGGCCATTGAAAATTATCCAGAACTGTGGAAAATTTCATGAGGTACCTAGCACCTCATAAAAGCTGCACATGCTTTTGAGTCCTGATATGGGCAGGATGGCAATCTCAGTAATGCAGCATTTGGTTGGTGTTCCTTAAAAAATGGTGGGAGACCCCTATAATGAAGTCTTTTCTAAGACAAAATTGGAAAAGATTTTTGGGTTATGAGAAATGCCACACTAAAATACACTTAATTCAACTGCATCTACCACATGTATCTGACCCTGAAAATCATAGGTCGTATGCATCCAGGCCTGTTAACGCTCTCTCCGAAGATGTACAGGTATCAAGGCAAATGTTTCCATACGGTATGGCAATGAGCCATAACATAACATTTTTGGTGGAGAGTGCTAGAATGTGCGGCAGATCAAACTGGTAGGATGGTACCGAAAGAGTCGCTACCATGTCTTTTAGGTCTGATAGTACACACAGAGGATGAACGATCTGTGCAGATTCATAGGCTTCGCCTGGAGACTTGCAAAGAGACTCATCGCTATGGCGTGGAAGGCTCTTACCATTCCACCTTTGCTCATGTGGCAGAGAGACTGAAAAAGAGACACCATATTCGGAAATAGACACACTACGTATATCCCAGAGTTTGAATGGGGGGTTAACATACGCAATATGGAATGCCTGTGTGGAGAAAATTATTAGATAAATCAGATGAGAGATCCCATTGAGGCATCATGTGAGAACTTTTTATATTGTACCCTCCATTGTAAACTGTATCCCAGCTCGAAAGATGCTGGATAACGGTATGGGTGGTGCTCCCATTCAAACTGAATGTTCTAATTTCATAACTGATTTATAACTGTTGTAACCTACTTGTAGTGGGGAAATAATTGCTCTGTGGCTGAGCTCGGACCCAGGGTTTACTGTTGACTATTGGTTGCTGTATGTTTGAATGTAAAAACACAAAGTGGCTCCGCTGGTTAGTAAAAAGAAAATAACAATGTATTGATAGATTATTTTCATTAGTTGATATAGTTTTATGTAATGATGGTGATAATTTGGGAACAAAATGCGGTTGATGTATTAAAGTGGCAGAACATTTTCAAAAAGGTCTTTAGAGCCTTAAGATAACTAATGCGTGTCAAAATAATATGCCTTTACCCACATGGTAGAATTAGTAGTACAGCCTAATAACTTTTTATATCCGATTTTTAATTTTAAATAGGTGAAGGATAGTTCTACTTTTGCCTCGTATGTAATGATGGCAGGTTTGCACTGTAAAGCTTTAAGAGAAAAAGTCTTCTTTGTCAGAATTATGACTAGTTCTTTTACTTACATTTCCTATATACTCCGCTTGCTGAAATCTTTTAAATAGAAAAAACATTAAGCATGTTGGTCGTATTTTGAGCACATTTTAACAACATAGAATGTGTGTGTCAATAAGGATTTCACTCTCCTGTGAAGTATTGCAGTAAGCGATTACTTCGTATTCATTTTAGTGCCGTGATTGTATTGTATTTCAGTCTCTTCTTGATGATGAAGGCCTGGGCGAGGTCACTGAAATTGCAAATGAAGTCATGGATGCCATAAACAAAGGGAAGTACCTGGAAGCCACTAACTTGTGGAGTCAAACTGAAGATGTGATCGAGGAAGTAAGATTGTGTTTATTAAATTCGTAGAGTTCAGTCTTTAAAAAGTAAAGACTTTATAGATGCTACATATTTGAGTGGTTTAAGATGCTAAATTGATAAAATTACATACTACAATCTTCAATTCTCATTTATGGCAGAATTTACATTGTCTGGAATTCAGTTTTCTAACTTTATGTATAATTAGAATTTTGGATAAGAAACTGGAACAATATCAGTTTCTTTGAAATCTCTCTTGTATATTAATGTGTGTGATTTACACAAAGATGTCTACAAATAACAAGGAATATTTATAGGCTTTCTTAGCCTTCTGATGAATGCTGTTGTCTTTGTGTTTAGTGCAACTTGTAACAATTGCATTCTCTCTGCTTCATACACCTTGCTGGTTCACACCACTTTTTTTTTTAGACTGCATTTCTTTGTCACCTCCAATGTATCACTTGCACCCTATTCTCTCTTTTGTAGATGTCTGACTGATCACTTGACCTGTTACTTAAATATTGCCCAGCTCACACAATCATTCTGATTACTTGAGTGTGAAGGTATATCATTTTTTGTAATTGAAGTTTTGTTAAAAAAAATAGTCATGTGCTTTATGCCATTTTCATTTCTTCTTTGCGTCACATTGCCTGCAATCTTAAATTAACCTTTGCAGGAGGTCTGCTGTTTGACACTACAGAACAAGTTAAGCGTTGTTCACTAGTATACCTCCACATTTTCTCGTTTTTTGAGGGGGGAGGGGAGGAGTATAGTGCAAATTCACTCCTATTACTTAGCCTTCTGGCACTATATAATGTCTCAATTTAACATGCTTACTGAGAGATTAACTAATCGACCAAAAAAGCTGATCACGATTTACTAGGGACGTCCTAAACGAAACAGATTGGCCTCTGCTTTTAGGTGAAAAGGTTGTGAATCGAAATTTGCCTAGCTAGTGTAACGGTAAGTTTCAATTCTATTAAGGACACGGAGGCGAGGATTATGCTTTTCTTTCTCCACCATTTATTAAAATACAAAAACACAGCAGCCCAAGAAAAGCTCTTATTGGAACAAAAAATCATCTATTTCAAGAAAAACTTGTGAAAAACCACCAAGTATTATAAATTTAGTGCAAACGTCTCAGACTTTAACTACAAGTCCCAACACTCCAACTTGTAAGGACCCGAGGGTAGTCCTTTCACAGTGTCCATTATCCTTAGATAGGAAGTCCCCTCTCTCTGTCCTTCCTCTTTCTTTGCGAATTACGCTTCATCTTCACTGGTCCTGCTTGGCACCATCATTTCCTAGTGAGAAAACACATCTGCGTCAGCGTTGTACAACAAGATGCATGTCAGCAAAAATAAGCAGACACAACATCAGGCATGAATTCAACAGTACCGAAAACTGGAAACCTACGTACTTACTGAAATACGGGTGGGGCGCCACTTGTGGACGATCTGGGTGGGATAATCCTCGCCTCCGTGTCCTTAATAGAATTGAAACTTACTGTTACACTAGCTAGGCAAATTTCGATTCTATGGCAGGACCGGAGGCTCGGATTATGCTAGTTTAAAGCTTACTCACCACCAAACGGGCAATATCCACCACTGGCTTGAAGTAAAACTTCTTAAAAGTGGACTCTGAAGACCAATCCGCTGCTCGCATCAAGTCTTCCAATCGTGCACCTACTGCAAAAGCCTTAGAGGCCATGGCCCCTCTGGCAGAATGAGCTCCGAAACGTTTAGTATCTATGCCTGCTTCCTGCATGACCCAGCGCACCCACCTGGCAATGGTGGGGGAAGAGACTGCATGGTGTGGCTTTCGCAAGGCAATCAACAACTGACGTTCGCTCGGAGGGCGGAGATCCCAAGTGATGTCCTCATACGCTTTCAAACAGTGCACAACACACAATTTTGGAACACCCACGAAAGCAGGATACGTAATCGTCCTGGAGCCAATTTCGTACGGTGGCCAACCGTAAAGGTGACGCCCTCAGGCGAAAACACCCGTGCGGACACATACAGTGCTCGAACATCTGACACTCTGCGACACGACACCAAGCATAACAGCATGGCCAATTTGGCCGAAAGCTCCTTTAAAGACAAGTATCTATTAGCCTGCCAGGATAGAAACAAGTTCAACACTACATTCACGTCCCAGAGGACGGAGTAACGAGGTTCCGGAGGCAAGGACAACCGGATTCCTCGTAAGAGCCTGCACACATAAGGATGCTCACCCACAGGGGAACCGTCCACCGGCAGATGCGCAGCAGAAATCGCTGAACGCATGGCATTAATTGTGCGATATGCCAAACCCGCCGTAGCCAATTCCGCTAGAAAGTTTAGGATGGGAACCACTCCTGCGACCAAGGGATTCAGACCTCGTCGAAGACACTAACGCACCCACTTAGTCCAAGCGGATTTGTAGCGCTTCGACGTACTGGGAACCCAGGCTTTAGACAAAAGTCCTTCAGCCGGTCGCGAAAGCCCTGGGAGCGACCAGCGTCCCCTGAAAGCCTCCACACCATGAGGTGGAGAGAACCCTGCACGAGGAGGTGATGAGGTTCCTGATCTGGACTGAGAAGCAGGTGAGGAAACTAGGGGAGTAGGATTAGAGAATTCTAAAAAAGTTCCAGTAGAACTGGAAACCACACTTGAGACCTCCAGAAAGGTGTCACTAGGACCAGCTCCCCCCTTTGACGGCGAAGCTGAGCCACCGTTCTCGTTATCATGGAGAAGGGAGGAAACGCATAAGGAGACTCCCGGCTCCAGTCCTGAAGAAACGCATCCTTGGCTTCCGCTGCCGGATCCGGCCTCCAACTGAAGAACCTCAGGAGTTGATGGTCCAACCGAGAGGCAAAGAGGTCGATCGAAAAAGGACCCCCAAAGGTTGTTCAACCATTTGAAAAACCTGAACATCTAGCTTCCACTGACTGAAATCCCGCAGATATCTGGAGTGCCAGTCCGCCACCTGATTGGACTGGCCCGGTAAGTACTCTGCCTGTACTGACACATGATTGTCCAGGCAATAGGTCCAAAACTCCTTCGCTAGATTCGCTAGCGCACAAGACCGAGAACCTCCCAAATGGTTTACATACCGCACGGCTGAGACGTTGTCCATCTTCAGCAGGACGCACGACTGCACCGAATCCTTGGTCCAGCAACGAACGGCAAAGGACCCCGCCAAGAGTTCGACAGTTGATGTGCAACCTCTGCACCTCTGGCGACCAGGCGCCGCCTGTGGAAAACTCTCCGCAGCGTGCGCCCCAACCGGCTCCGCTGCCATCGGATTCGATAACCAAATCCGGGACCAACCCAAAAATCGCTCGACCTTTCCAGGCCTCCATGTGTGAAAGCCACCACATCATCTCCTCCTTTACGTCTTCCGAGAGAGGAACTACTTGATCGTAAGACAAACCTCTGCGCAAATGAAAAGCTTTGAGGCGTTGGAGGGCCCTGTAATGAAGCGGCCCTGGGAAAATCGCCTGAATGGATGATAACAAAAGGCCCACCACTCTGGCGATCTGCCTCAAAGACGTGTGGGATCTCCCCACCGTCTGCCGCAACACATGCCGGATCTATACAAATACAACACATTTACATTTAACACATTTACATCTTGGACAATTTGCGGGCTGGAAGACTGAGGTTGGATTCGACAGAGTCTATGATGAAACCCAAGAACTCTATCCGTTGAGAGGGAACAGGAACCGACTTGGCCTCGTTGATAACAAACCCCAGCTTCTGTTAAAGTGACACCGTTAGCTGCAACTGCATTCGCAGCCTCTGAGCGCATTGGTCTAAAAGCAAAATGTCGTCCAAGTAGACGATGAGTCGAATGCCTTGACCGCGCAAAAACTCTATCACCGGGTGCAACACTTTCGTGAAGCACCACGGAGCGGAAGACAGACCGAAAGGAAGGGCCACAAACTCGAACACCTGACCCTTCCAGACAAACTGCAGGAAGCGACGGTGCGGGGGATGAATGGGAACCACCAGATAGGCGTCCTTTAAATCCAACCGCACCAACCAGTCCTGTGAGAGAAGAATGTCGCTCAAAAGATGGATCCCCTCCATCTTGAAGTGGCGATACACCAGCCACCCGTTGAACTCTCTGAGATTAATGACTGGGCGAAGGCCTCCGCCGGGCTTGTCCACAAGAAACAGGTTGCTGATGAACCCCAAGGGATGACTTGTTGAACGACGAACGGCCCCTTTGCGAAGCAAGTCCGCGACCTCTTCGTCTATCAACAACGCATCGGACTCTGAGAACACCATCGGAGGAGGGGCACTTACCTGAAAAGGCTGATCGTAGAATTCTATATGGAAACCGCGGACGGTTTGTAACACCCACGCGTCTGCTGTGAGATGTGCCCACTCCCCCCAGAAGGCCGCTAATCGGCCGCCAACACGAACCTGGTCCGCAGGAATTACACTCACCGGTAGCGGAGTTGTTTCTGGCACCCTTCCTGAAGCCGCGACCTCCGAAGCGCTGTCCTCTGGTGGGATAGAAGTTTGTATAGTTGGCAGATGTATTATACTGCCCTCGTCCGGAGCCTTGCCCTCTGTTGGCGGCATTCTGTCCACCACGGCCGGTCGCACAGCCCCTGCTGCGACCAGCCCCGGAGGAAAAACGCTGTTGGAAAACGCGTTTAATGCTGGATTGTGCCTTGTCCAGCGCGGTAAAGGTGGAGACGAATTTGCCCAACTCCTTAATGAAGGGCTCGCCAAAGAGACCCCCTTGGGCCACAGCCCCCGCCTCCGAAAAGGCTAGGTCCCCTAGCTTCGGGTCAAGCTTAATTAAAAAGGACCGTCGGCGTTCCGTCGATAGGGTGCAGTTGGCGTTACCCAAGAAAATAACCACCCTCTGCGCCCAATTAGACAGCACCTCAGGGGAAATGGTTGCACCCGTGACCTTTGCTTCCTCCCCCATATCTAGTATGTTAGTGATCGGACCCACTGGGCCCAACAACTTATCTTGACAGGACCGCCAAGAACGGTCTATGCCCTTGCGCGGGTCCTTCATGAACTTTGCCAAAAATGTCGCCATCTTGGCATCAAGGTCTGGAGTCATGGCCACTTTGCCTTCTAAAGATGGTCTAGGGCATTCCCCCCGTAAACAACCTCTGGCCTCCTTTTCCAGTGGTTTGCGTAGCCTGCTCGCAACGAACTTGGCTACCTTGTCGCCCAGGCCCACGCAGCTGACCGCGGATGAATAATTTCATCCAGGTCCAGCATGCCCGAGCTATCCCGAGGCAACTCCGCAACCGAGCCCGAAGGACGCCAGGAACGGTCCGACTCACCATCATCATCCGAATCCGGGGAATCCCTGTCAGGAGAAGAAGGTGCAACCTCAGAAGGTGCCACCGGGACAGGGGCAGCGGGCTGCTCCGCGGGGGGGCGCGGTCGCTTTAGCTAAGAATGCGTCCCTAAGACACTCAAAGGCGCCCTTATCCACCCCTTGGGCACACTCCGAAGGCCCTTCCCTGCAAGGTTTCTTTGGGGATGGGGGACCCTCCCCTGAAGGGCCTGTAAGGTCAGCGCGAGCCAGCTTGGCGCACTTCTCTACAATGCGCTCTGAAAGGCGGTCCTCCATAGGGCCAACCACCTCAGTCACACACCTGTAAATAGAACTATCAACCGCTTGATAGAACTCCTCATCATTCAGGTAAGAATGGGACTCTTCATAGTACTCATCCTCCATGATTAAAGTCACCCTGAGAGACAACCCCCCGTACACGTGACCTAGAGACACCCAAAGGGCTCCCAAACACTGCCCCAGCAAAGTGGAGGTCAATAAGTATTCAGACAGACCGAAGCACTGCACAGCTTTTGGGCGTCAGGGACTGACCGCAATTAGGGCGCACTCAGACCCCTCACAGCGCGCTGACCCACCACAACGTACCAGGTCTGCCCCCCCACCCCCCACAGCGAGCTACCACACCAGGAGCTAAGGAGTCCTCAAACCGGCACCACCGGCAGAAACGCGGTAAAACCGCAATACAGACTCTCAACAGGGCGTAGAAGTGAATAAAATCACTGAATCAGGGCTAGAGACCCAGACAGAACTGGGCGTAATTGAGGGGGCACGAGGGCAAGGCTCCGCGTTCGTTGGTCTCCTCAGCGCGGCTCCTCTGAGGAGAAAACCGCGCTGAAGACCAACGTGACGCCACAGTGCCCTCTAGCGGCTGATACACGCCGCGCAACAACAACGGGAATAGAAGTCGCGAAAGGAGCGGAAAAACAGCTCCCGTGACGCCCTCGGGGCTCTGAAAAGAAAAAGCTGCCACAGCGCTTCTTCAGACCCCGAAAGATGAACCAGGAAACCCCAAATGTGAGGCAAACCCAACAAAAAACCCAAGAGCAAAGAGAAAACACTTAACTGGCTGCGTGAGCAGCGAAGAAAGAGGAAGGACAGGGAGAGGGGACTTCCTATCTAAGGATAATGGACACTGTGAAAGGACTACCCTCGGGTCCTTACATGTTGGAGTGTTGGGACTTGTAGTTAAAGTCTGAGATGTTTGCACTAAATTTATAATACTTGGTGGTTTTTCACAAGTTTTTCTTGAAATAGATGATTTTTTGTTCCAATAAGAGCTTTTCTTGGGCTGCTGTGTTTTTGTATTTTAATAAATGGCAGAGAAAGAAAAGCATAATCCGAGCCTCCGGTCCTGCCATAGAATTCCAAAGTGTAGCTCCTTGCACCTTAAGTAGTCATCTGTCTTGAAAATGCCCTCCAGTTTGCACTTTGATCTGAGGTGTTGTCTCGCACATACTGCTCAAATTTGTCTGATAGAAATGTCAGGCTCTTACCATAAAAGACTACAGGGAGGATAGAGGCAGGTTTTAAACATACAATTCGGTCATGCCCAGTTGTTTGTTCTGCAAAAAGTTACATTTGTAGAAAAAGATAGCAGGATCAACGCTAACAAATGTCTGCACAATGCATTTGAAACGTACATGTGGAACACATTTCTTGAAGTTGATTGATACCCAAATCATGGTTGAATCTCAGCAGGGGGTATGAGTTTGTGCCTCTTGCTACCATTTTGTGGTAATCCATCAAAGGGGCCTTGTAAGGGTTGTAGTAGTTGGGAGGAGAAGGTATTCTCTGAAATTAGTGGTGAGGGTTTTAGCCCGCAAGGCGTTCCCTAATAGGACCAGTACCCTCCAGATATGCCCCCGCCGCCCAACTACCCTAGACATGCAAGATCCCCACATTTGAAATCACCAGAGATTCAGATGGGGTTAAAAAGGCCATGTTTATTCACACATTGTATAAACATGACAAGCAATAACATGCATATCAAAATCACAAGTTATAACATAACTACATTTATGAGCATATCAGCTCCATGAGCATATCAGCTCGATCACCTTCCCAACCCTAAGGGAGGAACACCATTTGATTCGCATCTCGCATCCCGCCCCGCGCCTAGAAGGCTCTCAGTCTCTATCGGACGCTCTGGCCAGCTTCTTTGAGGAGAAGGTTAGTTCCATTTTCCTCACCTTCTCTCATTCCTCCCCTTCCCCCTCCCCTGTGGCACTTCCCATCAATACTCCTCCCATCTTTTCATCTTTCGATACCATCAACCGGGAACATATTCAACATCTGGTAGCCAGCACCAAATCTGGATCCCCCCTCGACCCATGTCCCCCAGCTATTCTGAATCTCATCCCAGAAGCAATTTCTCCCGCGTTGTCTACTATCTGCAATGCCATGTTTTTAACAGGCATCTATCCATCGGTTTGGAAGGAGGCTATCATTAAGCCACTTCTAAAAAAGCCAACTCTGGACCCTCTTCTCCCTGCCAGTTAAAGACCTATCGCCTGTCTCCCCTTCCCAGCCAAGATCTTCGAAAAAACAATGAACATCCAACTTTCGAAATTCATTAACGACAACGATCTACTTGATGACACCCAGTTTGGCTTCAGACAGGGGCACGGAACGGAGACAGCACTGCTTAAAGCTGCAGATGAAATCAGAGCAACGATGGACAAGGGAGGAGCGGCGGTCCTAATACTTCTGGACCTTTCTGCTGCATTTGACACGGTCGATCATGTCACTCTGATCGACCGTGTCTCGGCTTTAGGAATAAGAGGCAAGGCCAAAGATCTTACTGCTTCATTCTTGGCCAATCGCCCCCAGACAGTCAAGATGGGTAATTTCACCTCCCAGACCTTCTCCCTCCCATGCGGAGTCCCACAGGGCTCCTCGCTAAGTCCGACGCTTTTCAATATCTATGTATCGGACTTAGCGAGGGTGATAAAATCGCATGGAATTACCCTTACAACGTACGCCGACGATACTCAACTAGTATTATCGGTGCACAATAATGGAACATCTGTCGCAGCCAACTTCCAAGAGGGAATGAAGGCGATAAGCTCCTGGATGTCATCAAACTGCCTCAAACTAAACTCCGATAAAACGGAGGTGATGACATTCGGGAACTTGCAGCCGGCATGGTCCCCACAGTGGTGGCCATCTCAGTTGGGTCCCCCCCCCCCCCCAACCGGTAGTCAAGGTCCGCAATTTGGGAGTCACATTCGACAATAAGTTGACTTTCCTCCATCACGCCAATGCTGTGGTATCATCTGCCTTCTACACCCTAAAAAAAATAAAAAAACTACTTCCTTACTTACCACAGTCCGCGGGCAAAACACTTATCAGCACCTTAGTATTCTCAAGAACCGATTATTGTAACTCCCTTCTTCTGAACGCTCAGGAAAAGGTACTCCATAAACTCCAGACGGTGCAAAACGCCGCGGCCAGAACCCTACTATCCATCCCCAAATTCACCTCAACGTCCCCTTACATCAAAGAGCATTAAATAAATAAACTGGGTATCCTACGGCAAGTGCCGTGCACCTGCCCCTTAGAGTGGTGGGTCCCGCCCTTCTATCCTTGTCCGCCATTACCGGGGCCCACCTCTCGACCACCAGGCTGCCCAGGGTCGCCCGGGAGGCCTCGAAATCTGTCACCCTAGCCTCCCCAGCCGGTGGTCACTTCCTTCCAGTGGAGAGCTTGCCATATCCCCCCTCAGAGCTGGTCTATGGAGCCCGGCAAGCGGGCTCCCATCCATCTTGTTTAGCCACTATTTACTGATCGCAGGTCTCTTCTCCGCAGAACGCCCCTCAAACCATTAATCTAAGGGACGGGTGGGTGGGAATTTCGAAAAGCCCTCCTGGATCTCGAGAATGGCCAGGAGCCGGTGTGAGCAGTCAGGTATCCAGGAGTGATAGCGGGAACAGAGACCCCAGTCACAGGGAGTTGACCCTAAATAGGCCCAGAGTCTCCACCCCCTGAGCCTCGGGTCACGCGATATCGCCAGGGCTGACATGGGTCGGCTGGACGCCGATTAGGCCGTCCGCCCGACCAACCACCAGAGACCAGGAGCGGGCGGGGTCCGGAGAGGCCGGGTCCTAAGTGCGCGCGTTGTGATTCTCCACGCTTGTCATAGGACCCGTACCCTCCAGATATGCCCCCGCCGCCTAACTACCCTAGACATGCAAGATCCCCACATTTGAAATAACCAGAGATTCAGGTGGGGTTAAAAAGGCCATGTTTATTCACACATTGTATAAACATGACAAGCAATAACATGCATATCAAAATCACAAGTTATAACATAACTACATTTATGAGCATATCAGCTCCATGAGCATATCAGCTCGATCACCTTCCCAACCCTAAGGGAGGAACACCATCTGGTTCGCATCTCGCAACTGGGTATCCTACGCTAAGTGCCGTGCACCTGCCCCTTAGAGTTGTGGGTCCCGCCCTTCTATCCTTGTCTGCCATTACCGGGGCCCACCTCTCGACCACCAGGCTGCCCAGGGTCGCCCGGGAGGTCTCAATCTGTCGCCCTAGCCTCCCCAGCCGGTGGTCACTTCCTCCCAGTGGAGAGCTTGCCATACCCCCCCCTCAGAGCTGGCCTATGGAGCCCGGCAAGCGGACTCCCATCCATCTTGTTTAGCCACTATTTACTGATCGCAGGTCTCTTCTCCGCCACAAGGGTGGCCAAGGCCCACAGGTCTGACACCCTCCCCACCTGCGTTCAGAATAAATGACCAGAGTTCTTGGATAAACTTATCTGTTCCATAGTCCGACAAATGCACCCCATCCTGGTGGTGCATTGCTTCTCCGGAAATCATCCGGTTCTGGAGGTAGCGCAAGCGGCCCTTCACTGAGCACAACCTTGCTAGTTCGCCGTTCAATCGCCTCACTGAGACGTTCAAAGATCTAGGACGCACTCCTGGGCCCCATGCCCTGCATGATATCATGCCAGACCAGACTAGTTTCGTTGATGGGAACACATGTCCCATCCAGGCAAACTCTGCTAGTAGGGCTTCCTTGACAGCCAAGCGCCCCCTGTCGACCATGTCGTTGCCTCCCAAATGCAGAATAATCCAATCCGGCGATTTGTGCTCTCGTGCCCTGAGCTCTTCGATGATCCGCCTCAAGTGTCGGATCCGCATCCCTCCAACGCCATGCCATACGAATTTGGTCTCGCCCAATGCGGCCGGTTTCACCACCTCTCTTCCTGCAAGCGCACCGCCGCACGAAAGAGTGCCCGATTACCCATACCACGGAAGCGGGCATACTAATCAAAAGGAGAGAGATGGAACCGTTAGACACTGCACACATATGCAGTACAATAATTCAGGACTCGCATATCGTTTGTAGCAATCAGAGGTCCAGCAACCTACACCTTTCACCATGATGGGGGGCAGACCCGCCCCTGCCGCTAAAGTTGCGGCGCCAATCCTAAAGGAATGAGAAGAATAGCCCGCTGCTCCCAGTCCCAAGTTCCCCAGGGCCAACCCAAAGACTGCCTTAAACTGGTATTGCGACAGGCAATCCCCGTTTTCATGGACGAAAAGAGCCGACCCCCCCGCCCTTGCTGGGCGTCGGGCCAGGTACGCCTGCATACGGGGCAGACAGCTATCCCTGGGGCAGGCCGCAACTGAATGTTGACCCCCTTTCCTGTTTGGTCTGTTTTGAATCGTCTCAACCGCACTACTAGGCCCCCCGGGGAAATGGAGATATCCTTGAGCTGCAGGCCCCCCCCCGTGGTCTACTCTGGAGGCCCCCACAATCTCACCCAGGCGGAAGGCCCCGTAAAAGGCCAGGCAAAAGGCCGCCCCCAGCATGATTCCCTCGAATGGTGACTGGCAAATAACAGGCAGTACCCCCAAAATATCAATCAAGGTCGGGAGATGCAAAGGCCTACGACAGTCCCGCCATGTCCCGTCTAATCGGGCCCATCCCGCTAAGGCCTTCCTGATCAACAATGAAGCCCCAGGATCCCGCTCCCCCGCCAGTTTAGCAAAGAAGCCTATCGCTGCCAAGGAAGCCCTAGCATAGGACACTGTTTTGCCCTGATCCCGCAGGACCTGTAAAAAGGCGTACATCGTTTCAGTTGAGAAGACCCTCCCCGCACCCAACTGTTCAACAAATGATTTGTAAACATTAAACTGCGACTGATGGGCGCGTTTGGTGCGATCACTCAGAGCAGCACCTACCAGCCCCGCTAAAGCGGGGCTCTAATTTTCCACAGTGACGTAGGGAACGTCGTCATGCGCTCTTCCGCCTGCGGGTGGAACCTCCGGAAGTCCTGCAACGTGGAACGAGACAAAGCGTCAGCAGCATGGTTATCAACACCAGGTATATGTGCAGCCTTAAAAGTCAAATTCAATTTCAAGCATGCCAACACCAACAACTTCAGCAACCTTAGCACGTGTGGGCAAGTCGCCCCTTGCAGATTGATAACCTGGACCACTGCCATGTTATCCGACCAGAAGGTCACGACCCTGTCCCTGAAGAGCTCTGCCCACACCGTAACTGCCACCCAGATGGGAAAGAGCTCTAAAAAGGCTAAATTCTTAGTCAAGCCTGCTACGTGCCACTCCGCTGGCCAGACCGCCCCACACCAGGCAGGGCCCAAGATTGCCCCAAAACCAACACTACCAGCTGAATCGGTGTATAATCCCAGTTCTTTACTGGACACCGGCGGCGCTGGCCACACTACCCGCCCGTTGAAATCTGCCAGGAAATCCCGCCACACCTTGAGGTCCTCCTTCACCCCTGCTTTTAACCTCACCCGGTGATGCTTCTGGGTAAGACCCACCATCGCTCTGGCTATAGACCTCGAGAAAGGGCGTCCCATGGGAATGATCCGCAAAGCAAAGTTTAGCTGCCCCACAAGCACTTGTAACTGGTGCAACGTCACCTTTGGACATGCCAATGCTACCTCAATGGCTAGGGAAAAGGCCTTTACTTTATCCATTGGCAATCTACATTCCCCTGCTACTGTGTCAATTTCAATGCCCAGGAAGGACATGCACGTGTCAGGGCCGACTGTCTTGCTCGGTGCCAGCGGCACCCCAAATTCCTTTAACATCGCCACCAGCTGGCTTAGGGCCAACGCGCAGGCATCAGACGATGCGGGACCCATTACCATGAAATCATCTAAGTAATGCACCACATCCGTACATCCTGACTTTTGCGAAAACACCCATTGCAGCATGGAGCTAAAGGTCTCAAAGTACTTGCAGGAGACCGCACAACCCATAGGCATACATCTGTCGTAATAAAATTGCTGTTGGACCTGAAAGCCTAACAAATGGTAATCCTCATGGTGTACCGATAACAAGCGGAATGCTGACTCAATGTCGGTTTTTGCCAGTAACGCCCCTCGGCCTAGCTCCCTCACTTTCTGAACCGCGGCATCAAAGGACGAGTACGTCACTGAGCACACCGCCGGGTCGATGGCATCGTTTACCGATGCCCCTTTCGGTGCGGATAAGTTATGGATCATTCTGAACTGTCCCGGTTCCTTTTTGGGCACCACTCCTAAAGGGGAGCAGACAAGGTTCTCCCAGGGAGGAGCCGGGAACGGGCCTGCTTCTCGGCCTAAGGCCCGCTCTTTCTCTACCTTTGTGGCCACTACTGAGGGATGGGTTCTTGCTGAAACTTGGTTCCTACACTGAGTAATGGGAGGGACATGCGATGCTGGTATACGAAAACCGCTGGAAAAACCTTCAAACAACATCCTGGCAGCTGCCCTATCCGGATACCTGCCCAACCAAAAGATCAGTTTCTCAATGTCAACAGGAGTAGGCAGATTAGACTTGGGGAGGCTTGATATCCTTAGGGGCGTTGCCCCCCCGTTCTTTGGATTTCTTATTGCACTTTGACTCAGGATGGGACTAGTGACCGCAGTAGGCGCATGCGTGCTTGAACTTGCACTGCCCAGGGGGCCACGTGCACCCTTTACCATTGAATGCCCAGCATGTAACTTTCTTCTCGCCCGGCCCTCCCTGGGAAGTCCGAAAGGGCTGCCTAGCCGGGTGTTCCATATTGCTTATGCTCTCTAACCAAGCATTTACCTCAACCTGATCCCAACAAATGGAGGGGTTTTCTTCCTTCGCCCAGCGAAACTCCCTATCGTATGTCAGCCAGGCAGAACCGCCATGAGTGGCGTGTGCCTTTACAATCTTATTAGTATAAAATACCAGCGGAATCGCCAACTCTGGCCTTCTTTCCAACAATACCGTGACATAGACGTGAAAGCCGAACAACCAATTGGTTATAGTCTCCTCTATCCTAGGTCTCCGATCTCGGAAGGAATGATCCTTCCCATCCCTGTCCTTGTAATCCTCTTCTCGCCTCTTCGGCCTGATAAGGGAGAATATATCTACGTAGGCACCTCCCCAAATCTTCTCTCGCATATCCGTACTAACATGCGTAGCTAACATCCCTGACTGGGACAACACGTTCCCCTGACTAGTTCCCACCTCGCTGCTCCTTAGCATAGTGTCACCAGGCTTACCTCCTGTAGGTGGCACCGCTATCGCTGTCGCGGGGGGCTGTGCTCCAATCGCTACGCTGGGCAACGCTTTGCGCGACTCGACTAAAAGCGCCAACTGCCTCTGAATATCCTGCAATGCGCCCTGTTCTGTGACCTGCGGGGGCACCCACGGTGCTGCCGCCCCAGCGCTCCCTCTCTCTAATACCCTTTCCGGGGCTGATAATTGGCCCACTAGGGTGGAAACTGACGCCAGCAAGCTATCCAACGGATCGCCAGCGGCTGCCACTGCGGCCACCGGCTGTGGTGGGAGTGGCGCCGGAGGGACCGTGACTAATGGTACCGCGCCTCCCGGCGCCATTGCCCTAAGCGCCTCCCTAATCTCAGACAAAACTGACCCCACTGGGTCTGCTGGCATGACCACACCCGGCTCAGGATCCGAAGGAAAGACCCGTTCTGCATCTAAAGGAGGAGTGGGGACGGGACCTACTGATCCCTCATCCTGTTTCCCCCGGGCAGGGCTAGGCCTATTCTTCGTCCCTTTCCCTTTTGGCTGCGCCTTGGCCTTCTTCTTTAATGGCGGACAAGCAGCCTTCGGTAGCACCCCCCTGCGCGGCCGCTCTACTACTTTGGGCTGCTCCCCCCGGGAAGAATCACTCTCGTCCCCGCTATCGGGGGTCTCCTTGCTCAACTTTTTTAGCAGCAATTTCATAATCTGCGCTAATTCAGGTTCAGAGTCCTTTCGCTTTTGTCCACTCTTTTTTGGCGCCATGCTAACTATCGCGTGCTTCGCACTACCTCGCTATAGCACCTAACACGCCCTGAGTTCCCTGTTTCCACACCCCTAAGCACCGTTCACGCCGCCCGGCAGGAGTCTGCACCACGAAGAACCCCGCACACAGCCGTAAGCCCCGTAAGGCAGCGACACTCCAATCCCTACCCTGTACCCACCGTGACTCACGGCTGCCCACGAGGCCCCCGAGGCACTCGACCCCTTACCTGGCTACACGAACGATGCTCAGTCCTTCTGCTTCTAGAATTTCGAAAAGCCGGCCTGGATCTCGAGAATGGCCAGGAGCCGGCGTGAGCAGTCGGGTATCCAGGAGTGATAGCGGGAACAGAGACCCCAGTCACAGGGAGTTGACCCTAAATAGGCCCAGAGTCTCCACCCCCTGACCCTCGGGTCACGCGATATCGCCAGGGCTGACATGGGTCGGCCGGACGCCGATTGGGCCGTCCGCCCGACCAACCACCAGAGACCAGGAGCGGGCGGGGTCCGGAGAGGCCAGGTCCTAAGTGCGCGCGTCGTGATTCTCCACGCTTGTCAGATTGAGTTTTAGATGAAAACCTCTGAGGATTGTATATCGGTTGGATTTATTTCCTGTCTCCTTGCTTCTGCTGGTCTAATTTATGTCTGTAGGCTCATAAGAACTACTTTAACCAAGCAATTGTTGATAACACCTTAGACTGAAAACCCCACCTTCTCCTCTCCACTGTTATTATCATATGCAGAGCATGACCCTCGTTTGTCCTGTTCATCTGGCTTCATTATGACCTTTTTTCTGCAGTAGGATTGTTGGAGAGAAGCAGAAGCAGTCTCCTCTCTCGTAAAAACATCTGCAAAGATGCCATCACTGATCTTTCTGTTTATCGAACTACCGAGCCTGCCTTCAGTGCTCATATGCTGCTTCAGTAGATCCTGAGTTTTAGATTTTGTTTCTTCTATAGATAATGGATGGTCAGGCTTCTCAACTTTGTGCTATCCGTTATAGTGATTTTAGAGCCAGGTCTTATGGGTATTTCCATACCTAAAAACTGCTTGAAAATGGTTCTCCAAAATCCCTCCTTTAACTTTGAAGAATATGCTATCTCCATGCCTTTCAACAACCAGTAGAGAGGCGAAGGAGTGCTGTGATGCACAAGGGGTGTTATATTGGCCAACAGTGTCAAAGAGCTTTACAGGTCAATATGATGCTGTTAGACGGGGACCTGGAGGGTCGGCCGAGGACAAGGGGAGAGGCCTCCGGGGAGAGCCGTCTCCAGCGATCGTACAGACAAGTAACTTCCCCCCCACAGATGGACACCACACAAGGATAAGGTTAACGCTTTTTATATATAGTTCTTGAAGCAAGGTATTACGGTACAACGAGATCAGGACACGAGGATCCTCTCAATTCTAGTCTCTGGAAGGGAAAGGGGGTAGCGGGACAGTCTTGGTACCAATCTGGTATTGAGATGGAGTGATGGGTAGCTCACAATCCTCGAGCTCGGCGTTCTAGAAGGTCGGGCCGCGGCAGCGCCAGCAGGTCCCGATGAGGACGTAGGTTGCAACGGGCCGCGGCAGCGCCAGCAGGCCCCGACGAAGATGGAGGTTGCAAAGGGGCCGCGGCAGCGCCAGCAGGTCCCGACGAGGATGTAGGTTGCAAAGGGCCGCGGCAGCGCCAGCAGGTCCCAACGAAGATGAAGGTTGCAGAAAGCCGTGCCAGCGCCAGCAGGCAGGACAATGGTTCACAAGGCAGGGCTGCGGCAGCGCCAGCAGTCCGTCAAGGATGAGTTCTTCACGGTGTCTCTCGACTCCAGGATACAACTGCCTTCCTGCTCTGGAGCTGCCCCAGTTATAGGTCTGGCGCCCTTTGATGTCCGGACCCTCGCACTTGGAGGCCGGGAGGCCCGGGATGAGGGAGTCCAGACACCCAGCAGGGGGGTGGAGCCAGCGCCCGGGGAGGCTGGGGGCGATCGACACCTGGCGGGGGAGAACCATCGACACTCCTCTCTCCCATTGACCTGCCAAGTGGTCCGTTCACCTCCTGGGTGGATGGTGGTGCCGGAATGTCGGGGCCTGGCCAGGCCCAGGGTTGGGGTCGAGCTGAGGCCAGGCGGCCTCGTGGTGCAGTGTCCAAGATGGCGGCTGGGCCGGGCAATGGTGCTGACGGTGGCCCGGGCCAGGGATACAGAGATGTCCGGGAGCAGGCGTCCCGTAGGGGACGGGTTGCGGGTTGCTTCTGTGGGTCGTCGGTGTCGTTCTTCGGGTGGCACCGGGAGAGCCGGTGTCCGGGCTCTGTCATGCGGGGAGGGAGCGGGCCCTTCACGAGGCCTGTCCAACAGATACTTTTAAAAAGACAGAATAATTTGTGGATGCTGTTATGCATTCAGCAAGATCACTCCAATAGTTCAAATTAAGTCAGTCAGTCAAACCACTTTATTCGATTAGTTAAAATCATAATAAGTAAGAAACCTACATTAAAAATCACAATTATTTACATGAGTGAGGCACCATATTTAAAAAAGTCAAAGATGTCATCCAATATTATAAAATTCACCAGGATCTCAAGATTAATAAAAATAGACATAGATCACATTTACTGCAGCTCTAAAATAATTCATACCATAATAGCATTAGAAAATCTTTTTTTCCTTAACCGCACAACAGCAACCAAAAAACTGGCAATATTAAAAATGGACCATACATCATCTAGCATTTGGAGATATAATAAAGCTGGTCTAACTTGTTGAAAACCCTTTCCTCTCAAGAGAGGAACTAAAAACCGCCTTCGAATGGAGTCCTAAAAACCACAGAACATTATGAAATGCAGTGTATCTTGTAAAGAACAATCCTCACATTGATACACAACTATCTCTTCTGGTTTACACCATCCAGAAAGGTTCCCCAGCGAAAAATGGATTACGTGAAAGCGGAACCTCGTCAACAGCCATCAATGATATGGTTTGGTCACAATTCTTAAATAAGGTTCAATCAAAGGGGAGGTATTAAATAAAAAGTGTGCCCTGACCAAGGGTTTTTGTAACTCTAGCTCCTCCCTCTCCATCATTTGTAAATTCAGAAACTGTGATCTTACCCATTTTACATCTTCCTTTGCAATCCCATCTGGGTTGTTATAGATGTCAATCCGCCCAGTTTATAAAATATAAGTTTAATGTATGACAGCCATGGAATTCTCCTAGCCTCCTCTAGGGCAATACAATCCCTTAGGATTTGGTTATTCAATGTTATCTCGGGATTGGGCCAAGTTTTAATCCAACAAACTAGCGGGGCCAATCTCAGCTGGTCAGTCACATAACCCAGGCCTAATTCCTGATGAGTGGAAAAAGTTGGGGTAGATTGGGGTACCGACAAGAGGGTGCGTAGAAACGTATTTTCAGCCAACTGTACTCCAAGTAGATATTTATAGCCCCAAATGGCAGCGCCATATGTAGCGATTGCCAGACATTTGGATCTATAAATAGCAAGTATTTCATCAAAGGGCCGTGCTCCCAACCGCTGTGAGAACCCCACTAAGGCTGATGTTGATCTAACCACAGCGTTTTTCTTTGCTCTAAATTGGGGAACGCAGGACCCTCTCATCAAATAACACCCCCCAGGTATGTGAAAGAAGACACTTTAGATACCTCAGCCCCATTACAGAAAAAAGTTTTGACTTTCCTGTTATGGCATCCAGCTGTCATAACATGAGATTTGGACATATTTACTACCAAGTCCAGGGATTTCATATGCGCTCTAAATGAATCTAATAATCTCTGGAGGCCTATAGCCGTGCGAGAAAGAAGCACAGCACCATCCGCTTATAGGAGGACAGGAATAATCCTGTCCCCTACACGTGGCGTATCCGGACTAACCTTAAACAAGGTTTTTTCTATGGCATTTATACGAAGTGTAAAAAGTAGGGGTGCCATTATGCACCCCTGCCAAACACCTTTCCCCGCCTTAAAGTGACTCGTGCATTTGCCATCCTGGGTAACACTAACCGCTGCTGTAAGATCCCTATGCAGTTCAGCTAAAAAATGAACCAGACATGGATCAATTCCTAAATCTAATAAAATGAACCACAGTTTAGTTCTATTGACCAGGTTGAAGGCTGAAGTAAGGTCCATAAAATCCATGTGCAAAGAACCTTTCTTTGCTACAGTATATTTGTTTATCAATAAATATAAGTGGAGGCACTGGTCCATGGTACTACGGCCCTGCCTGAAACAGTATTGGAGAATAGATAAAATCCCCTTCTCGTTAACCCAGTCAGAAAGTTTCTCCAAGATCACTTTGCCTAAAATTTTAACAGCAGAGTCGATTTAAAGATATTGGTCTATAGCAACGTGGGTCCCCTCTCTGACCCTTTTTAAATATTGGGATAATAATCGACCTGGACCACGATCCTGGAAACCCCTACTGTACAGAGGCATTAAATACATTTGCCAGGATCCTGGCCCAAAATTTTGTTTCACCTTTATACATATCTGCTGGGACACAATCTGGGCCCGGTGCCTTATTGCTCGATGTCTCTACTATGGCCTTTTCTATCTCCTCCTCGTTAAAAGCCAACAAACGGTGATCACCAGTTATATCTACAACTGAAAAAGGGCCCTGCTCCTCACCCGAACCAGACATTTTCTCAAAATGTGTTAACCACTGTTCCTCGGAGATATTAGTTTCCATGCAAGCATTCTCGAGACCCGAGAAAAGGGGAGTATTAACAATCGCCCAGAATTTAGAGCTGTCCTTAAGTATGGCCACGGTCAATAGGGCATTCAAGGCTTCATTTTTAATTTCCTCATTTCGTGTGTGTAGAGCGGTTTTATATACTTTCCTAAGGGTAGCAATTTGATCCCTATCTCTTGGGTTAGTTTTTAGTGCTCAAACTAAATTACGATGAGCACTAGAGCATTCTGCATCAAACCACTTTTCTCCTGTATTAGCTCTAGGTTTAACTGTCAGATCTAAGGTCAGAAAGTACTAGTTTAAAATTATTTCATGTTTTCTGATTTTGAGTTACTTACGGGAGACAGATGGAAAAAATAAAAAATAACTTTTTCATGAGCCCTGTGTTTGGGAAATAGATTAATGACTCATACACACTTTGGTAGATACAGAAGCAGGAAAGAGGGTTTGAGTATAGGACAAGCCTGATCTGTACAGATTCTTAATTTGAAGTTCTGCTGAGCAATGCATATTGGGACTAGGAATCAATAGAAGCATGGCTAGTCAGCCTTTTGCCCCAAGCAGTAGTATCCAGTCTCTCCCTTACATTTGTATGCCACCCTACCATGGGATCGAAACAGGAATAAAAATATACATATAGTTATTTCAGTATCTTTTTTTCAGATACTTTTGCCTGCACTCGCTCTCTAGTGCTACTGGGCAAGCTAACTTGGCAAAGCCAATTAAGACATTTTATGGCATGTACATGCCGTACGGGCACAACACACGCACCTCAAACCTATTACCTTCAGCTACTTATCCTTCAACCTTCATCTATGAACCCATTCACCATGTGTCTCTAGAAGGCCACTGGCTCAAATTCACATTCTTAGGGACCTCACTCGGTCAGCTGCTAGATTTCGAACCCATTATTATAGAGGCTTTTGTAGCGCGCTCTGTTACTAAATAGTATAGTATCCTGGCGCGGAAGAGAGGGGAGCAGATCACAGTAAATGCAGAGGAGAGATGGTCATTATACAGTGGTGTTAAAGAGGTGGGTTTTTAGGCCTTTCCTGAATGCCATGATGGAAGGGGCTGTTCTCAACTGCAGAGGCAGGGTATTCCAAGCTCTCGCTGCTCTAACCGAGATGGATTGGCCACCAAGCCTGCTATATTTAAACTTTGGCACAGTCATTTGGTGAAGATTACTTGATCTAAGAGGGCGGTTGGGAGCATAGAGGGAACATCTTTTTCTCAGATAGGTTGGACCTGTTAGATGGAGTGCTCGATAAGCTAGCACAAGGATCTTAAATAAGATCCTTTGGGCAACTGGGAGCCAGTGAAGATCTCTGAGAGGTTGGCGGACACTAGATCTTCTGGGTATGTTAAACAGCAGCCGGAGCGCAGCATTTTGAACGACTTGGAGGCGGGGGATCAAATAGGCTGGGAGTCCACAGTAGAGAGCATTCGCATAATCCAATCTGGATAATATCAGAGCGCGAATGACCGTCTCCGCAGGGTTTTAAGGGTGGAGAAGCAGATTCCAGTAAGTTTTTTCAAGTGGTCCTCAAATCTGAGATTGTTGCTAAACCAAATTCCTAGGTTTTTTGCAGGTCCGCCAGTGGAATTGGGGCTAGGAAAGTCGGTGGGCCAGAGAGAGTTATTAAAGTTATCTGGAAAGGAGCCGTACAGCAGGATTTCCGATTTGCTCTCATTACATTTAAGTTGGGCACAGGCCAGCCAGCGAAAAACCGATGATAAGCAAAATTGAACTCTCGATGTGTCCGAGTTGTTTTTAGGCCATGTAAACAGAAGCTGAGTATCATCGGCATAAGCCATAATTTTGGCACCTAGCTGTTCCGCAAGATAAATGAGGGGGGTCATATATATGTTAAAAAGCAGAGGGCTTAAGGTGGAGCCCTGTGGTACACCAATAGAAAGTTTTTGGGGAGAGGAGGAGAAAGGCGGCATCCATACTTGCTGTGACCTGCTGTCTAAAAAAGATGTTAACCAGCCGAGAGCTGGACCAGTTATGCCTATGGCTGCTAGTCTGGTAAGTAGAAGGGAGTGTGGGACCGTATCGAAGGCGGCAGAGAGGTCCAATAAAATCAGCGCCGCTCTGCCACCTCCATCCAAACACTCATGGATGGCCTCAGAAACTTCGACTAGAGCCGTCTCTGTGCTGAAAGCAGCTCTAAAGCCTGATTGTGCAGGGTGAAGAGCTTGAGAGCTCTCAACAAATCTGTCCAGCTGTGAAAATGCAACTTTTTCGCATATCTTTGCTAGAGCTGGCAATAGAGATATGGGCCGGAAGTTAGCAGGGGCCTTTGGGTCTAGGCCATTTTTTTTGAGAAGTGGTAACAGTTTTGCCTGTTTCCAGCAGGCTGGCACAGTGGCGCTAGAAAAAGAGAGGTTGACAATATGTGTCACCTCTTGGCCAACTGTATTAGCCAGGCCCGCAAGGACTCTGGCCGGGCAGGGGTCGGCGGGGGAGCTCGATTGTAGGGTAGCCAAAATTTTCACAACCTCTGTTGTGTTCACTGGAGAGAGGAAGGCAAACTGATCCATAGAGATAGGCATAATGGGGGAAGGAATAGTCATGGAGACTGGAAAATTGCTACATACAGTAAGCAGATCATCTTGGATTTTTTCAATTTTTTCAACAAAGAATACAGAAAGTTCTTCACACCATTTTGCCGATGAGGCTAAGAGCAGTTGAGCGGCGCAGGGGGAAACAAAGCTTTTTACAATAGCAAAGATTTCTCCGCTATTGTTGTTGGCCTTGGTAATGCGCCCGTCATAGTATGAACTTTTTGCCGCTTTAATTGCTGCATAATACTTCTTTTGAGCCATTCTTAGCTCTTTCTTGGCCTCAGGGAGATAAGCTTGTCTCCAACGTCTTTCGAGTTTTTTGCAGCCTGATTTAAGATCGCGAAGAGTATTAGAGAACCAAGGTTTGGAGGGGGTGGAACGAACTCTACATACGCGACCTGTTTTGGTTGAAAGAGCAACACCTCCTTTGATCCATGAGTTAAAAGAGCTAACGGCTAACTCAATTTCTGAAGGAAGTGGGGTGCGAGAGGTATCCAGCTGATCACAAAGCATAGCTATGTTAATTTTCTGTGTATGAGCCGCGGGGTGATTGGTCTTAGCAGAGCGTGACAGGGGCCATGAGAATCTTATTAGCATATGATCAGACCAGTTTAATATTTCAGGCTCAGACAGATTTATGTCAAAGTTGGTGCATATTAGGTCAAGGACGTGACCCCCTGAGTGGGTGGGAGCCTTGATCCACTGTTTTAGCTGGGCCATCGCAAACGCATCATTTAGCCGAACTGTGTCCGGTAGATCAGGCTGGTCCGCGTGAATATTAAAATCCCCCAAAAGGAGATTTGTGGGGTATTTCAGGGCACGTGGGACTATCATGTCCTCTAGTGCCTCTAGAAATTTTCCTGCGTGGCCGGGTGGTCGGTACACCAAGGAGCCCCCTAAGGTAAAATGTGCCCCCAGAGTGAGAGAGAAATGGAGTACCTCAGCGTCAATAGAGGGGCCCATAGAATCTAGAGAAAAGGACCACTTATCCCTAAAAATGACTGCTATACCACCTCCTCTGCCTAAGGGGCGATCTTGTCTAATAATTTTAAAGCCACGCGGAATGGCAAGTTCGATCACTGGGTTGCAAGTATCATTGAGCCATGTTTCTGTGACAAAAAGAAGATCAAGCTCGTTGTCACTTAATAGCTCAAATATATCGTTAAAGTGTTTTACCAGTGATCTGGCATTGATCAGGCCTGCCCGAAGACATGACGAATCAATAGAACACTGGGTGGGGGCCAAAAGGATAGGTTGAAGGCGAAATGTACATGCTTGACAAGCGCGCTGAGAAGTATCTGCCAAGTTCCATTGATTCGAGCAGGGGCAAGATTTAGCACTAAGTGCCATTAAGTACTCACGAGAGTAGGAGATAAACGGCCCGTCAGTGGATGGGGAGGCAGCCGCAGGGGGGCTGGCGCTGGCCACGGACGGGCACAGACGGGCCCTCCTTTGGCGCTCCTTCGGCGCGCAGAAGGCGCGCCCGCTGCGCGTGGCCGCTGCGCGTCTTGAAGTGCATGTTTATTTGTAGCCACAGCCCCTCCCTCCGCTGGACCGCTAACTCTGGTCCAGCCGGGTCTGAGCCTGACTCAAGATGGCGCCCGTCTAGCCCTCCACATCAATCGGCACCAGGGAGCCGCGGTGGAACGGGGCACCCATGACTGGGGATCCGTTTCAGCAACCTTCTGCCTAGCCAAATTACATGCCTAATTATTTTCTAAAACTCACCCTCCCTAACCTTAAGATGATCATCACAAATGCAAAATCACATCTCTAATAACTTGTCACTTTCTACACATGCTCTTCATTATAGACACATTTCTCTCACCTGTATCATGACATTCCTATACATCTTTGTTCATAGCATGTGTTGCTGTGGATACACATCCTCTGCATACTCCTCATTTGGTGTTGCACTTGGATGTTTGTAACTTGTTTTTCTTTTAAGAATTCTCTCGAGTCATGAGGTATATGGTGACTCATCCTTATGTCTGCATTGCGCATGGCATGACTCAATATTTTTTTTTCCTTTTTTCTTCTATCCGGTTCGGATGCAACAACTTGAGCTCAAGGATCGAGGCACTCTTCGGCACTTGCCTTTACTCTATATTTTCTCCGAGAATGTTATCCCCCATGTGGATTATTATTGGGGGATGAAGAGCTCAAGCTAACGACAAATCCTTGCTCATACATAAACCGTTATATCTCTACTACATTACCATCATTATTACCAAATCACATCTCTTCTAACTGAAGATTCAACCCTTTTTATGGTCCGCTCAGTTCGGTAACAGGCAGCCAAAAAGGAGTCATGGATTTATAACAGCTTGTCTCTCTTCTTCAGCTAAATCACCATCTACCAGTCAGAACAGTTATGTGACTTTTCGCATGATAGCCTTTTATATTGCTACAGTGCCCCATGCCAGGATGCATATGACTCTGCTTCAAAAGTTCCTTACAGCACAATGATCTCAAGCGGAGTTTCAGATGATGTGGTGTTACAGGCCAATGTTCATTACTGTCTGCAGTGGCAGAACAGCAACAACTTGTTTCAGGGCTGGTTTTTAAATACCCTTTACCACAGATCACCATCGCCTTGGATGCATAACAAGCAGGATGTGAGGCACAACTCAATCTCGCAGCAGTAAAAGTGTTGTGGACCCTGCAGCAGCAGGGATAGCACATAAACTATCTGAAATTCCTAGCAATCAAACATGCCCTCAAAGAGGTCATCCTCTTAGACACAAGCCCAGGGCCGGACTCGGAAGCCAAATCAGCCTTGACAATTTTGTCGGACCAGCCCCTCCCAACATACCCTCCTGCCTCCCCTATGCCCTATGGGTTGGGGGGGGGGAGAGGGTACTGCTGCTTTTGTTACTGGGGACTGATATTGCAGCACTGCTGGAAAACCGGCTCCCAGTAACAAAACCGGCCCCCACCCTTCGAGCCTCCTCGGGGAAATGGCCGCCACGGGCTGTTCGGCCCTGCACAAGGCAAGGGATGACTAGTCCAAACAGGCATGAAAGGAATGCTCTATCTACAGATGTAACACCTGCTCTCTCCACCTTTCCATTCCGGCCCAAACTATTTAGCTTTGGGCCCTCCGACACTGCATCCCCTTGATAGTGGAGTACCTCCCAAGAGTGGGCAGTGACCTACAATGCCTACTTAGGCCACACCAAGAAGTCCACAAACGGAAAATCCAATCCCACGTAGTAATACAATACTTCTACTGATGAAGAACTCCACAGATTGATCTGTTTGCCACCCAGAGGATGCAAAATACCCAAACTTCACCTCCTGGTTCCTACACCTGGAGTCAATGAGCTGTGCACTATGGATGTACTGGTCAGGGATATTTGCTTATGTTTTTCTGCCTTTACCTCTTGTTGGAACCTGGAGTCCCAGTCCCGCACTGCTGTCATCAAAAGCTAGACCCGGTGGCTCCCCACTCAACGTTAGGACAAGTAAGGACACCATTTGAGATAGGTCTGGTGCCAAGCTACTAAGGGGGGTGAGCAGGGCTATCTCCAAGGCACAAGTGTTCAGTATGTGCAACCACGCCCACTGCAACCCCCTGGTGACACCACAAATGAAATCCACACTAGTTTGATAAAAACAAGTATAAACTTTATACAAAAAGATATACGATCAGAACACACAATACATAAGCCAACATAGAATGAAGGGTAATATTCGTTCCGGCTGGCTGGTAGGTTCAAACCCCAACGACCGCTTTCAAAAGGCTATGCTGGTCACAATGCTAGAATTACACATGTTGCAATGGACAAACAATAGTGCCCTGCGTAACAATATAATCCTGTGCTGGGCAACGGAGATATTATACAATGCATAACGATGCACCCTGGTACTTGCGATGAGAGAAATAATGCAATGCGTACCGCTACATTAATGTACTGCGCAATGAAGGAATAATGCAATGCGTCACACCTCAATTACGTACTTTGCAATGAAGAACTAATGCAATGTGCGCCGCTACAATCATATACTTTTCAATTGAGGAATAATGCAGTGTGTAACGACAATCCTGTACTTTGCAATGAAGAAATAATGCAAGGCGGGCCGCTACAACATGTACTTGGCAAGGGAGAAATAATGCATTGCGTAGCCCTACAATCGTGTACTTCGTTATGCCATATTAATGTCAGGCATCGTAAGAAAGTCTGGCAGTTCGTTAGCAGCAATATTGGCAATGTGTTTTGTGACAATCAGCCTCTTCAATAACATATGCCACCCCCCCCCCCACACGGTTCAACGATGACCAGAGTACACATTCTTTCTCTGGCCCCTGTACTGCCACTCCTTTCATCAGTATGGGCCCCACTCTGAGCCGAAGCAAAGGCTCACGTCGTCAGAAGGACTGCGAGGCTGAGAGAGTGTCCCTCTGTGCCCGCACCCCGCCCAGGTAGTAATCCACGTTACCTGGGGCGCAGCCCCACTCTCCTCCTTCCTCAAACTGGGCCTTCCATGCAGAACTCTCTCAACTGGCCTCAGTGGCTCGGCCTGGCAGCTCAGCTCCTCCAGGGCTGCCGGTCCGGGCCAAGACTGTTAGGGAGGTCTCAGGCGGCCTCAGGGCACACGTACCCCACGCCCCTGAGATTACTTTTACTCCGGGGGCGCGTTCACCACAGCACCCTCCGGGTCTCCTCTGGCACAAAGCCACACACACAACGTTGATGGGACTTCATGTCGACTCAGAGTGCGTTCTCACCAGGCACTCTTTCCTGTGGTCTCATTTGGCACCAAGACACGCCTACCGCACTGCAGAGACTCACTTTTTTCCAGTTTGCACCAAAGCACACACGCTGCTTCACTGAGACTTACTCCAACTCCGTTGCCCCGATACCCGGGCGCTCTTCACCAACGCCTTCGTCCGCACCTCGTCATGCTCACCGTGTCCGAGCCTCACTTCTCCTCCAGTGCACTTGATGACCAGGCGCTCTTCACCAATACCTTCGATGCACCCCAACATGCACCCTGTGCGTCCGAGACTCACTCCACGTCCGATGCACACATTGGTCAGGCGCTCCTCACCAACACCTCCTGTGCACCACGACGCGCACCCTGCGCGTCCTAGACTCAATCCAGCTTCGATGCACAGGCCAACCAGGAGCTCCTCGCCAGCGCCTGCAGTGCACCATGACACACACCCTGCACATTCAAGTCTCACTCCAGCTTCGGTGAACACGCTAACCAGGCATTCTTCACTTATGTCTGCGGTGCACCACAACACGAATCAAGCGCATCCGAGACTTAACTTCAGCTTAAGTGCACACGTTGACCAGGCGCTCTTTACTAACGCCTCCTGTGCACCACGACACGCACTAAGCGCACCTGAGTCTCGCTTCTCCTCTGTGTGTCCAAGATCACAGAGCACACGTTCCGAGGGTCTCCAGCTGCCACAACACTCGCCCACCACATCGCTTGAAACTTCTCCGGAAACTTTTATGTTCCTGTGTTTCCATACAGAGAGCCAGCTCACCTCGGGCCCTTGGGGTTACAAGACACAGCACAAAGCACAGTCTTCATCAAGCAGGGGGACCCAACACCCCCAAGCACAGTCCCAACAGCCTTTTCCTTGGTTAGAACAGAAAACTGTAGACCTGCCCCAGATCACGAAGCAAGGATTGGTCTTTTCCCAGCAGTCTTTTCAGTTGCTCCTTCCTTAGCAGAGGATCCTCTTGATCACAAAATGGTTCCAAACCTTTTCAGTCTCAAATCCATTTCTGTTTCATTTCAACGTTCATGGGTTTCAGCTCTCATGGTTATACCCCTTAATGTCTTTGAAGTTTGTTGTGCTCAGGGGTCCCTGACCCCTCCCTAAATCAATTCTGGGTGTCTCCCTCCCAGTGTCCATGTTCTCCCTTTGATACTGGGGGGTCTCTATCCTTAATCACTCAGCAGGTGACGGGTCAATTGTTTTATAGCAGGAGCACAGGCCTCTCCCCTCCCGGGGCTTCTCCTCGCCTACTCCCCAGATGGAGGCCAGCCTGGTGCCATCTCAACCCCTCCCTTGGGTCAAGACCTCCCCCAGCTCCTCTCACCACTCAGATCCAGACAATCAATCCACTTTCAACAGAGACAGACAGAAATGCTTAAAGCACAAAACTCAGCCACTTTCTAAAATTGTGTTTTCTGAACACACTGACAAAACCACCTTCACAGAAAGATATGCTATGACACTGTGAGTTCAAACCTACTAAACTTCACCTCTCCATTATAAACTTATAGGAAACTAGGCTAACAAAACGCACTACCCAGCCTCCCCCATTCTGTCCACTCAGTTCAGTTCAGTTCAGTTCATGAAGCTTTATTCGGTTCATAAAGAATAATGACCATAAAAGCACAACAAACATGCAACAGGATAAAAATACAAGCAATGATTAAAAAAATCATACTTTTCCTAAAAGCCATAGATTTACAAATAAAACTGGCAGTATAAAAACATATATGTCGGGGCAGTCCAAATTGTACAACAAACACATTGCATCCTCCACACTAAAAACACCATACTTGAGAAATATTGGTTTTAAAAAGGATATCCGAACATTCTTGAACAGGGTGCAAATGAGCATAAAGTGCATTGTGCTTTGTTTCGAGTGCCCATCGCAGGGGCAGGGGCCAACCGGATGCTTTTTTGGATGTGGGAAAGTCACCAGTACATGAGCAGTTCCAACTCTTAGTCTAGTCAGTACAAATCTATGCGTAGGCCTAGTTACCACGCTCAGGTAATTCTGGAATCCCTCAGTAACAATATATTTATTATAAGCATTAACAGTAACGAGATAATTACTCACAGCTGAGCGTTTATGGGCTCTGTAAGACTTAAGAGTTTTTCATGTCCTGTTTGGCGAGACCTCTGGGGGGACAGTGATCTAGCAACAAATTAATACCAAAGATGGCCTTTCACCAGTGAAAACGAAATGGAGTGTTTTTCACTGCCCAATGTGTATGCAAAAGGGAAAGTAAGGCCTGACAAGTGGTTGCAATGGTCAGGACAACATGCTAACTTAGCAAACAGCATGCAGGCCCTACACTGCAGGCCTCAGTTTCCTTCTCCGCACGCCTTTGCATTACTAGCCCTGGCACACACTGTGCATATCACTAAGGACTTTACTAGTAAAGCAAACATACCGATCATGGCCAACCAATTGCCATTACACTTTACATAGGGAACACTTGTACTTTGACACTGATCAACAGTGGCAAAGTACCCAAAGCATTTAAATTAGCAACTCTGTCAGGAAAATGTTCTAGGTGGAAAGCAAAAAGTTTAGGGAACTTTAGCCAAAGATGCCAAGTCCTACACCTCTCCTTTTACTAGTGATGTAGAAGATTCTGCAAATGTCCCATCCTTGTAACTCTCACCTGGCCTTGAGAGCCCTGGTACGCCACTCAACTTGGTGTCCATCAGTCCCAATAAGAAACTCTCTAACGGAGAGGACCGTCTCACCATAAATGAGGGACAGATAAGACATCTAGACCCCAAACAGCTCAACAGAGCGATCTGGCACCTAAAATCTTAGTTTAGCTACTTAAATCTCTCTCAGAAGTGCATGTACATCCTTTTTTTAAAAAAAAAATTTTTTTTAATTAAATTTAATGACACTCATACATGTGTTACCGATTGCGATTGATAATATTGACTGGTTACTCACATCATGGTACAGTATACAGAGGTCAGCAAAGCAATTACCTTAGTCACATCTCTGTCCATATTTCTGCGTATTTCCAACTCCACCACTAGGGATATACATACAACTCCCCGATAAGCATTCAATTTGGCCCATTTTCTGTCCCATTTTTTAGGGCACCCCCGCTTTATGAAAACTTCTTTCTCCACAATCCTGCATCTGTCTAATTCTGTCATCCACAGAGATGCAGAAGGCAATGTCGCCCCCATCCCATTCCATCGCCATTTCTCTCTTCACCAGCGTGTATCCCAGCGTCACTAACTGTTGTTCGGTTTCAATAAGGTCGGTGGCAGCCCAGATGTTTAATAAGCCCAGTTGCGGTGTTAGCACTACAGTCTTCCCCAGGGCAGTCTGCATGTGATTTGTGGCTGCCTCCCAGAAATGCTGAGCAGCCGGGCACTCTCAGAGAGTATGGTAGAAGGTGGTCTGCTGTCGGCAGCTCTTCAAACAGAGGTCGTCCTGTCTTGCGCCTATTTTAGCCAAGGTTATCCCTGTCAAATATGACCTATGTAAAATCCTAAGCTGTATCAGTCTAAATCTGAGTGTGATGGTCGCTTCCCTAGGTGACATAAGGGCCGACCGCCAATCCTCCTCATCAATCGATCCCAAGTCTCTCTCCCTCTGCTCCTTAAGTTTGCGAAAGCTATCAGGCAGATTGTTACTAAGTTTCTTATACGTTAAAGATATGGCTTTAGAGTGTAGTGGCCCATCTAGCAAGCAGTCTTCCAGTGGGGATGAGTCCGGTATGTCATCAAAGCTTGAAAAAGCCGCCTGCAAGGCATGTCTTATTTGTAGGTATCGAAATACCTCCCCTGGAGCCGTCTTGTATTGCCTCATATTTAAGTATTGAGCCTTTTTTAACCAAATCTTGCACCGCTGAGATTCCTATCAGGTCCCACCTGTCAAATTCTGGTTGGTAGCACAGCATGCCCAATTTTTGAGTATACCACAGTGGTGTCACCTTGGTGAGGTGTTAGTCCAATCCAGCCGTGAATTAGCCTGGCGCCAAATCCCTATTGTGTGCAGTGTTGGCCCACTGTATCTCTTCTTCCCAGTGTGTGATTATAGGGCCCCCAAGTAGCATGAGCGGTCTGTCTGTTACCTATCTAGGGCATAGGCCCGGTCAGTAGGTGGAAAGTATATCCAGTAGTTCACACCCACCAGCTGTGAAGCCCAATAGTAAAGCTTGAGGTCCATCCGCGCTATACCTCAGTCGTACCAACTTTTAGTTAGCTTTTTCAATGCCACCCTAGGGGCCCTGCCATCCCACAGCAGCGTACGGACCTCCCCTTCCACTGCTGCGTAATATGCATCTGGGACTTGGTTAGGGCTGTTCTGAAGGATATACAAAAAGCGCCAGAGTGCCAGCATTTTAAAGAGAGCGGCTTGGCCCACCTGGGATAGAGGTAATGACCTCCAGTGCTTCACGTCTGCTCACAGCCTAGCCAGCGGGGTGCCAAATTAAGACTATAGAAAAGAGCCGGATCTGATGTAACCAAGACCCCCAAATATCGATATCCTTCTTCAGCTACTTCTGTTTTGCTGTTTACTGGAAGACGTGGGATTTGTCCCTGAAGCATGAAGCACTGACTTGCACCAGTTGATTGCATACCCCGAGTATTTCCAGAAGTTTTTAAATATGTTCAGAACAACGTGTAGAGATTTATAGGGGGAGACAAGATACAATAGTATGTTATCAGCATGCAGGGATATTCAATCCTCCTGACCCATCGCAAGCCTCGCACCATCACGTCCCGGCGTATCCATGCAGCCAATGGTTCCAACATAAGGGAGAAAATTAGCGAGGACAGATGACATCCCTGTCTGGTGCCCCTCCGCATCATAAATGCACCTGTCTCTGTATGTCAGTATATAGCAGTTTTGCCCAGCCCTACTCTGGTGAGGACTTTAAATAAATCCGGCCTTCTATGGAGTCTAATGCCATAGAGGCATCCAAGTACAATATTGCTGTTTCTTCTGCCAGAAACTCTCTTCGCCCCAGCACGTTGTGGAGACGGCTTATGTTAAGAGCCGTGTTTCTCCCAGGCATGAAACCAGATTGATCTGGGTGTATTAAAGAGGAGATTACTGTCCCAAGTCATGTAGCAAAAACTTTTGCTAACATTTTTGCTTCCACGTTGATCAACGAGATAGGCCTATACTAGCCACAGCTGTCTACCGGTTTGCCGGCCGTGTGGATAACAGCGATAGTAGCTAGATGTTGATCTGCTGGCAACTGTCCCTGCTCATAACTTTCCTCGTACATAGCATGCAAATGCGGGGCCAACTGAGAGGACATGACTTTTAGGAACTCAATGGGGGTACCATTCGGCGCCATCGCCTTCCCCGACTTAACTTGACCTATGGTCTTCTTGATCTCCTCACTTATCAGGTTCTCATCCAGTGCGTTCCTGTCTGATTCTGAGAGTGTTGGCACGTCGCTGTCCAATAGGAGCTGACGTGAATCTTCTGCCGTGTATGTGGTAGAGGGGGAATATATTCTTTCTAAGTGGCCTGCAAATGCCTCTGTGATGTCCCTGGGGTGATTAAGTATCTCACCATTTGGTAGCGTCAGTCTAGGCACCCATCTCGTACCCTTTTCCCACCTTTCCATCCACGCTAGGGTTTTGCCTGCCCTGTCCCCTAATTCATATAGCCTGTGTTGGGTGTTGCGATGTTTGGCCATCATGTGTTCTCGTGCCTTAATTCTGTACTCCTCTTGTTTCAGGGTCAGTCTATGGTGCATATCACTTGAGGGGCTATTCGCTTGGTCTGCCTCTAGCCTTTGGAGTTCCTCTTCTATCTGAACCAGTACTTGGCGCCTCTTTTGATTTACCCTGTTTTTAAGGACAGGGCTTTCCCCTTCAGAACCACTTTATACGCTTCTTATATGGTTTGTGCAGAGTCCACCGAACCTAGGTTTTCTTTAAAGTAGTTCCCTGTTTGGGTGCATAGTTCTTCTTTAATATCGGGTATTGTCAAAAACCACGGGTTAAGGACAATAGTGGTACGTGTCTGTCGTTCCCAGTGCGTAAACTCAATCCTGACTGGGGAGTGGTCCGAAATACCTCTGGGTAGGACCTGGGGGTGTCTAAAACTACCTATCGAGGCTGTGTATGTTAGAAAGTATTCTATACGGGAAAGACGTTTGTGTACGCTAGAGAAATAAGTGTATTGTGTGTCTGCCGGTTGTATTTCTCGCCCAATGTCTGAGAGCCCCAGTGCTGTGGTGAATTCTGCCATAAGTTCATTCGGTCTAGCTCCCAGTCACTGTGGGTGCCTGTCAGTCGTATCATCCATCGTCATCGTCAGAAAGGCCGGTCAGCACGTTACCAAGGTCTGCCAAGGCAGTCTTACCCAATGCCTGCAGCAGATAGAGAGAGATGACATTAAGTGCTCTTCCCTCCCACTGGGCTTCTAATACAGCAAATCGCCCCATTGGATCTACCCACATCCTATGCACAATAAGGGGTGTACTTCTTTTCACCAGGATACCTGTTTCCCTAGAACCAGTGGTGTAGTCTGCAAGAACTAGGAGTTTGTATCCCAATCTAGTGAGGGCCCTACTCTTGTTGCCTACCAGGTGGGTTTCTTGTAGCAGCACTAGGTCTAGGGAGTGCCTCTTCAGCTACTGTTGGACGATTTCCCGTTTTATTTTATCCCCCATTCCGTTGACGTTCCAAGACAGGACAGAGAGTGCTAGATCCACGTCAACCCCCATCCCATAACATACTGAAATCCGCAATACAGTAGATCAATGATAGTGAACACATGTCACAGAGTACCAATGGAGTTGGAGCAACTCCTCTTTGCGTGTGTCTTCCGCTCCGAAGACCAATGTGAAAATCTGCATATAACAAGGTATAGTTGCTACAATTTAAGTCAACATAACTCTGAATAGAAGACCCCTCCCTCCTCCCGTCTCCCACCCCCTCCCTGCCCGTGGATGTAAAATTACCCACTCCCTAACTAGGCAGAGTGCCTTCCTCCCCCCACCCACCCCAGAATGCTGCTTCCTTCCCCGCTAGTGTCATGTTATATCATGCCTGTTATAATCGGACACTTGTTCGTACCCTATGAGTGTCCCGAGAGGGTTCCCTACAGTGAGATGCAAACCAGCTAAACATTTACCAAGCTGAGCCTTGATCGGACGCAGGCATATATCAACCTTAGGGACAGTCTTCCGCCCCCCCCCCTCCCCCTACCCCGCCACACACGCAAGTGTCCTCTCCCTCGGCGATACTTGCACTTATGTCGATCCGCTGGCCGGCGCCCATAACTCCAAGGCACTATGCAGGCTCCGTCGTCTTTTCACCTCCACCAGTGGAGTGACCCACAGGCAGTCCATCCATGCTTCCCTCTGCTGTCTGGGTCCGCCAGGACGGTCTCTTCTCTGGCCCCCCACCCTCTGCCATCCCTCCAGATAGTCCCACACCTCCTCTGGCGATGTGAAGAACCATGTTTTTCCATTCCACTCTAAGTTTTGTTGGGAAGAGCATGGCATACTTTACTTCTTTGTCTCAGAGCTCCTTCTTCACTGCTTGGAAGCTGCGGCGCTAAGCCTTGACTTTGGCCGTCAAGTCCGAATAAAAAGTAATCTTGTTGTTATGTTATGTTATGTTAATCTTTGTCAATCTTTAGTGGCGGGCTAGACCTCGCCATCTGCAGTATGATGTCCCTGTCATGATGTTAAAAACGCGAGCAATGAGAGGTCTCGGAAAGGGGGGGGGGGGGCGGGCTTCGGCCTGCCTCCTGGCACCTATGCGCCCTCTCTATTGAGAAATAGCGTGATAGGGTCTTAGGTTGCAAGTGTGAAGTGATCAAATCCTCTACAAATAGATCAGCTGCTGGCCCTTCGGCCCGCTTCCGAACACCTAAAATTCTTATGTTGCTTCGACGTACCCGACCTTCATAATCGTCAAGTTGTTGCGCCATCTGCTCCTGTTTACACAGTAAGTCGGCCACCTGCTGTTGGAGCTGGGATGTGTCCTTTTGCAATGCTGTAGAAACAATTTTGAGTTCCTTAACTCGTTCATCCATTTTACAAAAGGCTGCTCTGATTAGCGAGACCTCCACGGCGACGGAGTCTAACGAGGTGCGTACTCTGTTGATCGCCGCCATAACATCATGGAGCATTGGCTCCAACCCTGTTTTAGTGCTATTTTGCGTCTCCGCCTTCTCCGTTTGGTGCGCGTCTGTCGTCGTCCGCCTTCTCCCAGGCGAATTTCGCAAGTTTGTTTTGCGCGTTGGCCTTTTGGTCCCTGCTCGTTGCCATGTGTGCACTTCTGGGTCTCACGAGTCAGTGACAGAATGTCTCAGGGTAATATCTGCAGCCTACCCAGCGATTCAAAGGGCCTCGCAGGTGGCCTTCCAGGGTTCCCCCAGGTCCTGATCCCAGAATTTTGCCACTTCTAGACCCTTCTCTGTCTGAGAGTCTGTGTTGCGCACATGCAACGAACTACAACAGGGGTGCCTCAGTAGTCTGCGCGGTAGTCGCCAGCCTCTCCAACAGTACTTTAATGAGTAGGGTCTCTCACAATTGACCACTGTTACTATCACTTCCACTTCATGTGCAGCTTCTCCTCGCCCCGTGCTGACGCCAGTGAGGTCATTGGGGGAGGTGTAAACCTCCCCCAATGACCTCACTGGCCTCAGCACGGGGCGAGGAGAAGCCCCACTCCTCTCAACAGAAGTGCTTCGACAGGCGATAGTATTACCTAACGGGCCCTTTACTCAAACTACTGTGAGCATGGTGTTCACAGCTTCACTGCTTGCGGTGCACACGTGCACGCACAAACACAGCCGGGGGCATCACTCTACAAACTCGGACCCCAGTGATTATATCAGCGCCTATTAAAGCCAGAGGGCTCCCAAGCAGTGTGCTGGCTCCAGACAGCCTTTCAGTTCGCATTCTTGGACCCAGCAACCACCATGCTCCCCCTCCACCAGGGCCCACTACCTCTTAATCCCAATTGGGCCTAGCAATGTTTGGGATGCTGGGGCCTCCATTATTAAGTGCCTCCCCGGGGCGCCCGCTACGTTATCCCGGCGCCTCCGCCACTGTATTTCAGGAGTCTGGGTCCGCCTACAAGTGACCCTTAGCCTGGGTTTGATGTCACAGCTAGGTGTAGGCCTTTCAGGTACCATCCGTCTCCATCTCTGGCCTCGTAGTCACCTGGTCTCGGGCGGGGCCTATCAGGTCTTCTGAAGCCGGGGAAGCACACAGACCAACTACTGGAACTTGCGATGTAGCAAAATAGAAAGGTTTGTCTGCTACTGTGCCCCAAAGCATATAGATCCATTGACACCTGCAGTTCAGGGCATCATATGCTACATCCTTAATCTACAAAACTCAGGGCTAGCATGCACTTTATTAGACTTAACTTAGCTGCCGTAGCCACTTACTTGCAAGACAGCCAACACTCTTCCATATACTGGTCATTGAGGCTTTTATGGAGGACCTCAAAAGTCATTCCTCGAAGTGTGGCACCAGCCCCTCAGTGGGACCTGAGCATAGTCCTCACCAGACTCGTGAGACCCTCCTTTGAGCCACTGCCTACCCCCTGCAGTTTCTCTCATGTCCGGTAGAATTCTTGATTTAACACTTGGGTGTTTGTGGGGTCTGAGCCGCTCGTATAACTATCCCATATAGTTTAAATTAACTTGGTTTAGGTCAGCGGTGCTCTCAAATGAAGGGGGATATGCAACCTACTCCCCTGTTATCAGACCTAGAACAGAATACCAATGGTTAAAACCATGAGGCACTCACAATTCATATCAGATTAATTCAGATTATACAGTACAGTTAACACAGAAATAATCTTGTATTGACTTTTGGATTTATTTCCTAGCTTTTTCTTTGTTTCTGTTAGACCTCCTTCAGCCGTTGCATTCTTACTGGCTATAACCTCACTGGGGACATTAGCGAGCTCCAGGCACTTACAAGAACCCTACTTTCAGGTCCGCATGATAGAGTAGTGCTATGACCCAATTCACGAGTCCTGCTGAAGGTTATTTCTCCCTTTTATCACAACCAGACCAGAGCACTCTGATTTCCCTCTACAACAACAGTCAATGGCAGAGAGAGCCCTCCACAATTTAGCTGTCAAGAGTGCTCTCATGTACTACATTGAAAGGACCAGGTAATTTTGTAAGGCAGACCAGCTATTTGTAGTTTTTAGAACCCCCCCAAAATGATTACCATATTTCAAAAGCAGGAATTGCTAGATGGATATTTTGGTATATCCAAAGCATCTACCTTAAAGTCAAGAGTTCTACCTGGACCTCCAAATAGGCCAGATTCCACACCAAAAAAGTGTGCTTCCATTTCCATGGAAATGTCTCATTAACTGATGCTTTTAAAGCAGTTTCATTATCACCCCCCTTACACATTTACCAAATACTAATGTGCAGGCGTTTTTGCTAGACAAGAGTTATTTGGCCCGACGGCCCGAAGACACCGGGGGACCGAACAATGGTCCCACCAAGCTGCACAGCCAGAGCACTGTATAAAGCCAATGATTTGAACTCCACAAGATATTTCAAACTTCTATCCATAATTTTTACCATTTATTTATTCATTCTCCAAACTTGACTTTTGTTCAAATACTTTTTTCCATATCAAATGCCGAGCGTTGATATTCACAAAAAGCACAGGAAAACTCGTAGTTTCCACATATCATGATTTTATTACTCAACCCAATGCATTTCAGGAAAAACGATTCCCATCGTCAGGGGCCTCATTTCATGCAATTGATTACATTAAAACAACGTTAGCAAAGATTCCATTTCGCAAGGTTCACAACTGTTTTAAAACTTCTCGTTTCATTTCCCTGCGTGTCGAGGCGCGCTTATTCCGTAAGAATACTGGCTAACTCCCTCGTGAAAACTATGACGGTCCTAAGGACATTTTTTCTGACATCTGCTTCATCCACTCATTAGCCCTGCTTAAACACAGGTATTGCTTTACAGTCTATGCAGAACATGTATATCTATAAGCATCTGTACGTAGTGTGTAGTGCTCTAGATACACATGCATCCACCCGCATCCCTGAACGGTGTGGCTCTGGCTGCTGATCGTTCTTTCTCTTCTATACATTATTAGCAGTGCACATGTACACCACCTTCTTCTATCACTCTCCCGCTGGACTAAAACCAGACTACAATGGAGTCTGTGTCCATATGCAATGCAGGAATAAACAGGAGTCCACATGTACCTCATGACTTACAATTCATCCAAGAAAAACAAGTTGCTAATGTCTGAACACAAACTAGATGTCAGAAGTTTGCAGAGTATGTGAATCTACAGCACTACATGCTACAAGCAGATGCTTACAGGGTAAGTAACATTTTCCTTCCCAGTAGGATACAGCATCCTCTATAAAAGCAAACCTGAAATTGAGGTGTAGACATTCATAAACGTCTTGGCACCACCATGAAAATTGATTATTCTGCAACATAGGGATCCATGCTACCACAAGCCATGTACTGTGACACATCAGACAATTTCCCAATTTAGTTAGGGCTAGATAACTAGTTCCCCCATACCTTCACAATGGGTGGATGTTGATAGCCAAATACACCTGCTAGAAAGAAAAAGTGAATATGAACACCTAGGGATGGGAACGATCATTCGGTTTCCTCAGCTCAGATGCTCTCAATCACAGGTATGGTAACCCTGAGGGATGTTTGCAGAGGAGCTGCAATGCGAGAACTTGTATTGTTGATGTTGCTGTCAACAAAAGATTTATGATTGAGGGCCCTTGTCAGGGATGCTTTTCACCGTGGTGGTACGGCTGCGGACAACCTGCTTCTGGTTCTGCTTGTGGTCGCGCTGCACTACAGAGGAAATGTGTTGGTTTTGCTGGGTTTAAAAAGGATGGAGTGTGAAAAGCAGCAAATCTCCCAAGACCCCCAATGCTGCCCGGCGCAGGGTCACCTTTAACTCACTGTATTTACTATCAAAATAATGAGGCAGGCGCTGGAAACTGGAAGACAAGAAACAAGTTTATTTCTCATGAGGAGAACCTGTCAACAGACACCGTGGTAATCTGCTGAGGTATTCTGATGGCAACTCCTTCTGGCTCCTCTTTATATACAGGTTTGACACTATGCATTTGTTTTATTTATCCTGGTTACAGGCTTGGAGTCTCCGCCCCGGGCAGGTTTGTCACACAAGCCCAACATTGTTCCATCCACATGGTTACACAAGCCTAACATTAATTCTCCTCCCACCCAGGTCAAAACAGACTTGCAGCTGGATCTTGCTTCAGGGTCTAAAACATGTGAGACCGGACAGATCTAAGAATCCGTTCTGTTGATAAAAACAGGTCCCATTGTTGGCAAAAACAAGTCTTGCTGTGTGCAGTGCAATAAACCATGTTTGCAAGAGTCTGTTTGGTATTTGGAACCTGTTTGTGTAAGGTTGTCCATGGGTTTCCCTGTAAACAGAGATGAGAGGAAAAACGAGCTTGTGGCTGCAAGTTGATGTTTGTCGTGGCAATAGTTTATAGCCCCCAGCTGACATACCAGGTTGTCCAGAGAGATGCTAGTATGATCAGGGTGAAACAAAAAGGTGACCAACGGAATACAAAATGGCTGCGGTTGGTCAGAATGACTACAGTTGGTCAGAATGACTACAGTTGGTCAGAATGACTGCAGTTTCTGTGCTCGTAGGAACTTCCATCAGACAAGATGGTGCAGGTAATGTTCACGATTGTAGTTTTGCTTTTAACAGTCGCCCCTTTGAACATAACTAGACAGCTTGTCAGTCTATTTCGATCTCCATAATGTCCTGTATTTCTTGCTCATATATTACTCTTTTTTTTGTTAGCGGAGTGTCCATAGTCTTAGTGCGCAAGGCACTTATACAAAGAGAACACAAAGGTGGTATACAGTGTACACCCAAACAACAACCACATATTGCTAATACTGGGACCAAGAGAACCATTGATATTTTCCAACCCCACTCCTTCAAGATGCCCCAAAGCCAACTTCCAACTGTCCAAGTCTCTGACCCTTGATGAATTTCTGAAGACAGTCTGTGGAGATGTTCGATTGCTTCATAGACAGAAGGTGAACTATCGGGGATGTAGATGCAGCAACTGGCACCGATGATGCAACATGCTCCTCCACGGTCCGCTAGTACCACATCCAGGACCATGCGGTTTTGTAGGGCCACCAGACGGACAGCTTGAAGCTCGGCAGTGTTTTTATTTTTTTTATTTTTATTTGGAAAACCTTATATATATTGCTTCAGACAAATACAGGTATGGGCCTACAACCCCTGGGGCCGGCCACTAGACAGAATCAAAATCTTACAAAGCAAAAATAACACAACTCAGCATCTCTCGGTCCGGGGTCATAGCAAATCGTAAAAGCAGGATTCATATTTAAGCGTGTCCACGAAATGTCAGGATTTGAAAGGATCCCATTTTATAATATGGGAATAAGGATCCAATGACATACAATCTAGCAAAGTCTTACTCCGAGCAAGTCGTACAATAGGATATTCGCCTTCAGTATAAGCATGATTAGGAAGTTGGCTTAAGAGCGTGAAAATCAGAATATGCAAGCATACAATAACTATGCGCTAACTCGGTATTCTACCCGTAGGGTCAGCAAACAATGTGAGGAAACATAAGCGCACATTGCAAGATTCTTCCCCAAAAGAAACAAGACTTGACCCGCCATATGATCGAAGGTATAGAAGAAATAAAGAAAGAGAGTACAAGCAGAAAGAAAGAAAGAAAGAAAAAAAAGGGGCCATAGAAACAAAAGAGAAACAAAAACAAACTCCATCCCCCGACCCCCCACCCCGCATACCAGCAGAAGGCTACGGCCAACCCCCCCCCCCCTATAGGCATCCCTGTCGCCCCAACAACTGAAACCCCCATCTACGAGAAGGAGTAGGAGGACCCTCGCACCCGCCCCCCCCACCCCACCGCATCCCAGAAAAGTATGTGAGCTCCCCAAAAAGGAAGCGGCCATCTTCATATGTCCATCTAACCCCCACCCCCCCAAAATTACAATAACGATCCGAGTCCCACATCACCACCGGAATCACCAATACAGTAAAACAATCAGGCAATGCTCATCCTTGGCCAGTTCGAGTAGGAGTAAGCGAACTCCCCAACCCAACAGTTCCACAGGCAGACGAGCCTGGTGACCAAACCTGCTTCTTAAGAGCCACCCAAGTGCTCGGTGGAGGCAGCGGAACAATGACGACACCGCTTCTCCAGTAGTCGCTTTCCAATACTGAGAGTGCCCGGGGTTGTTGTTTGGTGGCTAGCACATGAGTCGGGAGAACAAAAATAATGTCAGTCGTGCAAATCCGGCCGGTGAGCTCACTGTCCACAAAATCCAGCACTTTGCGCCCCAGGGAGTCCTCGGTGTCCAATGACTGAACGTAGTCGGGTACCTGACCTATCATACTCCCATATGCGCCCCCAGGTCCCATTTCAGGAGCAATAGACGACAGTGAGTCATGGAGGACCAACAGTCTACGGCTCAAGGAGGAGTGAAAATCATTGATAGCCAGAAGGACATCTCCTAGTGTGTACTCCCTTTCTCCGCTGTCGGTGGTTGCAATGCTCCTCGCCCTTGGGGGACCCCCCGGACAGGATAGTACAGATCGTATCAGGCATCCGGGGTTTTATTGTCTCCTAGTAGTATATGTTGGGGTTGGAGCAGGAACACTTCAAAGCACTCAGTAGTACAGTACCATCAGCATCTTACAAGCCATGCTTAGGAGATAGATCCATATTCCGACACCGGCCTCAGCCGGCGGACGGTCACAGTGAGGGCCAGGTCTCTCCGGGAAGCCCACCGAAGAAGTCCGATGCGGGCTGCAGAACTGTCGTCAGGTTCCCGGGACGTCCACTGCAGGGAGAATCAGCAAAATGAGTGTTATGAGGCTCGGGGCACTTGCATCGTACTCCGCCTGTGTCCGCCAGCAAAATCGAGCGAGCTGCGACTCCCGTCGGGGTCCACCGGTCCCCCTTGCCCGGCCGTGACCGCTGTTGTTCGACTCCTCTCCGGCCACGTCACAACTCGAGGTCTCGGATTACAACCGGCACAGGCCACAATCTTCGCGTCGATTTTTCTCGGTCATCCGAGGCGACCGCTAACTCGGAGTTACACGGTCGGGCAGCGCGCCACCTTAGCTGTGCGGGGGTATGGTTTAGATGCAGGATCAATGTCAGGATGCTAGGGAGGTAGAGGGCGAGCAGCGGAGCCGGGCACCTAGGCGGCCATTTTGGACGCCGTCTTGGCTCCTCCCGAAAGAAGCTCGGCAGTGTTGTTGGTGAGGATGCCAGCTGTGACATTCAGGGCAGTTTCTACCGCTTGAGACAGATGTCTGATGGCTCGGCTGTTAGCCATCGGACCCCATAGCGGGACGAGCCGCTTTGCTGCGTCGAGGTACTGTGATGTGGCCGAGTCTGCTTGATCATTGTCTTTAGAACGCTTTTCTCGATGATGCTCTGCAGGGGCTGTGTAGGTTGGTGGCAAAACAAGGGCGATGTAGCACGTGCCACCCCCCCAGTTTCTCTGGAGCCAGGTGTAGGCTTTGGTTCCACAGACAAAGTACATATCAACAAATGCTAGAGGGTTGGCAGTGTTCAAAGTCCTTACAATGTTACAAGTGCTGTGACCCACATTCTTAGTCCCACGGCCTTCAATGCATACAAGGCCGGAGACGTTCACCACAGATAGGGCCACAGTCAGTGTTGCAGCAGTTCTTTTCTTCAGGTAGGAAAATGTGGGTATGACAGGATTATTGAACACTTGTGTTTCCACTCGTTCTTTGGATAGGACATTCATTGGGAATGTCGCATTGGAGGTGTGAGGGCAAAAGGGAGCGGTTTTTCTTCCTGTTTTGTTAAACCAGAACTCGCTGTAGAACTGAGCGATTGTCCCATCGGAAGTGGCCTTGTCTCTGTAACTTTTTTGTAGGAGCATCATCCAGGCAAGGTAAGATCTGTGAACAGAAAAGGTTGAAGGGATGAAAGGGATGGAGTGTTCAGTGGCATGTGGTAGCAGCCCATAGACCCAACAGTTAGTGGCATTTGTGGCAAGATTGTGCTGGGGCAGCATCTGCACGAAAAAATTATTCCAGAATTCTTAGCGTTGTTCTCGGAGATGTGGCAACAGTGATACCAGATAGTGTTCTTGAATGAATGAATGAATGAAGGCAGTCTTATATTGCGCAGACTTAGCCCGTGGGCATCAAGGCACGTAACAGAAATGAAAACATGATATGTGAGCCGAGAGCCAGCTTTCAGATACGCAGCTGTAAAAAGCCAGGTTTTTAATGTTTGCCTAAAAGGTCCGATAGAGGGTTGTGCTTTTCATTCCGGGGGGAGGGTGTTCCACAATTTAGGGGCCAGAACAGGCCCTTCCTCCCCACCTGACTCTACGAACCCGAGGAACAGTCAGGAGATTCTTGCTGGAGGAGCGTAGATTTCTGCTGGAAGTGTATGGAACCAATCCGAGATCGTTTACCTTCATAGCTTTCTCCAAATAGTGCCCCGTAGACAAGGCACAGGATCTTAAAAGAGATCCTGGCCTGAATCGGGAGCCAGTGCAGACTCTTCCTGGCTAAAGTGGCAGACGAGCGGCTGGGGACATCAAGGATAAACCTAGCTGCCGCATTTTGAACAGTCTGCAAGCGTTGTACCAGGCCTATGTTAATTCCCGAGTAGAGCGCATTGCAGTAGTCTAACCGGGATGTAACTAAGGCCACCACAGTCTGTTTGCGGGCTTTCAGGGAAAGATAGTGCGTAATTTTCCTCAAGGTCCTAATAACGACCCAGCAGGTGGAGACCGTTCTATTTACCTGCTGAGCCATAGCAAGAGACGTGTCCATCATCACGCCCAGATTCCGAGCGGATTTCGTGGGCCGTGGACACACTCCAAGGGATGGGGGCCACCAGTCGCTTGACCAGGCATCCTGGTCTCCACCGAAGATCAAGAACTCGGTTTTCTCTCCGTTCAGCTTCAGTGAGTTCAGAATCATCCACTGTGAAACTGCCTCCATGCAGTTCCTGAAGCTGAGAGCGGAGGTACTCTCCGAGTGGGGAGAGACCATAATTTGGGTGTCATCGGCGTATGACACCACCTCCATCCCAAAAGATCTTACTAACCTGGCAAGTGGGGCCACATATATGTTAAAACGAGTGGGGCTTAAAGCCGACACCTGTTGTACCCCACACTGCACAGGTTTAGCGGGGGACAGGAACTCTCCCAACTTGACCCTCTGATTGAGGAAGGAGGTCAGCAAGCTCAGCGCTTGGCCCTCTACCCCTATCTCCCTAAGACGAGCTGTTAAAGTGGGGGGAGACAGGGTGTTGAAAGCTGCTGTCAGGTCTAGCAGGACCAGTAAAGTAGTCTGTCCCTGATCGACCTTTGAGTGTATGTTATTAACAACCACAGAGAGGGCCGACTCAGTGCTATGGTGCTTCCTGAAGCCATGCTGCGACGGATCCAGAAGGCCAGAGGAATCGAGCAAGGCAGTTAGATGTTGATTAAGATGTGTCTCAAGCATCTTTGCTGGGGCCGGCAACAGTGAGATTGGTCGAAAGTTCTTTAATATCTCCGGATCTAGTGTCTGCTTTTTCAGCAAAGGCTTGACCACTGCCTTTTTCCAGGAAGCTGGAAGAATGCCTTCCGTTATAGCGTGGTTTATCACTTCAAGGTGGTAGGGCAGCAAAACTTCCCTACAGTCTTTCAGGATCCTAAGGGGGCAAGGGTCCAAAGGAGATCCAGATTTAATTCTATTCAGGAGCTGGTCTAGCTGCTGGGAAGTAAGAAGAGGGAAATTGGACAAACTATTCTCGGAGTCCTTTGTCCGCCAATCAGTGGGACATGGAGTCAGGAGAGGGGGGGAACCCAATATGTCCCTTTGTGATTCCAGAGAGGTATAAATATCCGCTATTTTTGAGTGGAAGAACACCAATATCTTATCGCACAATTTACAGGGTCAGGTGTTTGCAGAGTACAGAGGGAGTCAACAATCTTGAACAATTCCCTTGAGGAAGTGAGGGAGGCCGTTAAGTTGGAAAAATGGGCCTGCTTTTCCTCAATTATCTTCGTTTTGTACTCTCTTAGCAAGATTTTGTGCTTTTCCCTTTCTCTAGGATCCCAGCTTGTTCGCAGAGCCTCTCCTGCTTCCTACAGTCCTGTTTTAAAAGCCTGAGTGTCTCTGAGAACCATGGGGCCGATGGTCTCTTTCTAGCAGAGTAGCTGTAAGAAGCGGGGGCCAGAAGGTCCACCGCTCTTGCGATGGCGTTGGAGGGATCCAATGCAGCGTCATGGACCCCCCCCCAAGGGGGCAATCCTGATGTTGGCCATAAGAGAGGCCAGGGTATCATTGGAGATTCTCCTATAGCTCCGTTTAGGTTCCCTTCTCCTAGGGTGGCATGGCAGCGTGGAAGAAGAGGGGGATTTTAATTCCAAGGGGACAGCCAGGTGGTCTGACCACACAAGAGGAATGGGGGAGCCCGTTGTTCATTTGGGATCGTTGGAAAAAAAACCATCCAGTGTGTGGCCAGCTTGATGGGTAGGGCTATCCACCAGTTGCAGGAGACCATATGCGGCTAAGGAGTCCACCAGGGAACAGGTGTCACTGGAGCCTGTATCTTACAGATGGAAGTTCAAATCACCCATGACCGTTATTTGACCTACCAAAATAGGGCTCTAAGATATTGAGTAGGTTGTGACTAAAACCCGATCTAGGGCCCGGAGGCCTGTAAATCAGTAGGCCAGAAAAGGAAACCGAGGGGGAGGAGATTAAGGAAATGAAAATGGCCTGAAAGGGATCTGAGGGGGAAGAAAGGGTTTTAATGCGGCAGGTGGCAGAGATCTTCTAGAGGATACCCAATCCTCCTCCCCTTCGGCCAACTCTATCCATTCTGGCCAGCGCATAGCCCTCTGGGATAGCGTTAACCGTTTCGGGACCGGAAGAGGCAGAGGCCCATGTTTCTGTAATGAAGACCCATGTGGGCTTCCTGGCAGCGACAAAGTCATTAAATGCCATGTTGTTCTTTACTAAAGATCTAGCATTGATAAGAAAGCCCCCTTCTGAGGTGGTGTTAAGGGTCGAGGTAACAGCGGAAGACCGCGTAACTAAAGTGTCCGAAATTTTTTGCTCAGTAAATCCAATATAACAACAACAATGGAGGGGCCCCCGGAATGCCTCCGGGGTAAGCTTATGATGGCAGGAAAGTTTAGGGGGTTTAAGTGCAGCTACGTCCTGACACGAGTAGATGAAACTTACTCGTGGGCCTACAGAAATAGCAGCCTCTTCTGCAGCCCCGAGCGCGGACGGGCGCAGACGGGCTGGACTTAGGCGCGACTTCGGCGCGCGCCTGCTGATCGCGGAGAAAGACATCCGGGTTAAATAGGGGAGGACCTACGAGACAAAGCCCGCGTGACCCTAAGCAGCCAGTCAGGGCAGGAGAAACAGATATTCGCCGGCGCCCTCCACAACAAGCGGGAGATCCCGTGGTGGAACGGGGCGCTGACAGGGGCGGTGTAGGTAAGGTCAAGAGCGCGGCTTTGACACACAGTACCAATCACAGTATTTACAGTTTTTGAAATTCGGCAGTTTTAAAGTTTAAAATTTCACATGCAACATCGTAATCATGCCAATTCTTGGTGGTTGGTTGTATGGTAGGTGACATTGTTTTGTATGCAGGAGCATTCTCTTCAATGATCCAGAAGGTGACCATTAGAAGGAGACAGGTGAGACATGCTGCTACAAGTGCAATTGTCTTTGTGCTATGCAGGTTGGCATGTACGCCACCTTCTTCTATCACTTTCCCGCTGGACTAAAACCAGACTAAAATGGAGTCTGTGTCCATACACAATGCAGGAATAAGCAAGGAGTCCACATGTACCTCATGACTTATAATTCATCCAAGAAAAACAAGTTTTTAATGTCTGAACTCAAACTAGATGTCAGAACTTTGCAAAGAATGTGAATCTACAGCACTACATGCTACAAACAGATGCTTACATGGTAAGTAACATTTTCCTTCCCAGTAGGATACAGCATCCTCTATAAAAGCAAACCTGAAATTGAGGTGTAGACATTCGTAAGTCTTGGCACCATCAAGGACAATTGATTATTCTGCAACATAGGGAACCATGCTACAACAAGCCATGTACTGTGACACATCAGACAATTCCCCAATTTAGTTAGGGCTAGATAACACTTAGTTCCCCCATACCTTCACAATGGGTGGATGTTGATAGCCAAATACAACTGCTAGAAAGAAAAAGTGAATACAACTGCTAGAAAGAAAAAGTGAATATGAACACCTAGGGATGGGAACGATCATTCGGTTTCCTCAGCTCAGATGCTCTCAATCATAGGTATGGTAGCCCTGAGGGTGTTTGCAGAGGAGCTGCAATGCGAGAACTTGCATTGTTGACGTTGCTGTCAACAAAAGATTTATGATTGAGGGCCCCCGTCAGGGATGCTTTTCACTGTGGTGGTACGGCTGCAGACAACCTGCAGCAGAGGCAGTGCCTTGGTTCTGCTCGTGGTCGTGCTGCCCTACAGAGGAAATGTGTTGGTTTTGCTGGGTTTAAAAAGGATGGAGTGTGAAAAGCAGCTAATCTCCTGAGACCCCCAATGCTGCCCGGCGCAGGGTCACCTTTAACTCACTGTATTTACTATCAAAATAATGAGGCAGGCACTGGAAACTGGAAGACCAGAAACAAGTTTATTTCTCATGAGGAGAACCTGTCAACAGACACCGTGGTAATCTGCTGAGGTATTCTGATGGCAACTCCTTCTGGCTCCTCTTTATATACAGGTTTGACACTATGCATTTGTTTTATTTATCCTGGTTACAGGCTTGGAGTCTCCGCCCCGGGCAGGCTTGTCACACAAGCCCAACATTGTTCCATCCACATGGTTACACAAGCCTAACATTAATTCTCCTCCCACCCAGGTCAAAACAGACAATCTAATCTTGCAGCTGGACCTTGCTTCAGGGTCTAAAACATGTGAGACCGGCCAGATCTAAGAGGCCGTTCTGTTGATAAAAACAGCTCCCATTGTTGGCAAAAACAAGTCTTGCTGTGTGCAGTGCAATAAACCATGTTTGCAAGAGTCTGTTTGGTATTTGGAACCTGTTTGTGTAAGGTTGTCCATGGGTTTGCCTGTAAACAGAGAGGAGAGGAAAAACGAGCTTGTGGCAGCAAGTTGATGTTTGTCGTGGCAATAGTTTATAGCCGTGGAATACGGTCCTGAACTGACACCCCAGCCCCCTTCCAAATATGGGCTAGTTCACCATCTGCAGTGCAATACAGTTCCCGTCAAGCTCACTGTGAAACCCAGTAAAAATAAACACCTGTAAGAACCGGGACATGAGTTGCGCACAATTAATTCTGTGAGTTCTTTTTCTGTACAAGTAACTAACACTCTTGAGTTCCCTAAAATTTATGTAACATTATAACCCCTCTTAGCATTCAATATGCATACTTAGCAATCTGACTGGCATAGCAATGACTATTCCCGATTTTTCTGTTTTTCTTTCGTTTTTACCATTTGTAAACTAACTTACATAGACACCCATGCTGTCAAAGCATTGTATTTAAACTGTCAACGAAGCATACGCTTTTGTTTGCTGCTCGTGTTTACATTTGGGAATGTAGCTTTCTAATTGGTCACAAAATTCAAGCCTCCTTATGGAGACACACCGTGCCCCTCTCATTAGAGCGACGCACTCCCAGGCCTCGATCCCGCAAAACCACGCCCACCCAGAAGAGCTCCCTGGCCTCGCTCCGGCGAAACCACGCCCACCCGGAAGAGCGCCGAGGTCGTTACACAAGCTTTTAAACGCACTCACCGGCCCCGCTCTCCATCGTCGGGGTCTGGTTTGAGGAAATACCAGGTGTACAAGCGGGCTGCGAGTGCTGAGGGCGTGAGTAACAATAAGAGGATGATCGGACATAAACTACATTATCGAGCGAAGTCTAACCCGATTCTGTGCATTTCTAGCCTATTCTCTTTATCTTTAGGATGTGCCAGGGACACTCCAACCCCCCTCCTGAGACCCATGGTGCAGTTAGCGCCATACTTTAAAGTGAGATATGCTGTTTTTCATGAAACCTTTCATTGGGGGTCACTGACCTTTGGTCCATTGATCCCTTGAAGCACTCATACCGTTTTTTTAACCCCTATTGAGCCACTTTGGGCTTTTTTAAACACTTCTTTTCACTTCACTTCCCAGAGCAAGAGTTACCATCCCCATAGGGTCTGTGGATGGTGTTAATTCTAGTATCTAGTTTGGGAACACATTCAATGCCACTATTTTGGAGCACCATGAACAAAAAACGTTATGGCACAGCTCTACAACTAATTGTTTGTATGTCTTATGTGTTTGTTTGTTTTTTTGTTCCGCAGGTGCTGATATACTCCATAACTAGGAGTATTTTTTTGGAATGAGCATCCCGCTCTTCCACTTTTTTATGCACTTTATCACCTTTTTTTGTTAATTTTTCACTTTCACGCCCCCAGGTTAGGGTGGACGATTAGAGAGTCCATACCGCCGGGGTTTATCTCTGTCCTGACGAATGCCTAGGTAAATTGAAACCACCCCTAAGGCTGAAACATGTTCTGATTTAATTCTAAATTAACCATCCATTACCTTTGGCACTAAATTCAGACACATAAAGCCTTTTATTCGTGTCCTAGGGATCATTATTAAACTTTTTTGTAGATACCCTTTAGACACTTTTAATTTTAAGTTAACCTCACAACACGCCCATTTCACACAACCAGCTCCGCAGTCTCCTGGCGTCGCAGCACACCGAAGAGGCACTAGGTCTCTTCGGTGGGGCCCGATGATGAAGCATGACACTGACCAGGTCAGTGTGTGAGGACTTTCTTCTCCACCCAAATAGGGTGTGAATTCCACTAGTTGTTTCGCTCCATCTAGGAGGCTTTTTGGATACTTTAACCTCTCTTTTTTTGTTTATTGGAATAGTTTATAGCCCCCAGCTCACATACCAGGTTGTTCAGAGAGAAGCTAGTAAGGGCAGGGTGAAACAAAGATGACCAACGGAATACAAAATGGCTGTGATTGGTCAGAATGACTGCAATTTATGTGCACGTAAGAACTTCCATCAGACAAGATGGTGCAGGTAATGTTCACAATTGTAGTTATGCTTTTAACAGGAGATACCCCTATGCTTAGCAAAGGGATGGGGAACACTCATAAGGCAAAAACACAGAAGTCCCTATTTCTTAATACACAAGAGGACAAATACCTCAACCTGGACCAAGTGTCTTATTGTGATGTATAGATATTCTAACCTGAATCAAGCAATTGTCCCATGAAGAACAATGCCTTGCTCAAAACCACATATGCATTCATACCCATCAACAGTATAATATGACCAAAGTACCGCACACCATGCTGCGGGGTGCTTATTGTCCTTATGACGGGACAATGTGGAGTCTGGCTCCCCATTCGAATGCAAAAGTACAAGGGCTCAAACCGCAGTTCTTTCAGTTGCTTTCTTGTTGTATATGGATTTAGGACCCTAGTTTAATTTTCCAGATTCATGCCCATATATAGGTATAAATCACCCTATCCTTGCATAGGCATAGAAATCACAACCATATTTAGTCTTAGCCCATGCAGTCCAAATACGGCATGGCTACTTCCACTAGTTCTGAAAATCCACAACGATTTCTTGGAAAAACCCGCCTTCAACAGTCAGGGACTTCCCCTTGCTTGAATATTAGTTTATCCAAGAAATCATGGAGTTTTCAAAGAACTGAGTCTTTGATGACGTTGTTATGTCCAACCTTACGTCAATCTCTGTACTTTCAAGGTATAAATATGCCCACACTTGCCCAGGCAAACACACGGTGGTTCAGAGCAGTTCAACTATCTACCTACACAACACAGCTCGCCGCAGAAAGTGCCGAAGGAAGCCGACCCATCCAGCAGACGCACTGAGAGACTCTGTCCTTTTTCCTGCCGAGAAATCCAGCTCCAGTGTTTCCAGGCTACCCTTGCGGGTTGCTGGGAAATAGAGTCCTGAGAGAGAGATACAAGACCTCCTTCATTCTAAAACCAAGGTACGGAGCTGATTAGACTCTTAGAGAATTCTTGGAGAGATTCTTTGCAAAGAATACTAAACTTAAGCTACACCTCACTTACTTCTTCCCTCGTACTAGACCTAGGTTAGGTTCACCGGGGTAGGCGTATTTTAGAAGCACCAGTTGAGTACTTTTAGTCATTATTTATTAATGTATGTATCTTATGTTATTTTATATGGCTTAGAAACCATACCATGCTTTTACAGTATTATTTTATAATACTCTTCATACTGTACGCATTGTACTTTGCAACCAGTATTACGATTGTAGCAGTTAATTTTTTATGCATGAGAAAGAAGACTGTTCAATAAATGCCTTTTATTGAAAACGCCTGTGTCTCTCTATTTCTCTGCACCTCTGGTGAAACGAAGCATCCACGATTGACTGAGTGAAATATCTATCTATTGTTTCCACGACTCTAGAGATACATTTCTTATTCTTGGGAAACAAAGTTGTCATGTTTATGCGGTTGTCAGAAACAAATCCCATCTTGTTTATTCAAGAAAGTTTCTAGTGACCTCTGAGCTTGCTGGCACTCACAATTAAGTCTAGTATATTCAATAGAGATCTAGTAGACCTCAGTCCTACGTCAAATCTATAGGATATATTATTCCAATGCGCAGAACCTATTGGGAATATAGGAACTGCACTACATTCTAAATGAAAGTAAGTTGCTTTTGTTTTTTTGGAAGCAAGAGCTGGTGCCAAGAAGTCTTCTTTTATTTTTTATTTGGCAATTTATTTCTTGTGTGAAGTTAGTGCCCATGGTGTATCCAATGACTTGGTATGCAGGTATTCAATGGAAGCTGGGGTTCGCAGACGTCGAGGTCCATGTAATTGACCCAGGTTTGCACTATTTCTTATTTGTATTTTTTTGGCACATAAATGGAATTTTGTCATGGTAGGATTGAGCTTCAGGTAGGCAGCTGACAGTCTTTGAACTCATTTGGCAAAATCTCAGGAGCGGACTGCTTATTCTCCTTGTGCATGAAGAGCATTATGAACATGGTCACTGACTCAGTAGCTGATAGGTCTGTACTTGGGTGTGCTGTATGAGATCTGCTTGGTCGTGTGAGAGGCACAGGCCCTCTGCATGCAAAGATTCATCGTCCCTTATTTAGCCATTGGAATTGTGTATAAACTGCTTGCCTGCAGTACCTCCTAGAAGTTAGGAGGCAGTAGAGGTGAGATGTTGGAATTGTCGGAGTATTATATGGGTCAAACATCTGGCTGGCCATTCATGACTCCTGGGATTTATTTTTTGTCCAGTGGGGGAGAGGGTGAGTTTATGGATATTTCCTTTGACTCATATGACCTTCCTATTCTACTTATTTTGTGTTGCCCTTTTATTTATCCCCATTCTTTGATTGTGTTGGACTAACTTGTTGTTGAAGCTGCTTGTTGTAAGGAACACCATTACAGTGCTAACTCCTTCCTATATTTCAGTAGTCTGTATTTTTTTACCTACCTGCTTGTGTTGATGCAGTTTCTACTTTTCTGATTAAGTGTAATCTCTATTGCTTATTTTTAACTCTGAATAAAGAATTACTATAAACAATTAGTAAAGTTGGATGCACCCTACAGAAAGTTGTTATAGGGGTCCTGGACTTGCTTGCTTTTTATACCAGACATAGCTGACCTCTCCATAAATGTTGCCCAATTTTTTTATTTTTTTTTTAGAATACTGATGGAGTGAACTTTTATAATATTTTAACGAAAGACTCCCCAATGACCAAAGATGCTCTCAAATCTTTAATAGCCAAGGATTCTAAATTTGGAAACCTTCGTCTTGGTAAGTTGACCAAAATAGGAAGACACTGATTTTATTGCTGAGGATTGAATGTTGTTTTCTTTTAAGGTACAAATTGTCTGTAACATTTTTGCCAAAGGAAAATCTATATTTGCACAGGTGAAAGCTAGTTAAAAATTACTGATCTTAAAAAGTGCCTCTATGACTCTGTTTGAAGAATGGGTATGGAACTTCCTCATTGGTTATTCATGTTTGAACGCAAGTAGGATACTGTAACAGTTTGCATATTAGTCAATGTGACTTAGGAGTCTCAAAAGTTGATTTCACATAGTATTTCTTTATTTCTCTGTGATGCAGCAGATGTTGGACAGAATGACTCTATGCTTAACAAAGTTAATGCTTGGTTCATCAAATGTAGATTTTTTGAGTGACTGTTTTGAACTCTTTTCATAAGTTTTTGAGAAACTACAAAAACCAACATTTATACTTTGGTACTTAGTTTTGTAACATGGCATTGTTTTGCCTCTAACTTGTAAACCTATTTCTGACCTTAACCATGCATTGGTGCTGGTATGTACTACAGGGCAAACCTGTATTCAGTAATTGCTGATAGCATTTCTGTTTTCTACATAGGAAAGGCATTTTTGGGAGATTAATGCCCATAATAACAAACCCACACAAACCATTCCAAAAACTAAACACGTTAACCAACCTTTGATTTTAGAAATTGGATGAAGATTGACAATGAGGGAGAGTGAGAAGGGTATCCAAAAGACGGAAGCTTTTTTGAAATTCTCTTATGGAATTCTTGTAAAGTGAGAATGCGAAAACTGCTTTCCAGAACCCATTTTCAGTGAGTACTAAAGAGGTACTCAGTACAAAATGCCACCAAAGGGCCACACCTTAGGCACATCGCTCAGTGTTGTGCGATGTTTACTTCTTCTGCTTCACTTTGATTGACCTCTACTTCCCACGCATTATTTTGACAGCACTTGACTTTGCCTAGAAGTACAGCGTTGCAGGATCACTTTACCTATAGTATCCTGAAAATCATTTTTATGGTAGGTATAATGTAGATTAGGGTTAAAAAGTCACTGAACTATCAGTAATAATTTATATTAATATGGTTGTATTATACAGGGTTTAGTTTAGTATTAAGGCAGGCTATGGTAAGAATAAATGTAACACGATGTACGTTCATTTACTTTGAATATTTAAATTGAATTAATTATATCGCTCTAGACTGCTATATATGCTACAATAAGTTTAGTATTTTATGAACTATTTACATGGCTTAAAATAAGGTCACATTTTCTTCATTCTGGTTTAATTTAGGGTTGTGGTTAGCTTTAACAATAAATTATACAATTTTAACGTAAAATATATATATAATGTAATTTAGTTTGTTGATAAAATTTACAATTGATGATATTTAATGCAAATAAATTACAAATAAGATTAATGGAATTGGAATTTAGATAATCTTTAGGGCTAGAGGATGATGTGAAGATTGGCTAAAGCTGTGCGGGGCTAAGTAAAACTAATTTTCGTGTTATAGATAAGTGGGAGAAGTAAATGTGGGGAAAGGAAAGACTTACAACCCTCTCTATTGGCATGTGAACCAATGCAAATTGAAGTAGTTTACTTGCCATTGTTAAAGGAAGAAAAGAAGAAGAAATATAAACAGAATTTGTCTGATATTTTGTGAAAGAATACATGCTGAAACTCAAGAACCAGCCCCCTTTTAAGACCACAGCCTAGACTTGACCGTAAAAAGAGGATGTTGCGGGAAACTAACAAGCTGTCATATTCTCACCACCTAACTGCATATAACATGCCTTTCGTATCTCATGTGTAAGACTGACATGGGTCAGATGACTTTGGCCAGATGACTTTGGCCATGAGGCAATAGCATACCTACTTTTCTCAATTCATATTGCAGTTCCCAATTCATGCCATGGTTCTGGCCCTCTCGCTCTATGCCTGGCTCCTCAGCTGCTACTACGTGCAGACCAAGCAAACATTTAAATCATAGGTGGCATAATATTTGCAGGAACCTCTGGCTGACAGATCTCATTTACAATATCTAGGACCATGCCTTCACTGCAATATCCCTATTCTATTATCTGTATGGATTTCATTGTATAATGGTACCTCTTGAAACATCCAGGTCTAAACCTATATCTTCATAAAGGATGAAGTTCATTTAAACTGGGCATGTCAGCAAGCGCAGCAAAAATTACAAATTACCAGGCAAACAATATAAAAAGTATGCAATCTCCTGCAGTACCCCAAAACCATCCTAAATTTTGGGTGGTGGTGTTGGGGGGGGGGGGGGGGTTTGGGGGGGTTTGGGGGGGGGGGGGGTTTGGGGGTGTTTGGGGGGGGGGGTTTGGGGGGGGGCTAAATGCTGGTTAGCTGCTAAAGAGTTATTTGTGATGACTGTGCAGGTTGCATTACAAACACATTGCATGACATCCAGTCGTGAAAATTATTAATTTTACAGTCATGTGGTTAATGCTGCTCGCCTTTCTCAGGCTACATCCTGTCCTGTTTTTCATATAGCCTTCTTAAAACCAGATTCACCACAAATACCCCCTCCGCCTCACTACGTTTTGAGGTGTGGGCTTTGAAAATGTGAAACTGAGCCAATGGAAAGCTTAGTCCCATGCTAGGCTGATTAGATGCCCGATCTTTCACAGAAATGAGAGAGACTGGCCTCATAAGGTATAGGAGACTGGAGGGTATCCACAAGGACTTTATTAGTTGGAGGGAGGAAGATGCGCATCAGCACTTTACTAGTGGGAGGCAAGAAGGAGTTAAGTCAGGCCAAGGGTTTCCTTTTGGTGGTGGTAACTGGGTGTTGCAAGGTCACTTTAGGAAGGGTTGTTGGGCCATTGGTAGTTGGTAGGGTTGGTTGTCTTGTATTCTAAGACAGCCTACATGTTTTTTCTGGATTTGGCTCAAGATAAGAAGCGCAGCTTTCGAAGATTATTACTATGCCACGTTGTCAAGTTATTATTGGTGACGTAACTTATGATGATTTTATTTTTTCATTTAATATATTGACAGGAAGACCGGTGCATTCCATTTTATTAAATTCACCTTTCAAAATAAAAAGATTTATAAAAAAGAATATATGAAGTAGGATGTTGTAAGTTATACTTTCTGCCTGAAGCTCCGGTTGGCTCATTAGCATTAATTTGCCTGGGCAGCACTACCTGCCAGTGCTTCACGTTGAGTAGAAGTGAAACTGCTTTTAAGCAGGACCAACGGATTAGGCCTTTTGGCAGGATGGTCAGGGTGTGAGTTATGCTGCTCATCTTTTCTCAGGAAGGCCATTTGGGAGCATCCAGAAACGTCATTAACTTGAAATTTGCTTATTCATAGTTTAATGTAAAGTAAAATCTTGGGAAGAGGCCCCTTTTTGATACAAGGGTACGCTCTAGCCATCATGACTCCACTCACAGTGGGGGTGGGAACTGGTTAATGAAACTCTTTGAAGTGGATAGGAAGGCATTGGCTCCTCATTACCCTAAACAGACTCTTAAATGGACCAAACATTGCTCCCAGAGGAAGAAAGTTCTCTTCCAGGGGATCCTCGTCAATAGTCATAAGCATTAGAATATTCCCGCCCATGCGCGGGACCCCGAAAAACACTATATTATATGTGCCCCACATATATATACTCATATATATATATAAACCATGCAATAGCAGCCAAATCACATCAGAGCTGAAATATGCTGTGAAGAATTTCCACCATACATGAATAATATGCATTAGAAACATGAGAAACAACACCAAAGATTGTTTAGAAACTGTTTTAATGCTCAGATAGCAGTAGAAATTCTTATAACTCACAAAGCATAGAAAGCTCCCAGGCTGCATTGCAAACACAGTCTAAAAAGACTGAAAAGCTAACCTGTAGCTGCATAGCAATAAACTAACACTGTGCCTTTAAGGCACCCACGACCCCCAGTATCCCATCATGCCTCAGGGGTGACAGTTATGTCAGTTGTTCTTTCCGGCTCCTTCAGGAAGGATCCTGGTTACACAGCTCCACTAATTTCTGTTTTCTGACAGAAAATTACTTCACTTTTAACAACTTTTTTACTTACTTTGCCATTTAACATCTAGTCAAGTAAGAAACTGTCTTTTTCAATCAGTTTAGTGAACATTTTCATCTGAGAATGCCTTCACTTTTTGACAATTGTCCTTCTTGTGGAAACAAGAAGGCAAAATCGGACAACCACGACGTCTGGATCCTGTGTCTGCCTGAGGAACATGATCCAGGTACCTGTCCTCATTGTGAGCACCTGTCAGGAAGAACTCTCAAAGACAGGGAGAGGATTCGCATTGATGGCCTCGCTCACAGGTCATCCAGAGGAAGGTCTCCGGTGAAGAAGGGCTCCAAGAAGGCTAAAACATCTTCAAAAGAGAAGTCTTCACACCCTTCAGCTTCAGCGTCGGGCTCGGCGCTGAGAAAAGAACCACCGGTGGGTCCTCTATCTTCAAAACTACCGTCGAAAAGAAGACCAGGTACGTCGACGACGTCGAAGAATCCAGTTCCGTCGTCGAAATCCCCTCCGCCGCCGTCAATCAGGCGCGAACGGCGTCTAGGGAGGTCACTCCTCTGCCACCGTCAACCAGGTGACGGTCGACGTCGAGATCCAGGACCCCTCCGCCGGCGTCAACCCGGCGACGATCGGTGTCGAGGGAGGTCGTTCCATCGCTGTCGTCATCCAGGTGACGACCAGCGTCAAAAAGTGTGACCCCCTCCGCCGTCGTCTAAGAAACGACGTTCGGCGTCGAGGAACAAGACGCCTCCGCCGTCGACAACAAAACATCGTTCGGCGTCTCGTCGATGCTCGGCGTCGAGGGTGACCAATACCCCTCCGCCGTCGCGCACAGACATTCGACGTTGAGAGACAGGACTCCGTCGACGGCTGGTCATTGCCGTTCGGCGTCGAGAGAGGTTCCGCCGACGGCTGCTCATCGCCGTTCGGCGTAGAGAGATCGTAGATCCTCGCATCGATCGCCGTCGAAGCATTCGACGTCGAGATTGATGGATCCGCCGACTCCCCAGAGGCATTCGGCGTCGAGAGAAAGACATCCAACGCCGGAACGCTCAACGTCGAGGCATTCAGAAAGAGCTCGATCGTCGTCGAGAAACTCTGTAATCATGGTGACGGAGTCCGCTTCTCGCCATTCCACGTCACAGTCTTCTGGCTCTGACAACATCCTCAAGATCCAGAAGTCCTGTCCACAGATCGCCTGTACGGCAGCCAGATCCTTCGGCTGCGGAGGTCAGACTGTCACCTAGATGGTACAAGTCTTTGGATCATTGGCGAGAGTCAGGGGCTGCCAGACGTATGCAGGAGTATGTCAGTCCTCAGCACAGATCTCCTATCCAGAGGCTGGTGGAGGAAGTGGACAGACGTAGTCCACCCAGGCGCCAAGCTAGCAGATCGCCTGTGAGACGATCAACCAGATCCCGCTCTCCCAGAAGGGAAGATCCGGTTACATCTCGTTCTCCCAGAAGAGAGGATCCGCCCAGAAGGAAAGATCTGGTCAGATCTCGCTCTCCTAGAAGGGAGGAACACCCAAGGAGATCACGGGAGAGGAGGCACGGTGCGCACCGTAGACGTCTAAGAACTCCTGTCTACTTCATCTACCTCTTCTACCAGGTCTTCCAAGAGGGATTACTCTCCTACGATAATGGATAGCCCGGTTTCTAGATCCTCTCCAGTGGATGACATAGGCACTTACCTAGATGTCCTACAAAGGGAGCTCAGAAACTGAACATTGAGATGTCTGTCCCCCAGGTGGCTACGACAGTAATTTTTGAAACTTTGCACAAAAAATCTGTCTCTCGCCCGCTGCTGCCTTTGGTCCCGGGGATAATGGATCCGGTCAAGGACGTTTTCCTTACTCCAGCAACCATCAGAGCGGTGCTGGGCCGCATACAGAAGAAGTACAAACCAGCTTCATCTGACCCAGTTTTTGTACAATCTGACCCTCCAGCGGACTCTGTGATAGTGGTAGCTGCAAGGAAGACGCATGCAGTTGCTGCTTCCTCTTCAGCACCACCAGATAAGGACAGCAAGTCACAAGACTCATGGGGTCACAAGGTGTGCAATTTAGCTGCCTCCACACTGAAAGTCTCGAGTGCGGCCGCACTGTTGGGCAGATACGATAGAGCCTTATGGGACTCAATGGAAAGGTTTAAGTCAAAGCTTCCAAAAGGAACACCAGAAGGACTTCGAAGAAACTATGACAGAAGGATGTCTGGTGGCGAACCAGTTGATAAGCACTGCAGCAGACGGTACAGTTCTCGCGGCACACTCCTACTCGCGTGCGGTTTGTGCCAGGAGGTCAGCTTGGTTGCGTCTCACAGGTTTGAACCCGGATGCTCAACACCGCATCCTAAATCTCCATTTTTCGGGGTCCTCTCTCTTCGGACAACATGCTGACGAAGAGATGACTCGTATGAAGACAGAGCTGGATACAGTAAAGGCGGTGGGTCTGGAAAAGAAAGAGTTCAAACGCCGTTTCAAGACCAGCAAGGGAAGAGGGGCTCAACAGAGGGTTCAAACCCCTCAGTGGTCCCAAAATAAGAACCAGGGTAAATCCCAGTTTCGAGGAAAATCCAACAGAGGTAGAGGAGCTCACCAGCAGTCCTCTACCACAACGAGAGGAGGAAAGGCCTGAGCAGTGGCTTCCTCTGGCGCCGTTGCCCACTCCAGTGGGAGGAAGTGCTTCACAACACCTGACAGAGTGGGTCAGCATCACAAAAGATCAATGGGTGCTGAATATACTGCGCAATGGATACATGCTACGTTTCTGTGCGCTTCCAAGGAGCATTCCTCCGAAGGGATCTTGCCCTCACCAGCTAAGCTTGCTCAGGAGAGAGGTAAAAATCCTGCTACAAAAAAAGAGCTATAGAGGAAGTTCCCCCCCTCTCAAAGGGGAAAGGGAGTTTACTCCAGATACTTTCTTGTCCCCAAAAGAGATCAGGAGGACAAATTCAGGCCCATACTCTATCTTCGTCTCCTAAACAAAGTCATCGTAAAAGAAAAGTTCTGCATGTTAGCTCTTCACCAAATATGCCCACATCTTCAAACCGGAGATTGGATGTGTTCGGTGGATCTGCAAGATGCATACTTTCACATTCCAATTGCACTACGGCATCGCAAGTACTTGAGGTTTGTCGTAGGAAACAAACACTACCAGTACAAGGTGCTACCCTTCGGACTCAAGTCCGCACCATGAGTCTTCACCAAATGCATGGCAGTGGTGGCGGCTTTTCTTCACAAGAAGGGACTCTTCATCTATCCGTACCTGGACGACTGGCTCCTAAAGGGTCCATCTCCGGTACGGGTAGCACACGATCTGCAACTTTGCCTGCACCAGTTGCACAGGCTCAGTCTCCATGTAAACCTGGAGAAGTCAGTCCAGCGGCCGACACAGTCCATCCACTACCTAGGCTCCGTTCTGGACACAAAATTGGGAAAAGCGTTTCCTTCGGAGGAGAGACTTTTTTCCATGAGACAGAAATGTGGGATTCTTCTAGAGTCTCGGTTTCCAACAACCTGACAAGTAGCATCCCTGCTGGATTCCATGGCGTCCTGCATTTTTCTTATCCCAAACGGCAGGCTGAGAATGCGGTCTCTGCAACAGGCTCTCGAAGACCAGTGGGACCAAGTGACAGGGCGTTGGGAAGATCGTATCACTCTTTGTCAAGCAACGAAGGATGCCATCAAATGGTGGACTCGGACGAGGAATGTGCTGTGGGAGTACCTTTTCACCAACCTCTTCCTTCCCAGTCTACAGTGACGGATGCCTCTCTGCAAGGCTAGGGAGCGCACATGGGTCCGCTTCAGATTCAGGGTCAGTGGTCTGCGCAGGAGCAGACATACCACATCAACTTGCTGGAGCTCAGAGCGGTGTTTCTAGCTCTCAAAGCTTTCTTTCCAGCAATCAAGTCCAACTCAGTCCTAGTTCAGATGGACAATACGACGACCATGTTCTATCTGAACAAACAAGGAGGCACGCAATCTCGCCCATTCTCCCGAGAGGCTCAAACCATCTGGCTCTGGCTTCTCTCTCTCTCTCGAGGCCTCACAGTAGTGGCGGTGCACCCTCCAGGCGAATTGAACGTCAAAGCAGACGCACTCAGCAGGCACTTCGAAGATCAGCCAGACTGGGTGCTAAATGACGAAGTAGTAGAAGAGCTTTTTTGTTGCTGGGGTTGTCCGGACATAGACTTGTTTGCAGACGACGAAAACACCAAATGCCACGCCTTCGCGTCCAGGTTCCACCGGCCAGGGACGCAGGGGAATGCTCTCCTGATGGATTGGTCGGCAACATTCGCTTACGCGTTTCCTCCCCTGGCTCTGATTCCGAAGGTAGTGTCCAAGCTCCTCAGGTCGGACATGGAGATGATCTTGATAGCTCCGGATTGACCACGGCAGTGGTGGTACCCGGACCTTCTGCATCTGTCTTTGTGTCCACACAGACGACTTCCTTGCAGGCCGGACCTGTTGAGCAAGATGAACGGGAGGATACTTCATCCCAACCGCCCATCACTGAACCTAACAGCATGGCACCTGAGGTCCTGCAATATGGACATCTGAACTTGCCTCCCGAATGCATGCACATTTTAAAGGAGGCTAAGAGGCCTTCCACGAGAGCGTCCTATGCGTTCAAGTGGAAAAGGTTTTATATATGGTGTAGAGATCATCACCTGGATCCTACTAAAGGGCAGGAGGAGATAATTCTGCCATACGTCCTTTCCTTGGCAACTTCTGGATTGAAATATGCTTCCCTTAGAGTGCATCTGTCAGCTATAGTAGCGTACAGGAAATCGCCTAATCGGATTTCTTTCTTTCAGGTTCCGGTGGTTAAGGACTTCCTCCAGGGATTGAAAAAAAAGTCTATCCCCCTGTGCGAAATCCTTCTCCTCTTTGGGAATTTGACCTGGTTCTATCCAGGTTAAAGTCACCTCCTTTCGAACCTATCCACAAGGCCTCTTTGCAACATCTATCTTGGAAAGCAGCCTTTTTAGTAGCAATGACATCAGCGCGCAGAGTAAGCGAGATACAAGCGCTCTGTGCGAAGGAACCATATACTGTTTTCCATCACAATAGGGTGGTCCTGAGGTCTCCCCCATCCTTCTTGCTTAAGGTGGTTTCTGATTTTCATATAAATCAGTCCATCTCCCTCCCTTCCTTTTTTCCAAATCCAGCGACCCCAGCAGAGCGGTCATTGCACTCCTTGGATTTAAAGAGAGTGCTCAAGTTCTATTTGGAAAAAACCAAGGGAATCAGGAAGTCGGATCAGCTGTTCGTGAACTATGGTTCAATGAGAACGGGCTTTCCAGCGGCCTAGAGGTCCATCTCTAGATGGATTGTCTCCTGCATTAAATTGGCCTACCAGCTTGCAGGCAAGCCTTTATTGGTGTCACGCAAAGCGCATTCTACCAGAGGGAAAGCGGCCACAGTGGCCTTCTTGCACGACATTCCAATGTCAGAAATATGCAAGGCTGCAACTTGGAAATCAGTTCATACCTTTACGAGGCATTACTGTCTAGAATCTGATTCCAGGGCCGATACTCAAGTACGACAAGCCTCTTTGAGGAATCTATTTGGGTAGCCTGCGGCCTGTACGAGCTTAGTTGTTACTAGGCTTAGTAAGGTTATTGCTGTATTGTTACTCCTTTTGCCCGCAGGGAGATGAGGTGAGGCTTGCTATTCTATTCTAATGCTTATGACTATTGATGAGGATCCCCTGGAAGAGAAGGATTAGTTACTTACCTGTAATCCTAGTTCTCTTCCAGGGGTATCCTCATCAAAGTCATAAGCAACCCTCCCGCCTGTCCGTGCAAAGGACATTCTTTAATAAGGAGATATTGTTAACCTACTTGTTATTGGGTTTTTTCAGTCTCCGAAAAGAACAACTGACCTAACTGTCACCCCTGAGGCATGATGGGATACTGGGGGTCATGGGTGCCTTAAAGGCACGGTGTCAGTTTATTGCTATGCAGCTACAGGTTAGCTTTTCAGTCTTTTTAGACTGTGTGTTTGCAATGCAGCCTGGGAGTTTTCTATGCTTTCAGTGAGTTATAAGAATTTCTACTGCTATCTGAACATTAAAACAGTTTCTAAACAATCTTTGGTGTTGTTTCTAATGCATATTATTCATGTATGGTGGAAATTCTTCACAGCATATTTCAGCTCTGATGTTATTTGGCTGCTATTGCATGTTTTTTATATATATAGTTTTATATATATATGAGTATATATATGTGAGGCACATATAATATAGTGTTTCCGGGGTCCCGCACATGGGCGGGAATATTCTAATGCTTATGACTTTGATGAGGATACCCCTGGAAGAGAACTAGGATTACAGGTAAGTAACTAATCCTTCCTGCCATATAAATTTTCCCTGAGAATAGTGCACTGTGCGATAGCTTGCAGTAATGCACACAGGATGTGCTGAAAAACTATGAAGGTTTTCCCTTTGGGAATGTTGTTTCCATTGGTTAGAGAATGAACTCTCACACTAACAAGTGGACTCAAGATAAGTGTCACCACACACATCTCCTCCGAAGACCAGTGGAAGAACTGAAAATAAAGAAGCCTGCGACTTGGGTGGAGACTTGATAGGTTAGATTGGCACTCACTTGCACTCAGGACTGAGAAGTGAATCCGCTGGCTTACCTCCTGTGTGGCTACAGGGAAACCACTGGGCGCTAGAGGCCATTCTTGAAAGTCACCAGTAGGCCAGTTACAAGTGGATCCTGCTGTTGGCCTCTCCTGGAGTGAGTCCTGCTTCCTAAATGCTATCGCTCAGGTCCTAGAAGCCATTAGGAGTGGCCAATAGGAGTTGCTCCAAAAAGACAAAAATGTTGGAGCTTTAGAATTTTTTTGACCTCCGTTGGAATATGACTAAATACCAAGGCAATCCAACTAGGGCTTAGCCATAGTAGACATAAAAAACAAGGGTTTTCCCTGTTGAGAGCTTTTTGTAGCACAAATTTAGACTTCAGTAGACCCTTGTGGCTTTAGTATCCTGCTTGGGTGTACCCTACAGATTACCAGCTTGTTCTGCTGTAGTTTTCAAAATCCCAAAAAAGAGCGCAAGTCCTAGTGTAGAAATCTTGACCAGTCCATGGACACTCCAGATATCTAACAGATGAGAGGAATCCTTTGGGTGTGAAATATACATGTTACTGCCTAACCAATAACCTCTTCAAGACTTTGTCCTAAGCATATTCGAGTTTGAGAGCACTTTGTCGGAGACAGATTCAACCTTACCCAACTGGATGATTTCTACTTTCAGAAAAAAAGACTACATGTAAAGGTAAACATTTTTATTGGGTTGATTCAGTAGGCTTAACTGATCTTCGGTGCTTTGCTGCCAGCCTAAACTTGCACTTAGTTCCTGGTAAAAGGCACCCATAGACACTCTACTGTTTATAGGACCTTTTTAACTTTAGATAATTTACAGCTCCAGTTTTCTCTTTCATACATAACAAGCAAGTGGGGACACTGTTTTATTATTTTTTTAGGTCTTTGATCATTGGCGGCCTCCAAAAATAAAAAGAACTAGTTGCATGGCCTTTTTCTCCGGAAGATTCTGTAACTCGGTTGTGGGAGGATAGATAAACGAGAGCTAAATCATATGTGCCTTCTTGATTTTGTTCCCACCGATCCTTTGCTTTATTGAATTGGTACGAGAAATTGACTCAAATACTATGCTCTAGCTGTTTCAGCTTGCTGAGGTTACAGGCCATCAAGCCACACATTTCTCATCCTCCTTTTCACAATTCTTTTGTTCAGTAGGTTATCCTCCCATAATGCTTGCACTTTAACACATCAAGTCCACCGCAGAACCAGTGATTTAGTATAATAATCAGTTGTTACCCATTCAGAAGACCACACAAGTAACCCAACAAAATCAAAACGGTCCTTCAAGGTGTATGTTGTCTCCTTTTGTCATACATCACCAACATAAGTTCCGGTGACCAGGTGTGGCATTCACTAAAAATATAAAACTGAAAGGTACCCTGAAGTTTCTCAGCCTAAGTACATGAACCTTATTCTGTATTATGGATAAAAAATCAGATGGTGATATAATTAGATTTGTTAGCAATTTTACATATCATCCTATGTGCCTTGTCTCATTAGTAAAGGCCATCCATAATGGCACCAGAACTCATACTCCATCACCACCAGTCATTGTAGAACAAAACCTTGCATTTGAAGTCCGAAGAGTTTGTGACTCAAAACTTTTCAGGAGACTTTTTATGTTGTTGGCGGACTGGAAAGGGTATGGTCCTGAAGGTAGTGACCCGAATCTGGTCACCCGGGTCACTGGCGACCTCCTCTTAGCCTTCCTAGAAATTAAGAGTTGGTGACGCAGTAGAGAATACAAACCTAGTTATTTTATTGTAAATGCGCTGCAGCGGAGCCCAGTCTGACCATTCTCCTGAGATGACTGCTGAGGGACTGCCTTTTCCCAGCATAAAGCTAACAGTTCTAAATTTCTACAACTGGGCAGTGACACAGCCACTCTGTAACTTTCCACAGGGAGACAGCTTAAACAAAGGGGCACACAAAAGATGAGCTAAGATTCAAGAGTCTGAGACCGGCACACACTATCTGTCTGGCAAGTTCATTCAGTATGTGCTTGCAGCTTGTAGTGAGAGTGAATCTCTATCTGAAGGGAAAGGTATGCGTTAACGAGCGACTTTCTCATACTTAAGTGAGGCCTAACCTTGGAGATGCATATGCACCCCAGCAGTTTTCTGATGAGGCAAGTAACACAAGACAGAAGCTTAGTTTCAATCGTAGAGCAAAATGGCGGCTATTAAATAAAATGGCATCATCAATGCTAACTTAACACAGCATAGAATACAAGCAATAGGAGAATAACGTTTTCAATTCTAACATACCCTCCTTTTAGCATTCATAGCTAATATTATTACTGACATTAGGTAGGGTCTTTACAATTTTAAAAGAAAAATGGGGGGAAAAAAATGCTCAGAAACAGGCACCATTTAGTAACTTATTTGGCTACAGCAAAGGCTGAAGGCTGAACATCCATACAATATGTAACAGACACCTGTCAAAGCTAGACATACTTCATTAATATCCAAAAATACTCTTGTTATTGCGCATCATATCCTGAACGTCCTGCATCCTCATAGCCGTGTTCCTAGGATCATATTCTGAGTGTTTGGAGCGGGGAGTCAACATGTGTAAACAGGTACAACAGGCAGGAAGGCCGTGTATGCCCAGACAACATGTCAAAATCATGTCCGTTATGGCAACTAGGAAAATGATAATCTTTCAACTCCAAAATGCGAATAGTGCCCAAAACCACCCGTGAGTGACCTCGTGCCATTTTCTTGGTGTATGTCAGATGCAAGCCTATCCCTTCAATATAGTTCTGAAGCATAATCTTATATTTTGTATCGCATGGATATCCTTGCTTAGGGGTCAGGGTACTCGCACAGCAGGCAAACTAACTGGGAGACAGTGTATGCAGAAGCAGCATGGAAAAATAGTATCCACAATCATGATGTAACCAAGAAGTTTGTTTCAACCCCATGTCACAAACAAAATCCGAACCCACCCCGATAATGTCCATGTACCTGTTCGTTTGTATATTTCAACTGATATAAAACCTTTTCAATATAGGACAATCTATGCGTGACCTTAGGCAGGGCATACATCACAAAAACATGTTCAGGCAGTGAGGGTGTTGCACCAACCAAACGATGAACAGACTATTTTCTCTTTTTGGACCAGCCCCACTCTAGGTGCGGTGCTGCAAATGGCTGTTCTTCAATAATGGGGCGACCATTTGATACATGAGGATTGGAAGAGAAATGCAATACAATGGAATTGGTGACCAGGGAACAAGAGGATGGGCAAACTCTTCTTTCCAGTGTCCTTCAGAGATCCGGCACTGGCAGGCTCTTATTGTTCATCAGGCGTAGGCGCTGTTGATCACTGGCGGTGTAGCTGCTCGTCTAGCTTTGATTTAAATCCCATGTTGCAGGGCGAGTTATTTCTGTCTTTAGAATCAGTCCATTTGCCCTGTTCGTTGACTGGCCAAGCAATGCATCAATCTCCCTTTCCCAGAACGTTCGCCCTATTCTTCAGCAACGCAGTCCATCACTACTAATCCAACTTTCCCATTGATGCACTGTTCCTCCTGCATGGGCGCAAATTGTACCTCAACATTCTATGCACAGAGGGGGTCAGGAAAAAGGGGGTCAGACTGCACGGGACCAAGGGGAGGAGGCTCAAACACAGGCGAGCCCACAGGCTGGGGCTCAATGGGCTGGGACTCGAGCACAGGTGGACCAGCAGGCTGAGGCTCCTGGATAGCCCCTCGCTCTTTTGTTTTTTGATGGTACTGCATCGTCCAGCACTTCATTTCTCTGCTGCTCCGTCTCAGTCTTATTCATTTGAAATTGCCCATAACAAGCAGCCAGGCTGGGCATCCCGTTCAGGCCTCTCTGATGTGACTGCTGGGTTTCCCGGACCTATGAGTGAATAGAATACAGTTAACTGGCAAAGTTAAGTTTGTTTACCTACAATGAGTAGTGGTGTAAGCTTTAATCCATTACTCAACTCTTAAAGAACAATCAGGACATCCTTCGAATTATTACATCCGTCCACCCATATAATACACCGGCTGAGTAATGTGTCATCATAACCACGGGGAATACATATGCATGCGGCAACACTCTTTTTTTCTTCCCTGGCCTATCAATTCACCATCCCACGTCCTTTCAATTGTACCAAAATTTTAATTTAAACATCATGTCTTCCAGTACCCACTCAGCAGGGCTTGCTACAAACATCCTTTTAATTTCAGTTTGATAATTTTCCTTAGCTGTCTGATCTGCAAACACATTATCCCTTCCCACATCTTCAATTACTTTCCAGTGGGCACTACATTTGCAATTCAGAAGCTCTAATAAAAACAGCCTGTTTGGTTACTCAAGCTAACTGAAAAGGGGCTTGTGATGCCTCTGTATGTAGTGTTGCTGTAACATAAGAAATAGTGGTGGTGCCACCTGGGAATTTAAACGAGCCATCGACATATAGTTCCAGTTGAGGGTCAGATTAGGGAACATCAGTCTAGTCTACCCGTCCTTTCATCTCCTTTTTAATGCCATAATTTGGCAGAAGGAAGGGGCAGTAACATGGCTGAGTTCAAAGTGCCACATCTTTTAATCACAATATTTATTGCGAACAATGCTGAGTTGTAGCCAGTTAGACGTTCACTGGTAAGGTGCTGTGTCTCTTTTTATTCAAGGGTGTGGTCACAGCATGGAGTACCATATCTGTGAAATCAGTGGCTTAAACAAGTCCAACCGATTGTCTTATGTAGACGGCCACTGTCATGACCGCCCCTAGACTGCTCGGGCGGGCTCTTGTGAGAGCGTCAAAGACAGAAAGCGTGCAACAAGCTGTTTCGTGTACTTAAAACACAAAACAGCATGCAACAATTTGTATACCAAGCAGAGGGGCCGCATAAAGTGCAGTTTGTTAGTTGCCCAAGTGTGTGTTGCCCAAAAGACTGCTTTAGGCATTCAGGATAAAGGCTCCTGCACCTCATGCACTTCTTTAATGTGTTAGTTCGCCAAGGAGCTAATCTCCTACCCCCTTCGACAGTAGGTGACCTAAGTAGGTGACCTCCTGTTGACAATACTTAACTCTTGAAAAGCATTCTTTATGGCCATCCGAAGCTAAATGCAATAACTATTTAACTATACTATCCCTACATCTTTGCCATCTGTCTGAAATGATGAGCAAGTAACTAATCCTTCAAAAAAACGTTTTTTTGTATTTTAACCGTCAATGCTCTGTCTTTCTGCAGAGTCCTAAGAAGCGCAGCAGGGCCTATGACTCCTATTAGTCAATTTATTGAAAGAAATAGTACAGCCAAAGAATGTATTTTAGATCCATGATGGAAAAATTTTGAGCAGCAGGAAGAACCAATAGCAGAAGCATAGCAATGGCTAGAACAGCACGAGGTTGAAGAACCACATTTTCGTTAACTTCACACCAGTCACAAAATTGTAAGCACAATCAAAATAATGGGGCTATTACAATTTAACAGTAGTCTCCTCATCCGCGCCTGTCTAAACCAAATCCTGCATTATGCACAACAAGGCTCGCCGCCCATCCAGTGTATCCGACAGTAAGGGATACGAGGCAAGATAGCATTGTCTATAGCTTAGATCAAAATTGGCGATATCTGTAGCAATCCCACCTTTGCATTGCCTATTACCCATAAAGTAAATGGGGCATCTGCAAAACTCTTTGGTGGGGGGGGGGGCAAACACTATTCACTACTTGCATTAAGACCCATCATCATACATTCACCTGCCAGAGAGCAATAATAGTAGGATGCCAAACCCATCAGATTCTCACCACAATTAGACATTAACATGAAAAATCAACTGTAAAAGGACCAATAGTCAAAACAAGGGGGTGCAAAAATGTGTGTTACTACCTAGAAACCAAGCAACATAGTAGTCATATTCCTAAGGACAAACTGTTGCACAAAATGCTCATTAATTCTATCACGTTCCACACACCTACCACACAAACCCACTGAGCACCTTTATTAGCTATTATCCTTTTCTTCATTTCCCACTTCAGATCACACGTACGGTCCCACACGTTCCTCCAATTTCATCCAGTCTCTATCTGCAAATCCACATACCTGTGTTCCTGTACTCACTAAAATCGGGGGATGAAAAACCACAGTAGGAGTAGCAATAGAAATAACAGACATTATCATCACTGCTGGCTGTGCCGCAAGTATAAGCGTTAGCAAAAAAGTATGCTGAGGCAATAGGTGTGTCAGGGGTACTAACAGTCATAATGACCACAGGTAGCGGAGGCAAAGAAAAGCAAGATGTGCCATAGCCAACGCAGCCCGAGCGACATAGCAGGAGCAGAAGAAAAAGAAATGGAAAGAACAGCTTTATAGATCCTCAACTGCTCTCTCACAAAGCATATTGCACACAAAGTACTTCATAAAGAAGAAAACCCTATGTTCAAGGCATATGAGCTGCAGATCTTACACTGTGCATTAGATTGCCACCTGGTGTTGGGCTTGGATGATTGCATGTTGTGGCCGTCTTGGAAGAAGTCTTTGTAGTCACGAGATAGGTGACTCCTCCCTTGTACGATAGTGCGCATGGGCATCGACTCCATCCTTAGATTGTTTTTTTTCCGCCACTGGGTTCGGATGCAATTTTTCCGCTCCGGTTCAAAAATAGCCTTTCGAAGACTTCGACGTGCAAAACTTTCTAAAAACAAACTTTAACTTCAATATACATAAACTCGACATCATAACTTGGATTCTGGTCGTCGATGCGGGCCGTCTGGCCTACCCACGCTGTGAGGCCTACACCTATGGAAAGGACACCATTAAAAAAATGCCCCGGGTGTGGAGCAAAATTTCCACACAGTGACCATCACGATGTGTGTAACCTGTGTTTACCACCTCAACACGACGAGTCGAGCTACACAGCTTGTGCGTCCTTTCGATCCAATAAGACCATTCGAGATCAGAGGGCCCGTTGACGCGACATGCAGAGATCAGCTCCGGAACCGGTGGATATCTTTGACAAGGTCCATGTGTCCCTAAGGAAGATTCCGATGATCTCCAGATCGTATCTGAGGCAGACGACTCAGATGACACCATACCATCAGGTCAACGTAGTGAGTATGTCTGCCCCTATCCCAGCCCAACCACCTAAACCAAAGGCTACGGTCAAAACTCTGCCTTCGGGGCCCAGTCGAGACCGAGACATTGCTTCAAAAGCCCCGCCATGGAGCCCGGCTCCGAAGAAAATATTAAAGCCTTCCGGTAGCTCCTTACCAAGCAAACCGCAAGTGCCGGTACGACCAGCTCCCTCGGCACCGAAAGCGAAAGGTCCCGGTTCTGAAAAAGACCCAGAAACCTAAAGACAATACAGCACCGAAACCAATGAAACCCCCTTCCACCCCACAATCTTCAGTGCCAAAAACCCCAAAACCTGCTTCCGATGCCTCCAAGCCCTCTAACCAGGCCTCGACTCCGAAGAAGATACCTTTTGGTGCAGAAAAGTATGCCACAGGACTATACAACAACTTCTAAGGCTAAAGACAAACAGAAACTAGGCCCGGAGCTGAAAAAATCAGCGCCGAAAGCATTTTCTGAAGAAGAGCTTTTCAGACCTGATCCTCTGCAAAAGAGGATATACATAGACCCAGAAACAGGACATGTTTCCACTACACCACACAGGAAGAGGAAGTCAGATACAGCACCTACACCTCCAGTGCCTGTCAAGAAGATGGACTCTGCCACATCTCCTATGCACCCTTCTCCCTCTCCTGCTCTCCCTTTAAACATTTCACCGCAAAATTCTCCTCTTCATTCTCCACAACATACACCTCCTCAAGATGCTGATGATGATCAGTATAGCATGGGGGGAGGGAAAGACCCAGATGACCCTTTTCCCTACCCAACAGGTTCCCCAGACTGGGAGTATCCAAACCCACAGGATATACCAGATATTCCTGACCCACATATATATCCATCTAAACCTTCTCCCCCAGAAGACAATATTGGGTTTGGACACTTAATTCATAGGGCTGCCATTTATCACAATGTCACCATGCATTCAGATGAGGCAGAAGAGTATTTTTTACAAGACACTTTTAAAGAATCCCAAAAATCTGTGCAAATACTGCCAATGATTAAAGGGGTTATTACACATACCCCAGAAGTGTTTTAAGATCCTGTACGGGCTAGAATCATAAACCCAAGGATAGAAATAAAAGTACAGAGCTGCTCCTGGGGATCCTGCTTACATTAAGGAATATCTACCCTTAGACTCCCCAGTAGTTTCAAACGCTAGGAAAAGGGCAAACTCACAAACATCAGGAGAAGTACCACCTCCTGATAAAGAGTCCAAAATCATAGATGATTCAGGGAAAGAATAGCTGCCCAAGCTAGAAATGCATGGCTCATTGCTAACACACAGGCCCTCCTAGCAAGATATGACAGGGCTCACTATGATCAGCTATCTACCTGATCAATATAAGGCACAAGCAGATGACCTCATACAAGAGGGTAAGCTTATATCTAATGCCTCCATTAAATGGGCACTAGATGTAGCAGACACTGCATCCAGGGCTATAAACACCAGTGTCTTTCTTAGATGTCACACGTGGCTACGCATTTCAGGATTTAAGCAAGAGGTACAAACTACTACCTTAAATTAACCATTCAACCAACAACAGCTGTTTGGTCCAGAAGTAGACACCGCTCTGGAAAATATGAAAAAATACACTGATACAGCCAAGTCTATGGGAGCTTTGCAGTCCACCCAAGCAAGAGGCTTTACAGAGGAGGCTCCAAACAAGGTGGAACAGACAATTCAGCTTCCTTTGAAACTAATACACAAGCATCCTCTAATTAAAGGATACTATAGAGGAGGCTACAGAGGCAATAACAATAAGGGAAGAGGTCGAGGTAACAACAGCAATCGATCCTCTTCCACCACTAAATAGTGACTTCCTTCAGCTCCCCCAACAGCATACCACTCCTGTAGGGGGGAGATTAACACAGTTCCTACCTGTCCTGAATTCCATAACAGACAAGTGGGTAAGACAGATTATCCAGTGTGGTTACTGCCTAGAGCTTACAGCTCCCCCTCCAAATATACCACCCAGACAGCGTCCAATGTCCACAGAACATCTAAGGCGGCTCCAACAAGAGGTTCTCTCATTGCTAAAAAAAGATGCAATAGAGCTAGTTCCATTGCAACATCAAGGAACAGGGGTCTACTCACTCTACTTCCTAATACCCAAAAAGGATGGGACACTAAGACCAATTCTAGATTTGAGGCCTCTCAATCTCTATATACACTCAGATCATTTTCACATGATCACTTTACAACAAGTGCTCCCATTATTGCAACAAGGCGATTTCCTCACTACACTAGACCTCAGACACGCCTACTTCACATTCCCATACATCCTTCTCACAGGAAGTATCTCAGGTTTGTGCTAGAAGGACAACACTATCAATTCAAAGTCCTTCCATTCGGGGTAACAACAGCACCCAGAGTGTTCACAAAGTGCTTAGCAGTAGTAGCAGCACATCTCAGAAGACAACAGATCCATGTCTTCCCCTACTTAGACGATTGGCTCATAAAGGCCAAGTCGTTCAACCAGTGTGTTCAACACATCTCACACAATTCAGACACTGCACAACTTGGGGTTTGCAATAAACTACACCAAGTCACATCTACAGCCCCCTCATGTACATCAATACCTAGGGGCTACCATAAACACCAATACAGCTCTAGCTTATCCCAGTCCAGCCAGGATACAGAGCATTCAAGCCTTAATTACAAGGTTTCAAAACCAACACTCTCTCCCAGCCAGAGTGTTCATCCAACTAATAGGCATGATGGCATCTTGCATTTTTATTGTACCATATGCAAGACTGCAAATGCGTACATTGCAAGAATGTATAGCACATCAGTGGAATTGGGCACAAGGACAACTAACAGACCTGGTGTTGGTGGACAGCTGCACACATCGCTCTCTGCAGTGGTGGAACACCAAAAACTTGTCCGGAAGGCGGCCGTTCCTAGAGCCGGTTCCACAAATAGTACTGACAACAGACTCATCCTTGACAGGATGGGGAGCACATCTGCTCCACCACACAACTCAGGGAAGATGGACTGCTCAACAGAGGGTGCTTCACCTCAATCACCTAGAGTTGCTAGCAATTTTCCTGGCATTGAAGTCCTTCCAAGTACACATACAAAACAAATCTGTCTTAATCCGGACGGACAACATGACAGCCATGTACTACATACAGAAACAAGGAGGCACACACTCCCTGCAACTGTCCCAGCTCGCACAAAACATTTGGAGATGGGCCATTCAACAAAACCTATATCTGTTTGCAGAACACATTCCAGGAATTCACAATCAGATAGCCGATCTGTTAAGTCGACAGACAGATTCACGAATGGGAACTACTTCTGCAAGTTCTTCAACCATTCTTTCACAAGTGGGGTCATCCAGACATAGACCTGCTTGCCACACACGAAAACGCAAAATGCCCAACCTTCACCACCAGGTTTCTACGCGCGTTGTCCAAGGGCAATGCGATATGGATGAACTGGTCAGAGAGATTTGCGTACGCTTTTCCGCCAACCTCACTAATACCACAAGTAGTACGCAAGCTCAGACAAGTCTCTCAAACTGATCCTGGTAGCTCCCACATGGGCACGCCAACCGTAGTTCACCACTCTGCTAGAACTCTATCTAGTTCCACAACAAAGACTGTCTCTGACACCATCAATGCTAACGCAGAAACATGGAGACATCAGGCATCCAGATCCAAGTCAACTGAATATGGCGATCTGGCTCCTGAAGTCTTAGAGTTTGGTTACCTTAACCTACCACCAGACTGTATGAATATCATTAAAGAAGCCAGAAGACCTACTACTAGAGCTTGCTCCGCTGCAAAATGGAAGAGATTTGCCATTTACTGCACTAACAATCAAATTGATCCTCTGGATGCTTCCATCCAAAATATCATTGGTTACCTTCTCCATTTACAAAGATGTAATTTAGCATATTCATCTATTTGTTTACATCTTGCAGCCATTGCACCATCTCCAGTGTGAACCTAAACATTGTACTTACAAGGCTCATGGGACCCCCTTTTTTAACCTTTACATAAGTGTGAACTGCAATTTCTCACATGGAAATCAGCTTTTCTTATTGCTATTACCTCTCTTAGAATAGTTAGTGAGATGCAAGCTTTTACTATACAAGAACCATTTTTACAATTACACCGTAACAAGTTGGTTCTACGGACTAATCCTGAATTCATTCCTAAAGTAATTACTCCTTTTCATCTAAATCAATCAGTAGAGTTACCAGTGTTTTTTCAGAACCCAGACTCTGTAGCAGAAAGAGCTCTACATAAACTAGATGTAAAAAGAGCTCTTCTCTATTACATTGATAGGACCAAATCCTTTCGTAAAGCAAAGCAACTGTTTGTAGCTTTCTCTCCACCACATAAAGGCAACCCCATTTCAAAATCAGGAATTGCAAGGTGGATTGTTAAATGTATACAAATATGGTATCACAAGGCAAAACGCACATTAACAGTGCCTCCTAGAGCGCACACCACGTGCAAATTAGGAGCCTCCATGGCTTTCTTAGGGTAAATTCCCCTAGAAGACAACTGCAAGGCAGCAACATGGTCTACAACACACACCTTCACTAAACACAATTGTGTTGATGTGCAAGCTAAGCAGCAAGCTGCAGTAGGCCAAGCTGTCCTCAAACCCTTTTTCAAACTACGGCAACAGATACAGGTGACCACCACTAGGGAAGACACTGCTGTACAATCGATGCACAGTGTAAGATCTGCAGCTCATATGCCTCGAACGGAAAATGCTACTTACCAGTATGCATCTGATCTTGGCATGTAGAGCTGCAGATTCTTACACGCCTCCCTGGGGCCTGTATCGGTTCCAGTTCTATCTTAATTAGATATACACGCATGGACATACTTTCTTCTTTCTACAAACTCCATCATTTCCCATCATGGCGAAAAACAATCTAAGGATGGAGCCGATGCCTATGCGTACTATGGTCCAAGGGAGGAATCACCTATCTCGTGGCCAAATACACTTGACCTATTAACGTTATCCGTAAAGTCTCTGCACCAACCTGTATTATTCTGCACGTTCCCTACGACTATGTGCTTTACCTGTACTATTGACTTACCTGGCTATCTATGCATACCTATGCACCTGCATACAAACTCCCTGTCAGCCATTCTCCTCGGTCGGCCGCCCCCACCTCCTCCATCTACCCCACGATGACCCCTCGCCGCACACCCCTTTCACCCCTCACCCACCTCCCCTCCAAACTATCCCCTACCCTCTGGTTGACTCACTCACTTAACACGTCACAAACCTAGCGCCAATCCCCACTCTTAGACGCAGCATATGCCCCCCTTGACGCCCTTGCAACACCTCACTCAACTACACCTCCCCGCCCGAACTCTCTCACTCAACCTTTCAGTACTGTTATGAATTGCACATCACAGGGGCAGCTGAAATTCCAGGAGCCTAGTCCCGACAGCTCGACGACTTCGGAGGGCTGGAAGAGGTCCCCCGCTACACGGCGGAGGAGGGCACTGGACATCGAATGCTGTCTCATACTATGTGACCTATTGTTCCACCTGTCTGTCTATGCTCCCCCAGGTACTTCTCTTGTAAAGCGCTCTGATATCCGCAAGGATCTTGTCCGCGCTATATAAAACTTTCTAAATAAATAAATAAATAAATCATCCAAGGCCAACACCAGGTGGTGATCTAATGCACAGTGTAAGAATCTGCAGCTCTACATGCCAAGAACAGATGCATACTGGTAAGTAGCATTTTCCTTCCACTGAAAGTGAGGCATGAAAGTCAGTCAGGACTCTTAAAGTGTTCAGGAAATATAATGCAAGGGTGTGTTCAACATATAGCTAGATCAATAATTAATAATAGCAAAATCTCCCTTGAAGAGAAATTAATGCATAGGACAAATTTACTTTTCAAAGCCTGTTCACAAAATGTAGACTTTAGCATCTAAATCTGCCCTTGTTCCGCACTTCTTATCTCGGCCAGCCTCTCTGTGTCTTCTCACAGAAGCTGCCCAATTCCCCCTCCTTTTCCTTCTGCAGAGCTCAAGGAAAAAGGGTGTGTATTTCTGCTTGCTTCCTTTTCAATGAAGAGACAGAGCAGAGATTGCGAAAGAAATGTCATTCTTATCTCAGGGCTGAGCAGTAAGACTTCCAAAGCAGACTAAATCACGAGCTGTGTATTTCAGGTTTTTCTCCTACTCTTTAAAATGCGTTCTTATTCAGCACAAATACATACGACCTTGAATGTTCAAACACATTTCCTAAATTAAATGTACATTCTATTGTGAGGTGAAACGTAAATTAAACACTCAAATCAATCATGAATTAATTAATTGAGCATCATTTTACATTTGACTGAAAGCATCTGAGCAGGCCTCATTCATTCTCTTTTTGTTTTCTCTCGTCACGCACCTAATTTCTGTATGTCACTTTTAGAATGCAATTTATATTTGAGACTCAAAGCCGCTTTTGTCATTGAACAATGCCTGAAGATATAGATGAAATCTGGGCACCATCAACGCATCCCCCTTTCATTTACACATGCGCTATAACATCCTTATTTTACATTCTTCCCCCCTTTTTTACATTCCTTTCCATCCTTGATTGCCTCTATTAGCCTCCTTCCGCCATGTTGAAAGGGAATCAAACACACATTGCCTCCTCTGCCTATGTGAAAACAACTATATATGTTATTACTTTTATTTCTGTTCAAAAGTGTCCAACTACCCTTTTAACTCTGCATTGTCTCTCATATATTAGTGTCATAGCGTACTTGACATAATAGGGCCAAGGCCATTCTTTGCGCGCATCAATATTAACAGTGCCTTCTGAAGCAACAAGAAACTCATTCCAGGCATTTTCAAGAAGGAGATGCATTCACTATTTTGCCTGGTAAAGCAATTGCAAGTACTTTTCCCCAAAAGACTGTCCTCGGATCGTTCCAAACACAAACCAATGGTGCACTATGTTCACAAAGAACCCAAATAAATTCAAGCGCTTGTTCCAAAGATGGTCCTCAGACCGTGTCAAACAAAGAAAACCACAAGTCCGTCATCAGACTGCACCAGAGAGACCGGCTCCAGCCTCAGGCATTTTCAAGAGTAAGCCAAATTCATTAAGTTGCCTGTCAGGGTATCCACAGACACCCTGTATCTCTACACAGTCAAGAAAGCCTAGAATGTTCCTCAGACCATATTCAAGATTAGTCAAGATGGCGTCATATTTGCCAAGAGTCAAGACCAACTCACCTGGTGCACACAGGTCAAGCAGAGTTATTCTCTACTGCCGACTCTTCGGACCATACGGGCAAATCCAAGGTTTTTGCCTTTTCAGGACCCCAGCTGGGATGACTGCTGGGCGAGGCACCGCCTGTCCAGACAAGCTGAGCAGCTGCGAGAACTAAGCTCTATCGTGTGGGTATCCTCGATCTGCCTATCTGACCGGACGTGACCCCGTCCTCCACACCAGTTTGCGGGCGAGATGTGTCAGACCGATTAAGTCCCTGTTCCGGCGTCAACTGAAGAAAGTGACCCGAATCTGGTCACCCGGGTCACTTGCGACCCCCTCTTAACCTTCCAAGAAATGAAGAGTCTGTGACGCAGTAGAGAAAACAAACTAAGTTATTTTATTGTAAATGCTCTGCAACGGAGGCCAGTCTGGCCAACCTCCTGAGATGACTGCAGAGGGACTGCCTTTTCCCAGCATTGAGGTAAACGCTATACATTTCTACTGCCTTGGCAGTGACACGCCCACTCTGTAACTTTCCACAGGTAGACAGCTTAAACAAAGAGGCACACAAAAGATGAGCTAAGGGTCTGAGACCGGCACGCGCTATCTCTCTGGCAAGGTCATTCAGTCTGTGCTTGCAGTTGGAATAGTAGGAGCGAACATCTATATATAGGGAAAGGTATGCGTTAAGGAACGACTTTCTCATACTTCAGTGAGGCCTAACCTTGGAGATGCAAATGCATCCCAGCAGCAAGCAACATGAGACAGAAGCTTAGTTTCAATCAGGTGCGCAACACCCATTGGACTCACCGGGCTTCAGCCCCCCCCCCCCCCTGTCGTGTCTGGCAGCCCGGGATGAGACCGATCCCGGGCACGCACAGAGCCGCACCGAACGTTTCACAGGTCTTTAAAAGGCCATTTGAATGTTAATGAGGCCTTGCAGTTGTTTCACCCCTTCTAAGAGCCCCTGCAGCTCCACCCAGCCTACTGATTAAAGGTTCAGCAACCCCGAAATTTTTTCTTAGCCCCCGAAATTTGGCTCTAGTGGCGCCTCTGGTTCAATCATAGAGCAAAATGGCGGCTATTAAATAAAATGGCATCATGAACGCTAACTTAAAACAGCATAGGATACAAGCAATAGGGTAATAATGTTTTCAATTGGAAAGTTCAGTGGAAAGTTCTCGCGAAACTACCACCCTTTTCATCCTCCGAGACCAATAGGCCAATTCCATTGTCGAAGCCCTCAAAAACTGAAACTTGTGCTAGGGATCCTGGGAGGGTCCTACTATCGGGCTGCTCCTATTGCCAAGTACGAGCATTCTTGTGTGGGCTAGTACTAGTTTTCCTATTGGCCCACCTTTCATTTTCCGCATCCTGTAAGTACCAGGAAAGTACATCGAAGAAGATGCTGGACGCCAATAATCTCAGCTACATACCTTGTTTAGGATCTTCTGGGTTTCTTTGCCTGTTGTAATTCTAAATGTTTTATTTATGTATTGCCTGATAATAACATTTCTTTTTGTTTCATGAAGTGAGACAGTCTGGACTCTCAGGTTAGCAATTATTCTTTGTATCACCCTGATTCTGAGGTTCTAGGGCCCTCCTGGGCAGCTGTTTTCCCTTGCTACCATGTGAGACTCAAGTGCCTGAGGGGGAGTCTCTTGGGTTTCTGTTTTGGACTGTACCAGTATTGTGCTCCAGAACATTAGTGGTAAAGAACGTTACAAATGCAGGGTAATGCATGGACTGCCTCATGGCCCCAACTAAAGGTCCAACCTGATTGTGCCATCTCCTGGTTCGAGGGCGTATGTTTGTGACTACTACTACTACTCAAAATGTACTCAAGTTTCTCAAAGGTGTATATTCCTTACTCTGTGCTCTGTTCAAGGCCAATCTCTGCAGAAATCAGAATCCTGTTATTGTAGGGGAGGTTTTACATTTGTCCGTGTGTTGATGACTGGTCTTGTTTCTCCTTGCATTCTAACTTGTACTTCATCAGAATTGTAGCTTGACAGGGTTGATGACAGTGGATGACCTCTGTCTTTTCAGGAAAGGTGCAACTATCACTTATCATGCCTAAATGGATAGTTTCCCAAAGCACATAGGCGAAATGACTGCACACTTGCTGAACCCACTGCCTTCATACGATGATCTTACTAGGCATGGCCAAAATGCCCCGAAACTGAGCACTTGTTGTGGCTGTTGCTACCTCTCGCCTTTTATGCTCCTGTTTTCAGGTTGAGAGGCCACAGACTTCTTCAGCGAAATGCCAGTTAAAAGGTGCATGAAACGTACATAGGGTCTGTGTGGTTCCATACTCTGAATGTGCAAGGCAGGTGGTGGGTCTGCTGTGTGTCAACTCTCATCGATAAACCAAGAAGCCTGTCCAGGGCCGGACTGGGTATCCACAGCAGCTCAGACAAAATTTGTCCGACAAGCCCCTGTACGATGCATAGCGAGTAAGCGAGACTGAGCACTACAATGGAGTGGTTTGGGTGTGTGGGGGGGTGGATGTTGGGTTACTCCCCCACCCCACAAGATATTCTGCCAAAAATGGTGCATTCTAAAATACTTTTTTCATTATATACTCCATTGTACTGGCTTTTAAAGCATAGTAAATTAGGACCTTACAGTGCACCAGGATACCCAATCGTACTCCGACATTCTTACACAAAACACAAAAAAATAACATGTCAAGCATGAAACGTGAATTTAAATATAACATAAGTGCACATATTAACTGTTAAGCATAGCCAAGAAGTTGAAAACACAATGACTGACTATTTCGAGGGATGTTCGCAGCCTCCAACCCAATAAGTAGCAGGACCGGCTTTAGCGCTGATGGCGCCCTGTGCTCCCCCACTCCCGCCCCAGTTGCCTCCTCCTCCACAGATGCCCTCACTATTACTCTTTAATAGTGTCCCTCTTCAGGATGTTGAAGCACTTTAGCACTTTACATCATACATACATAGAGACAATGGAATCATACATGGGTAATCAGTGTATAGAAAATGTTAAATTAGACTAAGGTGACTGCATCCATATTGGTTGGCATTTTTTAAGAGTGCTTGGTCTCGAGAAGCACAAACTCCGGATTCAAAACGTGACACAGTGGTTAGAGTTGGCTTTACTAATAATTGTATTTCTATCCAAAGATTTTTTTTAGCAACATTATGGTAATGAAAGACAAATATAACTTTCTAACCTGCATCATGCAGGTTGCATGAAGTTCTTTGGCAGTTTAGCTCACTGTGCTATATTACGATTGTAACTTATTAACTACAATTAACAAAATAATCTCTGACAAAAGCAGTAGCCCACTGAGCTATCCAAATAAAATACAGTTCTTTGCTACTTTAGATGAGTTCAAACTAGCACTAGACATAACTCCTGTCCTTCTCCAGCAGGAATAATGATCACAAGCGTTATCTTGACATTTTTATTGTTGCCTCAAAACTGCTGGATCTATAAAGAACTATGCGGGGGGTAAAACTCCATGCCGCCCTAGCTCGGCGATTAACCTGACCTCGGGAAAGAAATCTGACCCCATCCTTTCAGCTTCCCGGGAAGCGCCTAATGCCCAGTACGACGAGTCCCGAGTTAGGCGGGACAGCTGAGCTCCTATCATAGTGCATGCTCAGCAGACCCATTGTTCTTGAAATCCCTCTATGGTACACTGCCTCTGCACCACAGGAAACACAAGCAGACAGTGGAGGGTTCAGGATCAGCTCTCTGTGACTGGCCTTCTGTGTCCTCTATCCCTCTCGAGTGGATAGAGCCACCATAATCTTCAGGCGAAGCAGAGGAATTGATGCTCCTTGATGTTAGGTTTAAGGGAATAGGGGTAAAAAGGTGATTATGCACTACAGACATAATAGAGGTCCAGTTTCTCAGTGTGAAGGACACCAATGTGCCCAGAAACATTGAAACAATCACTTCCCATCATGTGAGATTTGGAAACTGCCACATTAATCTGTGAAGAATAGCCTGAATTGGTGTAAATCAATATTACTGAACCCTCACAAACTCCCTCTTCCAGTAGTACTTTACTCCATCGTTAGTACAGAAGTGTTTTCCAGACTAATCCGGGGTGAAGTATGTTATGTGAAGCTCTATTGGCTGTATTGGTCGTACGTTGTAGGTTAACTGCTCAGTAATCTGGGTGATGTAAACTGAACAGTCAAGTTAAAGTTATTGCGGTATTTCCTGCTGTTGCAAGAAATTCAAGTGGTTGAGCTTAATGCCCGCCTCTGGCCCGGATATAGAATTGATAGACACATTTTAGAAGAGTACATGAGCTAAAGGGAATTGAAAGTGCAGAAGCCTATGCCCTTTGATGTACACAACGTTTTGACACTGCATCGAGTATGCATTTGGTTCTGCATGCTCTGATGGCGTCCTATGGATTAAATCCTCTGTATTCTGTAAGTTAGAAGTTGTTTCAAAGCGTTCTATGAATGACGAGCAATCCTATGTCTATGAGGCAAATATTGATGTGTTTGCTTGCCAAAGATGGAATGCCATCTCATCTTTGGAATCCGATCTAGTTTCAGCGAAAAATGCCACAAAAGTCAGTTCTAAATGTGTGACTAATAACTGCAAAGCTAAATTGCATCTGTTCAATCATGAGTCTATAATGTACAAAATATATAATTATTCAACAGCTGAGAGAACCCACATTTTTTAATGAGCCCTTAATGTGCACTGTTGCCCCTGTCATTTGTACTGTCGTCAAATAATCCTGTTGTAAGCATACTGAACTTGCTGATTGTGTGTCTCCCCTCTTTTCCCAGCCAAACTTTACCATCGCCACGTAAAACCTCTCCACAGGGGTGATTTGTCTGCGCTGATGAATGGCCCGGTAAAGAAGAAGCTGCATGTAATCCCGGACTTTGTCACATGGGGAGGTATGTTGGTTATGTGTTTTTGTTCTCGGTAAGAAGTGCAGAAGACTTGCAGGTATATATGGGATGGGTTTTAGCTAGCATAAGCTTGGGTAACAATCAGTGAAGGGATGTTTCAGAATCGTGCACAAACGGAGGGGGTGGGTTCCACTAGCTTGGACCGGGAGATAAGTGGAACTCGGTGTTCCAGTTCATTTTACAGCTCTTTTTAGAAAAGGGGAGGTAAAGCAGCAAGCATGAAGTGATGTTCTGAGCAATTGTATGAATCTTGTTGACTCTACTTCAGTAACAAAGCGCAATAAAGTTTTATGCCATGTACAATGGAGAGAAATTAGCCTTTTTAGAGCAAGTAGCATGGTCATTTGATGCTGGTCTGAAGGAATATTCACAGTAGTTCATTTAGTTAGTCGTATGGCCATATCACTTTAGACCATCAAACAGTAGAGCAGCTGTCTCACTGCATCCTTTAATACGGCTGAGTGGGTACTAGGTTCACCAGCGGGTAGATAATGGGATCCAACCAGTTAGGGATAGACAAGAACCTGAATAGTGGTTCTCTAGTTTGATTCAGTGAGGTATAGTTTCTTTTTCATAGGAGTGATCGTTGATACCAGACAGATTGCCTCTTTTTGGCAATATGAAACTTGAAGGAAAGGTTGCTCCCTTAAGATGAGTCCAGGAATTTACTTTGGAAGTGAGTCTGGGTTAGTAATATAATTACCTTTTAATACATGGCAGTTGCAGATCTTGAAGACCTATCCGTAATGGCTTCCTCGGTTGAAAGCTTATGCATATTGACCTTGTTGCAGAGTGACAAGCACATTACCCATGTACAGGGTTGATCACACAACACTGTCTCGCTAAATATGCTGCTTGTACTTTATAACGAGTTTCACAGGTTTCACAGCTCGCGTAGGCTTTTTATAGGGCAGGCGGAAGCTGTTGTGTTGCTAGAAACATGTTTTTCTATGCTTCACTTTCTAGGGCCAAACAAGAAGTCTTTCTAAGCTGTCAGTCTCCCCCCTATCCCCCCCCCCCCTATCCCCCCCTCTGCCATTTAGGTTGGGCCTTCTTCAATTTTGTTTTCTTTCTACAGTTAACTTCCTTACAGGTGACAAGTAAGGGAGGGAACTAGGTCTTGTTTTGAGGGATATGTAGTGCGGGTAGGCAAGCAACAGACTGGAGGCGAGAGGTACAACAAACACCAGAGCTGAAGGAAAATATTCAGGAGGAAACGCAACAAGCTCCTCCTAAATGAGCGGTTTTTATTTGGTGGGAGTAAGGGTGTGTATCGGGCATATTAGTCTGTCTACTTGCAGGCAATTGGCACCTGAGCAACATTTTCTTGTTTGCGACAGTATGAAGTGTTTCTCGGCTTTCGTATTTGTACCTGAGGGAAGCAGTGGGGTTAGCTCTTAACACTGCCACATGACATGTAGTAAACGTGTTAATAAAGGGGATTCATCTTGTGGGCATTATGCACTGGTCAAATTATACAATTCTTGGGTTCATGCAGAACTTGGCACCCTGTGAACATTAGGTGCTGTATCATGATACCATTTACTGTACTGCACTAGAGCAGAAGGTATCTGTGCACCTTATTTTGGGCCTTGAGCACATACATTAACTTGAAATATCTAGGAGTTAATAAATCTCTTTCCAATAGCAGAGTAGACAAACACAAAGAAGCAATTACTAACCTGTGTCCCGAACTCTGTTGTGTACAAAAGATTCATTAACTCTGAGATCTATCAATTTAATGTATGTGGTGAAAACACCAAAATAATTATACAGACAGACCCCTTCTGCACTGGCGCTGTGCAGAAAATGGCAAAATGATAAAGCCCTAGTAGAGGCAATGGACAAGCCATATACGAGTGTAATCAGAGATGATTCGTAATCGTAATTGAAAGCAGGGCTTTAGTATCAATGGGAAATCTTAGAGATCTTTACTTCGTAATGTTGTTTTTTTTTTAATCTCTTTGATTTATTGCTTTAGCTCTTTCTGGTGCCTACAAGTTTTTCATGCCCACATCTAATGAGTGTCTTGTGGTTTGTTTTGTCACCCAGGAGTAGAAATTCTTCTCAAATGTGTTGCTTCTTGCTTCCAAAGCAAAGGGTGACTTTCTCTCTTAGCCTAATACGCATTACTTCCTGAGTACTTCCTAAGTTCCCGCCTTATTATTCTCTGCATATTTAAGAGGATACATTTTGTTTACCTTAATTTAATTTGAAGATGTGATATTCTCTTCCAGGGGATCCTCATCAATAGTCTTAAGCACTGAATATTCCCACCCATGTGTGGTATCCCGGAAATAATAAAAATTATATATATATCATTTTCTCATACCAATGCAGCCCCCATCTAGAAGGCTAAACAATGCAAGAACGCATAAACTGCTTTTGCAACACATAATACATGTATAAAAACACAGGAGGGCAAGTAGCACTTGAACTCTGTTTTTAATGAGTAAACTGCATGAAAAAACTGCAGATAAAGCAGGCTGCATTGTAAACCAATATCATACAAAATGAAAGCATTTTCATACAAAACTGGCACAGTTCCTTTAAGGCAGCCATGACCCCTAGCTTCCCATCATGCTTTCCAGCTCCTTTAGTCAGGACCCTGGATTCACAGCTCTTCCCTTTTTTGACTTTGTCAAAAATTATCTGATTTTTTTGGGAGGATTTTTTGCTTTCACTCGACTTCTTTTAACCTTAGAGTGAGAGTGAAGCCTTGTTTGAGGTCCAGAAAAGGTTTTTTTCTTTTACAAATGCCTTCCTTATTTGATCCTTGCCCTGCCTGTGGCAAGAAGAAGGCTAGATCTGACACACACCCTGTGTGTATTCTCTGCCTCCCTGATTCTCACTCTTCTGCCACCTGTCATCATTGCAAGAAGTTGTTGAGAAGGACCATCAAGGACAGGTAGAGAATTCGTCTTTATGGCCTCTCTCAAAGAGGTAGGTCTCCAGTGAGGCAGCAGAAAAAGAGAACATGGTCGACGTCGAGAGGCAAGATCCCGACGTTTTCTCCTTCGGCGTTGGGATCGACGTCGAAGCCGCCGTCAAAGAAGACCTCGAGAACAAGGCTCTCAACGTCGACGAAGGTAAAGGGCCCTCTGTTGTCGTCAACCAGGCGACGATCAACGTTGAGGGGAAAATCTCCGTCAACGCTGGCTAGGCGATCAGCGTCGAGGCAACTCCGCCGTCGCCACAACAATGGCGATCGACGTCGAGGCAGAGGTCTCCATTGAGGTCAGTCCAAAGATCTTTGACGTCGAGGCACAAGACTCTGTCCCTGATGCCGAGGCAGAAGTGTCCGTCGACTGCAGCGCATCGCAGGTTGACATCGAGACACCGGTCTTCAGAGCAGAGGCGGCTGATGTATAAACACGATACTCTGTCGGCGTTAAGTAAACCTCTGACGTCGAGAGGCCGGTCAACTGCAAGATGGAGTCCTCCGTCTAAGAGGAAAAAGTCAGCATTGAGGCAGGCGTCACTGTCAATAAGACGAAGGTCGACGTCGAGAGGGCAGTCTGTCCACAGGAGACGTTCCAGATCACCATTGAGGCGCCAGTCCAAAGAGGCCTCATGCCCGCTAAGCCTGTCTACATCGCCCTCATCGAGAACAGGTTCTCGCAGCTCTCACATAGGTTCCACGTCAAGATCTCCGATGGTTGAGATGTCGACGTCCAGCAGTCCAGTGTCCGGGGGACATCAATATTTTCCGACCAGGACTGCGCAAGAAAGAGAACTCTCCTCCTTCTCCTCCACATTCTCCTGAGGGGCGAGAAGGGCAAAGATCGGCTTCCATCCATCTATCACCAAGATGGAACAGGCCCTTACATCACTGGGCCACAAATCCAGCCACAAGGACATAGCACTACTCGAGCCCCCTCCATAGGTCTCCATTGGCTCGGCTGGTACAGGCGGTAGATAGAGAGCTTACACCATCAAGAGCTAAGGATCTCAGTTGCACTCCTGCGCCCTCTCACAGAAGGGGATCTAGATCCAGAAGCAGGAGGAGAAGGCCCAGATCTCCAACACCTTCCTCCTCTTCCACTCACACGTCATTCAGAGACTATTCACCTACTCTTACTGACAGCCCACCGTCGAGGGTCTCTCCGGTGGATGACGTTGGCACGTTTCAGGACGTGCTTGGCAGAGGGGCAGCCAAACTAAGCATCCCAATGCCGACTCGACAGATTTCGTCCTCTGTTATCTTTGAGACTTTACATCGAAGGGCAGCATCTAGTCCTCTGCTACTATTGGCCCCAGGCCTAATAGAAGAGGTTATGGACGTTTTCCTCACGCTGGCCACACTCAAGACCGCTCCGGCTAGGATTTTGAAAAAATACTGTTCACCGGAAGACGACCTGCTTTTCCTTAAATCTCACCCCCACCGGATTATGTTATAAATGCTGCAGCAAAAAAGACTCATGCTATTGCTTCCTCCTCTACTGTTCCTCCAGATAAGGAGAGTAAAACACAGGATTCGTGGGGAAGGAAGGTATGTGGCACATCAGCATCTCTGATGAAGGTATAGAGTGCATCGGCTCTCTTGGGCCGGCATGACGGGTCTCTATGAAACTGCCTGCAAAGATTCACGGAAGAGTTACCACAAGAAGATATCCAGGATTTTGAAGAGATCTTGCCTGAAGGCAGCTTGGTGGTAAACCAAGTTATCAGCGCCACAGCTGATGGAGCTAATCTTTCGGCTCATGCCTATATGCATGGGATACCGCTAGAAGAACCTCCTAGCTCCAACTCACAGCGCTCAAACCTGAAGCGCAGTCTTGGATCCTCAATCTTCCCTTCTCCGGCTCCTATTTGTTCAGTGGACACACGGATGGAGAAATGTCCCAGATGAAGACCGTGCTAGACACTGGGTCTAGAGAAGAAGAAAGAGTTGCACAAACGATTCAGGTCTTACAATTTGTGATCCTCCCAACAGAGGTTTCAAACCCCTCATTGGCAGAAAAATCAGGATCAGCAAGGACAACAAAGGTCTCAATACCAAGGCAGGCGTTCCTCTAGAGGAACAGGAAACCAGCATCTGTCTAACACCTCCGTCAAGACACAGACCAAACAATGAGTGCCCTCTTCTCCTGTCGCCGTTCAACACTCCAGTGGGGGAAGTATTGCAAATCATCTCAAAGTGGCAAGCTATCACAAAGGACCAGTGGGTGTTAGCTACGCTGCAGAATGGGTACTCTCTACGTTTTCAACACCATCCTCCCTCAATCCCTGAGGTTCCATCATCGTGCCATCAGATGAAAATATTGTAAAAAAAAGTTGCCACCTTTCTGAGAAACTCAGCCATCGAGGAGGTGCCAATATCCCAGAGGGAGAGAGGTCTACTCAAGATACTTCTTAGTGAAGAAAAAGGGTCGAAAAGCAGATTACAGACCCATTCTGGATCTGCAAACGCTCACAAGTCAATCAGGAAGGAGAAGTTTCGCTTGTTGGCACTCCATCAAATATATCCACATCTCAGGCAGGGAGATTGGATGTGTTCGCTGGATCTGCAAGATTCCTACTTTCAAGTTCCGGTTAGTCAACATCACAGACAGAATCTGAGATTCCTGGTGGGATCTTCACATTACCAGTTCAAAGTACTACCCTTCAGGTTGAAGTCAGCTCCCCGAGTGTTCACTAACTGCATGGCATTGGTGGCAGCCGCACTACGCCGCAGAGGTATCTTGGTGTACCCGTACCTGAACGACTGGCTATTGAAGGGTCCTTTTCCCCACAGTGTGAGAAATAATTTCCTGCAATGCCTAGAGCTTTGTCAACTATTCAAACACCAATAGTCCCTTTAGGGGAATTTTGCAGGGTGAATAAATATAGACTCAGTCGTAGCTATATTGTTTGTACATACCCAGCCGGGCAGAGGTCTAATATTTACTTTTAGTTGAATATAGATGTTACACAACAATTCACAAAGTGGGGCACAAGCCTGCACCCTACTCAACACATGTGCAACAAACATTCATTGACAGAACTGGAACATAAGAGCTTGTAGGCAAAAGCATAAGGTTTACAGTACCAGTGATTACACAGTGTCAAGGTACAGCAAAACATAACAGAACACCTTTACAATAGTAGTACGCTTAAAGTTTTGAGCTTGTATAAGATGTTATGAGAAGTCGACGGCGTTTCGATCTGTTATCTTGATACACGGATCATCATCAGGACATGAATAATATGCCTAATATTTGTAGCTCCGATGCCTTGCGGGGGAGAGAAAGGGAAAAAGAAGGACAATATTCATGGGGGTTAGGGGTGGTGAGAGAATGTAAAACCAAAGAATAACATATTTCTACAACAGAATTGGTCCACAGGTACACTCCATGCACAACCGGTGCATTTAAGGGCACATTTCTTAAAGGTGGCGTCAGATTAATGTGAAGACTCGTCATGGTGATATAAACATAGAATCAGGAGCAAGAAATCATACTATGGTGGTACGCTTGAAGTATATAGTGATGGTCAATTAAAAGTCCATGCTATGCAATTAATTTCGATTAAAACATTTGATTTCCGGTATTACGGCGCAACAATGTTATTCGAGTGCTTTAAGAGGCGACGTGAAGAGGGAGAAATAGAAGTAAACGCGTTTAGAGAACCAGAGTGAGGTGGACCTCATGCAACAGGTGCTAGAGCCATGATGTAGGTATGCTGTTAACGAATCGGCAAAAGCGGAAGGGCTTACCGATAATTTGAGCAAGAGAGGGTTGCAGCGACTGGTACCGCACCCTGAAGGCGGTGGAATTACGGGGTCTTGGACCTGAGTGAGCGGAGGACGGAGTTAGAAGGTAATCGGGTGGGGTGGCTAGTACGGGTTACATTGGAGTGATGCTTACCTATTTAAGGCGTGCAGGGCAACACCGACGATGCGGGCGCACAAATCTATTTGGAGGTCGGCTCTTAAGAGTCCATTTCGAAAAGGCCAACGGCGCGATGGCCTCGAAATAAAAACGGGGATGTGGGGGTCAGAATAGGAGGGTCAGGCGGTATGGCAGGCAATACAGCGGGGAATATTCAAACTTACCGAGCAATTCTCGGAGCAGCGGCGTAGTCGCAGTGTCTACGGGGAGTGTTCTCAGCAATGGTGTCGGCTGGGAAGGATTAATTGCACAAGTGATTGGTGAAGGAAGGGATCACGTGATTGGGAGTGAGAGTGAAGAAGGGACTAACCGGTCTGGTATAGTTAAAAATCAGCGTCCATTTTAGATGGGGCATAGATTGGTAGTCAATGGCGGCCATCTTGGAAGGGAGGTATCGGTATCGGAGTGAGGTGTGTCCTGGAGCAAGTGACATGGAAATAAGTAGACATGTAAAAACAATTAAAAGAGGACGTATGAAATTTGACAGTATATCAGTTGAAGTGGTTTCAGTTATGATATTATATTAAACAAGCGCAAGTATGCAATCCGGGGGATTGGCCAAGTACAACCTGGTTCTTGAGGGCATCGTATATCTTAACAGTTATTGGTGCATTTAGCGAATAATTGTGGCAGAATTTAGATCAAGGCAGTCCAGTCCTCCAGCAGGTTCAGACCTGTGTTTAGGCTATCAGTCCTTAATATCCATTTAAGCTCTTCTTTATTAAGAATCCTCGAGATATCTCCGCCTCTTGAGGGCAATTTGATGGCTATAATCACTGTCCACCTGATGTCATTCTCTGAATGTCATTTTTGTATAAAGTGCTCCTGGTTTACGTTCATATCACCATGACGAGTCTTCACATTAATCTGACGCCACCTTTAAGAAATGTGCCCTTAAATGCACCGGTTGTGCATGGAGTGTACCTGCGCACCACTTCTGTTGTAGAAATAGGTTATTCTTTGGTTTTACATTCTCTCACCACCCCTAACCCCCATGGATATTGTCCTCCTTTTTCCCTTTCTCTCCCCCGCAAGGCATCTGAGGCTACAAATATTAGGCATATTATTCATGTCCTGATGATGATCCGTGTATCAAGATAACGGATCGAAACGCAGTCGACTTCTCATAACACCTTTTACAAGCTCAAAACGTTAAGTGTACTACTATTGTAAAGGTGTTCTGTTATGTTTTGCTGTACCTTGACACTGTGTAATCCCTGGTACTGTAAACCTCATGCTTTTGCCTACAAGCCCTTATGTTTCAGCCCTGTCAAGGAATATTTGTTGCACATGTGTTGAGTAGGGTGCAGGCTTGTGCCCCACTTTTTGAATTGTTGTGTAACATCTCCTATATTCAACTAAAAGTAAATATTAGACCTCTGCCCGGCTGGGTATGTCCAAACAATATAGCTACGACTGAGTCTATATTTATTCACCCTGCACAATTCCTCTAAAGGGACCACTAGTGTTTGAATAGCATTACCCCCAAAGTCCCTTTCAACTTACTTGGGTCCCCTTGTTGTTTTCAAATATAGAGCTTTGTCAACGGCTGGGTCTTCATGTGAACTTAGCCAAATCGATGCAACAACCTACACAGAGAATCCGTTATCTGGGAGCTATGGTAGACCTTGAGGTATGAAAAGTGTTTACTTCATAGGAGAGACAGTTTTCCATCATACAGAAATGCAAACTAGTTCTGGACAACAGAATGCAGTCAGTTCATTGGATTGCCTCTCTGTTAGGGTCGATGGCATCCTGCATCTTTCTGGTCCCCAATGCCAGGCTGCGAATGCATCCTCTACTGCAGGATCTGGAGGACAAGTGGGACCAGCAAACAACTCGCTGAGACGACAAAATAAGTCTCTCAAACGAAGCAAGAGCATCCATCCCATAGTGGTTGAAGGAGACTATGCAACTAAGGATATCTTTTCATCAAGCACCTCCCTCTCAAACACTGAACACAGATGCTTCACACCAGGGCTAGGGAGCCCACATGGAGTCTCTCCAGATGCAAGGTCAATGGTCATCAAAAGTGCGCTCATATCAAATAAACATGCTGGAAGTGAGAGCAGTTCACCTGGCCTTTAAGGCTTTCCTCCCTTCGATTCAAGCAAGTTCAATCTTAGTACAGATGGACAATACTACCACCATGTACTACCTGAACAAATCGGGGGGGAACTCGCTCACGCACATTGTCTCTGGAAGCTCAGGCTCTCTGGCATTGGCTCCTGGCACAGAACCTATCAATCACAGCGGTACACCTGCCTGGAGAACAGAACGCAAGAGCGGATGCTCTCAGTCGGCACTTTGAAGACAGACAAGACTGGGTTCTCAGCGACGAGGTGGTCGAAGACATCTTCCAGGCTAGGGGTCGTCTCAGCATCGATCTGTTTACGGACGACGAAAATACAAAATGCTGAGACTTCGCCTCAAGGTTCTACCGGGCAGGGTCGAAGCAGAGTGCCTTTTTGTTAGACTGAGAAAACAACAACAATTCCCAATAATGCAATTCGCTTGAATGTATATTTAGGCTGAGAGAACAGACCAAAACCGGATCTCTGAAAGACTAAATCATTTCAATAAATTCATTTATTTTCTAATTGTCATTCATGAGCATATTTTCTGAACATCAAATTATTTTACGTTGTTCGGAAATGCATTATAGTATACAGGAGAGGAAAGAACAAGGAAAAAGATCCTACAAAAAGTATTTACATTCACCAGTGTTCACAATGTGTGGTTATTCATTCATTCATGTGTCTTCAGTCCTACTCGTATATTCCATCTGACAATCTTTCTAAAAAAGTGTAGGGAAGGAAAGTGGGATAGGAAAAACTTGCAAAAATTACATAAAACTGGTTCTTTTTGTCATCAATAATTACATTTTAGAAGAAAAACATTTTAAATTTGCTTAAGAATCTAGGCCATCTGTACATTTATATACAATCAGAGCAATTTTTTATTCTTTAAGAGGATTGGCCTAACACAATGGTGGTCGACGCGTTTCGAGTTCCTAACGTGGAGTAACGCTCTTCAGGACCTCGAGAGTGGTTCTGAGAACCATAATAAAAGCCTTTGCTTACTTAACTGAATGCAAAAACAGTAACCATGCGTACTCCAGTTTGGGAGCATTGGTCTCTTACCTATATACTTTAGAGACTGTGTGTTTGTTGCCTGACTGATATCACTCATTCCCTGAAAAGCAATCACAAAGTTGGAAAAAAGGGGGGATAAATGACAGATGAAGTTGTGTGATCTGAAAAATAAGTTCACTGGATGTGAAAGAAATCCTTACTGGTGGGTTATCTCTGTACTGATATGACAAGAGCTTCCATGTTGAATGTGCCTTATATTTCAATTCTCAATTGAGACAAGAATCCATCTCAAGGTAGGCTGAACAACATTCGGGACATTCAGGTACTAATTTGGTTTAAAAAAAACCTCTATGTTGAAAAATAGAATTACAGGACCGTTTTTCTATGTTACAGCCACTCTTCCTATTACAACTATTTTCATAAAATTTGCCAGGCTAGATGTGCTACTATAGCACTGTATGGGGCAGGAGTATGAGGCCACAGCGGTGTCTCAGAACTAAAGCTGGAGGAAAATTTATTTTTAAAAAGGCTCCTTTGTTTGCCCATGTCAGCCTCGACTGAATTAATTCATCGAGAGCTAGCAGTCAATCACTTAGCTGATCTATTATGCCTTAGGCCTCTGATGACTTGGCAGTCTTTTTGGCTAGAGGATGACAAGCAATTTAATAGATCTAGCGTTGAGGATTGTTTACGCTTGGACAAATACCAAAATATTCCCCGGTTAAAATATGTTGTTGCTAGTTTTTCTGCTATTTTTAATCTCAATCTTTGACGATCCCGGTGCAGCATCTATGATCTCTAAATCCGAAATGAAAATTACTTTCCTGACATTTATGGGGAGAAAGCTGGCAATTGCAGCCGTATCTCTGTCTATTGTTATTTTCTATAATAGATATATCACAGTGGAAGGTTTCCCTTCGTATTGAACCATGGTAACTAGGAACTCTCCCAAATTTGTATTAACCAGGCTCCAATTCGGAATGGCCCATTATTTGGAAGCCCATCCTAATATTAAGAATCACCCGACCGGGCCTTGTAGGTGTGATGATGTATCCACCCAGAGCACTGTACACTTTCTGTTGTTTTGCAAACTGTATACGCACTTCCGTATTGCTTTTCTGAAACCTATATTCATTAAAGACGGAGTACGAACAGTTGCACATGCTATGAATTTAATTTTTAACTTGGAATCAGCAGACATCTGTTTTTATACTGCGACTTTCTTAAATCAGTGCATCAATGCTAGGAAAAGCATGATTCAAAAAAAAAATATTGATCAATTGGTTAGATATGTCTTTCTTTTTATTGTAAATAACGACGTCTTATTTGATATGATGTTATGAAATTTGTATTAATAGTTTTATCACTTTTTAACATGTTGTAATTTGTTTGTGCTTTTATGGCCATCTATTTGAACCGAATAAATATAAATATAAATATATATATATCTATTTATCTATATATATATATATATATATATATATCTCCGGTATATTGGGCTGCAACAAAGCCCATCATTGCATGAGTTCAAATATTATGCCTTACGCGTTTCAGACAATCATTCTGTCCTTGGTCACAGGCTGAGTGGCAGCAAATAAATGGCATTGACTAAGCATCACATCACCAGTTTCTTTTATTGCCCACAGCTGGGGGGCTCACACGATCAAAAAATTGCCTTGTGGGATACGTAGTCTCTATAGCACCAGAGTTCGTAATAAGGACTCACGCTGTCATCTCAAAATTACAAAAAGTAATATCGCCATTAGTGGGCTTCTCATGTGTTGAAGCCTCCGTTGCACAACAGTAAACACCCAGCAGAAAGGCCGATGTCAAAGCTCCTCATTTAGGGCCCGCCGGGCCGCTGTAACTCCATGCGGTGGTGCAATCCCCCCGGCAGAGCAGCCGGGTATTCAATACAGTTCCACAATGCTCCAAGCTTTAGGATGCACTCTCCATCTGCAAACCTCCGGTATATTGGGCTGCAACAAAGCCCATCATTGCATGAGTTCAAATATTATGCCTTACGCGTTCCTTATATAAATATTCACTGAAAAAACCATAGGTTTCACACCAGTTATAGTTACCTGGAAATTTTACTGACATAAAACCATTGAAATTCCACGTTATAGTTAGTTGGACTCACTATAGCTTGCGCGTGTAATGCACTGCTGATGACGTCATATATTACATCACTCATGACATGGTCAGTGACATCACTCATGACATCACCCATGACACCATCCAGTGAATGTGTGTCTTTCTAAAAATAAATTTGTTTTATATGTATATGTAAAAGTCGATGGAAGAATAAGTGTTTAAATAAGATGTCTTAAAGGATGTTTTAAAAAAAAAATGATTGGTTACCTGGCTTATTAAGTGCATCTTAGTGAATACATATATTAGCGAGTATTGTTTAAATATTTAAATGTTTGTATAAGTGTTTCACTTTGTGTATACTTGGCTGCATGGGTTGGTGAGTAGCTACATGTGTTTGTATATGTGTTATTAGATGTTTTTTTTAGTATTAGTATGAGTGTCTGTATGGTTTGGTGGGAGTGTTACTTAGCACATAGATGCATCAATGACTAACTCACTGTTTGTATGTGTTTTGAAGACCGCATATGTGGAGGACTGTATGGGTGGAAGAGTGTGTATGTGTGTGTGTTAGTGAGTGAATGACTGTCTCACTAGTGTCTTTCTGAGTAACTACATGTGTTTTAATCTAGTATATGTGAGTATTGATGTATATAAGTGAGTATATATGAGAGTGAGAGATTGAAAGAGTTCCTGTTTAAAAAAGTATGTGTTTCTATAAGTGATTGTTTAAGAGAGTAAGTATGTGTAAGTTTCCTTAGAAGTAATGTGCTAGTGTGTGTATAGCTGTATATGCAAATAAATATATGTTCAATAGTTTATTTGCATGTGTGAGTATGTGTGTGAGTAACGTTTGGAAGACTGTTGGTGTGTTAACGGATGTAAAGGTGTCTCACTACATATGATAAGTGAGTATATGTATGAATGACTATATAGAACTGTTGGTGAATGAGTGGATGTGTATATAAATGGTGGAATTACTGAATTGGTTGTTGTAACTGGTATAGGTATCTCCACTTTTTTGTAAATGTTAGTTTCTATTTTTGAATATGTGTTTCAAGGGTTACATTACACTGAAAGGAGGTCTGTCACTCTGTCACAAGGATGGAGTCATCAGTGATGTCATGAGTGATATAATAATGACGTCATCAGCAGTGCATTACACGCGCAAGTTATAGTGAGTCCAACTAACTATAACGTGGAATTTCAATGGTTTTATGTCAGTAAAATTTCCAGGTAACTATAACTGGTGTGAAACCTATGTTTTTTTCAGTGAATTTCATAGGTTTTTTAAATGCTAATTCCTTTCTATATCGAGTTTCTAACCTATGATTTTTTTATAAATTTGCTGTTTTGTGTAAGTATTAATTATTTATAATTTTTTTTTTTTATCATTTTTTCCTGGGGCGCTCTGGGTGCGCGCTCCGGTAAGCTCTCCGGAAAGCGCACCCAGAGCGCTACTTTCGTTTGTAAAAAAAAAAAATATGAATGAAAAGTAAATAATAACGCAAGACATTTAGTACCATACATATAAAAGCAGTTTTTTTTAAATAAGGAAATGAAAATGATTTTGCATTTCCGTGAAACTATCAAAACGTCACTTCGGCGCGCCGCGGAAGCGCCTACGTTCGCGCCACGTATGCGCCCCAGAAGCGCCTACGTTCGCGCCGCGTATGCGCACCCGGAAGCGCTCCGTGCGCGCAGCGTCAGCGCGTCAAGTCATGTGACCTTAAAATAACACTTTTCATTGGTTGCTAATAGTTTTTTTTTACAAAGAATGAAATCTCCACCCATTTCCTTCACTTCTTCTTTCACTTTTGTGACTGAAAGACCTGTTTTTTGCTCTTGGATCTTTCTTGGTTTACCATGGCTGCCAGAGAATCCAGCAGTGATGAGGAACCTGAATTCATCGATGAAGAGCCTCCACAGCCAAAGGTGAAGGAACATTTCATTTGGAAATTTTTTACAATACCACCTAACCAGAAAAAGGTGAATGCTCCAAAAGTGGAGTGCAGGATCTGCAAACAAGTCCTGTCACGGGGTGACCCCAAAAAGTATTCTTTTGGGAACTTTACAATGATACGGCATGTGAAGAGGAAGCACCCCCAGAATTTTGCCCGGGAAAGTGTCAGGGCTCTGGCACAAGAGGTTCCCAGTGATAGGGCCTCTACATCCACCGGAGGAGCAACTACTTCTGGGAGGGGCGATCGCAGGAGCTCGTTCCAAATATTCAACCTGCTTTCAACAATGCTGTCATGAAATGCAGATACTGCGATCAACTCCTTACCTATGGGGAGCAAAGTGTCCTGCTCATGGTTCGAGCATTGGAGACTGCCGTTCCCACCCCTAATTTTTTTGTTTTGTTTTTTTGCTCCTGTTGAGCAGTTTCCATTCCCTGTTTTTGTTTCTGTTCTTAAAAAAAAAAGAAGAAAAAAAAAGTTCTTTTCCGGACTACCTCCAATTCTCATCAAGGAGCTATATTCTTAAAAAAATGAAAAAGAGTAAGTGAAATGGAGTGCATTGATAATGGAAAGGAAAATGAGTAAGAAAGAACAGAAAGGTATGAGAGGAGAAAGGAAGTGAAGTAGGGGGACTGAAAGAAGGTGAGTGTTGGGAAGGAAAGTAAGGAGAAGAAGAGTGAATATGGGGAATGTGGATATTCAAAGAAAATGTTGAAAAGGAACGGGGGTGTGGAAGGGTAAGAAAAGATGCATTGCTGGAGTTGAAGACTGAAGGCCTCATTTATGAAGCCATGCGTCACTTTAACGCCACCAGAGCGTCAATTTTTGTGACGCATCAGTACAGTAAAAAATGCACCTTATTCAGTCATATTTACAAAGTGACGCATCTAGGTAGATGTGTCACTTTGTTAGCCCCTGCGCCACATTATACCTACGTCAGGTGTAATGTATGCAAAAGGGACGTATTGACGCAAGAAAGGGTCGTAGAGGTGACACAGCGAATAAACTGGGGGCCTCATTTATTAAAAGTGACGCATCGCTGCGTGAAAACAGCGATGCATCACTTTTCACTGCGCACTCCTTACGACATTCCTGATGCGTCATAATTAATGTATGACGCATCATGTCGCAAGGAGTTACAGATAAGTCAGTATTTCTGACGTATCTGTAAGTTCAAAAGTGACGCATTGCTGGAGTGTGTCACAAAAGTGACGCAACTCCAGTAATGAGTCCTTTCACATGGGGAAAGCCCCATGTGAAAGGGCTTGCGTAAGTCTTACGCCTGCTGTAAATGCCCCGCGGGACCCTATTATAGCCCCCACATCAAACCTAGGGGGTCAGGGGGGGTCTACCCTGCCCCCTTATAGTCATTTCCCCCTTTTTTTTATGCCACATCTTGTCTCGATCCTACCGAGACACAAGATGGCGACCGCTCCGGACTGTTTCGAATGTTTACAGACACCCGTGAGCCAATCAGCTTTCCATGCGCAAGTCGCGTTGCACGCCCGGTGCGCTCCCCGGTGCGCGCCTATAGATATATATATTTTTTTGAGCCTAAATTGCTCAAAATCCACTGGAGCACATATCTTGAGACATAGCAAAGGCACATCGGGCTACCAGTCCCTACAATTTTGCCAAGTTTGGTGGGAATCCATTCAGCCGTTCGGGCTAAAAGTGAGGTCGACCGCCCTATGGAAATTAACATGGGGAAAACACGTTTTGGGACCCCCCTTTTATCTCGGCCCCCACTTGACAAATCCCCCCCAAACTTTCAGGGAAGGACCGGGGCGCCGCGAGGCCATTTTGAGAAAATTTTCAGACAGATTCGTCAACCGGCGCCAAAGTTATTCCAAATAGAATTTTGAGATTTAACATTGAAAAAAATACTAACTATAACTACCTACTGGCGACCGCCAGTAGGAGAGATAGATAGATAGATATATATATATATATATATATATATATATATATATATATATATATATATATATATATATATATATATATATATATATATATATATATATATATATAATAAAATAGAGAGCCTCATGTGGCTCTCTATTTTATGAATCTTGCTCAGCAGCTTCGGCATTTTTGACCTAACTGTCTTCTCGTATTTGGGACTCTATGGTCTATTGGGCCATCAACATTCCCTTTCCATCCTCAATTTCCCCCTCTCCTGGGCCTTTCCTGGTGCTTGTTTGCATGAATATTCTTACCACATGCTCCAATCCTAGCTACTTCCATTCCCATTAACTGTTGCTTGCTGATACAAGAGAAGCATTACTTCTGTTGTGTGTCACTAACTGCCACCCCCCCCCCCCCCTCCTAATCATGGATACTCTTCATACTTGACTTGCTTGTCTCCTGGATGGAGGCAAATCTATTGTTAGGACACTTGTACCATCATCCCATCACCTTTCATGTAGCTAGGCCTGGTTCAGGTATATTGTCAGTGGTTATGGTGTACATCAATGAGTAGTATTTTGTATTTTCTCAGATATTACCTTTGGGTTTGAAGTTTTGGGGCTTGAGTGTAGAAAGCAGGCTCTCTAAATAGTGTACCAAAAAGAGACACATTGTGCAGAGTCTCGAGGGATCCTTTATTGGTGTACAGGACCTTGCTTTAACAATCCGAAGGTGCTCTATTTGTGGTAGTGTGGTTGAGCAGCCTTGGCTTTTTGAGGGTTTCTGGAGCAAGGGCACACTGTTGGTGGGCTTGGACTGTGGGGCTCTGGTGCAGAGGTATTATGTTTGTCAGGTTGCTTGCGTTGGAGGCTCACTTTCTTGGTCGACGTGGAGATGGGGAAAAAACAGGACAACAGGGCCACTCTCGATGGCCTCTCTGATACAAACATCCTACGTCGGTAGGTCTGTCTTGGTGGTATTGATGAACACTAAACAAGCCTTGACTGCTGCAACAGCTCCATTAAGCCCGGTATTGGTGCAAGTCGGCTACTGGAGGTCCTGGTGACTCCAAACTTGGTAGGCAGATGTGTTCCTGGAGCATGGGGACCTCTGCGGGGATGCAGCTTCCTCAGAGGACCCGGCAGTCTGCGAACGGTGTACAAGGTTCATGTGGTTGGTGGCTGGCTGCAGGGAAGTGGCTCCTCCATCTCAAGGGAGATGCTGACTGGTTTTGCTGGCAGCACTTCAAGGTTTTTGGAGGATGCACTGCTGCAGGATGAGTCGGCTCTTAGCAATTGTCGAGGCAGGAGCAGGCGGACAGAACTGAGGTGGCAAAGTGAGCTAGAGAACGATGATGGATTCATCCCAGATCTGTGACTGGGGGTGAGTGCCTGAAAAGTTTCAGTGCTCTGTCCATCATCTCCTTAGTGTTTGCTTTGTTCGCCCTAAGTTTGCAGGGTATGCCCGGACGTGAATCCCTTGCTCACTTTGCCCCTGGATTAAAGCTAGCCTGGCTGAAGAGGGGTGTTAACCCCGAAACTGGTCCCAGGATGCTTGTTTCTGGTTCAAGGAAGACCTGACTTGGCAGTTCGGGCTAGACTTGTACCCATGAGGCACAGGATCATGACTGATTTGCATATAGCTTAGTCTGAACTGATGTGGCGAAGTGAGCTAAATACCAATAAAAGATTCAACCCAGGTCTGCTACTAAGGGTGAGTGTCTGAAAGGTTTTAGTGCTCCTTCCATCATCTCCTTGTGTTTGCTTTGGCTCCTGGTACAGAGTTCTTGCGTTTTTCTGCTCTTTTTTTTTTTTTACCTTCTTTTTATTTAGTCAGATGAATCAGAGTTCCTGGTGTGGGGGTGGGGGGTGGAGAAACCTAAGTACTGCATGTAGGGGTGTTAAGGGTAGTAGCTAATGGACTACTTAACCATGGGTTCACTATTCCTCCTAAATGATCACTTCCTGTTGGTATAACCCTGTCCTAGAGTTCCTAATTCCACAAAAAACAAAGTGGCGGGCCCCTTCTTTCATGGAGCACATCAGGCAGCCCACCATAGGGGTGTGACCAGCCTGGTAGTGCAAGACGCCTACTGCATGACTAATAGCCTATTTGTTCTGGAGCCAAATGGGCCTCAGGTCAGGGAGTGTCCTCCAGGTCTGGGGGAAGCTGGGGTCGCATATACAATTCTGCCCCCTGGCCTTGATATACTGTATCACTAGCCATCCTGCTAGAGGAGCTGATAATACCTTCTCCAGAGCAGGCTTTGTTTCTGGACTTCAGAGTGCAGATGCTCACCACCGGAGGGTCCAAAACTAGCCTGTGGTGGCAGGCTGAAAAGTACCAGTCAGCCAGCTTACTAGCGGACTAGTAGGTTTCAAGGGGCACCTCTCAGGTGACCTTTGGGTGCGTGTCATAATAAATCCAATAATGGGATCAGTGTGAATTTATTAATACCAGGTGTTTAATACCATATGTCATACATGTCAGTAAAGCCATCTTGCAGCTGAGGAAGTCATGACCAGTGCCCAGTACATGTACTTAAGATGGCTTCCCTGTTCACTTGTACTATCTTGTAATTGAACTAGACAGCACAAGGGCATAGCTGCTCATGCAGATATACCCTCATATGTAATATAATGCACCCTGCTTTAGGGCTAAATACCTGCTGTAGGAGCTCCTTACTTACATACTTTTGGCGTGAGGGACAGTGAACGTGCCATGTCGTCTTTTCAGTCATGGTTTGCACCATGACACGCATTCTGCAATGGCAGGCGGTTGGCATAATGCAGTCTGCAGGCCTTAGGGACCCTCTTTAACACCTATATCCTAGGTACCCAGGGCACCACTTACTAGGGACTTACAGTTACAGGGGTACTAAGGTATGTGCCAATTGTGTAACAATTGAATGACAGACCAATTTGCCTTGTTTTTAGTGAAAGAGCACTGGGGCCTGGTTGGTAGGGTCCCAGTTCACATCAGTCGACCAACATCCGTACCAGTGGCAAAAAGTGGGGGTGACGTGACCAAAAGGGGCATTGTTCTACTAGGAGTACCTAATATATTTTTCTGCCCGAGTGCCACCACAAGTTCGCACAACACGATCCACACAATGTGTGCAACCTCTGCCTACCAAAGGACTATAAATACAAGGACTGTGAGGCCTGCGCCACGTTCCTGCCAAAAACACTTCAGACTCGTCGAAAGCAGAGAGAGGCCCACTACACCACCATGTCTCAAACATCAAAGTAGACTTCTCTTAAGGACCTGGCGCTGTCCAGTGACGACGAGGCCCAGGGAATTCCAGCAGAGTCGACGCACAAGTGATTGGATGTCGAAACTCTGGAAGGAGACTCCCAAGAAATCATGCGCCCACAAGAAGATGAGCGACACAGAGAAGACGTATAAGGTAAGACACCACACACATCCGTCGTAACCAAAGGGCCACGAAGGAAAGGCGCAACCAAAGGCAGCCCGATGCAGAGTAAAAAGGCTATTGAAGGTCTGCCGCAATCTAAAGAACCCTACCAAGGGATACCGAAAACCAGGGTCTAACACGAACCCCCGAAGAGAAGAGCGACACCGTCGAAGGACGCAAGTTCGAGCAAGAGAAGTAGTCTCTGGTGTCCGATGCCGAGAATACCCGAGATCAAGAAAAAGAGAAAACAACTCTAGGCCAAGATGGCGACGCTGCTCCAGAGAAAGAGTTCAACGCGTCATTTAAAGACTTCCGGATCCCGAAAGTCCTGGTCACCGACCCGGAAAACATTGACGCCGAATAGGTGGAAGACGCCGAAGGAGAAGAGGACATCCTCGAATCCCCTCTAACCTCCAAACCTCACGCAGAAGATCCAGAGGATTCCGAAGACTCTCCAGAAGAGGTGGAAGATTCCGAAAATGTCATGGACACATGGAAAGACTTCAACACCGAAAGTCCCAAAGAGGAGATATGCTGTTATCCATCGAAGGCATCGTCACTAGATGATATAGCCTTCTACAACGAGCTGGTGAAGAGGGCAGCAGACACTGTCGGGGTACCCCTCAAAGAGGAAAAGGGAGACGCTTGTTTCCTGCTGGAAACACTTGCCACTGCCAACAAGGGGACACAGTACTTGCCAATGCTACCAAGCATCCTAGACAAGGGCAAGGAAGCCTTTAAGGAACCATCCTCAAGCAAGGGGGTGACACCAAGGGTCGAGAAGAAGTACAAGGCCTCCTCCAAGGACCCTAAATATATTCAGGGGAACACCATCATAGTCTCCATGGCCAGAAGAGCTAATGCACTCTGTAACACTTGACCCCACCAAAAAAAGAAAGAGAATGGATATGGTGGGAAGAAAGATGGAGAAAGAAGCAGCAACAAAATGCCGCATCGCTGACTCCAATGTCCTTCTGAACAGATCCGAGCATCAGCAGTAGGATGACAAGTAGGAGCTTATCGACAAGCTCCGAAGAAGACAGCCTTGTGGGGACATTCCTGAGGACTTTGGATCTTTTAAACCGTTTTTACTCTGCTGGTTACTTTCCCTGCTTCCTGAACACGAGGACTGGGGACCAAAGTGGACGCTGCCGGGGCCGGGACTGCGAGAGCCAGGGTGCACAGCGCTTGAAGATCCCAGCGCACCTGGTGTCTCTTCCCGCCCCCAGCCCTCCGCCCTTGATTGATAACACCGGCTATTTAAGGCTCGCGGCCCCCGCTCCGCGGGGGCCGCTCGCAGCCTTGTGGGGACATTCCTGAGGACTTTGGATCTTTTAAACCGTTTTTACTCTGCTGGTTACTTTCCCTGCTTCCTGAACACGAGGACTGGGGACCAAAGTGGACGCTGCCGGGGCCGGGACTGCGAGAGCCAGGGTGCACAGCGCTTGAAGATCCCAGCGCACCTGGTGTCTCTTCCCGCCCCCAGCCCTCCGCCCTTGATTGATAACACCGGCTATTTAAGGCTCGCGGCCCCCGCTCCGCGGGTGCCGCTCGCAGCCTTGTGGGGACATTCCTGAGGACTTTGGATCTTTTAAACCGTTTTTACTCTGCTGGTTACTTTCCCTGCTTCCTGAACACGAGGACTGGGGACCAAAGTGGACGCTGCCGGGGCCGGGACTGCGAGAGCCAGGGTGCACAGCGCTTGAAGATCCCAGCGCACCTGGTGTCTCTTCCCGCCCCCAGCCCTCCGCCCTTGATTGATAACACCGGCTATTTAAGGCTCGCGGCCCCCGCTCCGCGGGTGCCGCTCTCAGCCTTGTGGGGACATTCCTGAGGACTTTGGATCTTTTAAACCGTTTTTACTCTGCTGGTTACTTTCCCTGCTTCCTGAACACGAGGACTGGGGACCAAAGTGGACGCTGCCGGGGCCGGGACTGCGAGAGCCAGGGTGCACAGCGCTTGAAGATCCCAGCGCACCTGGTGTCTCTTCCCGCCCCCAACCCTCCTAATCAACGCACTGGTGAGCGCGCACGCGGGACGCGCGCGGGACACAGCCCGGGGCTAAGCCCGGGCAAAGGGCGGGCCCTCTGAGGCCCTCCGAGGACCGAAAGGACTGAACTGGCGGTACCCCCTAGTGTATAATTAGACTATTCCTGTTGTTACAAAGCCACTATTTAATTGTGTTTTTTTTTTTTTTTTTTTTATTTATTTTTTTTTTTTTTTTTTTTTTTATTGTTGGAGTGTTTGGTTTAACTCTTGTTATTGATAGTGTATTGGTTTATCGTAGGATTATTGTGATCTTTAGGGGTTAGTTTTAAATCCGAGGTCCTCCACCTTTTTGCATAGAGTATCACTGACAGTAAGTGTTGGAGTATTAATGTCTACACGGACAACTCGAAGCCAGGTGGGGGCAGGGATAAAAAACATCAAAACCAAAAAACTGACCAATACTCTGGATAGTTTTATCCTCCGTACCCACACTCTAATTGACGAAGGTATTACTTTGATGGAACGGAGGGTTTCCCAAGATTTGCTTCATGCCAAAAGATCGTCACTGGGTAATATAGCCCTGGCTCGTACCCCGACTAAAGACCTGCCCTTACCAGTTACGCCTCAATTTATACCTACTCATGAGACACCATTACTGACTATGGCCCAGCCCCAATGCTTAAATGAACCCTCGGTCCCCTTATTACCAGTATCCCTAATTGAGTCTGCTACCCCTGCTACTCCACTGGTTACTAATGTTATTATGCATGCAGTTACTCGAGAGTTGCAGGGGTTTCCTGTAGTAGGTCCAATATCCTCCCCAAAATTAACCGCCCCCAAGGTGCTTGGTGATAATATACCCTGTTTGGAGAATATGGCCTCTACGGGAACTGGTGCACAGGAGGGAGGATTAGGTGTGGATGCTACAGTTGACACAGCTAGGTTACATCGTGTATCGCACCCCCTGCCCCTAGAGTTGCCTGATGTAACTGTATTGGATTCTAGCATAGATAGTATTCTTAATAATGGTAGCCCTAATGTATCTACAGAGAGTGAAGAGGATGCGGACGCGCCCTTCTTTGATTCCTTAGCGGATCTCATTAGGTCTTTACTTTTGCCCCTTGAAGTCAGACTCCAGGGTATAGAACAACAACTTGGAATTATATCAAAGGAGTTGGAATGCAAGGGGGGGGATAAAACTAATGTAACCCAGAAGATTACACCCGGTATATCGGGAACTTTATTGCCAGTGGTTGGGAATTCTTTAATAGCACCCACCCAGCAAACCAAGACCTGTCCATCTACCACAATTGTAGAGAAGGGTGATAAAGTGGTCACTAAACCAGTCTCTGTAGAAGTTAAAAAACCCCCGGTGAAAGTAGATCAGGCCGCATCCAGCGCTACTCCTCTCTTACCCCCTGTGAAGACACCAAGGGCTCGGCGGAATATTAGCTTACCATCTGACTGCTCCCCATTTGTGATTGTGCTAACTGGTGTCCCTGAGCCTACCCCTGACACTCCCGAAACATTTTGGAGCCTTAAAAATAAAGTTTGTTACTGGCTGGACAGGAACTTTCCACCACCCCCAAATATTAATAAGAATATTCTAATGGTGGAGAGAGCCCCATGGGTTGGAGAAAAAAAGAAACAGCTCAAAGGCGATTGTGTGGTGATCACATTTGAAGATCCCTGCATAGTAGAGTTTATTTTTTCAGGGTATCACCGTAACACTGACTCAGGGATTCTCGTCAAACCTCTATCATATTTTTATATGCCTGAGGGTAATCACGATAATAGATGGAGTTGGCTTAGGGCTTCTACACATGAAACTGGTTGGAGGAGACCTGTAAACCAAGGGAACCAGCGCTATAATAATTGGGGAGGGGCTGTTAGCGACGATTGGCAAGAAGTACGCAGAGGGAGAGGTAGAACTTATAATGGGGGAAATAGGTTCAAGGAGGGATGGTTGGGTCCACAGATGGATTATCCTATCCAATGTTATAACCGTTTCAACGGCCTGGAGGAAGTCGATTGACTTACTAACGGGTCTATTGAGCGTTTGGGAGGAGGGGTGTTGCATCCCTTACTGGAAGATCAAGCAAATCTGCCCGCAGATATAGTGGTTAACGCTGGCTTTAGTTCAGATACAATTGTACCCATGGTAGTAGCTGGTAACTGTACTCAGGATATAGTCTCTGTAGGACAATCGGGAACTAAGGAACTGGGTTCTTCAATTAATATTTTATCATGGAACATTGCTGGCTTAAAGAAAAACGTAGCAAATCCTGATTGGAACACCTTTATTAACCTATATGATATTTGTATGTTTCAAGAAACGTGGTGCAAACTCCCTGAATACATGAATGGTTATTCTACCTTTTATGTTCCAGCTGTTTCATTAGGGAGAGGGCGCCCTTCGGGTGGGCTACACATTTGGGTAAAAATATCTCTGAACTGTAGTGTCACCTCCAACAAGTATGTCTCTAATGACATCTTGCACATCACTTTAAAGAACAGTGTAGGAGGTCACAGCTATGAAATCTTCTGTATCTATGCTAGAGGTCTCCAGGGAGGGCTTGCTTCTCCAGTATTAGAACTGTTGGATGAGGAGTTGTCTAAACTCCCGGCTAGATCTAAAATAATAATCGGGGGAGACTTCAATTGCACGTTTGAACCGTTAGATATGGAAGAAGAATCAGGTCCCAATGTAGTAGAAGGAAGATTATCTATACCCCCACTAACTCTTAGCCCAATTAAGAAATGGTCATCTAGGGTCATTCAGTTGAATGCTTTGGTGTTAGATTACAATCTTTGGGCTCTTAATGGCCGTACAAACTCTGATCGCGAAGGAGCGATGACTTTTAATAGGCTGGGGTGCCCCTCTCGTATTGACTACATCCTTTTAGATGAATATTCCTGGCCTGACCTAATAGATATGGTGGTTAGGGAGTCTACCTATAGTGACCACAACCCCTTATGTATGCAACTCAAATGGTTAAGTGGCCGGAATTCTAGACAGGAAGCGGAGATGATAACCAAAGAGGTCTTCCCTGTAAATAAAAATCGGAAGCTAAAATGGAATGTGGTCAAATGCGATGAGGGGAAGCTTCAAAATATCAAAGACCTAGTATCTAAAGAAATTATTAGTTTGGCAGCCTTAGAGTCTGTTCCAGTTAATCTAGCTGATCGTAGTTTGTCGGTCTCCTATAGTAATTTAATAGGTAAAGTGGGAGCCCACTTTTGTAAGAAGCAACCAGGAAAATCCCGCCCTAACGGTACCAAATTAAATAGTAACCAATGGTATAAGAGTAATTGTAGGAATAAAAGGGAAGCAATTACTAAAGCAATACGTAGTAAGGACTCCATGGCCGTGCGGTTAGCCAGGAAAGATTACGCGTATAGTATAAAATCTGCCAAAAGAGAATGGGAGGAAGAGCACTGGCAACAGTTGAAAGAAGCAGCTTGTGGTAAAAATACTGTTGCCTTTTGGAAATTAATTAATGCACTAGATAGAAAGGGAGCAGATCCTATTTTAAATCATATTACGGACCAGGAATGGTATTCTCATTTTTTTAAACTATATTGTGAGGAGATTGTGGATAGCGTGACATTATTATCAGCTAATATCCCCGAAAGCACGCCTCATGGTAATTTTAATTATAACATAGATCCATTTACTCAGAGAGAAGTACTAGATGCTATCTCTAAATTATTGCCCGGGAAGGCCCCAGGCCAAGATGGTCTTCCAGGGGACTTGTTAAAGTACGAATCGAATGTGTGGGCTAAATACATATCCAATCTGATGAATTTGATACATGCTGGTCATCCTGTTCCCGATTCCTGGAAAGGTGCCGAGGTAATAACCATTTATAAAAAGGGCGACAGGGACGACCCTTCCAATTACAGACCGATAAGTCTGATAGATACTATTCAGAAGGTGGTTGGAAGGGTAATCATAAACCGTACAGAAGTATGGCTTGTGGATAAGAGTATTTTGTCCCATTTCCAGGCCGGGTTTAGAAGCAATATAGGTGCAATAGACCAGGTATTTAGATTCTGTGCAGTCTGTTGGAAGTCAGTGTTAATTACTAAGGGAAGTCTATACCTGGCTTTCATAGACTTGAAGACAGCATTTGATGTGATTCCACGGAATAAGCTCTGGTCGGTCCTATCCGATATGGGTTTTCCTAGTTACCTCCTACAATTTATTATTAAACTCCATGAGGGGAATTATGCCAGGATTCGATGGGGATCCCAGGGTCAACTGACAGAGAAGATCCCGGTGAATAGGGGAGTGAGGCAAGGATGTGTGATGGCCCCAACCTTGTTCTCCCTCTTTATTAATGGGGTTGTTGCCCATTTGAGGGAGGATCCGGCTGATGCCCCCGTCCTTGCTGGAGAGAAAACACCCACTCTCCTCTTTGCCGACGATACCTTGCTCATGTCAAAATCCCCCATGGGTTTGCAAAAACTACTCGATCGTTTTTGCAGTTTTTGTATAGATAGGGGGTTGTCAATAAACACTTCAAAAACAAAGCTGATGGTGTTATCTAATAAAAAGAAACTTAGGAAGGTAAACCTCAGGCTGAATGACACCCCGTTGGAGGTGGTAGAGGAATTTGATTACCTCGGGGTGAGACTTTGCAATAACTTGAGCTGGTCAGCCCATATCGCCAAAATGGTTTTAAATCTCAAAAGGGTTGCAGGAGTAATTCTTAAGAACCAGCGTCGATCTTTCAGTCGTCCCATAGCCCCCACCCTGGCAATTTATGAAGGGAAAGCTTTGGCAGCGGCAGTTTATGGCTCAGAACTTTGGGGGGCGGAAAATACAAAAGTTTTAGCGGTGGCCGAGAATAAGTTTATTAGAGATATGGTCTCGCTACCCTTATCGTCCCCTTTGAAACCTCTTTTTTTGGACATGGGTAAAAAATCGGTTGTGGATCTAGTGCAAATTCGCCCCTTGTTATTCTGGGTTCGTCTTAGAAGGACCCCAGAACTTTATAATTATGCTAAGGTTCTGGATGAGCTTATTAGTTTAAATGTAGCAAACAAAATTAAATGGCTCAACAATTTAAAGAGACTTGTAAAATCAATAGGTCTGGAGGAGAGTTGGATCTCGCAACTGCCACCCCCAAAAGCAATTGTCAAAAAACTTTATTGGGATTGGGTTGTTGCCAAAGAACACAGGAATCCAAACTGGGGTCATTTAACTAGTACCTTCCTTGATCACAAGCCCCTTAGGAAGTTAGAGCCCTTTTTGGATTTTATCCAGGTCCCTCGTGATAGAACATTGTTTCTGAAACTCCGATATGGTATTCTACCCCTTAACTCATTCAAGGCATGTTGGAAGGGACATAGAGGAACAGAGGACAAATGCCCAGGTTGTTCCTGCCCAAAAGAATCCTTGGGCCACTTCCTATTTGCATGTGTAGCATATAAAAAACCTAGAGGAAGGTGGTTGAAACCTGTCTGTAGGAACCTAGGGGTGAAGGACCATAGATTAGCTATGCGTATTTTTATAACGGATGTTTCCTCAATGTATATGGTCTGTGGGGTGGCTAAATATGTGGCGAATGCTTGGCTCATTAGGTCAAAACTCGTACCTACTGTCTGAATTGTTTTATGATTTGTTTTATGTACAGTCTATTATGGATTTATTATGGATACTGTATATGTACTTTTATGAAATTTTGTTTCGAATAAAGTATTTCAATTTCGCTTATCGACAAGCTCCGAAGAAGACAGAAAGATTGCAAACACATGCCTTAAATCTGCACTAGATGCAGTCAACACTGTTAGCAGGCAAATGTGCTCGGGCACCACCCTAAGAATACATGCTTGGCTTAGGATCTCAGGGTTCAAACACGAAGTACACACCTCCATCAACGGGCCTTTTGCAGGGGGCACTCTATTTGGGAAGGAGGTAGACGAATCCCTCCAACAAATCAAGAAGGACAATGAAACCGCCAGAGCGAAGGGAGCCCTCCAATAAAGAGATACCTTCAAAAGAGGGGGGTTCAACAACAGAAAACCCACCGGAAGAGGTTATTTTGGCCAAGGACAGCAAATGTCACAACAGCAGCAAGGCCAAGGGACCTGACAATAAATAGGCCAACAATCAGGATACCAAGGTTGGTAACAACAACACAAGCAGCCCTTTCGAGGAAGAGGCAGAGGCAAAGGCCAACCCTCTAGAAGAAGAGGAACTGGCTCGAATTGACTCCCAAATACAACAGGACCCACATCAAACACCAGTAGGAGGAAGAATGTATAACGATTATTCAAACTGGCAAAAAATCACAACAGACAATTGGATATTAAATCTGGTGAAATACGCGTATTGCATTGAACTAACAAGGACACCACCTGCAAACCCACCAAAAACAAAAAGTTTCAAAAAACAAGAACTCTTACATTTAAATTTGGAAATAAAGGAACTACTGCAAAAACCAGCAATAGAATTAGAACACACCATTAGTTCCAGGTACTCACTTTCTCAATTAAGTCCGCCCCAAGGGTTTTCACCAAGTGCCTAGCCGAAGTGGTGGCACACCTAAGAGAAGGGGTACATGTTTCCCTACCTGGACGACTGGCTCATAAGGGCAAACGTAAGACAGAAATGCCTTAAGCACATTCAATCAGTTATTCACATGATGCAAGACCTAGGTTTCTCTATTAACCACAAGATGTCATCCACAAAGCCAAAAATAGAAAAGACTTTACTAGGTGCAAGACTAAACTTAAATGTGCTGGTGTACCAGACGCAGAAGAGAATACAAGCCACAAAGCAAGAAACCATCACTCTACCACAAGGGTCAGTCTCTGACAGTGAGGAGGGTCACGAAACTCATGGGCATGATGGCATCATGCATACCACTCATTCTTCACGCCCACCCACACATGCGCCCATTTCAAGATTGGCTGACCAACAACTGGTCTCAAGCCACAGGCAGTTGGGAGGATCTAGTGGTTGTTACGCACAGGCTGCAAGCAGAAATACAGTGGTGGGCATCCAACAACATAGCACAAGGCTGACCTTTCAGGACCCAACTCCTTCCGTGACTGGCACTACAGACGCGTTCCTCAGCGGATGGGAAGCGCACCTCAAATAGCTGAAAGTACATGGTCAGTGGAATGAACAGGATTCCATAAAACACATCCACTACTTGGAAATGGAAATGGTGTTCCTAGCACTGAAAGCGTGCCAGAAACACATTAGGGGAAAACTGTGTTGATGAACAGACAACACTACAACAATGTTCTACCTCAACAAACAGGGAGGTACAAAGTCCTTTCCACTGAGCAAGCTAGCACAAGAAATCTGGCAATGGGCAGTATCCCAAGCAATCAATTTACAAACAGTACATTTTCCAGGAGTGGACAAGCACAGCAGCAGACCAGCTGAGCAGACAGAACAACTGTTTCCACAAATGGGAGCTGAACCATGAAACAGTACAATACATCTTCCGTCTCTGGGGAACACCAGTGATAGACCTGCTTGCAACAATACAGAACAAGAAATGCAGGTCTTTGCCTTTGAGGTTTCCACACCACCTGTCCAGAGGCAATGCCCTGCCACTAAACTGGTCATGGACATTTGCATGCGCTTTTCCTCCATCCTCCAATACCCCTAATCTAAAGAGTGCTAGAAAGGTCAAGACAACCAGGAACCAACCTAATTCTCATTGCCCGCAATAGCCAAGACAGACATAGTACTCAACCCTGTTGGAGCTGTCCAGGGGAAGGATGATCAAGTTCAAAACATACAAGTACCTATTGACAATGCAACAGGATCAGATCTTCCTTCCGGAGCCAAAGACGCTGCAACTAGCGGCCTGGCATCTGAATATGTAGAGTTTGGCCACCTTAACCTGCCTCAACGAACAATGGAAATCCTAAAGTAAGCAAGAAAGCATAAGACAAGAATCTGCTATGCAGAAAAATGGAAGCGATACACCTTCTGGTGCACAACTAATAACCCCATAAATTCAGTCACCACACAAGAAACAGTGATCACCTATCTAACTCCTCTCCTAGACAGCCACATCAACTTCTCCAGCATAAAGGTGCACCTCGCTACTATCGTAGCATACACCAGAGCATGCAAAAGCTTCTTCACAAGGACGGTCATAAAACGATTCCAAGAAGGATCGAAAAGAATTGCTCCCCTAGGACAGCACCAGTGCACACGTGGAGTCTAAATACAGTGCTCACGCAACTAATGACAAAACCATTTGAGCCCATGCATAAGGCAGAACTCAAGCATTTCTCCTTAAAGACAGCCTTTCTTATTGCCATAACATCGGTACAGAGAGAAAGCGAGTTACAAGCATTAACCATACAGGAACCATACATGCTAATGCACAAGGTAATCTTAAAGACAAACCCACAGTTCCTGCCAAAGGTGGTATCCAAATACCACTTAGACCAAACTATCCTCCTCTGTCTTCTCCAAAATCCCAAGGACTAAGGGAGAAAGAAGCCGTCATACCTTAGCTGTAAGGAGGGCACTACTTTACTACTTACAAAGAACAGAACAAACTCGAAAATCCAAACAGTTGTTTGTGGCCTACGCCCACACCAACACAGGATCGCCTATCACAAAGTCAGCAATCTCAAGATAGATAGTCCAAGCTATCCATATATGCTATGCCACCGCTTATAAGGAGTTAACAACACAGCCAACAGCTCACTCCACAAGAAAGAAAGGAGCAACCCTCACATTTATGTCCAATGTGCCCATAGCCACTATATGTGCAGCAGCTACATGTGCATCACCACTCACATTCACAAAGCATTACTGTGTGGACATAGAAATGAATAAGGAAGCACAAATAGGACAGAAAGTACTCCAACACCTGTTCTCAAAGTCTCCTTCAAAATGGGAGAAAACGCGACGTAATCTTATGTGCAGCATTTGAATCAAGAAAAGAATTCACGCTGCAAAACGAAATGGCTACTTACCAGTAGGAGTAGTTTTGCAGCTTAAAACATTTTCTGGATTCACATGCGACCCACCCGACCTCCCCTGCGAGGAAAGCAAACCAGTAGGGAAGAGATTTACAGTAATTATCTAGATAACCATTAACAGGACTTCCAACTAAGAACACAAACCGAAACCGAATTCGAAGATGGCTACCACGCACAACGACCCCCAGGGTGCTGTCTGATGTCACACAGGGGACGTACCTGGCACCAAATGTTGGTCGACTGTGCCCATAGCAAGAAGGAGGAGAAAAAAAAACAGGACTATTCCGGACCCATCAGCTAGATGGCTGAATAATGCACAGCATGTGAATCCAGAAAAATCTTCAAGCTGCAAAACTACTCCTGGTAAGTAACCATTTCGTTTTAAGTTAAATGTTTTCATCCAAAATGTAATCCTGCCTTTCGATTACTTCAGAAAACACTACACAGATTCCCCATAATAGAATGTGTTAGTCTGCGTTGCAGACATATTTTTGGAGCACTGTTTTTTGAGTAGGCATACGTACCTAGAAGTAGGTAGTAATACCTAATGTCCGTACTCTGAAGTGTTTAGTTCCTGAACATTACACCAAAGAAGGTTTAAAGGTGTTAATTTTGTGATCTTGCAGTTGACCGATTGCGTTCTCATAATGTGTGTCCATCAAGAGAATTCAGTTGGTTCATTTTAACATGTTTAGTTACATTTGTGATAAAGTGTGTATTTTTTGTTTAAAATGTTGGAGTTTGCATCCTGGTTACTAAATCTTGTGACTGTTGCTTGAAGGCCACTGTTTTTGATCACATCATAGGTAATATTTGCAGTGAATCAATGTGTACAACCAAGTACCTATTGAGAGCTGTATTTTGGAGGTCTGAGTTCTTGAACATCTGCATTCTGCAAGACATTTGTATTTACTTAATAGTTTTACTAAAAAACGCTTTACCTCCCTATCAGTGTTTGTGTATGTTGCTGAGTTTGTTCACTCTGCTTTCTTTCTTTATCATACTGCTACTGGATTAGCAGATATTTAAAGGAACCTCCGATTTAGATTGCTGTAATCTATTTTCCCTCTTAATTTTAAGTAATGTGTTTCATTCTACCCAGTTTTGAATGATAAATTTATAATACAAATGGGTCTCTTTTGCCTCTGGGAGGTTGTTACGCTCAGAGTAATGATTTTTGTGCAGTGCAAGTAACGCATTCTCTGATACAGAGTTAATGTTTTCACCAAGCTCAGCCTATCTATGAAAACTGCCACTTATTGCACATTGCGATGAACCTTGTCTTAAGGGAAGCAAATAATCAAGGATTTCAGTACCATTCAAGCAGTGTCAGGGGAGCAATCAGGTCCCAATAAAAGAAAAAGATAAAAGTTAATAATTACATTTTGTTTGCAACTGCCCATTGGGCTTTTCGTTCCTGCCAAACTATTAACTTATGCTTTTGTGGTTGGGCATAAAATACAATTACACTACATGTCGGAAAACACCTACATTTTTTAATGTACTTTTTTTGTTTAAGCAAAACATCTTTGCTAATGCAAGACATTCAAAAGAAGATAGTTTTCATCTGATATCGTTATATTTCTTGAAGTCCTCCTCCCCTTTAAACTTCAATTGTCTTAAACATAATTTATTTTTCAAACATTGTGTCATCAGTCACAATTATTTTCAGTCGGATCGTGCCGACACATGAATCCAAAGGCCCTCAAGAAGACGGAGGCCAAGTTCATGGCCAGAGTGAAGAAGCTGAAGAGGGGCCAGAGAAGGACGAGATCAAAGTCTCAGTCACTGACTCCACATACCTCAAAGTCATAGAAAACCCAAGAAGCTATGTCATGGTTCCAGGCGTTGTTCGTCTAAAGAGAAGTCACTGAAGTTGGGGTCCACGTACTTCGGCGTTACAGAAAGGATGAAGTCTCACCTTCCCCCATGACTCCAGCAGACCCTGCGGCTTCGAGAGGTTCTCCGGAACCAAGAGAAGCAACGCCTTCGCCTCCAGCCTCTCCATCTCTGGCTCCTGTGTTTCCGGTGCCACAACTGGAGCCAGTTAAGCAGCTTCCTCTGCCTGTTTCTGAACTGGTGGCACCCGATCTGTACCCACCTTTTCCACTCCAGGTACGGATCCTTCGAGTTTCTAGAATGCGATCTATGGCATGTTTGCCAGGGCGGCTAACCCTGCTGGTGCACCTGTTGGCCCCATGGGAACGCTTCCCTTCAACCTTGAAGGTTTACCACATTATTTTGCTCATTCACCATTCATGCCTTTCATGCTGATGACCCCGGGAAGTTGGCCTCTCCCGAAGCCTAGGTTATCGGCGCCGGTGCATGCCCTCGAGGGAAGGGCGCAGTTGGAGTCTTCTCCGGCTCCGATCTGGTGCCAATTCTACCTCGCCCTGTGCCTTCTACTAATCCTGTGGTGGATAAGGTGCAGTGGCAGGGTTTTTGACTCCGCTTAGAAGGTACCTAGATGCAGGAAGGGCTGAGCCTGCTGTGACATTTACTGTACTTATTGGGAGCAGTTTTAATAAGTATACTTTTAACTTTAACTTATATGTGTAATCGTTTTATTTTGGGCAGACGTGCATTGGGCAGCCTGACCCATCTAGTTCGCAACTGTGCAATCTTTTTTTACACCTTTGCATTTTATACATGCCGTTTTACTTCCAGTTAAGGAATCTGTCTGCTCTCAATCACTGGTCTCACCGCCCTGGTCCGACGCGGTCTCCCCGTTGCGCGGAGGGCGAGTAGACAAGAGGCAGGTAGTTCCAGTTTGGCGCTGAACTTCCTGAGGGGGCAGCGGTCTAGTGGCCGGCAGAGGAGACTCTTTAAAATCCCAATGCCTCTGCGGCCGCGCAGCGGGCGCGCCGCTGACGCGCCTAAGGCAAGCCCATCTGCGGCCGACTGCCATTTTTGCACCAGGTATTAAATATAGCTCACTCTCCCTACGCCTATCATGCCCTACTATGAGTAAGAATTGCATGCACAGTATAAATCCCAATACCCAGGACCGGCAATGTACATTTTGCGCTTATAATGCTGGAAAGCTTACTGAAAGGAGAAGCAATCATTCCAAGCTGTCCCTATCTCTAATCAACTGTAGGTCTATGGTGAAACATAAGATCGAGCTGCACGATCTCTTAATGGAAGAACAAACAGATGTTCTGTTTGTCACCGAAACCTGGCTTAGTGAGGATTCGGCCCCTGATATATTGGAAGCTGTTCCTGAAGGTTTCGGGATTACCAGAATGGATAGATCTACGGGTAGAGGAGGAGGACTTGCTATTATCTTTAAACACCTCCTACAGTGCTCCCTCGAATCAGTGCAAAAATACAGCAGACGGACCCTGAAAACCTAAGACCATAGGCACGGGGAGCAACCCACCAGGGGTGAAGTACTTAAATAAACATGAAAGGGAGCTTCCCCAAGGAATGGCGAATCCAATAAATGAAAATCTACTAAAAACACCCACAGAACAGCTAAGTTATTTAAGTAAGATTTATTTTCAGTTGATCAATTTTGATAAAATCATTTAGTTCAGCATTGAGAAAGGTCAGTTTCTAATTTGAAAGAACATTGGATTATGGAATCATAAGGAAACATCAGCCCAAGAGCAAATGTGACAATAAAAACATGACACACCGTTCATTCATTCAATCAATCATGCACACTTTCTCTATCAAGCAAACCAAGTATTCACATGCAATAAAGCATCAAAAGCAGCATACAGTGGGAGAAAAAGCGCCGGCGCGCGTTTCGGAAACTGAAGGTTGTTCAAGAGAATCCTTCATCAGGGCGCATATATTTAATCCATAGATCTATGCGGTCCGGAGCGATCCAAATTTAATAGCACACCGTAAGAATTAAATCAATTCACAATTTCAATGTTGGGCTGACAGAGAATATCTCTGGGTCCATGGGAACTGACCAAAATTTAGGAGTCGCTACTGGTGACAATTGTTCTGGAGAGTATGTACAGGTGATGGCAGGCTGTCGACAAAGTTGCTATAAACTATGCGGAATATCGTTGGGAGATTCCAGTACTGTCCCAGTGTTCTCCAGTACTGTCCCAGTGTTCTCCTGATCAGAGAAATGGATGTAATGAACTGAGAAAGTCCCAGTGTTCTGTTCCTAATCTGTCATAAATGAAGATGTGGATTAAAGGGAATCTGGTCCAACCGTCAGATAAATTTAGCCAGTAGGGGGAGCCGTCTGATAACGTAAATGCAATTGCCTCCTGATCGCGTAAGACAGGGAACACGTGATAGGTAAAAATAATGTTTCGTCCGCAGTTCCTCAATGCCGGTTAAGTACTGTCCTTGTCTGTAAGCGAGTACCCGGGGTACAGCAATTGCTGTTCCGACCATGGATGAACGCTGAGGCCGCCAGCTGCGATATCCATGTACCCCATTGGACTGGACTAAGGACTTCAGGCTGGATGACTAATTCTTCATTGGAAATGTGGGCAGGATAAAGGGCAAGGCTGGCCACAAGAGAATACTGTCCAGGTGAATCATGCTCAGCATCAAGATCTGCTACACCTTGGCCAAGAAGGAGCCTCCTGAAGGTATTCGAGCTCATTCCATAGGAGCTAAATAGTCTTTGGCCTTCGCTAGAGGTGTCCCTGTTGTAGACATCTGCCAGGTGGCAACTTGGGCCCCCTTGACACTTTCGCGAAGCATTATTGCTTAGACTGAGGTGAGGAGGGGCGGACCCTTTGCATGTTCTGTGCTGCAGGATTTTTTGGTACAAGTAGGCGGCACCCTCCAAGAACTGGACTGGTTTGGGATTCAATTCAAAAGGTGAGGAATCCACAGGCAGATGTATCCATCAGAACAAGTTACTTACCCCCGGTAATGCTTTTTCTGGCGGATACAGTATCCGCCTGTGGATTAGATACTTACCCATCTGACGCCCCGTTTATACTTAAAAATAATGGACGTGATTTGTGCAATTTATTATGAAATACTTGAAATGATGTAGTATTTGTCACTAGGAAATGTCAGTTTTAGAATTTTACAGTTTCTTTCTTGGTTTCTGTATACTGTATATACTTGGGGAAATGTTGTTGGTTCTCTCGCTCGCCTTGAAGGCACGGAAAAAATGGGTGAAACGGATGTCAGCACACCAACAAGGTCTTCTCATGGCTCCAATGATGTTGCGTGGGGTCGCGAGCTGACCCGTTCCATTGTGACATCCTCCTCGACATGGGAGAGCTATGGAGAAATGTTTCCATGGAATGCTGCGCATGGGGTAATTCAAAGGGTGAGGAACCCAGACACATACTGTATCCACCAGAAAAAGTGTTGCTGAAGCGAAGTAACTTGTTCTATTGTAGTATATATACTACAATTATGTGGTTTTTTTCACTCATTATATCCCATCAGATAAAATATTAAAGTGTTGCATCAATGATTTTCGAATCCTCCGTATGCACCTTACAGGACGTACAGGATTACTTTTTGGGTGGTGGAAGATGGAAAATTGACGTTTCAGTTCTGTCCTTGATGCCATTCGAAGTTGGCATGAGCCAGTTGGCAGTTGGTTTGTAATCTGTGCCTTCCTCAATATCATAATGGAAGAAAGCTCTTCGACATGTCTGTATTTTAAGTGCTGAAGGACCAACTCTAGCCATTATGACTGTAGGTGGGGATTGCTATGGCTCCATGGCATTGAAGAATATCAAGATAAGCCTGCTTCAGTGCCGTTTGAGGCACTGATTCCAATGAGGGGTAACTGGTTATGAAAAGAAGTGGGGGTCAAAGCTGAAGCAAAATTGTAGGTCTACTGAGACTGCACTTCAAGTTAGGAAGCCTAGGGGGGGTGTGGCTAGCTACAGAGGTTGATGGCCGCAGCCTAGAGGAGCTTCGACGACACTGAGAAATCCCCCTTAATCTGCCACATAATCCGTGCAATAATCGTAAACCAAAGCCATAAATCTGGCATCGGAACAGGTGGGGCATAATCTGACCCAACTTGAGGTCCATGACACAGATCCTGAGGGCACCACAACGCGCAGACGAGGAGCGGCCTATGCCCGTGGCTGGAGCAGGGGCCTTGCGTAACACCACAACCCAGTGGGGGAGCGCCTGGGTCGGTGCAGCCTCGTAGGATTATGTGGGGCCCGCTTGAAGACACGGGTGGCGATTATCAAAGTAAGAGCCGCTGAACAGGCGGAACTGCGCTGGCGCACACCTGCCACTCACCGACCGCCATCATCAAAATTGAGAGGTATGTGAACCGGGCGGGGAGGGGGCGCCATCCCTTCCCTGAGCGTCCGGACCCCAACAGCGACGCACATAGAACCTGGTGAGCAGATCCGGCACACACGTGGGCGAGTGGCGGCCAAGGAGCCCCAGGAGACACACCGGTACGGGCCCAGAGCAGCGATTCAAAGATGCAAAGAACCAGTGGCACTCCGAGACAGGGTCCTACTGGGAACATTGCAACACCTGCGTAACCTTATACTAAAGCAACCGTTCGGGGCTCCGGGTGGGGTTGCTGGGACCCTGTATACTGCCTGAGGCGACAGTAAACTTGTAAACTTGTAAACTTGGGGATTTGTAGAGCGCAGTTGTTGCCCGTGGGCGTCCAAGCGCTAGGGAAATCGCAAACCTACAGTGCACATGGAGGGGAGAGAAGATAGCGGGGTTTAGCAAACAGATGTGAAGAGATGGGTCTTCAGTTGTTTGCGGAATAAGTTAAGGTTCTGGGTGGCTCTAAGATGAAGTGGTAGGGCATTCCAGGCCTTCGCTGCGTTGTACATGAAGGTTCTCCCGCCTGTTCTGGATCTCTTAATTCTTGGGACGACTGCCAAGAGGGTCTGGCTAGAGCGGAGATTCCGCTTCGGAATATACTGACAGATCAGGTTACGGGTGATGATAGGACCCCTGTTCCAGAAGGCTTGGTGGGCTATACATAGCGCCTTGAACAGAACCCTCTGTCGGACCGGTAACCAGTGGAGGCTTATTAAACTGGTCCTAACTGAGTGTCTGTGAGGGATTTTAAGTAGGAGACGAGCAGCGCTGTTCTGGACAGTTTGCAGCCTACGAAGGGTATATTCAGGTGCACCCAGGTAAAGTGCATTGTTAAAATCGAGCCGGGAGTGGATGAGTCCTTGGATGGCTGCCTGTTTGGCTTCCAGGGGGAGGATGGGGAAGATTTTGTTTAGTATCCTCAAAATGGCAAAACATGTAGCTGAAAGTTTAGTGGCTTGGGTATTGAAGGAGAGTGAGCTGTCCAGCCATACCCCAAGGCTTTTGATTGCGTTTTTTGGGGTTGGCGGCGGCCCTAGGCTGGGGGGCCAAAGGGAGGGGGAGAGTGCCGATTCTGAGGGTCCTAGGAGCATCAGCTCGGTTTTGTCTCCGTTCAGTTTCAGGGCTGATGCCGTCATCCAGCTCCTCACTTCCTCTAGGCATTCTCTGAGCCCACCTGGCGCTGTTCGGGATGACTCTTGCGCCAGTGAGACCACTAGCTGTGTGTCGTCCGCATATGAGATGATTTTAACTCCAAAAGGGCGGACGACACTGGCCAGTGGCCTCATATATAGGTTGAACAAGGCCGGGCTCAGAGAGGAGCCCTGAGGAACTCCACAATTGAGGGGTCTACTGGAGGAAGCTGAGTCGCCGTCAAAAACCCTGAAAGACCTGTTCCTCAGAAAGGATTCAAACCAGGCCCAAGCTCCATCCATGATCCCCACACTAGACAGGCGGCTTAGTAAGGTGTCATGACACACTGTGTCGAAAGCCGCGCTTAGATCAAGTCACTGAGGAGGCGCCCGGAACGGGCCTGGGACCTGCGTGGGTTCTGACCCCTAATACCACCTTCAATGCGCGGCAGGTAACCAAAAAGGCCGCGCGTGACACATAGTCAAAAGGCAGGCAGCGGCGAGTACTGCCCCGCACCTGGACTAGGCACTGTGCTGTCAGATACCGATGGGGGGGGCCGGCACTCGGCCCAGCAGTGGTCGAAAATGTTACGGCGACCCTCACAAAAGACACCGCTACCCTGCAACTGAAAGTCGGCCAGTTGGAAGTGGAAAACCTCACCTCATCAACCGGTCTGGAGTGAGTACTGGAGATCACACACCTCCCCAGAGGCATATCGGACTATTCCCTTTGTTTTAGTGACATACACATCCCACTTTATGGGGAGGAGATGCACGTATCCCATATATCCCGGGTACCTAAAAGACCCAACCATATGGAAGGGCCTGCACAAAATTTTGGGACATTATTTCAAAGAAAATGTACAGTCAGAGGCCTCTCCCACCACCAAATGGGAAGCATACAAGACGGTCCTGCGTGAACAGGCTATCTCCTTGATCACGTCACATAAGCGGGAGAAGGCACAGCAGGTGCGGGCGCTTGAACAGGCGCTGAGTCGGGCAGAGAGCGCACACGCCACAGAGCCCAATAACAAAGCGGCTCACACATTAGGCTTTGCAAAACAAGCATGCAGAGACCACACCTGGGAGGAAGCTAAGGCAAGTGTCACATAAACACAACACACCATCTATGAAGTGGGGAACAAAGCCACCAAACTCCTCGCCTGGCTTGACAAAAAGGAACGGGCCAGTCGCTGGGTAAAACGACTGCACTGGGGAGATAACGGACCCACACGCCATAGTCACAGAGTTCGCAAAACATTACGAGAAAATATGCACTCCCAAGGCAACGACAACCGTAGAGGAGAATTTGGCCTTTCTATAAGAATATAGGACTGCCCAGTCTTGCGCCACATGAAGTACAGGCACTGGAGGCAGCTCTCACACGTGGTGAACTAATTTCAGGCATTAGAGGGCTTCAACCAGGTAAGGCACTAGGTCCCAACGGTATTCCCATTGAGCTTGACAAAAAAGAAGCGGGCACGCTAGTGCCGCATCTACGTAGGATGTATGAAGCCAGTCTAGAGATGGGAACACTCCCTAGAGACCAGCGGGTAGCGACGCTTATAGCAATCCTGAAACCAGGTAAGCCTCTACAGGAGTGCACCTCCTACTGCCCAATATTGCTCCTCAATGCGGAAGCGAAAATACTAGCAAAAGTGCTGGCAGCTAGGCTCCAGCCTTACCTTACGACCCTAGTGCACCCCGACTAATCCGGTTTTATGCCTGAGGAGACTTCATGGCGTGATGGCTCACATACCCACTATTCAACAGGAGGCTTCATCCTCTTGTTGGACACCAGTATGGCCTTCGATCGAGTGGAATGGCTCTTTCTATTTGCGGTGCTACAACATTTTGGTTTTGGTCCCAAATTCTGTGCCTATATTCAACTCCTATATACACAACCAATGGCACATGTAGTGGTCAACGGGCGGGTCTTTGAAGACTTTCCTCTGGGGCGCGGGATCAGGCAGGACTGTCCTTTGTCCCCCCTCTTTGCTTTGGTGCTCGAGCCGTTGGCGGCGTGGATAAGGAGGGATCCTGTAATGCGTGGATTGCGGTGGTCGGAAGGATGGGAGACCGCATCTCCCTTTATGCCGATGACATCTTGCTCTATATATTTATAAACAAGAATACCTCTGACACCATAGATTACACTCTTTCTTATTGCCACATAAGTCCTTTTTATTGACTATGGGCTTGAACAAATAATTTTGTTTATCATTCAATATTTTTACAAATTTAGGATGTCCTTCATTTCAAAGAATTTTTTGCACCTCTCCTAGGTTCAAATCTATACAAAACACATTATATATACACAAAACATTGATTTATACAACATATACACAGTTGAATCATTTCCTGGTGCGACTAGAAATGATTTTAGTTATACACAACGGATATCATACAACTTTGAACATTGCACACTAAATGCTTTAGTATGATTCAATCACAAATTAACAATCAGAGGGGGGAGAGAGAGAAATCAGAATGGATTCATTCTCCGTGGGCATATATAAATAAACAGTTAGAATCCACTCCTTGAGATTAAGGGTGTCTCCTCCACAGTGGGGAACACCTTTATGTTTTTAGGTCCCCTCACACACCAACAGGCCCCTTGGTGTCATGCTTCATCATCGGGGTCATCGTACCCCTCTACGGGGTACGGCGTGCTGCGACCTACGGAGACGTGGGAGCACTTGTTAGACTATGTGTGGTGTTGGTGAGGGGTTGTTCTGAATAAATGTGAGTGTATTGTGGGGTTTGGGAAATAGTGATAGTTTAAAAGAACCTGGCTCGTGGGGTGACTAAAAATTATTTAATAAGCCCCCGTGCTGGTGCTGTTAAAAAAGAGGGTGGGAGGTCACTACACTGACCATGTGCGTTACCTCCTTTTTGTGTGCGTCAACATGTTTATCTACAACTCCAAAACAGTATGTTGTAAATATGTAATGGCATGAAATTGACATTTTTCCTCCTCACTTTACAGGGATATAACACAAACTTTGTCCTTTCCCTCTTTACCAACAATAGTGTTACGACCAGGAAATGATTTGAAAACACCTGATCAAAAATGTCCTCATTAAGTGTGTGTGCTCTATATTGTGTGTTAGTGAGTCTAGTGTGTTTTTTGTAAAATATTTTTATCCCACTATAAGCACTGGAATGCAGCTATAGTATGTCACCTGTAACCACTGGACATTTTACCTATGGATATGGAGAGAGACCACCAGAAATTTTTTTTTTGTCTTCTTTCCTTTACAGGTTGATCAATATAGAACGTCTTTTTTTGCTAGGTGCATTACTTTTACCTGCACTGTAATTTTTCCTCACTTTTATTAGAAAATTCTGGTATTAGTTAGAGAAACGTGAGTAAGGTGGGGATTTGTGCACCCCGTCATGAAGAAGGTGCTTCTGGCACCGAAACATGTCGACGCACACAAAAAGGCGGTAACGCACATTGTCAGCGTAGTGACCTCCCACCCTCTTTTTTAACAGCACCAGCAAGGGGCTTATTAAATAATTTTTAGTCACACCACGAGCCAGGTTCTTTTTAACTATCACTATTTCCCAAACCCCACAATACACTCACATGACCCCGAGGATGAAGCATGACACCAAGGGCCCTGTTGGTGTGTGAGGGGACCTAAAAACATAAAGGTGTTCCCCACTGTGGAGGAGACACCCTTAATCTCAAGGAGTGGATTCTAACTGTTTATTTATCAATCACAAATTAGACATGGGATGCCTATCTCTTGTTTGTCCAACTTCTATTGACAATAAATCTCTACACCTGGACCATGTACCTCTTTGCCCTCGGTGTAACCTGATTTGCGAGTCCTATATAGGGTCTGAGATTATTTACACCATATAAAACAGTGGGGGTGGAAATCATTCCACTATTAGATTGCTAAAAGGGTAAATCTATTTATTTTGTGGGTTTTTGCTCCAAACCACTAATAATACAGATGCCAATGTGTTTCGACCTTCTCCAATTAGGACCAATGTATCATTTTCATAATGATGTCTTCCTCAGGGCTGAACAGTGTGGTGGTAGGACATCTATACACCTGTAGATGTAATAATATGTTATATTAAGTGTGTGTTCCTATTCATAAAATTGATGTGAACGACTGCATTGTTATTCTCACTCACATAACAATTGTCTTCAAGCTGCAACTTCATGCAGGAGCTTCCTGCCTATTACTGCGTGCTAACATAGGTCAGGGTCTTCCAGTGTCCATGTTTCTTATCTTCTGTGGGTCATCTCATGGTAAGAGAATGAAAGAGCTTGATTTTATGGTTCCTGAGTTCTATGGATTGACCATATAATTATGTTACAAGAAAATTAGTAAGCATATCGGTTGTCTGTGAACCTCCGTTACTGGCAGGCTAGCTATCTCGCTTTAAGATGTTGTGCCTGTCATCTTTCTGTTGCTGCCTCCTTGTGATTTTTGGAAGGCTGTCAATTCATTCTTCGTTCTCATGCATACATGTTATCTCACTTAAAGCTTATGTGCATTTCGTTTTGATGTTGCTCCCTTTCTGTGTGTTCTTTTAGGTGGACTAACTCATACTTTGCTCTTTTTCATGTTGTTAATGGCGGGAGCGCCAGTTTTCGTTGCCTCTTGTGTAGCGGGTTTCCTCTGTTTCTACACATAACGTTGTGGTCGATGTGCGAGAGCGAGCTATCTTTTCGCTTAATGTGACTTCTTTTGTACTGCGCATAGTCTATCTACTTGGAGCAGTATTAAGAACATACAATCCTTCTACTCAAGATTGTACCTTGAATTCGGCAAGTTCTCGGCTCGGTAACACTGCCCTCTCTCTGGCTGGTGAATCGCAGATTCTGGTGTTCCTTCTCTTTGGACAGTTTGTTGGTATTACGTGGTTTACGTTTTGACGTCTTTTCCGATTGGATCGCAGTTGCCATGGAAATACTCCACACTGTCGACGCGCTTCTCGATATGACTTTGTGTTTTTTTTCTTCTTTCAGAGGGACTGAACTTTATTGAGGGTCCGACACTGCTCTACCAATTATACTTGTCCCTTGTATACAATTGATGTCGACATGATTAAATTTTATCGTGTCAATTTGGAGCATATTATCAGGAGAGGAGCCTGCTAGAGGGCAAATCCTTATGTTGGTACATATCATTCCGGCATGGGGAACCATTACCCTTGCGGATATCATCGGGTACATTTTGACACTCATCTCTTTGGGGGGCATATTATCAGGAGAGGAGCCTGCTGGAAGGAAAATTATTATGTTGGTACATATCGTTCCGGCATGGAGAACTATTTCCCTTGTGAATATCTTCGATAATTTTAACATTGTCATCTCTTTAGGAGTTAATATCTCCGCCTAAGCTGCTGGGGGGGGCGATCGATTTTAATTTTCTCTTGTAGATATTTTTTACAACCCAGTAATGTGGTAGTCTTTGATTCTGTGGTATATGACACTTCAATTACTTATAAGAGGGCATTTTGAGAATTAGTTAGTGGATAGCTGTATGCTATTCGTGAGAAGGGGTCCTTACTCATGGGGGGTTCACACTTTGTGGAAATTATCCACAGTTCGTTAATTCAGACATTTCATTCAGTCCATTATCCACTGTCCCAAGAACCTAATTGTTTTAGCCTCAATTATTGAAAGTGTATTTTCAATGTTTTTTCCGGTTATATGACGCAATACAGTCCATTTCAAGTCATTTGGACCATGGTTTTTTTCTGTACAATGTGTCACCATTGGTGCATTCGGTGTTTTACATCTAATTCGTGAACGATGCTGCGAAATGCGTTTCTTTACTGGCTGGCTTGTTTTCCCAATATATACGCTTTACTGCATGGACAGAGGATGCAGTATATGACATTATGGGTGTTGCAATTGGTAAAGTCATCGTGTTTTATGTATTTGTTACCATATGTGAACACAGTGCCTTCCATGGTGTTGTCGCACGATACGCAGTTGCCACATTCCATCTCCCCTGGAAGATAATATTGGGTTTGGACATTTAATTAATAGAGCTGGTGTCACAATGCACTCAGATGAGGCAGAGGAGGACTTTTTACTAGATACTTTTGAACAATCCCAAAAGACAGTTCAAATACTACCCATGATTAAAGGGGTCATTAAGCATGCACCCGAAGTGTTTAAAGATCCTGTATTAGGATCATAAACCCCAGAATAGAAAAGAAATATAGACCTGCCCCTGCAGATCCTGCCTATATTAAGGGACAGCTACCCTTGGATTCTCTAGTCGTTTCCAACGCTAGAAAGCGTGCTAACTCCCAAACCTCAGGTGAAGCGCCACCTCCTGATAAAGAATCTAAAATGATAGACGATTCAGGTAAGAGAATAGCTTCCCAAGCAAGCATAACCTGGCGCATAGCTAACACACAAGCGCTCCTTGCAAGATATGACAGGGCCCATTATGATCAGTTGTTTTGTACTATTTGCATACCCCAATTTCCTCTGTTGTTTGTGTGACTGCTTTTCTTGCATCCATGATGGGCAAGGCCATCCCAGTTTTGCAAAAGGCCCTCGATGCAGGTGGGAACACTGCTGGATGCAGCAGCAGAAGAGCTGACCAGCGCCTTGGGCTTTGTGTATTTTGACTACCAAAATGTAACAAGCCAGCTGGCGCTTCAGCCCCCTGTGTGTATAGGAGAAAGGGGTGAGGGGGAGAGGCTGGTCAGCGCTTCACTGCTTCCTATGTTTTGATAATGGGAAAAACCAAAATGCAAATGACCACAGTGCTCACCAGCCTCTCTTCTGCTGCAACGAGGAAACTTGCAGAGTGGCATAAGGGCATGCGAGAGAGAGTAGAGGCAGTGGAGCTGCACCAAAGCTCGACTCGTGATTGGGCCGAAAGTGTTAGCGGACCTTGGGCTTGAACCTTTTAGTGGCACGCCCACCTTTAATGGAAGTCATTCCTTGAGCAGACTCTGTGAATTCCTGGTGCTGACAAATGAAGAAACTTTCATTCCGGTCTGCAAAGACAAAGTAGTCTTCCATACACATGCACAGGTTCTTCAAAAGATTTTGACTCCATCAAGCCATTGCACTTCCAACATGCTTTCCAAAATCTTTCAAGCAGTGCAGGGAGAGCAATGCAGTTACTAGATGGCAGAGAGCACTTAGGAACTCTATAAATAGAATTAAGCCTAGACACAAAACTAAGCAACTTTTTGTTTCCTTTGGGCACTCATTCCTTGATGAGCCCATTTCCAAAGAGGGACTGGCAGTGCTCAATTTGTGAAAAATGAAGTGCCAGGGCCCAAAGAATTTCTCTGGAGTCCACTGTAGCTGGCAGCGCCTGCAGCACATTCCGCCGCGGCCAAATGCCAGTGATTGCAGTACCTATGTATCGTTTTATCAGTTTTAAAAGGAATATTAAATAGTTGAACGTTCTACTGATTGATTCTGCAAAAAGAAATAGAGAGACATGGTGCCACCATATAGTGGATAAATACGTCATTATGTTTAGAAATAAGTGCCAGCCTTGAGCATCGGCAAACGCACCGGCAAAAGTTAATTACTGGGGTCTAGCACACTAGATTCTGCAGCACATTCAGGTTTGTTATTCATATGCACACCAACAATTCAGACATTTCACACATCTTATTCAACTCAGGAAAGAGGGACTTTGCTTTGCAACATCTCATTCTTGGATTCACTACACACGCTGACACGCCTATTCTTTTGGGGCATAATATAATAACATAACATGTAGTCTGTGTCATGATGCTGTATTTTTTTGAATGAGTGATCATGAGTCATTCTCAAAATGGAAACTTACATTTTGAAATAAGTTGTAATATTGCAAATCCAACACTACATGAAAGGCTACTGTAAATCATGTGATGTACAACCTGACAACATGCAAATAGTTAATTACCGGTAATTAGCATTTTACTTTGGCGCCATCACACCACTGCAAAGGAAAGCAAAGTTACAAACTCCTACTAGCACTGCCCATAGGAATTCTGCTCTGCAGTGTCAAGTCGCATGCCTGAGTCTTGGACCGATCATTGATGAACTGCTTTGCTTCTTTCATCAGAAATACCATATTTATTTTCAATTAATACTGTGAAGAAATCATTGCTAAATAATGTGATTGCTTTCCAAAGCTTAAGCTCTTGTTGCTTCATAGACATCATGTGACCACTGATTACAAGCATTGGAATATTGGGAGCTCCATTAAAGACAATGGAGTGTTCCAGGCTCCTAATGGCCGGTAGAAGCCAGGAGCACCAACATTTCAATGTTGTCGTTCACAGCTGTTGCTGTGAACAAAGGCTTCATGGAACCCACGGGGATCTCAATTAGGCCTTTGTTTGAATTGTTGGAACATTCTGCCCTCAAGGAGGCGGAATGTTCTAATAGACTTAGAGCCCTCCGTAGCGTGCTCTACTGCCCATTAAAGGCCCCTTGTTAAAGTCTCTCTCCTTCGACTTGGGTCTTTAACACTGGAGCGGGCCTTTAATGGCCGGTAGAACCTGCTATGGCAGGCTCTAAAACTGTATTAGAACATTGGAGTGTTGAGAGCACCTTTGAAGGCAATGCAGTGAGTCCGGACCTATAATAGCTGGTATAAGCCTTCTGGTCAAACATTCCAATCTTTGTCTTTGTTTCTCCCTTTCAAATTTGGAACATTCTACGCCAAGGGGGTGGGATGTTCTAATAGTCTTATAGCCCTTCTACCTCGTCTTATATCGGTTGTTAAAGCTCCTCTCCCTCGTTATAGGCCCTCACCTGTGGCTTTGGCCTATAACTTGGGTTCAGGGCCTTTAACAACCGGAATAGCCCTTGGCAACAGGCTATAGTACTTAACAGGAAAGGTGCCTCCGAATTAGTTAGGAAATTGTTCCCTGCTGAGACTTTTTCGCGGAATGAACTGGCTTTATTTTAATGTTCAATATTTAACATTGGAAACATTTTGTTATTTAAAAATCTGAAAATCTAGATTCCTACAGCTGATAAAAACAAGCTGTACACATTTATGAAGTTTGTCATCTGCATGCCGCTAATGATTAAAATAATGAGTAAGGGCGCTTTGCGTTCGGTTCAGAAGTTAGCGGCGCCACACATCACCAGAACTTAAAAAGAAAGAAAGAGGCAGCAACTTTATGACCCCACAAGGGATCTAGCTTTCAATTGTAAAATACTGTTCTAAACTATATATTACTCAGTTACCATATGGAACCTTCACTGTCGCGTTTTGTTAGTTGTATACCAAAAAACATTCACATTTTCGTTTTTCATTCTTTTCGTGTGACTAGGACAAGCCAATGATGTTTTTCTGAACATGGCTGAAGATTTCATGAAACCAGTCATTGACATAGTGGATGAGCTTCTGACCGCTAAAGTCAATGTGACGGTGTACAACGGTCAGCTGGATCTCATTGTGGACACGGTTGGTAAGTAATGTAGTTCGATAGGTGCATCTTCATGTGTTGCAACTGGTTACTAAAGGCTTGGTGCTTCCAGTGTATTAAACACACAATGTAGGGAATGTTCACTGAGGTGCTTGGGCTTATCTATTTTAACATTTCTGTCTCCTGTTTTAAGGTGTCAGTTTTTTGGGCCCTGCAAATGAGAGGGAACATGTGACTGCTTTGTCCTACAATGGTTTGAATGAAAAACAGCGTGATTGACAATTACTGTTGCTCCATTAATCATATTGGGTAATCTCTAATACTGTCAGAGGGAATTGGCTACATGTTAGTAGCGTAGCACCTGCCATCGAAGTGATTAAGTACATTTTAGGACTACTATTGTGTTGTCCCACAGCCACAATACTATTATTGTACTGTAAATGAACGGCCAAGTACTGCCTTTGACCAATTGACTTTCTCAGAGTGGAGCGGTTGAACAGTTAAAGAATGCTCCAGGAGCTGTGTGGGGTGGAAGATTAGAAACTCAGAATGCAGGATAACATATGATGAATTCAGTGTCTGGTTGGTACTTTCCTTTAAGAATTAGATTATTATCATAGAAGTTAAAGGGTAAACTTAAAATTATGATGCCCAAGGAAAACCATCAGATCGAGGCACAAGATCCGATTCAACCCTAAACGTTTTTTATACCTGCCTCATGCATGGTGCTAATGTCATTTAATGTTGAGCTGTATGCAATACAGGTTCTATCCCCTTAGATACCCAGAGATGATAATGAAAAAAAATGGTGTGCCCGCCAAAATCAGTCAATGTCCTTGTACAAAATGAGCAACACCTTACAAAAGACAATGCTGTGATCATAAGAAAACCTACCACGTTAAAGAAAGTTTTTAGGTGCTCCTGGCAATGTTTAGGTGGCACAGACGTCCGCTACTGATTGATTGATCCATCCCAATTAGTGTCACTGGTGTCCAGAGGCCGGAACATACATTGGGGGCAGTTGTCAAGTTATTGGGTCAAGTCTCTTTTCTGCCTTTAACATAGAAGATTTAATTTTACTATATCATGGGCACCTACAGCAGTCACTGCCACCAACAATAGCTATTTAAGAAGGAGTTAGGAAAAATAACACATTTGATTGACGATATTTCTGCAAGTTTAGAAGCTCGAAAGTTATTCCAACCATTTTAAAATGAGCTCTAACCCCAGCAGCCAACAAGGTCAAGCTGAGAGCTTAGAACCGGCTCTTCTTTGGTCTTCAAGAAGCTGAAGGGAGGGAAGTACAAGCACTCTGTAGGCTTCAAGCTGGTCTGAGATTAAGCAGGCTTACCTTTCTCGAAGTATGTAGGCGATGGAGTAACTCTTCAATAATGTTGTACATCATCTTCTAGCCTGCTATGTTGGGATGTCCTCGTGGCTGCCTTGGCAGCCTCTGTCCTATAGCTAAATCAATATTTCGTTTGTTTGCCAACTGTCACTGAGTGAGCCTTGCTCATTACTCAAGTGTCCTGATTTTTGATGCGATACATGTGTGCCAGTTATTTGCGCATGCTGGTCCATTTATTTGTATAACACCCTCTATCTTATGATTTGAGCAATGGAGGCTTAGAAGCCTTTTTTTTTTCTTTTCTTCCTCAGTAAAAGATTTAGAATACTCACTAGCATACTAGAAATCTCTTGCTGATTCTGTAGAAGAAATGCAGAAAGATTAAAACCAGATTGGCACCCCAATTCAAGACTAAGCTTCCACTGGTCAGTCTACATTCTTGCAATGTGTCTTTTTAATCTTTTTTACACCTTCAAGAATGTACAGAAGACTTCTGAGATGAGCCGAAAGAAGACTGGGGACGCCATGCTATATTCCCTGCCCTCTCCTGCACACACAGCTCATCACCATGAAACTTAGTATTGCTCAGGAATTCTAACCATCCCAGACTGGAGACAAGGAAAGTGCCAACTGACATTATTGTACTGTCCTTAATTCTTCGGATATAATTAGTTATGATTGCTCCCAGTTTTAGTTTAGAAAAAGACTATCTTAGCAGTGGTTATAGAGAGGGGCCGGTGAGTGATCCTCCACTGGGAATTTCCCTAATTAACAGTCTTGCACCTGAGCTTGCTCGAAGGTACTGCACCAGCTACGTTGGCGCTTACAGTAAGAGCAAGGATTTTGACACAGAGTAAGGGTCAGTCTGCTATGACCTGGAGTATGCTCCAGGGTACTGCATAAACTGTCTCCTACTGGAGGTGAACCTGAGCTTGGGTGCATCTCAGAGGGCCTTCAGGGTCTTCCACAGGGGCTTTGCTATTGGTAATGTTTAGAATCTTAAACTTCATCCGGAAGTAGGCCCTGCAACTGTAAGCTGATGCCTTCAAAAAGTTTAGTGATCCTTATTCCCACTCCACATCAGTAATTCTTGGAGGCTAGGGGTAAAATGCACCCTAATTGCAGAGTCTAAGGATGAGTCCAGGCATAAAATGTCCACCTTTCCTCATTGCTAGGTGCATGCCTGCTCAAGGGAGCATATCCAACCACTTGCCATCAGTTGGTTAGTACCTGCTGTTTTGGTACATTTGATGTTCAACCTCTCTTACTTGTACCCCTTGAAATCCAATCCTCCCATCAATGATTGAACTATCTTTTATGAGCCATATGCATTGACACAACCTCTCTGACTGAGTCCTCTTACCGAAGCCTCCTTCTCTTGCTATTCTGAGAAACCTACTTTAAGGGACATTGCTAATAGACATTCACTTTAGCCTGAGAACTTGAGCCCAGGAGGTATGAGACATATATGCCTTTCATAGTCCCCCAGAACATCCCAGATTGAAACCAGCTTAAGCCTCATTATTGTCCCAGGTGTTTCCAGAGTTTTCGGGCAGCAGAAACTATGGAAACTGGATTGCTTTGTATATGTAAGACCAGTAGATGGCAATAAATAGACATCTTTTCGAGTTATTAGTGGAACTACAACCAGTGTAGCCATTTCCCCTGTCTAGGTGACTTTCCTATTTACCTTCCACTTTCATAAAACAAGTTTAGCTCTCATGCTTCCACTTAAGTCTTGTGCTTTAAGCGGCTGACTGATTGATTGTTAATTTACAGCAAACATTTTAAGCACAGGAAACATGCCATTTTACTTTAATCTGAGCTTTTTATTGAATGTTTGTTATCTACGAGGACCGCACAATATATTACAGAAAATATCCCCAAAGCATTGTGTTATCAACTTAATTACAATATAGTACTGTGCCCCACAATTTACGTTTGGACATTGTAGTATAAGATCCAATGAAAGCAAAAATTGGCAGAGCCAATGAGTCTGGCATTTGTCAGCTAGTGGAATGTTTAAATTTATTGCAGGCATATGCCACAGAAATAATTGGAAAAAGAAAAGAGGCAGCCATCTAAAAGAGGCTCCTATATGCTTAAAGAAATTCACATACCGGAGCCTTTTGCTCAAGGATACACATGTGATAAACTGTTTTCATGCTGTTTCGTGTGTGAAATTCCATTTTTCCTTTTCAAAGTCATCTGCTGAAAAGATACCTTCTCCACAGAAGAGTCTTGGCATGACTTGCGTTTATCTAACACATCACAGTCCTTGTGTGGCAGACAAAAACAGATTCTTAAGAAGAGGTTTGCCTTGTGAGGTTTTTATAGCCGTGCTTCTTTAGGATTTTGAAGCCATTTCTAACACTACAACGTGATTTAAAGAACTCTGGATCTTATTGCTTAAAATTCTCTGATTTCTATGCAGGTCAGGAGAGTGCTTCTCACATGTTCTTTCCTAAAATTCTTGCATATTCGTTCAAGAATATTAGGCACTACATTAATGTTAAGAGAACACTGCGTGTATATAAGGTCCTTAATCAGGACCCGCCAGATCTCCTTGGCTCGTCGGCTACTATGCAGTTGCTTTTGTGCTGCTCCCATGCCAATAACTTCGGAGTATTTGATGCCCATTTAACTTTGTCTTGAATGTCCACATTCTGCAGGATTCAAAAGAACATCAAGGTCCCTCTCTTTTCACTATTGTTAAAACCACACAATTTTCTTTCCAAAACCATGTCCTCATTAACAACATGCATTGCACCCAAGGTGCTTTGTTTGTAATCATTTGCATGCACTCTCAAGGGATATACCTAAATCATGGTGGACTGTGCTGGCAATCTCTTCTGTTAAAACTTGGGTTTCATGCAATTTTTCCACCTTTTTTCTTTGTAACATCTTCATAGAAGGAGGAATCAAGTATGTACAAGATAACGTGGTGATGGACTTTCTTTCTTGATGATGGCTTTCTTTCGAAATGAGAGAAAGTTGAGTTTGTAGGCATCTGATATATGAAAGGCACTGCACTGACGAATCATATCCCTTTAAGAAATTGTAAGAAGTTTGAGCTGTATGATCATTTTCTAGACTTCCAAAACGGGCCATCTGGTGACTTCAGGTGTCAAGAAGTTGGATTAGATTGCTGTGTTTTCTTCCTTAGGTAGCTTGCATAATAAAGGTACCATCTCTTCATGACCATGTGTTTTATTCTTGTTATATTTATATGTAACAAACACTACCATTGGGATAACTAGAGCAAAAAAGTGCATGTATTTCCAAATCCTTTTCTTTTCTTCTTTTTGCTGTGTGAAATGCTTTGCTGCTCTAGTTTTACTTGAAGCGGTATTCATGTTCTATAGAGACAGACTTCTGAGTAGCAGTAACATAGTCAGTTCTGTGATTGATATTATATTTGTGTAAATTGGGCACACCCAGTGTTGCATGAGTAACTTAATGTTATATAGTTTCTAATATACTGTCACCATGTGATTTTATAGAATTAGGTAAGCATTTAATGTCTTGTATGTTTCTGTTTTAGGTCAGGAGATGTGGCTAAAGAAGCTGAAATGGTCTTCGATCGACCAGTTTAGAAAGTTGAAATGGCAACCTCTTTATGTATCTTCAGCACCAGGATACACAGCAGCTTTCCACAAGTCTTATGAAAACCTTGCCTTTTACTGGATCCTGAAGGCGGGGCACATGGTAAATTAAATATATGCAAGATTTCTTCATTATAGATGTAGTCAACATTTTGGTTTAGTAAAGAAACTCCCTTGGACACTGTACTAGTTGCGTAGAAGTCCACAGAAATTGCAGGTATATAACATAACAGCACTGTGAATGAGAATGAGCATGTTCAAGAGAACAGTCTTTAATAGCAGCTTGATGGTAAAGGCAGCTGTTGCTTTCCTTCATCTTTCTTGTCCTTTGGACTAAAGGGATTAACCAGCCCACAACACTATCATCCATCCCATCTGCATGAGCAGTCTTCTGCTCACTACTAGGGCCAGACAGAGAATCCTGCCTTTACAACTACGATGCCTGCCACAGCCAGAGAATAAAAACTCAGCAGGTAGTTTCTTGCACTCTGTAGTGAAGATCAACAGAGTCGAGGTAAGTTAAAGTATTTATTGTTAATCTACATAGTTGTGGAGTTATTTAAAGCAGCTCCACATTCAATCAGATAAACTCAACGGTCTACATAGTTTCAATAGATACATATTAAGAATGCCAGAAACATAGTCACCCAGCAACCCCAGGACTCTATGATGAAATGCAGCACCACATCACCTGATACACAGGCAGTGGAGCGCAACACCTCAACACAGAGAGAAGATATACCGTTTACCTTCCCTTCTCTTTAAACAACAAACAAAATAAAATAGATATATTATTCTAGAAACCTTTTAGGAGTGACAGGAACTCTTGAGCTCTTTCTGAGATCAACATGAACTTCTCCGACATTGCTGACGGGAACTCCATCAGCTAAATCAGATCGGTCCTTGAAGGAAGTCTTTACTTTGACAATTTTGGAAACATTCTTCCAATTACCACCCATGACCTGAACAGCATTGTTGCCAATTCTGACAACCTTAACAGGTTTACCAAATTTACATTCTCCTTTTTTACCATGAATAGGAGTTTTAATCCTGATCATGTCACCAACCAATAAAGAAACAGTCTTTACACTTTTCTTATTACCATACCATTTTTTCTGTTTTGCTTGAGATTCAGACAAATTAGCATGAACAATGTCCATCAGTTTCTCAACATCAGAACTGGCTTTGAGCCATTTATTCATCCATCCAGGCTTGAAACTGGTGTTGGCCTTGCATCCTTTGAGTAGTTCAAACGGTGAGATATTGGTTGAAGAATGTGGAGTGGTTCTATAAAACCACAACATACTGTTTACAGATTTACCAATATCATGATTCCCAGACCTAGCCCACTTAATACACTCACCAATCACCCTATTCATCCTCTCAACGAGGCCATTTGTCTGAGGATGGTACAAAGAACTTTTAGAATGTTTTGTCCCAAAGGATACAAAAACACTCTCAACCTCTTCACTTACAAATTGGGTGCCATTATCAGAGACAAGTGGCTCAGGGAAACTTTCCCTTAAGAATACTTCACTCAAGAATGAAACATTGGAAGCATTGGCCTCTCTCACAAACTTAACTTCAGGCCATCTAAAACTGTAGTCCATAAGGACCAAAACAAATCGAGGCCCACAGGATAAATTATCAAAAGGTCCCATAACATCAATACCCAGTTTCATCCACGGGCCCGAAGGACACTCAATGGGTAGCAAAGGTGGAGTCACTACTTTCTGACTTTTGTCAGAGGCACCACAAACACAACAGTTGGTGACTAATTCTTCAATCTCACCATCCATTTTTGGCCACCAAAAACTTTCTCGAACACGTCGTTTAGTAAGAGTTGCTCCTAAATGTCCTTCATGAGCATGTTTGATAATGTTGAAACGTAACTTGTGAGGGAGTATAAACTTATCACCTCTCAACAACATTCCACCTTCAATAGAAATATCTCCCTCAACCTTCCAGTATGACTGTAATAACAAGACAAAACCTTTTCACGAGGCCAACCTTTTTGTACAAATTCAAAAACTTGTTGAAGCAGGTCATCTTCATTTAGCGCATTCTTCCGTTCCTCCTCAGTACACACAGCAGGTTCAGGTAAATCTGAAGCCGCTACAAAACAATTGTCATAATTCTCTTCACACAATTCACTGAAATCAACTTCATCACTCTCATCCTTCATGTGAGGGAAACAAGATAGAAAGTCGACTCGACCATTCTTTCCACATACAATGTGAGCTACATCAAAGTGGTATTGCAATAATCTGGATAACATCCTTAAAATCTTTGGTTTACAACACTTAACACCAGCACTTAGAATAGACACTAAAGGTTTATGGTCTGCGAGAAGACAGAACCGTCTTCCCCAAATATATGGGCTACATTTCTCGATTGCCCACAGACAAGCTAAAAGCTCTTTTTCACTAACTGAATATTGAATCTCATCATCATTTAGAACTCTTGAGGCAAACCCCACTGTGTCCTCACCGTTCCCACTCTTTTGTGTTAATATAGCACCAAGACCAACTTGGCTTGTATCAACAGTGATGCAACAAGGAACAGTAGGATCAAAAGGTTTAAGTGCCTTGCCCTTAACCAACAAGGATTTAATGAGTTGAAACGCAGAAATGCAATCTTGTGACCAACAAAACTTCACACCTTTCTTAAGTAAATTGCTGATAGAGCGAACTATAGTTGCAAAGTCTGGGACAAAGCGTGAATAATATTCACATAACCCTAAAAGGGATTTTACCTCAACTTTGTCAACTGGAGCAGGAGCATCAATTATTGCTTTGAGTAAACCTTGTCTGGGTTTGATACCTTCTTGAGTAAGTAGATGTCCCAAATATTCAACCTCAGCACAAAATAATTTACATTTTTCAGGTTTTAAAACAACACCTTTCTTTTGAAAAGTTTCAAGAACTTTACACAAAATTGCATCATGAGACCTCATCCTTATCAAAAATCAAAACATCATCTTGGAAAACAAGAACTTCATCAATTTCCTTCAATATATCTTGCATAACTCTTTGGAATACAGAGGCAGCGGATGCCAAACCAAAAGGCAACCGTCTGTATTGAAATGTACCAAGGGGTGAGACAAAAGCCGTCAAATTACGTGAATCCGGATGTAACTCAATTTGATGGTACTCGCAAGCTAATTCGAGTTTCGAAAAAATATTTAGTACCCTTAATACAAGTGAACAAATCATTGATTTTAGGCAGGGGATAGGAATCTATCCATGTCTCCTTGTTTAAAGACCTTAAGTCCACACCTACTCTAAGTTGTCCGCACCGTTTTCTGGCCACAACCAACGGAGACAACCACGACGACGATTCAGTAGGTTTGATAATTCCTTTGTCACAGAGACTCCTAAAGTCTATGTCAAGACCATCCCTCACTCTAAATGGAACCCCCCTTAGTTTGTGTTTTATAGGAATTGCATTATCTTTAACAATAATTTTATGTTTGAATCCATGTATTCTTCCCAGCTTCTCACAAAAAACAGAAGGAAACTTACTCTTCCACTTCTATCCACTGTCATCACAACTGGCTATTACAATCTGTTCAGTGGCACCTGGTTTTAATATTATCCCAAAAAGTCCCTGGTGGAATCAGCCAAGGATGTTGAGCCCTTTGACTGCAACATAAACCTTTCCTCTTATCTTTCTACCCTTAAATTCCATCTCGTCTTCAATGAAACCAATAAGTTCGATACAACATCCTTCATAAAAGACAGGACACCAGTCAGGTGGTTCTAACACTTTTTCACTCTAAGTTTCTTTGAATAATTTTTGGGTAATCATGGTAATTCTGGCACCACAGTCAACTAACAATTTAAGTATTTTTCCACCAACACAAACCTCGGCAATGAGATCCACACACTTAGAAGGATCACCAGTAATAACCGCATTAGCGTCGCCTTGACTACACACATAATCATCTGTAACAGAAACAACTTCAGTATCAGAATCTTCTTCAGATTCAATAGCACAAACAGTGGATTTTTTTTAATTTTTAAGTTTTAAACACACTTTGGCAAAATGCCCAACTTTTTTGCAATAGTTACATGTAATATTGTTTGCAGGACACTTTCCACTCTTGGGATGTGGAGGATTACCGCATCTCATACCAGTATTGCTGTTAACAAAACTGTTACTAGCTTTGTTCTTGACTGTGACACTGTTATTAGTAGAAACATTTTTTGTTTGGGTTTACCAACCACTACTGCACCTATAGCCTCAGAAGGCTTATCTTCAAGTTCCTTTAATGATAGAATAGAAGTTTCAATGCTTTTAGCCACTTTGATGGTTTCTTCTAATGAAGGATTCCCCATAGCTAATCATATTTGTCTGATTTGTTTGTCCCTACATTGACAAACAAATTGATCACGGATCAATTGATCTGTGAACCCTTCAAACAGGCACACAGCAGCCAGTCTTCTTAACACAGAAATGTATGCATCAACATCTTTCCCATCATTTTGCTTTCTCATAAAAAACTTATAACAAAGAACCACAAGACAGGTTGCTTATCAAATCTATTTTTTAGCTTAATAAGCGTTTCCTGATACTCCTCTATGTTGTTACCTTCAGTTCTTACTATATCAGGAAAGTGTTTAAAATAGATCTCCCTTCAAATCCTAGAGAGTGTAATAATAAGCATTTTTTTCTTTCTGCGCAAAATCTTGATGCACCAACAGCTTCTAAATAAGTCTCAAACCAAATCTCCCACCTTACTGGTGGTTCTCCTGGATTGTCTAAAAATGATGATGGTGGTGGTGTTACTGATTGCATCGTACACATAATATAACAGTAAGCAATAAACTGTAAATTTTAAACAAAAACTAATTTTCACATTAAGAAAATTGGTGTAAAATGTTGCAATTGGAAGAGAAAGAAAAAAAAAAACCTTTTTGGTGATAAGAATGCTGTGTGAATCACTGTGATCCACTGTGAAAGGTTTATGTAGACACAGTTGTTGAAAAAGGCCATGCGTGTCGGCGTTGACGAGCACAAATCATGAGACACACTAGTTGAAAAAGGCTGTGTGTCGGCAAAATGCTGAAAGCCGTAACAAGGCAAAACAAATCTAAAAGAATGGCCGTGCGTGTTGGCGTTGACACACAAGAAATGTTGAACTATGTTGCGAGGTAACTCAATGTTGACTTTAGGTAGTTAAACAAAGTGGCCGTGCGTGTTGGAGTTGACACGCAAGCTGTGCGCAAGAAACGTAAAGAATATTGTTGCCAGGTAACTCGTCTTGAGTGTAAAGAGTTGAACAAAATGGCCGTGCGTGTCAGCGCTGGCACGCAGAATGCTGTGGTTACTGTATCCTGTTAGAAGCAACTGTCACTGTTCATGCATAAGAAACAAAAAAATTATGAATGATGCAACTTGTGAGATAGAAGTAGATACACAATCCAGCATGTAAAATTGACACAAACGTGCGAGAGTAAATAGTTTGTTTTCTCCACAAACATGAACTCTAACAAAGCCCGGGAAAGATAATTAGGGTGTACCGAAGTTCAAATGAGGAAGTAGAAACACTCCTTGTGTGCAACAACTGCGGGAATGATGATCAGTATTCACAACGCCAAATAATGTCACTAAGCGAAAACAGTCACGCTCTCACTTTCATTTGCCGATACTCCAACAAAGCCCCGAATAAATAATTAGGGTGTACCGAAGTTCAATGAGGAAGGAGAAACACTTGTTGTGTGTAACAACTGCAGTAGTAATGAGTAGTATTCACAAAGTCAAATAATTTCACAAAACAAAAACAGTCACGCTCTCACCTTCATTTGTCGATATGACAAAACCTGTGTAATGAGACGCTTGTCGCATGGAGACAAAAGGATGATTCAAGCAGTAAAAGTTTGAAGAATTACTTGAATTTGCACATCGGTTGGTGCAGGATACAAACAATAGTAGCACGCTGAAGGCTCGCCCGTGTAGCTGGGTCGTCACCAACAAATTGTAGTGAAGATCACAGGGGTGTGGAATTTAATAAAATATCTACTTGTCCATGGGGTAGGCTGCTTAATAAATCTACTTGTCCTGTAACAAAATCCACTTGTCCCCTTTGTGCCATGTAATGTGGCAACAAATTACGCAACAATCTCATTATACAAGAGTTCTGATATAGCCTCTCTGATTATGCCCGGGTTCATACCATAGTAGTGTTTGAATACTAGCAATTCCCTTATGCTGCTATGTTTCTGCAGGTCTACATACTGGGGCTGAAGGTAGTGTTAAGCAATAGTTCCAGGGTTGGAATGCCCTTTTTGGCCTGTGCAAACCTACTAATGAGCAGGTTGTATGGGTTTTCACCAATTCTTCTCTAATCATTTCCCATACTGAGAACGGTTGGACATTTACTACTGACAGTGGCAGACTTAAAACTTCTTCCAGGGTTGGGAAAAAAGTGGTTGGAGGAAAAGTGAACTTAAAAACATTCAGATTTTCACATAAGCAAATCTACCCTGCATATTTGCGCATGCTAAAATGTAGTTCACAAATATTTTCTGGGAGTACTATTTCTTGGCCTACTTCTGTAAATGTTTGTGAAATCATGGAAACTGTACATATGCACTTAATGCAAGGATACATACCATGGATTCACTTTTGAGACTTTCTTTAATAATTGAGCCTCTAATTCGGCCTGGCGTTAACCATGACCTTTTGTTTTGCTGTGGCAATGTGTGCTGAGACCAAAAACAAATTGTTTTGCTTTTGCCAATGCTTGTTAGAATGGCGAGGACCCAGCAGCTCCCACACTTAAGGTTTTACAAAAACCATGCCTAAACAAGTCACGCCTTGACAAAACCAAAAGGCTGACCACCAATTTCAGACCCACTAGCTTTGCCAATGCTTGTTTATTTTTGTTTACCATATTCGTATTTAAACTGGTTACACGGATATTCCATTCTGAATATTTTTGGGAAATACTAACATACCTCAACATGTTACTAAAGATGCTGCAATGATACGGAACCTAAAATCTTACTGTAGATTAGCTAAATGTTTTCTTTTCTTACGTGCATTTTTTTGTGAACGTTTTATTTTGAAAGCAAAGAATCATCACTCTTACTTTCAGGCTTCTGCAAATATTTGCATATAATCAGAGAGCATTATACAGAGCCTCATATTACTAGACTTTGAAAATGTGTGTACACTTTTATAATGGAACCACTGTCAGTAGTGCAGGCTGAGCTTAAAACATTTACTTTTAGTGCTCACCCTAATAATAAAGGCTTTCGTTTATGAACCATATATACAAGTTTGAACAGCATTAACATACATATTACATATAACACAAACTTTACCTTAATTGTAGAGAATTCCCTTCCCTGATCCACAATGTGGTACTGTAAACTGGCAGCCAAATGGTTTGTGCTGCAGGGGGTTGGGCCTAATTGTCCCAAGGACAAAATGCACATTAAAACTTGTTGCCCTTGACCCCCAACAATATGTCCTGGGCGTCGGGCTATAGGAATTCCACATCCCTGGATCAACGGAATCAAGGTAAGTTAAAGTATTTATTGTTAAGCTACACGGTTGTGTAGTTATTTAAAGCAGCTCCACATTCAATCAGATAAACTCAACGGTCTACATAGTTTCAATTGATACATTTTAAGAATGCCAGTAACATCGTCACCCAGCAACCCCAGAACTCTGTGATGAAATGCAGCACCACATCACCTGAGACACAGGCAGTGGAGCACGACACCCCAAACAAAGAGAGAAGATATAACACACTTATTTTACAGTGGCTAGAAGCTCCAACCTGCATCTCCCCTTGTCTATGCTGCAGAGCCCAAGATTGCAGAGGAGTTAATTGACAGTTTCAGAAACCCTTTTACAAGAACGGAGAAAGAATCACCTTGTACCTCCTGCCCAATAGGATGAGAAAGGAATAACCTATCTGTTTGTTATATCTCTGTCCACCAGTGCCAAGCAGAAATGTATGTACCTCCTGAATGATCACCTGTCATAAAAAGAGAAACCAGCCTGCACCCTCGTTCCTATCTGCGTGATGTAGAGCAATGAACTAGCTCCCACCTCCTTCTACATGCCTTTTGGAGGCCATAGATTGAGCTTTGATCGTTGTCTGGCTGTCCACAACTTTTGAGTTGCTTGCATGTTGCTCAATTAAAGAGATGCTATTTGCGTCTCAAGTTTTCCATGTGTTGGGCCGTAGAGATTAACAAGACTGCTTGCTGTATCCACTGCTTAGTAGGGACAGTTAGATAAACCATTGTGTGTCCCTGTTTTCAAGCTTCTCTAATACAATCGTAATCGCCCAGAGGCTATCAGAGCAGATGGAAGTAACCTCTACTGTCCTTGTGTGCCATGGCTACAGCTGAATTGCCACCCAGTATGCCACAGTTAGAGAAATACTTGCTCTCTCGTCCTTTCACCCCTAGCATGCCTTTTACATCCTTCCCAATCCTAGCCAGATAACATAATCCCTAGCATCTCCTGCTGTGTCTACTGGGGCTAGTGGGTGCATTCTGCCTATCATTCTAGGTATTATTCTCCATGTGGTTAGACACATCAAAAAACCCATACTCTACCTCCAGGATCCTCTAGCTTTCTGCTCCCCAGCTTCTCCATCACTGTGTTTCGAGATTTGGACAAGCCTAAAGCGGCCTTACCCTCCCATCCTCAAGATTATGCCTCTGACAAAAGCTCATTTACCTTCCTACACTGACAGCAGTACTATCCCACCAGCGAAAAAGTGGTGTAGTATAATGTATTTCAGTGAAGGGGAATGAGGATGGTTCTGCATGGTGAAATGTTAATTCGGTAGAAACTTTGACATCCCTTGATAATATAAAGATATCTTGGGGCGTAAGTAATTCCTTTGGAGAATGAAAACATTTATTCCTCTGAAACAAGTGAAGTGTGCAATAGTTACTCTGGTCCGAGTGGACAGAGCCTTGCCAGAAATAATTCTGTATTGGACATCTAAGAGCAGAAGTGGATGGAGAACATCCAACCTTTGTTTGCGAAGAAGGCACAGGAAGTCAAAAATAACCAGTGCTGGTCGTGATCAGTCATTGGTAATGTCTATAGAGTTAAAGGAGAGTACACCTTTAACTAACTCACTAGTCAGTGCATGTTCCAAGGCATTGGCAGACATTTGGTTTGATCAACTGCTTTAGAACTGGCACACATCAGAGGGCATATTCTTGAAGCTTTTTTTGTACTTAAAACAAAAATGTATACTCATGGTGTCTCTCACATATGGTAAGGTTACTGTGGTAAAACCAGTTCCTTGTTTCTTTCCGTATGCTCTTACCATCTGGCCAAGTGTAACAATCCTGTAAACAGACCGATACCTGCGGGTTTAACACAGATTTGGTGGCTTAATCTGTATTTGTAATTAAATTTTGAACCAACACAGATCTTGCAGTGAGGCCTTTGAGATGTTCTCCAACTGCATAAATGATAAATTCACTGCAAATGTGTCTACCTTCACATCTAGGGTTCAAACCTATATTGTGCAGTGGTATAGTCTTCCACTAAAACCCATGACGCAAGCCAATCACAGGATTGCATCAAGATAAATTATACTGTAAAATACAGGATACGATCCTTCAGGCTTCTTTGTTACAGTAATGTAACAGAACGATCATTGACACAAAAACTTGTTCTCGACTGATCTCATTGTAAAAAAGAAATACCTGCTTAAGCAGCTTGCATTAGCTACAGCTCCTACTGACTATGATTCAATGAAACTCCTTTCTGCCTAGATGTGCACCAAGCTAAATGATTTATTCCTATACATAATACAGAAAAATCAGGCAGGAGAGATAGTCTACTCTCCTGCTTGCACCACCTATTAGGACCTTTACTTTCTCCGGGCCTTATCTCCTACAGGCATTACTAGAGCAGAGAGCATTCTATGTATATTAAAACCTAATGAATTCCTAGCAGATCCTGCATCCCTTGCTTCTCTAGCATGCATTCTTGCATGCTCCAATGATTTGCTTTTTTATGTTTGTTTCTTCTCAGTGTTTCTGAAATGGGGGCACTGTAAAATCTGGCTACAGATTGTGTTCTGTCAAATACAGACCTATCGCCACAATTGCAGTATTGTCTAAAATCCAGAAAAAGTATGATACCATTGCCAGGGAATCTTGACACACACACCAATGTCTATTCACTTTAGAATTGGATAATTGAAATGTACTAAAGCTTTGGCTACCCTAATTTGACTTTTGGATGATATCCTAAGATGGATGCCGAGTAAGGAAGTCATCTGGTCTTGCTGGAGGCCTTTGCCGCCTTCGACACGGTTGACCATCCTGTTTTATTAACTAGGTTTTCAGCCGGAGCCAATTTCAGCTGGGTCACTTCAATGTGATTTTAGGTCTCTCTGAACCAGCACATTCATCTTCTCACTTGAAAAAAATCTTAAAGGTAGTAGAAGTGCCTCTTGCTGGGTGACAGAGGGGTTCCTCCTAACCCACTTTCTGTACAAATCTTGTGTATTCTCTTAAGATACCTTACTGTTATCAGCAAGGGAATACTGGAAAAAGGTGAGTCTTGAATTAAAGAAAATATTTAAAGCTTAACAGCTTTAACATTGAACATATTTTTGGGATAAAGGCTACCTAAATTAGCTTCTATATTTTCCCGATTTGTCTTAAGCATCAGTTTCCTTTCCCAAAACAAGGTTGAAAGTTGAAGGCTGCACCTTTGGGTCAGATCTCTGTTGTTGGTAGTTGCTTTCCTGAACAGAATGTCTTCAAGCATAGTCTGCCTGTCTTATTTTTTTCCCTATACCTTTGGTGGTGGGCGTAGCTCTCAATTTCACGATCAATTCCTCTAATTTACTATATGATGGACTCCCTGACTTTTAAGTCCATTGACTTCAGAAAGCAATACATGCTTTCTTTTGCTTGATGTCCGTGTTGAACCATGTCACAAAGACTAACTGAGCTTTAGAGTGGCTCCCTATCAGGCTGGCTAATCTTCATATGCTTATATACGCACACTTACTCCTTGTAATCCGACCCACAATTTCCATCTAATGCCCAGAACAGGCCATATGGAGTAAGAATAAGTCTATCCTGAAAATGGCATGAGACATTGGGTTCCAAGAACATTTCGCAGTTGTGTACTCTGATATAGCATGCTTATCAGCCATTAGACAGATTAACCTCCCTCTCATCATTTAAACCAAGGTGTCTGGCCTAAGCAAGTGTTCATTTTTTTTAAATGTATTTATATTTCTTTTTAAACATGCCAGAAACACAAAAACACAAAAAAACATACATTAATATAGGAGGGATTCAGCATCTTGGCACACCAACTTGGGCACTGAAATGCACCCTTTTGTAGACAGCTGGAACATTTAAGAAGGCAAAATGCTGCCACAGCAGGAGAAAGCCAGTGGATGAAGTCTACTGACCTCTTCCCCTGTTCTGTATACTGTAGTGAACAGAATTATAGGACACTTGAGCAGACAATGGATGATGAGGGCTCTTTATGTATATATTTTTATTATGAAAATGTGAGGCTGACTAAAGCTGTCTCTAGGTCAGATCAATAAATACCTAGAGGATTGACATCAAGCATCAAGAGACGTTTGAGCTGTGTGTGCATTAAATGTAATAAATCAGTATGTCTATTGATCCCTTGCACATTCTCTCTTAAAGCTTTGGCAAACACTCCCGTTGTTTTTGAGCCATTGGAGGCTCATTATGAATACCTCACTGGCAATGTTTCCTTATTTGAAACTGCTGTGATGCCAGTTCACAAAATACTTCACTTTATGTAAATGGTCCTTTAAACAGTGATGGCTGTTCTGTTGAATACTTTCACCAAGACCTTCAGACAGAAGTAATAGGTGGCTTTGGTGGACATGTATCTTACTCTACCTCTTAATACGCTCCCGTTTATGGAATGAGAGTTTGCCCTTCAGAGGAACATCATCTCAACTGGTTACATTTGCTGTGTCCACTGTACTTTGCACATTTCACAATAACGTATAATATGTACCTGCTTCAATGGAAAAATTGATTTGTGATTCAGGCATTCATAAGTTTGTAGTCGGCACCAAGTCAAGTACATTTGTATTTGGATGTATCTTCTACTTCATAGCAATTTGCCATTTGCACACTGGATGTTTATAACTTGTCCTTAAATTAATCTTAAAAACATAAGATATTTAAAAAAAAAAACTTTGCTTCACTTTGAGCTGTACACTCTGACCTAGGTCTCTTAAAATGTGCCATTCACCAAATCAGGAAGGGGGAAATGTGGATTGTAAGAAATTGGGTTGTTTGAGGGGAGTGAAACCCTACTCGAGCAACAGCCACAATCCTGTCCGGGTAAGCCACAAAATGTCACTAAATTAACCTGTGCTTACACCTCTCGTAGTTTGGCACAAAAGCAGCCAGGCTTAACTTAAATGCATTTGTGCAGTACTCAAATAAAAATAAAGTGAAAACACAACACAAGAAAAATTCCACACCAATTTAGATTAATAAAAAGTTAAATTGTTTGTCACCAAAATGAGACAAACCCGAAGAGTAGACCTGGAGATATGCAATTTCAAAGATTTACCGTAAGTATAGTGCATAAAAGCATAAACCTTCACTCGTGGTTCTTTGGTTGTGAAACAGGAGGTAAAAGCCACAGGTTCAGGCTGACTGTGATGGAGTGTGGGCATGATACAGGGACCATGTTAGTCCAGCTGAAAAAGTTACCTTCTAAAGTCCATCTTGAAAGGTTTAATTCGCAGTGGAGGAGGCTGCAAGGAGAGCGTCGCAGATGGTCATCGAAGTAGCACGAAGAGTAGGTCGGGCATTGTGGATGGTCGTCGCTGCATCGCGAAGATCTGGCTGGGCATTGCAGACGGTCGTTGCTGGAGCTTCACATTGACGGTCACCACGGGCTATCAGTGCGAAGTGCAGATCTTGTGTTGTCGCTGTAGCACAAAGAGTCTGGTTCACTTAAGCTTTGTGAAAGATCTTGGCACAAATTAGCATGTTTGCGGTTGTGAAAAGTCTAAAACTTAAGGATTTCTCCTTTTCGTCTAGGAGGAGCTCAACTGATGCCACACTAAGGGTCCAGGAGCTGGAAGGGACCTCTTTGGGATCAGGAACTCACTTCAGCGTAGATAAGTAGGGCTTAGGCAGGTCCAGTTGTAGGTCAGCTGGGCAGTTACTGAGAGGCCTCTGGAGCTTCTTGTGTCCCTGTGGCTCGGAACAGGAGACCAACTAACTAGCTCTTGGAGTCTCTTAGGTAGCCTGGGATAGAAGGAGGAGGTCCAGTTTTCCTTCTCGTGTAGGCCTCAAGCATCAGGGTAGGGCTACCTGTATCCCTGCATCAAGGGGTGTACTGAAGAGTGGGTCTGAGGGTCCTATTTTGATAACTCGTGCCCACTTTTATGTGAAAGAAACGTCTGGAGTCTTCACCCTACAGAAGTGTCTGGAATTTCAGGCCTCCTTCTCCAGGTCCCAGCCTGCATGCAAAGTAGGATAGTGTGAAGTTCTTTGTGTGTGAGCTGAGCAATGCCTCCGAATGCAAATGTGACAGGTGAAAAATGAATGCCCTCATCAAGTCAGGAGGTCCCATCCTGCAAACACCAAGACCCTCTCTTTTGTGGCTGTCTGGGGCGACTACACAAAGGCCAGCTGCCAACTACACCTAGTCATGTGACCCAAGAGACAGGCTACAGGCACCAGGTGATTAGGACAAGAAGATGCCAACTTTCTAAAAGTGGCATTTTCCGAATTGTGACTTTAATTACAATTCCGCAGGCACTAAACATGACATTTCTCAATAACAAAAGAGAGAGTCGGGGAAATTGTACATGTATTATGTGAGGTGGGAACTCCTGGTCCCCGGAACAGTTTACAGAAACAATAGAGGAGTATCCCCTCAAAGGCAGAGAACTGTTTCTCTGAATCTAGGGTTAAGTGCTCAAGTCAGCACAATATGCCCCAACCTGTTGTCGGATAATGCATATCCTTATAGAAGACCCCTCACTCACCAACCTAGTTGGTGACATGCTTCATCATCGGGGTCCCACCCCATAAGCCGAGTGCCTATAGGGTGTGCTGCGACACCTGACTACAGTGGAGCTGGTTCGTATTTTTCTTTTGTGTGTGCATAACTATCAAAAAGTGTTTTAAAAAAGGGCCAAAACTACTCACTTCAAGTGTTTATTCTTGAGTGCTTGAACCCTTATTAAAATGGTGTGGCACCTGTGCCTAATTCGGTAGGATTTGGTGTCATAAGAAGTATAGTGCGTTAAAAATAGCGAAGTGTGCTATGCGAGATGTGAAATTTACAAAAACTACTAATTAAAAGGTCTACATGTTTCAGCCATTATATACATTCATGGATTTTCGTCAGGACCGTGGTGTTTTGAACTGGGTGGTCCGCACACGCTAAGGCGCGTCCTGCCCTAGTCCAAATAAGAGACCGCAAATTGTGGTCTCGTGTAAAAGGGTGCGTTTTTCCTTAATCGGGAAAAAACCTGTAAGGAAAACAGGAGAACAAAAAGAAGGAAGGGGTCACATACCAGGGTAGACAAAACAGATGTACAACATTTAACACATATGTTACTAGTCTTTACCCCAATCGTATGATCAATAGATGGGGTCATGCCAGCGTTTGAGATCAAACAGTAGTGTCCATCTATTGCGGCACGCAACAGTGCTTCAGTGATTGTTACCGAACTGTGCCTAAAGTAAAGGACCAGCGCCAAAAAAGAGGTGTCGGGCTGGTTTTGGCGTCTGGGGTTATGGTGTAAAAGGGGGGGCCGTAATAAGGGAGAGTGATCTTTATCGTGCTGCGATGTGGGCGGCTGCATAAGTATGTTTGTGAGCAGTCGTGACATCGCTATAGTGAATCTCAACAGCGACTTGTTTTGGCTTACGCTTAGATGCGGAACTACCGCTTCATGGGCACCAGCGTTTCCAAGACGGCAAGAGTCCATCTCCTGTAAAGTGGTAAAGAACAGATGCCAAATATGAGCTATGGGCTGCCCAGGTCGGGCAGTTTGGTACAGCCAACGGGATCGTGCGGTAAAAGATTTTCCCGCACTCAGGTCAGCCTGATTGTACTTACTTGCAACTTCTGTTCATCAAGCGGAAAACCTACTTGGTTTCTGCTGGAGGTGCCCCGAGGAATGACCGGAGTAGCCGCGCGGTACCGGTAAAGTAAACTGGTTGCATTTCCTGGTTGGGCGTGGCCTCATCACGTGGTCTTGACACGTGGTTCTACGAGAGCCAATCGGATCGCGTTTACGGAGAAAGTAGGAAGTATTATCCATCCCCGAGCGCCGATTGTGAAATGCCTCTTTGGGTTGCCATGGAGATTATGCTGGCTCTAAATTATTAGTCATGAGAGGGCAGGGATATGAGAACATACCATACAGTGTAGGTGGGATTTCGAACAGAGGACAGAAAAAGGGGGGTAAACCACATGGGTTGGTTAAATAATTTTGGCTGATTAAATCAATGGACAATGCGTATCACAATGAAGAATAGCTTCTTGGTTTAAGTTCGTATTAGTATGGCTAATGGGAACTGTACTCAAGCCATCACGCTATTCCACAGGATATTATCATTCAAACCGGACTTGTGGGTGGAGAGTCTATAAACCTACCTCTGTTCTTTCTCGAATAGTCGTTGAGTCAGGTTGGCTCCTGGTTTGATTTGTTCAATGATTGTCCATTGTAGGTCATCTGGTGTGTGACCTACGGACAAAAAATGTTCAGTAAGTCTTGTATTGGTTTTTTTGCATCTAATTGTGCTTCTGTGCTCTCCGATGCGTAGTTTAATCTTCCTACTAGTCATTCCTACGTAATGTAGGTCACAAGGACATGTTAGTCTGTAGATGACATTCTCACTATTGCAATTCGTCTGCCACCTGATTGTCCAGATCTTATTAGGTTCCAATTGTAGTGTTTTGGTATTTTTGGTATATGGGCAAACGCTGCAACTTCCACATTTGTAGTGGCCTGTCACCTTTGGTAGACCCCATAAGTTGGTTAGTGTTTCTCTCTCTGGGGACTCCTTTATGGGTCTTGTATTGACAACTGCATCTTTTATGCTCCGTGCCTTCCTGAATGAAAAAAGGGGTTTCTCCCAACTCAAATTGCCTGTATTGAGGATGTTCCAGTGTTTCTTTATTATTCTGGATACATCATTGGATATGGTGTTGTATGTAGTAACACAAGTCAAGGGGATTTCTTCTACTGTTTGTTCGTGTGTTCCAATAGGGCTGCACGCGGTTGATTCCGCGCTCGCTTTTGGCTTTTTTGGAGCCAAACAGATCGGTTTTGCGGTTTTGTCGGCAGGACGGAGGCTCTGTGGATGGGTGCAAGCTGCTTTATTACGAACGGCCTACTGGAATGCAGTGCCCACATCCTCTTCCTAGTGTTACACAGGATATTATATCCACTGAATTTTGAAACCGCTTACAGAAAACTTTGATGATTCATAGACTCATCTCTATTGTGTGACCGAGCCGTTATACGTCCATATGATTCCCGCATTACCTCCATCTTTTTCGGTTTATATACTCACAGAATTTATATTGAACTGATTTGGAAAACCCAGCCCAGGCCATATTCAAGGTTCTAATTTATAGACTGGTTTTGGGAAAGGCGTTACCTAGAACACCAGTCTGGAAATTTACATTGGAAGCACGGCTGGGCAGTTAAACCAAGAAGCTATTCTTCATTGTGATACGCATTGTCCATTGATTTAATCAGCCAAAATTATTTAACCAACCCATGTGGTTTACCCCCCTTTTTCTGTCCTCTGTTCGAAATCCCACCTACACTGGGAGCCCGTATGGTATGTTCTCATATCCCTACCCTCCCATGACTAAGAATTTAGAGCCAGCATAATCTCCATGGCAACCCAAAGAGGCATTTCACAATCGGCGCTCAGGGATGGATAATACTTCCTACTTTCTCCGTAAACGCGATCCGATTGGCTCTTGTAGAACCACGTGTCAAGACCACGTGACGAGGCCACGCCCAACCAGGAAATGCAACCAGTTTACTTTACCTGTACCGCGCGGATACTCCGGTCATTCCTCGGGGCACCTCCAGCAGAAACCAAGTAGGTTTTCCGCTTGAGCAACAGAAGTTGCAACTAAGTACAATCAGGCTGACCTGAGTGCGGGAAAATCTTTTACCGCACAATCCCGTTGGCTGTACCAAACTGCCCGACCTGGGCAGCCCATAGCTCATATTTGGCATCTGTTCTTTACCACTTTACAGGAGACGGACTCTTGCCGTCTTGGAAAAGCTGGTGCCCATGAAGCGGTAGTTCCGCATCTAAGCGTAAGCCAAAACAAGTCGCTGTTGAGATTCACTATAGTGATGTCACGACTGCTCACAAACATACTTATGCAGCCGCCCACATCGCAGCACGATAAAGATCACTCTCCCTTATTACGGTCCCACCTTTTACACTATAACCCCAGATGCCAAAACCAGCCCGACACCTCTTTTTTGGCGCTGATCCTTTACTTTAGGCACAGTTCGGTAACAATCACTGAAGCACTGTTGCGTGCCGCAATAGATGGACCCTACTGTTTGATCTCAAACGCTGGCATGACCCCATCTATTGATCATACGATTGGGGTAAAGACTAGTAACATATGTGTTAAATGTTGTACATCTGTTTTGTCTACCCTGGTATGTGACCCCTTCCTTCTTTTTGTTCTCCTGTTTTCCTTACAGGTTTTTTCCTGATTAAGGAAAAACGCACCCTTTTACTCGAGACCACAATTTGCGGTCTCTTATTTGGACTAGGGCAGGACGCGCCTTAGCGTGTGCGGACCACCCAGTTCAAAACACCACGGTCCTGACGAAAACCCATGAATGTATATAATGGCTGAAACATGTAGACCTTTTAATTAGTAGTTTTTGTAAATTTCACATCTCACATAGCACACTTCGCTATTTTTAACGCACTATACTTCTTATGACACCAAAGCCTACCTAATTAGGCACAGGTGCCACACCATTTTAATAAGGGTTCAAGCATTCAAGAATAAACACTTGAAGTGAGTAGTTTTGGCCCTTTTTTAAAACACTTCTTGATAGTTATGCACACATAAAAGAAAAATACAAACCAGCTCCACTGTAGTCAGGTGTCGCAGCACACCCTATAGGCACTCGGCTTATGGGGTGGGACCCCGATGATGAAGCATGTCACCAACTAAGTTGGTGAGTGAGGGGTCTTCTATAAGGATATGCATTATCCGACAACAGGTTGGGGCATATTGTGCTGACTTGAGCACTAAACATGACATTCCTACCTTCTTCCAAGCAAATGTTATCACTTATTAAATGTAATACGTTACCCTACATTATCCTTAGGGAGAGGTAGGCCACTTACAGTGAAATACGAATGAAAGATTTTATTTTACTACTAGGACATGTCAAATTTAAACGCACATGTCCAACTCTTTAAATACAGTGTACCCCGCCCTATGGGCTGTCTAGGGCCCTGGCCTGGCAAAAGGATAATGTTTTTTACCAGGTTGAAATAGCAGTTTAAAACAGCACCTACAGGCTGCAATGGCAGACCTCAAACATGTTTAAAAGGGCTACTTAAGTGGGTGGCACAATCAGTGCTAGAGGCCCACTAGTAGTATTTAGTTTACTGACCCTGGGTACATGTAGTACCACTTTGCTAGAGACTTATAAGTAAATTATGTGTGCCACTTGAGTATAAGCCAATTTTTCCACATTTACATGGGTGAGCACAAGCACTTTAACACTGATTAGCTGTTGCAAAGTGTGCAGAGTCCAAAAGACTACAAAAACAAATTCAGCAAAACCGAAGGAGTGAAGGCAAAAGGTTTGCAGGTGGACCTGCAGAGAGGACCAGATGTTATCTTTGAGATGAAGATCTCCTTTTTTAGGTCTCGGCTAGCGTAGGCTGCGCATGTGCAGTCTCGCTGGCGAGATCTTATTTCTCAGAGTAGCGAGGTTTAAACCCACCCCTCTTCTCCATTGGCTGGCCTCCTAAACCGCGGCCAGCCATTGGAGAAGAGGTCTCGTTGATGATCACTTTTTGCTGTAAACCCCGTCCTTTTCGGATTGAGGGGCATTTTTTTTTTGTTTCTTTCTCTCCTCACCCCCCCCCAGTCTGAAAAGGACGGGGCTTAGAGCAAATGGTGATGCAGAGTTGAGTACAAAACTAGTAATGTACAGTAAAAGTGTAGTCCCTCGGGGGCTCTGAAGGCGCACAGGCTCATGTCTGCCTCTCTCTGGGCAGCGGGGGCGCTGTGCTGCTCCCTCAGCAGAGGATCATTTATAGCCCAGGGGGCGGCAGTGATTGACAGGTGGAGCTGGCCCGGGTTGCCAACCCTGCTGCCCCAGCCCAGCCTTCCTCTGCAGGGGTGTCGCTCTCTGAGTGGGTGCCGCTGTGCGGTTCGGTGCTGCTGCTGGGCATGTCAGTGCTGCTCTCTCGCCAGGGGCAGGGTTCGCTCTCCGTCGTGCTGACGTGGCTGTCACCCCTGTCGGTCTTGGTGTCCTCCAGGGTGCAGTTGCTGTCGAAAGAGGTGTATTCAAGCAGCGAGCGGCAGGGGGAGCCCTCCCCCAGCTCCCAGCCGCCCGGCTCCAAGCCCGAGTTGCCATCTGTGTCATTGTCCAGCTCGCAGAGCTGGATTTGGTGGGTGGTGATGTAGTGAGCCTCCTTGGGGTCGCAGAGCAAGCCGGCCGCCTCCATGGCCGCCTCGTCGTCCTCCTCGGCTGGGCTCATGTCGATGCACTCCATGTCCTCGTCGCTGGAGCCGCTGTAGGGGGAGTAGCAGGTCCAGGCCCGGGCGTCTCCATTGCAGGTGGTGTTTGGCCCGTTGGGCAGGGTGTGTTGGACGTCCACTGGCACCGAGGGTCTTGCCGGTGGTCCGTGTCCGTTAGATAGACCTGCCTCGGCACCGTCCACTGGGTATGTAGCGCCCATGCCACCTTCTCTCTCGAGGGCTCTGCCTGCTGCGCACTCTTGCTATGCCATTGCCCTCTTGACTGCGGGACGTCCCGGCCACCAACGGAGTTCTTTGCAGCTCCTTCATCTCGAGGGGAAGGGAAGTCTGGGGGGGGCCTTCGGCGCAGGTCCCTTTGGGCTCTGCTCCCTCGTGTCTAGACGTGTGGCCTGCCACCGCTGCTAAGGCACCGGGCGCTGTCCGTCTGCGTGCCAGCGGTAACAGAAGGAGCCGCCGGACCCCAGACAGCCACAAATATAGAGAAAGCATATGGAATCACTGGCCCGAAGGGGCAGCGCACATCATGCCACGGGCATCCACCGGGGAAACCCCTGCCCGGTAATGTAGTGGCTGTGCAGCCGTACCAGGGCAGTGGGCAATGGCAGCGCAGCTCGGCGGGGTTAAATCCTGCCAGTCTGGCCCCAGTCCACAAGGTGATTCATTCTACTTTTACAAGTTACCTAAAATTACTCATACCTGTAGTTAAGGTGCTTTTTGTATAGAAAGACCGTTCTTTAGGATATGTTGAACTGTTCTGTCGTCACCTTTTATACTGACGATGATATATTGTCATTGTAAAACGCGGTTCCCTCGTTCTGCTTGCTTTTCTGACCCCCCGTTCCCTCGTGCTTGCATTTCTGCCCCCTGTTCCCTCGTTGCGATTGCTTTTCTGCCCCCTATTCCCTCGTTGTGCTTGCTTTTCTGCCCCCCTGTTCCCTCGTTGTGCTTGCTTTTCTGACCCCCTTGTTCCCTCGTTGTGCTTGCTTTTCTGCCCCCCGTTCCCTCGTTGTGCTTGCTTTTCTGTCCCGCTGTTCCCTCGTGCTTGCTTTTCTGCCCCCCCTGTTCCCTCGTTGTGCTTGCTTTTCTGCCCCCCCTGTTCCCTCGTTGTGCTTGCTTTTCTGCCCCCCTCCTGGTCCCCCGTTGTGCTTGCTTTTCTGCCCCCCTGTTCCCTCATTGTGCTTGCTTTTCTGCCCCCCCCTGTTCCCTCGTTGTGCTTGCTTTTCTGCCCCCCCCCTGTTCCCTCGTTGTGCTTGCTTTTCTGCCCCCTGTTCCCTCATTGTGCTTGCTTTTCTGCCCCCCCCCCCCCCTGTTCCCTCGTTGTGAACGTTTTTTCTGGCCTCTGTTCCCCATGTGGGGCTCTCTGTGTATGTGTGTGGGGGGGGGGGATCTGTGTGTGTGTGTGTGTGTGTGTGGGGGGGTGGGCTCTGTGTGCGTGTGTGTGGTTCTCTGTGTGTGTGTGTGGCTCTGTGTGTGTGTGTGTGTGTGTGTGTGTGTGTGTGTGTGTGTGTGTGTGTGTGGGTGTAAATGCAACAGGTCCCGCATTTGAGAGAGATTAAGCTATTGACATTGTAAATGGCAATGCCATTTATTTATCTGTTTTCAAAACCAACACATAAATTAAAATGTTGTCATTTACAATGCCAATAGCTCTAATTTTGGCAAAGGCGAGACCATTGCATTGTAAATGCTTGTTTCTGTAGGTTAGTACCAATTGGGGCTGGCTCTAATCAGTAAGGCTGAGCCTAATAACATAAACAACAGAGGTAAATGCCAATACTGATGCTAGAATTCAACGAATTAATTACCAATGTAAAGACAACAATTCAAAACATGTGGAGGCTAGTGAATAGCTCTTTATTCTGAAATATTTTCATTTATGCACAGTTTTTTAATTAATGATGCAATTCAAAACCAAATTGTGTAACAACAATGGAAAAAGGACACGGAAGTGAAATAAAACATCAAGCACACAATCACTCATAGTTCTTCAAGCATGTCACAAACAGTCATCTCACATTGACACATTCAAACAATGTACTCCACACATTCTGGAGAGCAAATAAACCAGTCGATGGGGTACTCGGTCTGCTAAAAGAATCAATAGCTTTTCATAATATTCTAAGCAATACACTATAAGCTGTACAATTAAATCCTAATCTTGAAAGCATAATCATCAAATGCAAGTGTAAAGCCGCAGGTCAAAATGCAAAACAATAGTGCACCAAGACACATAAAGCAGACCAAACTGGCCTATGCGTTTCAAATCCTTCTAATTTTCAGGATTCTCATCAGGGCCAATCAGTTCTGTAAAGAGAAACAAAAGAGACAAATGTCTAGTGTATAGAAAACCAAAAAACATCGAGCGCTCCCTTTGACTGCACACTTCCACTCACATGGCCTGAACGTCCACTGATTTGAAGCATATTGTGCAATTAGAAATTGTGTTTTGTAGATTCAAATAATATTTAATCTTTCTGTGCATGTTTTGTCTTGCCTTTCCTTGATAAAACAACCCTCCCCGACTGATCAGAAAAAAACATATCTCTTCCATCATGACTACCCACTCGCTTGCCAGCTTAAAAGGCATTTTTGTGGCATCCATTTTTAAGTAACCTTTCTTTCAACAGGTTCCCTCTGATCAGGCCGACATGGCATTGAAAATGCTTAGGATGGTGACCAATCAAGAAAAGTGATGAGAAAATCGAAGCTGCCATAATCGCCACGTTGAATCCGCACATGACAGTGGAGTACCAGCTGGAATGATCTCCTTGTTACAAAAAAGTATTGGCAGGTAGCCAGCTGGAATGGCTTCTGTGTTTAACATACCTTGCTCTGAATAGACAAGATTTAGGCTTTGACCACTCACGGTTTTCATATTTGCGTCCCGTGTATCCTGGTGTTTGTAGTCTTGCTTTTATCCACAGGGAGGCAGTTTTGCACATCCATGAATACATTGGAATCAGAGACGGGTGATTTAAGTACAATATTACATATAGTAGTTGTACACCTGAGTTTCAAACACAGCAGCTCTAATATCTTGTGTTAATCATGTTGGCTTCAGAAGGGACCAAAATAGTTTTTTTGTGCAACGAGAAGGGACAATCATGTTTTACTTTGTACAAACGGGGATATTATTTTTCAATGGTGGCAATGTTGGGTGTGGTTATTATGGATGTTGAAACTGCTATTGCAGGATCTCTGTTCAGGAGGCAGTGCTTGTGTTGATGCATGGGTTCGTCTTCTTGACTATTTGCACTGTTATATGTAGCTAAACAATTTTTTACTAAAAACAAATCGATTTTTGTTCCAGTTCTGTATTACACAAAAAAACTTTGTATAGTTTTTTGGTTTTAGATGATATACATGCTATCGAATAAGACTGGTTTGAACAGATATCCACACAATAAAACGTACTTAACCATATTCACTTTCTTTATCGTTTTATTTACTAGCCTTATTTTGTGGAAAGCCTTTGTATTTCAACTTCGCATAACTTCTGGTTAGTTGAGCACCTCTAAAATACTGCAATAACGCAACTCCACGTGGCAAGTGCAGAGGATTGGAGATTGGCTGTGTCATGCTATTAAAAGAATGGAGTCTAGAGACCCACAGTGTAATGAGCGATCTACATGTGATCATGTTCTATGGCTGTCTTGTTCGAATTTGGCTGACCTGATGTTTCTCCTTTTATTGTTTACCGATTGCGTTAATGTGATATCCACATCATAGTGCTAATGAGAGAGAAACACCGTGTGAGAAGTTGGCCTGATATATGATGCTCACTAGTTCTAGTGATCACCTTGTATCAGTCCAAACAACCCTTATGGTGATTGGTTATAAGTCAACCTTATAGACCAGCTATCCTAATGGTAGCATGGACAAAGCAGTCTTAGGCTAAACTCTTTTGGCATGTGAAGCCAGCTGTTTTACCACATATATCCCCTTGAATACCAGAAGAAAGGACACCACACAGGTTGTTATGAAAATAAACCATATATTGATTACTAACAAACACCTCTGAACTCTTTATGAGATCAGAGGGTTAAGAACATAACAATACTCTTCAGAAAAATACAATAAGTCGCACAAATTACAATGGTGCCCTAGGGGCACGGCAAACCATTTACTAAGTAAATGGTATAAGGAGAACGATAGAAGAAATGATGATGCCCAGAGGCTGTAGAATCGCTGGGGCTACACTACCCTAACCTTAGGTAAGGAGAAGGAGGCCCACGAGATGCGTGTGCAGTGTTAGAACACACACGCGGGTTTCAATGCAAAGTCAATGGGCATGAACAAATTATGAAATAGGTAAGTAAAGACATTTCCGCCTGGTTGAGACTGAAACTACAGGATACCTGGACACTAGGAGAATCAATCTACCTATGAGCACCGAAATGCTCTCGTTACCTCACCCACGGGCTGCGGGTGCATAGGTGTAAAAGTGTGTTGGGTTTCCGCGTTGAAGTCAATGGAGCCTTGGAGAAAGATGCTGCAGGCGACCAGGAGGAAGATGTTCGGAGTGATCCAAAGGTGGATCAAGGAAGATGGAGACTGCTCGGGCTGGGGCTTCTTAATCCCCAAAGCACTTTCTCGAGGGTACCTCAGAGGTCGTGCTGGAAGCGAAGTGCAGTTTCTTCCAGATGGCCGGTCCCACGTGTCTCGTCGCAGCTGTGCTGCAGATGTGAGTTGAGGTCTGAGAGGTCTGGAAGTCCGGGTCTCGTTGGGCTCTGAAGTCTGGTTCCACCAGGAAGGACGGCAAAGTGAACCGCTAGGACACTTGATGGTGCCTGCAGATGCAGGGTGGTCACTCCTTGGCCACAAGGGAGATTTCTTCAGTCTTCTGTGGAGCAGAAACCTCGAAGTCCAGAGTTTTTTTTTTTTGTAGAGTTGTTCAGGATAATCTAATTTGGAATGGGACCAGCTCCTACCTTTATTCTGCTAAAGGGGGCTGTACTAATGACTAGGTCCCTCCCATGGATGGGACCAGGAAGGGGGGTGGTTACACCCCTATCCTTTGTCCAGTTTCGTGCCAGAGCTGGGGCTGGAGTGCCCCAGCAACTGGTTTGAACCGGGGTATGCACAGAGACACCTTGTGTGCCCCAGGCATGTCTCATTCCTTTCAGCTCTGCCTATCTGGATACACAAAGTCCTGTCTGGGGTGGTGCTAGCACCTCCCCAGGCAGGAAATCCTTTGTCCAGGCCTCCGTTGCTGGAAGGATTCCCAGCAGCAGGAGGTCAGACTTGTGTCTGTGGCAGCAGCATCTATTTTGTGATGCTGAGGCTCGGGTTAACTTTAACCGGGGTTCTAGTTCCATACATGTCTTAGCCCTCTAGAAGGGTGGAATGCTACCCCCATCGCCAGAACTGGCGAGGGGGTAGTATTCCAAAGCGTATGACACCTTACACGACATGTTGTGATAATGCTATGCCAAAGTTAGCAATAACCGCAAGGATTATAAATGCTCTTAAGAGTATATGGTATAGCGTTATCATGGAACAGCTATAAGGACTTGGTTCCGAAAGCTGCAGACAGGCTCGGCTCATGCTAGAGCACCATCTCACATAATTCCAAGCACTCTGCCTTCAGGATTGATAAGGCCTGCCATAGGAGTGACTTATAGGAGTATATATGTCCATTTTGGGGTTAGATATAGGTATACCATGTCTACAGCAAAGGGTGATTACACCAATCCAATCCAATCCCAAAATTCTTTATTTCGGCCATTTGAGACCATAAAATATTAATTAAAACATTAAAACATTTAAAACGGATCCACATACAATAAAAACATGACATGATACATTTCATAAGTGGTTCATTTCCATGGAGAGTCTGAGCACGAGGAACAATTTCATTACAGTTCATATCACTTTTCAGTCTTGATATTTTTCCCCTAATCTGCCACATGGCCATTATAAACTTGGCAACTGCAAAGACTATGTGGGGCAGGGTACTTGTCTTCAGTATTCTATATGATTGTGAGTAGTTTCTTATGCCCAAATTCCTACACAATGGCACTAGCCAGTATTTCCTTGGTCTAGTGTAGGCCGGGCAGAAAAACAGGACGTGAATTTCTTCCTCATCATGGTTATTGCACCCAGGACAAATGTTATCATCCCGCATGGTCCATTTGCAGGTGAAGGTTTTCAGGGGCAGGGTGCCTAGCCTCCATTGATTGAACAGTTTCCTTGCTAAAATAGGAAATATGATGTCCATAAAGCCTTCGAAACAATAAGAATTTTTGGAATCCAGGAATTGTTCAGTCAGGGTGCCGGTATTGGGTACACACACGAGAGAGACTAGACTTTTCTCCTTGAATGTTTCAACCAGCCTTTTGCGAGTGACCCTTTGACAGCCTTTTTCAGGAACCTCTCATAGCTCGGGGAGTCCCAAACGATGTAGTTCTCTCTTGATAAAGGCCAACCACGGGATTCTGTCACGTTGGTTGAGATTCATTACATGCTTGAGGTCTTCCCTGTAATGAGCAAGTTCGCTAGTGGACCAGAGCCTGTGCCAGAACCTCAGCGGTTTTAGTTCCAGTTCGTCCCCTATTGAAGGGAGCCCCAGATCTAACCTTAGGGGTAGCAAGGGTGTGCCTTGGGGAAGAACCAAAAGGCGTCTGAGGAAGTTATTTTCTACTCTGATAAGTTCTGTCCCAGCTTTGTGCCCCCACAGCTCACTACCATAGGATGCGGCCGCATTAGCTTGGGTTTTATACACCTCCACAGCTGGACTGATGGGTTTAAAGGTAGATGTATTTGCGACCTTCAAAATTGCCCCCGACAATTGGGACGGCTTTAACCGGGATCTGGCTATCTGAGGGCCCCAAGATAAGTTCTCATGTAAAGTTACCCCCAGATACTGAAACGTTTTTACCCTTTCCAGCCTTTCAGAACCCAATATTGGATTAGGCCTAGTTGTAGAGGAGGGGTTGAATATCATGAATTTGGTTTTCTCTGTATTAATTTCCAGACCATGTTGCCTGCAGAAAACGCCAAACCCATCTAATATCCGCTGAATCCCCATCGGGGATTTGGAAAGCAGGAGGGTATCATCGGCAAACATGATAGCTGGTACCCTCCTGCCTGCCAACAGGGGTGCGTCATTGTCCCTAACATAGTCAAGATGGAGTATGACACTATTAACAAAGAGGCAAAACCGGGTCGGCGCAAGAACGCAACCCTGTCTTACCACTCTGAGAACTGGGAACCTAGAGGACAAGGCTCCATCCCTCCCACACCTAACCTTCGTGGAGCCTAATTATAGCATGCAGTAGTTGGGAGGGAACACCCAGCTCCTTTAGGACCTCCCATAGTTTCTTATGGGGAACCAAGTCAAATGCGGACCTCAGGTCCACGAACACCATGTACAGACTCCTCCTCCCCCCCCAACCCCCCCTCCTCCTCTCCCTCCCCTCGATCCTCACTGTCTTCCAGTAGAGGAGAACGAGACGGAAAATCTGATCCATGCTGGACGTGTTTTTCTTGAAGCCCGCCTGGAGGGGACTAAGAATCGCGTTATCCTCCATCCAGTCCAAAAGGTGGTCCAGAAGAAGGCGAGAAAATAGTTTTTGGGGAACATCTATAAGGCTGATCGGCCTGTAGTTGGCAGGGAGCAGAGGAGAGCCCTTTTTGAAAATTGGTACTATCTCTGCCCCCAGCCAAGTACAGGGGATCTCCATGCCTCCCAGGATGGAATAAAAAAGGATTAGAAGGTACGGGCCCCAGGTCTCTGGCTGATATCTAAACAGATCGCCCGGCAATCTGTCGAGTCCCGGGGCCTTCCCCAACGCAGTCTTTCTATGGCGCTAACTACCTCGCCCAATGTATATTCTAGTCCAGCTGCGGGGTCAGGTACGATATCAAAGGCCATATCAGTAGCAAATTCCAGGGTATCTTGGTACAATTTGCTAAAATGGGCTTCCCAAACCGGGGCAGCGATGTTTGGCTCCACTGCGGTTTTTCGTTCTCCTGAGCCAGAATTTTCTAGAATCCCTTGTTTTTAGTGCTAGGGAGAGGTCCTGCCATCTATTCCAGTCCCATTCCGACTTTGCTTGTGCCATGGCTTCCCTGTATTTGCGCCTAAGCTCGGCTACCTTGTCCTTATTAGTGCCTGATTTTATTGTGGAGATAAGCTCGGTCTTAATCTTTTTACAGGTGGAATTATACCAAGCTGAGGTTCGAGTCTTTTTCTTCCTTGGCACCACCACCGGGAAAAAGACCTCTCCTAAGCTTCCCACTAAATCTGTGTGGATTTGGGCTGTTTTCTCATTAAAATCAATCTGTGGCTCTAGGTAGATTGATCAACCTGTCTATTTAGTCTAGCTTGGGGAGTGCTAGTTCATAGATTTTACTTAAGCTCTCTTTTGAGTTTACCAATTTCCCCCATCTTACCCTGCGTCTATTGGTGCTTGGGACCAAATTCCCTAGGTCTTCACTGGGGTCAATAGATGACGTCCCAACAGCAGGGACGGGGTGAGCCATATCTAGACAGAGGGCATTGTGGTCACTGTCTGTTCTTTCTACAACCCTAAAATCCTGGACCTTGGACCACAAGCCTGTATCTACAAAAATGTATTCCAGGCGCAATTCGTGGCCCTTCCTATTAAAGGTACACGAGGAAGGGGTGTGAGATACGGTGCGTCCATTGCAGGCCCTCAGGGCAAAGTTCAAAGTCAAGGACATAATCTGCACTGCAAGAGGGGACCATGATTTAGGATGAGGGGATTGGCATGGCGGAATCCCCCCAATAATCGTCTTCAGTGGTAAGGACGCCCTCCTTCAAACCTTCAAGGGGTTCAAAGTGGCAGTTAAGGTCTCCACCCATCAGTATCTTACAATCGATGGGGAGTTGACCCAAAAAAGATGAAAGATCATCCAAAGTGGATGATTCCATGGACGCGCTGACTGGGCGTGAGTAGACATTAACAACTGCCAGATTGAAGGCATTGGGCCATTTAAGTAGGACACATTGTATGTCCTCCGAAAAAGTAGGTACTATCTCTGTATTACAGCCAATATGACTGGCCACCCAGACCGCTAGTCCACCCGAAGGCCTCCCTTTACCATTCCACTTAGCGTTAATATAGAAGGTTGCATAGCCTGCTCTAGGGAAGGATTCCCTGGCCCAAGTCTCCTGAAAGAGACAGATGTCGCTGCTGCCTACTAGGGAAACCCAATCATTTGTATCTAATTTGTTGGCAATACCTGCCACATTCCAGGAGAGGACCTTCATGATTCCTACGGGAGTCTTGGGTGCCGTCCCCCCGGTCCTCTCAGCGGCAGTACCTAGTGGTAGTAGTTCGGACCTGTGCAGTAGTATTCCCAGATCAAGTGGAGCTTCAGATATTAGATCAGGACTAGATGGACTTGGAAATTAATTTTCTAGTTGGCCCCGGGAACTGCTGGTAGTTATGCTCTCCCAAGGAGATGCGTCGAGGTCTCGAATGATGATGTCAATTGCATCTCTCCCTGTCCCCAACCCAACGATTTCAGAAGCTACACCTTTAGTGTCCCCAATAGATGCGCTCTTCTGGAGTCAGTCAACCTGATCAAGGCAACTGTATCTGTTGGGGTGTGCATAGTTTCCATGGACAGGGATATCATAGCGGGTGGGCCTATACCTTGACCCATCAACAGCAAATCCCACCCTGGTCCAGCCGTCGTCCCTCCTCAAGGTCGCATCTCGTACAAGAACGACAGGGGGACCAGTTCTATAGATGTATTCCCTGGACTCCCAAGCCAATTGCAAATTTACGTAGCAACCTGGGAACTCCTGAAGCTAACGATTATGCAATCTCCCACATTTGTCTTAGCAGTGTACCCAACCCATGGGACCCTTCTGACCATCAGTACTTCTCCTCTTAAGTTAGGTGGTAGGGGCCTTTGAACATTTAGCCAGCTAATAACTTTGTTACTTAGGGAGTCATAAGATTCCACCACATTGCTGGAGAGCTCAGGTACCCCCATCAGAATTACAGTATAGGCCGTCGCCTCTGGAGGCAAGTTGACTGCTTTTCGCCGATTAAGGGTGTTGCCTATCCAATTGGGGCAGTCAGTCATTACATTAGGCTGTCTCTCCTGTCCCAATGAACTAGCTGAAGTAGGTAACTTCGACCTCCTAACAGGTGGCACCGGAGGCAATTGCCTGGGGAGGGGTACAGGGACAGGTTGTGGTGGGGTGATTATGGGGGCGTTCTCCATGGAAAGTGTTGTTGGCAGAATTGGAGTCACAGTAGTGAAAGCACTAGTAGTGGAAACACTAAGCAGGAGAGAAATCCCAACATTAGTCCCATTGGCTCCATTTGTGTTTGGTCGCAGCCCTTGCTGATCAACCCCACCTCCACCTAATCTTTCTACAGCTAGAAGTCTAGCCTCAATACAGTCCAATTTATGCGAGAGGGGATCCAAAAGACTTTTAATAATGCCAGTGAGTGAGCAAATAATTTGCTCTGAGGTGTTAGGAAGTCCCCCTTCAAAGATGAATGGACCGGTGTGCGGGGGTATAAGGTTGGGGGCGTGGGCTACAGGACTCGCCGTTTCAGTGATGCTCCCAGAGGAAGAGGTTCCTGGGGCGTCCGTGCTATCATCAGCGGTGTTTGGAGTGGGATCTACTTTACCCCTTTTAGCACCTTTGGACTTCCTCGATCTTTTCCTTTTCGGGACAGCGTCCTCTCGGTGACCCATATAATCCTTTGCAGTAGAACCATTCCCCAAGTCCCTGGATAAAACTGTCTGTGGAGTAGGGGAAGATGCCACCTCATCAAGGATGTGGACTGAGTCTCGATCCCTATGTGACTTAGATGGTGTCCTCAACTGCTGCAAAACTGACTCTATAGTCTGGTCGATGCTATCCATGAGTGATAAATGTGTAGCATCTAGCAGTTGCGACGATCTAACATTGGAAGATGTCCCCGGGGAAACCAGGTGTGAGCTTTCAATTCCTTCAGCTATTTGTTTATCTAGGACTGTGAGCCCCTTGTTTACCACGGTATTAGCCTTTGCTAGAAAATTATCCAAAGTACCTGTGACCATGGTGGCCGCCTTGCTTCTTGTTTCCCTCGTTGCCATTTTGTTCAAGCAGAACTTCAGGATAACCAGGGAGTGTGATGAGGTTGGAATGTTCTGGAAGGCGAGAACTTAGAGGGTTGGGCCGGTCCGTTCTCTAGCGTCCTCTAACGGCCTCAAACGGCCCGCCCTTTGCCCGGGCTTTGCCCCGGTCTTGTCCCGCGCGCGTCCCGCGTGCGCGGGGATTAGTAGTATTAAGTAGGAAGAGGCGGGGCGGGGAAGAGGCTCCAGCTGCGGGTATTGCCTGGCCGCTTGGAATGCTGGGCCTTTCAGTCCCGGCCCCGTCCTCAGTGTCCAGCCGTGCCTGTGATAGCCTTAGCGCTCCTACACCTCCCGATAGCGCTGGTGAGAATGCTCCTTTTCACAGGACAAAACAGGCTCCCAAGAATGCAGGTGAAAACGGTTCAAAGTTCTCCACGGCTCACATAATTCCAAGCCCTCTGCCTTGAGGATTGATAAGGCCTGCCATAGGAGTGACTTATAGGAGTATGTGTCCATTTTGGGGTTAGATATAGGTATACTATATCTACAGCAGAGGGTGATTACATCACCTTGCCCCAGCTGTGTTACCAGCCAGTTGTGTCAGATTGGATGGTCCGCCAGGGGTGGCATAATACATGCTGCAGCCCCTGGTAGGCCCTGGGTACACCTATGCCCTGGGTACCTAAGGTACACTGTACAGGGGCTGATAAGGTGACCCAGTATCCAATTAGATATGTACTTAAGGTACATGGAGTACATTTTAACAGAGAGAGCAGGAAGCCTGGGGTCCTGAATAGCAGGATCCCAGGCCAACTGTCGAAAACCAGCTAAACACTAGACAAAAAGTTGGGGGCAACCATAGTCCGATATCCACCTTTCTACACACAGCAGGATCATTCTTTTTTCTTTTTAAAAACAACAAATGTATGATCCAAAACATAAACAGTGTTATATAGTATGTGGCATAAATGTATGTATTGTTAAAAATATGTCGATAGGACAGATTAAGTGGTATATGGTATATGGTATATTAGATATCAAAAACTGAACGTGCCAAATTCCAAGTTCTTTGTTCTATGAAGTCAATTGAAATGAAAACAAACTATCGATATGTTTATTAAATGTACCCCTTCTTGCCTGAGCAAATGCAGATCTTCAAAAAGACAGGATGGTAAGCGGTCTGTTGCCATGATCGCAGATATAGTTAGATTGCAACCTAGGAACGAAGAAATAGCCACTCGTTGACCAATGAGTCCTGAAGCTATTGTAATGCCCAGATTAAGCATTTAACATTTAAAATTCGTACAGAGAGCACATATCACACCCCAATTTATGCTGCAAAACGACAATAATACCTCTGATGCATGCTGCAGATACAATCAAGAACAAGCTGACTTTATGCATGTGTCTTGGTCATGCCATATGGAGGGAGCATCGAATTTCAGCTGCAATATTGGACTCTGTCAGAGAAATGACATCTGAGAGCTTGACCTGCACTCCATTGGTAGCCAGGCTGGATCAGGGGTGTGGCGTAGAGAGCCCATAAGGGAACAGGAGATTAATTTATATGGCCATCCGACATGCCAAATTTATCGGACCAAAGGAAGACCCAGCACAAATGGCCATATAGTGCTTATTATGAAGCACTTTTGTGGGACACTAACGTGGTGCCGGCACTACCCATCTTTCCTCCTCAGACATGCAGAGTATTACACCTACAGCAAGTATACATGCATCTACTAGGTGTAGCATTCTGATTCATGTTAGTTTGTGAGTGTGGTGGATATTAGGGTTTTGTTTGGCCCCAGTAACTTATCAAGGACTTTTGTGCACCTCTGCCTCCTGACGCCTATTTTTGCCTTTTTTCTCTCCTACATGGCACATGTATATGGTGAACAGTATATAATATGTTGCCAACCCCACGTACCCAGAAGTGAACAAGGCAGAAGAGCAAAATCAGTAATTCCTGATCCCCCTAGGCTACCAGCCAACACCCACCTCCACCCTGCTGCTGCTCCATCCACGACTGCCACAAAAATGTTGAGGAGGGGACCGAGGAAGCCTTCAAGTTAATTCAGGATCTAATTGAGTTTGTGGGGGTAAAAAGTGCTCAACAGTTGTGTGGCACAGGGTCCTTGACAAGTTCTCATCTTTACCGGGCTCGAGACAGCGCAGCCAAAAAGCACATGTACTTATCAGACAAGCTATTGCTAGTTCCCTATAGTGTGGTGGGGTTGCTGCACAAAAAGGTCAGGCTGTTTCTCTTCTGACCCAGGATCAGAAGCCTTAACATTCTGGGGAAATGCATCTGGCACCAAATAAACACATCTCTCCAGTCATCATGCTGCAGATGTGAATCCTGGAACATGTCTGGCTGGGCATCGGTACTCAGTTGGAGGAGTACCAATAGCAGCACACTGGTTAGTGTATTTGCTGTGTGTTACCCAGTGTACCAAAGTACATGTCAAACTCTGTTCTCCAGTATTAGGGTGTCTTTCATAGATTCATATGCTTGAATATCCCCCGTCGTCGGAGTGGGAGTCCCACGGTAAATAAAATAGCAATAATATACTAAATATATGTATATATATATATGTGTGTGTATATATATATATATATGTAACAACATAAAACCTGAAATATGTAATAGAAAAAAGGCATAACAAGCCTACATATATTTCTTCATAGGAATGCATGGAAAAGGAAAAAACCATTTGCAGTCTAGCATTGTCATTATGTTGGTCCAAACCACAGCCAATCCGGCGCCAGCAACCCTCTAGAACCTTCTCCTCAGAGCTCAGCACCTCAGATTTTCTACCGCACGTCGTGTGAAGGGAGTCTCCCTGAGCTCTGCTCAGTTTTCTTCAATTTTCTTCAAATTTTCTTCAATTTTTCTTCTTAATATCACAGTTTTGTAATGGCTTCTTACATGAAGTCTACCTTCACACCCTGTGTAGCTTGTGGGAAGCTGAGACCTTTTCCTGTGAACCCTCATGAACAGTATGTGGACAACACTTTGCTGGTCTCTGACATGGTAAGGGGAGAAGGGGTTGTTCTTGTGCTTAGACTGTACCCCACTTCTGATGTGGGAGGATTTTTTTGTGTCCTGCACATTAAGATTTTAGTGAGGCTTCTCCTCTACTTCACCAGCTGAAGTAACATCACAATTAAGGAGTCTCTGGCCTTCTTGGAGTCTTCCTCCCACGAGATTTACTCTCAGGCGTCTAGACTCACTCTGCGCACTTTTCTACGTGAAAATGTGCCAGCTTGTCGACACTACGGTCAATGTACCCTCTGACAACGCCTCCAGGCATGCGTCGACGACAATGATGACAGTGCCCTCTTGTAGTCTACAGGCTCGTAGACCACTGGGAGTGTTTGGTCGATGGTAAATTTATTCGACAGTTGGCCTCGTCGACGGTAGGTTCGTAGACGGTAGGCCCGTCGACGGTGGCCTCGTCGACGGTGGCCTCGTCGACGGTAGGCTCGTCGACGGTAGGCTCGTCGACGGTAGGCTCGTCGACGGGGAGCTCCGTAGACGGTGAGCTTGTCGACGGTGAGCTCCGTAGACGGTGAGCTCCGTAGACGCTGGGCTCCGTAGACGATGAGCTCCGTAGACGGTGAGCTCCGTAGACGGTGAGCTCCGTAGACGGTGAGCTCCGTAGACGGTGAGCTCCGTAGACGATGGGCTCCGTAGACGATGGGCTCCGTAGACGATGGGCTCCGTAGACGGTGGGCTCCGTAGACGGTGGGCTCCGTAGACGGTGGGCTCCGTAGACGGTGGGCTCCGTAGACGGTGAGCTCCGTCAACATTCAGCTTCGACGCCAGTTGGCTTCGTTGACGGATGACCCTGTCAACTGTTGGATTCGTCGACGGTTGAGTCTGTTGACAGTTGGTTTCACACACTGTTGGTTTTTATGCACAATGTTTTTCGGTAGACAATTTATCTCGTCGACTGCAGCTTTCTGCTACATCCACGTGATGGCATGATGGCTTTTTACTCCTTCCATTTTTCTTCTTGGGCAGCACATAGCCGTATGAGCATGTTTTTTCTTCAGATCAGAAATATGTATTTCTGACAGCAAGGCTGCCACGGCCTGTACCATGGCGGGATTATGTCTTCTCTTATAACTGGAGTTCTATTGCATTC